>NC_045427.1:591313664-591985164 GCF_902635505.1 Sarcophilus harrisii | reverse complement strand
CATGACATAACTGAGCAGGTAAAGAAGGAAGAAGGTTAGGAGATGAATAAAGAATTATAGAGAACCAATACTTCTGGTCTATTGAAAAGATTTCTATGAGAGGATCATTAGAATAGAATGAGTATATTTTAATTCTAAAATTAGCTAAGGCCTTCATTTAATACTAGACATACCAATGTATGGAAACTTCCTGTACAGAGAGACCTGATTTGCTATAAAGCAATGACTTTGACAATGAAAGAAATGGCTACAAATGTGTCCCCTGTATCTTTGGGGTGTAAAACTCTTACAAGTATAAATAAGACAGAGACGTATTTTTAACTGAAATGTGAAGAAATGGAAGCAAATTTATAGTTCCTTGTTTTCCCCAAAGCAGTGGGAAAGCTTCTCTCTCAAGCACAAACCAGTGATCTCTTGAATTGGAAACTAATCCAATCTGGTTTTGTATTCATGTAAAGCTGCCAGCTCCCTGCCTGAGGTAATGGCTCCTAAGTGACACTGTCCAGAGTCTGGAAGAGAGGGAAGGAAGGTTTATCACTGTGGAAGGAATTCCGTTACCTTCTGGATGAAGGAATGACAGATGTTGTTGACAGAACTATCTGCAAGCCATGTTAACTGAACTTTATCATATTTATACTGTGATCTATACTTATTAACTTTCTTTGGAATATCAAGGCCATTCTGATTTTCTAAATTGTCACCAAATAGATGTTTGACCACCTCTCCAGGCCTCAGGTCTTCTCCATATAAAATGAGGATTATGTCAGTGATTCTCAAATTTTTTTTTTTATTTCAGGACCCCATTATTTATATTTTTAAAATGTTTGAGCTATAAGGAACCTAAGCAATCATCTAGTCTTACTTGTTCTCCCAAAGAAACTCAGTATCAGGGAGAGTGATTTCTCAAGATCATATAGTTAAGTGGCAAGGTTAGGACCAGTGCTCAGGTCTCCTGATTTGTGGTTGTCCAATGTTTTTTAAAAATAGAAAACAACAATAATGAACCCTTAAATTCTTTATTTGTGAATCCAGGTCCATGGATACAAAATTCCTGCCAGTGAGAGCCCTTTCACAAATTTGTGAAGGCCTGAATTTTAAGTACGAGATCTTTTACATAATTATATAATTTAAAATATTGAGAGGGGATTTTCTTGCAAGAGGTATTCTTGCTTTCAGGGATCCAAATATATGTGGTTCTCATTATGGAAGAGTAACTTTCAATTGAATCTCTATAGTTCTTTATTCAGCATCTAAAGTTCCTTCCTTCTCTACCTGCTCAGTTATATCATATACTGCTGCCCTGAATGATTTTCTCTAACCTTGTTCTCACTTCAGACTAATTGACTTCCTGGGGGAACAGTTATTACTTGGAGGAAGAGATCCAAAAATTCTGTCAAGCCCTTAGGGTATAGTACAATTTATTACATTTGTTCCAAAAAATGGGACTTAAGTTCATTGATATAACTAAAATTATCTAAGCCAAAATTATCAGCTCAATATCTATTATTTGTAAGATTTTGAAATTTCTTTCAAGGCCTCAGCCAACCAAAAAGGAGGGAAGGAAAAAAAGTGTGTTTATTGATAAGGGCATATGTGGCCTGAAATTGGACACTATTGGGAGAAATACTATAGATACCCCACCCTGATTACCCTTTTGCTCTACGACATTATCCATAGACATCTATGAAACAAACATAATGCCTTACAAACTTATATTGATCAATATGTCAGGGGATAAATAGTCAGAGTCTATCTTATACATCTTGAGTCTTGCTGAGTATCTACAGAACCTTATACATAGTACATTACATGTGGCAAGTACATAATATTGCACTTGAATTATATCATATTTACACTGTGATCTATACCTGTTAACTTTTCTTTGAAATATCAGTCATTCTGATTTTCTAAATTGTCACCAAATAGTTGTTTGGCCAATGGAAAGTTGCTTCACCTCTCCAGGCCTCAGGTCTTCTTCCTAAAGGAGAGAATATATATTGAATAAATCAATATAATTCAATAAATTTGTATTGTCAGACTAAAAAAGAGTGTGTTTAAGTGTTTAAGTGGGGAAAGGAGAGATACAGCATGAATGAATTCAAGATTAATAATAAGTTCTGGGGTAGTGGAATGTCTAAGAGATCAAAGAGGCCTAGGAATGTTGGGGGTTGGGGTGGGTTGCAGACAGGAACAACTGAATGGATGAATAGTGAATTGTGGAAAGCATCAAATTGTGCCAGTGATGGAAGTCTTCAGGTGGCCTGTTGAGATATGTGGAGTTCTCTGGTAATCTAATATACCTTCAAAGGTCTCTCTACTGGCCCTTTGACTCTAATACAAGAGGCTGTTTTTTCAAAAACAGCTGAGTTGTGATGCAGTTTTTCAGTGTCAAGCACTGGTTTCAGGCGCTGTATTGTGGTCACTTTTCATCCTGCCTCTGGGAAAAGGTCTTGATGTCTGAGGCACTATGTTCTAGGCACACCTATGAGCCATATATAGAACTAGGTTCAAACTGACTACACACCAGATTCAATGAGATTCAGAAGAATTGATTTTTAACTTATTTTTAAATTATCAAACAATATAATCCTTTTAAAAAAACTGTTCTTTAAAAAAAAAAGTTTTAGTGATACTTTCTGGGATTTATTTAAACATCACTGTTACTTGGTGTGATATAGACCCCTTCCTTATAGCAAAGAAGTAAAAGAGATTGACCACCATTAACATCATATAACTCAGCATCTACGAGCCATGGCCTCCTTACTGAGAGGAGAGGTATATTTCATCCACACAGAAGCATCAGGTTAGTCCCTTGGGAAGACTTTGAAGGCCATAGAATCCATTTCTTCCATTTTATAAGAACAAAGGCCTAGCAAAGTTAAGCGATTGGCCAGAATTTGCGTCCAGGTTTCCTAACTTCCAGTCCAGTGTTCTTTCCATGGTACCATCTTGGTTCCCTATAGATGCCAATATTTGAGACCTAAAAGCAAGTGTCTGGTTCCTAGGAAGCACTTAATAAAGGCTTGTTGACTTGGACAAAACCAGTATCTTCATTCATAATATTTTTGCTACATTGTTGGAGCTTTAAAATAGCAGAGATAACACAGTTAGTTATAGAAAGGGTCAGCCAACGTGGATTTTCATCCCGGCTCGGTCACTAACGGACATGACCACAAGAAGTCCCTCTATCGTTCTAGCTTTCTGATTTGACATCGGTAAAATGAAGGGAGTGGCAGCAATTTATCCTTTTTATCCTTATCACAGCAGCTCGAGGCATTTTGTGTGTGTTTGTTGTGTGGGATGGGATTTTTACACCAACTCTGCCAGATAAGTGATGGGTACATTTAACAAGTGAGTGTATAATCACTAAGGGCTGAAAAATCACTGCGCAATGGCGGGCGGAGCCTCCTCTGCAGAGCTAGAGCTCCTTCCTTCTCAGTGTTTGATGCTACTTGTACCAAGGAGGAAACTGAGGTAAGTGGGGAGGCCGCGGCTCTCACGCATAGCCCTCCCCCACCCTGACTCTCTCCTTGCGGTCCTTGCTGAGGGCACCAAGAGCAGGCAGTTGCTAAGCAACAGCAGTTGCTAAGCAACAGGAAGCTCAGCTTCCTACGAACTCGGGTCCACACGGGCGGCGCACTTGCATTTAAATCGCTTTGCAAAGCCCAAGGGCTACGCAAACCCTCCCTGGGGAGACTCCGGTTACTGTGCACGTTAGATGCGAGCGGGCTGACGGCAGGGTGGCCTTTGCCTTTCATTGTATCCCCAGTTCTGAGCGGCAAGTAGTAGGTACCTCATAAATGCTAGTTGATTGGTTAGCTGTTATTTTATAGCGTTGGAAGCCATCTGTGTGATTTTGGTTGACGGCGTGACGGCGTCCAACAGGCTACAGGGAGATGAGACAGGTAAAGAACTTTTCTCCAAAAAAATTGGGGGAGAGAGGACCCATGCCCTGTGACATCACAGTCTTTGCCCCGCCCCCAACTCTGATTGGTCCGGCGTCCGAAGCTCGCGGCTAGCGTCAGAGCACGCGCACGCGCTCCCGCGAGGCGCCGCCCCGGCTCGGGCTCGGACGCTGTGGGACCTGGTCTCGTAGGCCGCAGCCGCCCCACACTCTCCGAGAACGTCCGCTGCCACCTGGCGGGGAGAGCGAGAGAATCCTGGCCGGCAGCGGCCGTCTCGCGCTCCCCGCGGGGCTGTAGGCCCCCTGACAAGTGGGCGGGAAGCTCCGGGGTATGCGGAATCCAAAGGCGGTGGGTGGGGATTAGAGCGCGGGGAGGAGGGGGAGGAGTTGGGAAGAACGGGGAACGCGCATGCGCACTTCGGGCCTGGTCGGGGGAGGGGAGGAAGCGGAGCGTGCTAGGGCCTTGGCCCTCGCAGGAAAGCTGCCCTCTGGCGGGGCTACCTGCCGGCGCCTCTAGGGAGGCTGAATCGGGATGGATCGTGTGGGCGCCAGCCCGCGAGCAAAGAAGGTGACGCTGTGACGCCGTTCGGGGCCCCAATTGTTAGCTCGCTGAGGGCGGGGCATCTGTATCACTCATTCATCCATCCCACCATCCATCTGTCATTCATTTTACAGGCCCAAGCGTGGGTTTTGCCAGTGAGCAGCGGGCGCTCCGTAATTAAATTGACTCTGGAGCTTTAATGACTCCAGAACCCAAGAGACGTGCGTGGAATCGGTGGGTTTGGTTAGGAGAGAGTCCTTAGGCAGCGGTTCAACAGTCAACGTTTTCCAATCGCCTCAGCCCAAAAAAAAAAAAAAAAAAAAGTCAACTTTTCCCAGTTGCCTCAGCCAAAAAAAAAAAAAAAGTCAACTTTTCCCAGTTGCCTCAGCCAAAAAAAAAAAAGTCAACTTTTCCCAGTTGCCTCAGCCCAAAAAAAAAAAAAAAGTCAACTTTTCCCAGTTGCCTCAGCCCCCCAAAAAAAAAAAAAGTCAACTTTTCCCAGTTGCCTCAGCCAAAAAAAAAAAAAAAGTCAACTTTTCCCAGTTGCCTCAGCCCAAAAAAAAAAAAAAAGTCAACTTTTCCCAGTTGCCTCAGCCCCAAAAAAAAAAAAAAGACAACTTTTCCCAGTTGCCTCAGCCAAAAAAAAAAAAAAAAGTCAACTTTTCCCAGTTGCCTCAGCCCAAAAAAAAAAAAAAGTCAACTTTTCCCAGTTGCCTCAGCCCCCCAAAAAAAAAAAAAGTCAACTTTTCCCAGTTGCCTCAGCCAAAAAAAAAAAAAAGTCAACTTTTCCCAGTTGCCTCAGCCAAAAAAAAAAAAAAAAGTCAACTTTTCCCAGTTGCCTCAGCCCAAAAAAAAAAAAAGTCAGCTTTTGCGTGTGTCCCGGACTCTAGCCTAGGCAGGAGAAGCCTTTGCGCTGCTTCCCCAAATAACGTTTTTAAATACTCAAAATACATAGAATTACAATGGAAGCCAATTATATTCAGTTTACGGATCGGGATATGGATCTAGAAAAGTTTAATAAATGACTTCACGGAATGGTAATACAGCATTTAAAAAATCTTCTGAATCTAAATCCACTCATCTTTTTATATCACGTCGGGGATTCCACCTTTACCAATTTTTTTTTTTCACATAAAAAAAGTTCCTTATTGACATGACCTTTCACATTTATCAGATGCTTCTAAAATGTCTCATTGCTAAAGAAAGATGATTCAAGTTGTTTGACTTCGTCCTAGAGGAAATAAAATAGAAGCAATGGATGGAAGTTAGAGGCGGGTTTCTTTTAGACACAAAGAAATATTTCCTTAAAAGACCCTTGAGATCTTCAAGTGTAGACTAGCTAATCACTTGACAGGAGTATGGGTATCTGTATACACATATACATATTATATATTTATATATATATATATATATATATATATATGTATAGTTGCATATACATGTATATACTCATATATACCTGCATGTATTCATATATACATATTTGTGTAGAGATGAACACTCATCACTTTAAAGTTTCTAAAGTACTTTCCTTGAACCTCAGTTTCCTCATCTGTAAAATAGGGATTTATAATACAGCCGTTCTTCAATGGATTGTTGTAGAGATCGTAGAGTATGCAGAGCACTTTGCAAAGAGTATGCAGAGCACTTTGCAAAGCTTTAAGTGTTTTATGACAACCCATTTTAAGGGCAGAATGTAAATATCACTGTCCTCATTTTAAAGATGAGAGATTGGCCCTGGTGGTACAGAACTAGAGACAGAATTTGAAACTCCAATCTTCCAACTTCACGTGCCATTACACTGGAGGATACTGTTTGGAGAATTCTTTCTCAGGGATGGGTTTGACTAGTGTAGTACAATAGAAAGAGGACCTGGATTTAAAGTCTACCTTTGAAACTTAATTGTGTGATCTTTAGCAAATCAGTTAATCTCCCTGGACCTCAAGTTTCCTCATCCATAAAATGAAGGGCTTGGATTCGATGACCTTTGAGAGCCTTTCTAATGCCTAAGCTATGACTTTTTGGCTGACTGAACTCTAAGATTTCTTCCACTTGAAATTGAATCCTCATCTATAAAACGAGTTTGGAAGAGATGACCTTCATAATTCCAGCTTTAAAACCTAGGAGCCTATAGAGTTTCCTAATTAGTTGAGAATTTGAGTCAGAATTACTTTATGAAACACAAGTGAAAGGCCAGAACTCATAAACAGTGTTTTGGAAACATGTTTTTAAAAGGGATAAAGACATTAACAGGATGATGAGAGAAGGATAATTAAATAAACGATTCTTCTACCTTGAGAAAAAAAGCAGTCTCCTATAATCTAATTCAATATATAGTAGACTTTATTTGAATTGAGGTTATGGAGTTCCATAGTTGTTTAATAATAGTATACAAACTTCCTGGAATATTCTTGGTATGAGGGAATTGGTTTATATGAGAAAATATTCTAATTTTAAAAATAACCACCCTATGTTTATAATGAGAAAATCTCTTATGTATATATAGGTCAGCCTCCAAATTTTGCCTTCTTCAGGACAGTTTCAGGAGCTAAATGCAAAATGTTGTAAATTACAAGATTGAATTGAAGAAAAAAGGTTAATTTTGTTAGAATAAATTGTCACATAATTAGAATTTGCATTTAAATATATATTTAAATAATAATCCATGATGTATACACACATACACACACATACAGCAATACAATCTATGAATGAAAAGTCAGATGGCTATTACTGGTTATAAAAATTTTTTTAAATAATTAATTTGCATTTGAATCATGTCAGAACTTCAGTCACATACCAGTTATCATAGAACATAGTAAGTGCCTAATAAATGCTTGCTGATTTGATTCAAGTAGATGATTTTCAATATATTAGTTACAGGCAAATTTTTTCATTACACTTCATCCCCCAAAGAAAATTGTTTTTAAACAGAGTTTTGCTTCCACATTTCCAAACAATACATTTCCAAAACATTAATCATCTACTTTGAATCAAGTCAGCAAGCATTTATTAAGCACTTGCTATGTATGCTGAATAAAATATTTGTATTCCTATGCTCAGTCTTCTGAGAATACAAGTAGAAACAAAAGAAAGATAGTACTTGCCCTCTAGTTTTTATTTTATTGGGGGAGGGGGGAAAAGACAGTACACATAAAGAAGCTGAGGTGGAGCACAGACAAGCGAAATGGAACCATGATAGGCATAATATGGAGAATCAATAGTAGAAACTTGAAGACAGGACTGACCTGAACACTGTCCTTAAAATGAAGGTCTTGGGAGGAACCAAGTAGTCATAAGGAGAGGTCACAAAGCTAGAATACATCTCTAGAGTGAGAAAGAGGCACGGCATGGCAGAGAAAGTCAAGGGACGGATCCTGGAGAGGAAGACATCACCCTTTAGGATCAGGTAGTGTAGATGACCTACTGGACTATTTGTCAGGAGTTTTTAAGACATGCTGAGCAACTTTTATTTTTCTGTTCTCAGAACCTATTTGCTTTAGGATTTAACTATGCATTGTTAGGCGTCTATGTTAAGGAGAAAGCTGGGTTATTTGAAATTTTACTCCGAAACTCTGAAATAGTGAAATGATTGATCTTGGATCCCATCCAAAAGGGTTCAAAAGTTATTGAAACACATCAAAATTACATTATAAGGTAACCCCATTCATAAGGATCATCCACAGAATGGATCCTGCAGTCAGGAAATGACAAAGTTTGGGTGTATTTATTACTCAATTTAGTCACTACAGTGTGATCCTAGACAAGTGACTTAACTTCTTTTTGTCTCTCACAACTCCCTAAGATTTATCCACTAATTCTTAGACTAATTATAAGCTGCTTTAGTTGAGGGAGGTCCCAATCTGGGAGCTCCTTATATTTATGAAATTATAGATCATAGAATTAACATCAAGAGAGGACCTTAAAGGTTTCCTTTTAGATAAGAAAACTGAGGCCCAGAACAATTAAAGAATTTGCTCAAAGTTGTACAGAAAACACAGGGTTTGAGTGGAGGAATGCCACACTTTTCCCCTCTTCAGTTTTCTCTTAGGTCAATTTAAAGCAAGGGAAAAACTACAAAATTTTCTGAGGATTTAAGATACTGAAGGAATATTTGTAGAATTGTAAAGATATTTGTCAATATATTGTTAATCCAGAAAGTGTAATGACCACTTGCAGCAACAAACTGGCTACTTAGGCAAGGGGTTAATCCAACAGGCTTGCTTCATGCTCACCTGTTGAGAGTTGGAGAAAGCTTTGTTCTCATGAACACTAGCTGTTGTTGACAAGGAAGGGATTTTAAGAAGGGTCCAGCTGGGAGAGCGTGTCTTCTCTGTTTTGCTACCTACTATTTTTTAGGAACCTTCACAACTCTAATGGACTAAACTTTTGGTATTTCCTTCCCTCGCCTGTCTTTTCTTACTTGGAAGGGTGCTTAGAAAACAGGATAGGGGAAGGAGTCTCTGATTTCCTCTGTATGTTATCTAACAATGGGTACCTTTTGCTCTTACTTGCATCAGGGCAGACTATGGCTAATCCCTTTAAAGAGCTAAAGTATTTTAACTTTTCCCCATCCTCAGACAGTTGTAAGGGCCAAAGACCCATTGGGCCATCCCTCTCATACCCTTATACTGGGATACTTAGATGGATCTGTGATCTCATGGATGTATGTAGGTACTTCCTCTACTGGTACAGATAACTTTCTTTTTTATTCTTGTCCTCTGTTATTTATTGTTGTTCATCCCCTTCAGTTGCTTCCATTTCTTCTCTCTATTTTTGCTAGGAAGCAGGGGGACCAGCTGCCAACATCTTAGCTTTTTTAATGTTAAGCTTCAAACTGGCTTTTACGCTTTTTTCTTTCCCCCTAATCAAGAAGCTTTTAAATTCCTCTTCACTTTCTACCATCAGAGTAATATATTTGCATATCTGAGATTGTTGGTATTTCTCCTAAAAATCTTAATTCTGGCTTTTGATTCATCCAGCCTGGAATTTCACATGATGTATTATGCATATAAGTTAAATAAATAATGTGACAATATAACTGTCTTGTTGTTCTCCTTTTCCAATCTTAAACCAATCAGTTTTTCCATGTTGGATTCTAATTGTTTTTTCTTGACCTTCATACAGGTTCCTCAGGAGACAGGTAAGATGATCTGGCACTCATATCTTGAAAACTTGACACATTTTGTTGTGATCCACACAGTTGAAGAATTTAGTGTAGTCAGTGAAGCAGAAGTAGGATGTCTGGAACTCCTGTGCTTTCTCCATAATCCAGCAAATGATGGCACTTTGGTTTCTAGTTCCTCTGCCTCTTCTAAAACTAGTGTGTTCTTCTGGTAATTTTCAGTTCTTATGTAGCTGAAGCCTAATTTTTAGAATCTTGTCTAATCTTGTTGGCATGTGAAATAAGTTTAGTTACTAGGTAATTTGAACATTCTTTGGCATTACCCTTCTTTAGGATTGAAATATAAACTGATCTTTTCCATTCCAGGGCCTACTGTTGAATTTTCCAAATTTGTTAGCCTATCAAATGCAGCACTTTTAACAGTATCATATTTTAGAATTTTAAATAACAAAGCTGGAATTTCATCACTCCACCAGCCTTGTTGTTAAAGAGAGATAATAAGGTTTTCTTAAATGAACAGTGCAAAGAAGTAGAAGAAAACAATAGAAAAGAAAAGAGGTTTTCCCAAGATAATTAGAAGAATCAAGGGAATGTTTTATGCAAAAATGGTGGTGATAAAGAAAAAAAAATGGTAGGAACTTAGAATAAGAAGTAGCAAGAATACACAAAATAAGTCTACAAAAAAGATTCTTGCTCTTGTTTTTCTATTTACTTTTCATAAAGGATTGACTCAGTGTGTGGAAGTCTTTGTTCTGGTCCTCTTAAAATATTTCAAGGATGCCAGTGTAGTATTTGATATACCTTGCCTCTCATTCTTGCTTCATAAGTAATTCTTTATCAAGTCACACATGTTGCTTATGATGGTTTTTGTTGTTTTCTTGCCATTTTTTGCATGCAGTGATAGTATACTATAGCCTGCTTAAACCCATTAAAAGCCTTTTCAATTCTTTGCAATTTTTATTTTCATTAGACTGTGGTAATCCGTTTGTTATAATCAGATCATACTAGAGATAATGGTCTTAGAAAGTTGGGCTTTTACAGCAAGGAGACACTTAGGATTACTGAAAGTCTTGGGTGCAGTTTCCTTAGTGTGATCCAACTTTATCTTTTCTTTGATTCTGGCTTCAGCTTACTGCCATCTGTAGCACCTTGTCCAAGATAAAGATACAAAAGGATTAACTAAATGGACTATCATCCAGCCTATGTAAAAATCTCAAATGCCCTTCTGCTGCTAAACCAGCAAAACAAAACAAAAGGCTCTTACTAGAATTAGGGTAGAAAGAAGCTATATTTAATAAGATAATATGCTATTTTGAGGGTTTTTAAAAATATATTGCCATGTTAGAAAAAAATAATTGTTGTAAATTGCATTATTTAACTAGTTCCTTCAGTGAAATAAAAAGCCTAGATTGCTTAACTCACATGGAAGATATTCTATATGGACTTACTAAACTAATAAACATAAATACTACACTCAAAAAACCCTAGCTTTGACAATTGCTCCCCTGAAGAGGAAGAGTGGTAACCACATGAAAGGTACTTCACAAATATCTTAGTGTGAGAGACTCTCAAAATGGAAAGAAACCATTTTCAAGACATTTTTTTTCCTAAACTCTTACAGATTGTATTTAGAATACATAAGCAAATATGCCAACAAACCAACTAATCACTTAGCTAGATAAAAGCAACTTTACAGTCTCCTCTCCAGTTTCATGTGGCTTTCAGATAACATGAGGAAATTCAAGAGAATGTTGTAGTTCTGGGTTTCCCATATGATTTTATAATAGTTTCATAGGACTTCAGAGTTGGAAGGGACTATATGAGGAAACTAAGTGATTTATTCAAGGCTGGGGAGCTACTTAGTGGCAGAGCTGGGGATAAGAAAGCAGATTTCCTGATTGTCAGTCAGTCCATTGCTTTTCAGTTAACTACAGCTGCTTCCTAAATTCTAATTACCACTGAAGGGCCCTAAGGAATCCTAATTCATTCCAGATAATCTGCCTTGAAAAATACTTAGAATGATATCACTACTAGATCAGCTCCCTGACATCTTCCTCAGATGTAAAATTATACCTTCAGATTTGGAGAAAGTTGCTACAGCCTGAAGTCAACTTCTGAGTAAGTATCCATGCTGTGGGCAGCCACAGGAGAAACATAAAACTCCAGGGACCTCTGGGAAATAGCTTAAAGATGAATGTTTAATGCTAGTTATAGCCTTGATTAGGTGAAAGAGGAGAGTGTAAAAGTTGGCTTGGGCCCATTATTTTCTAGCAAATAGAGGGAGAAGAAATGGAAGCAATGTCAGTCAGATTTTCTATACTTGGGCTAAAAGATCACTGCAAATGGTGAATACAGACATGAAATCAAGTTTGTTTCTTGGAAGGAAAGCTTTAACAAATCTGGACAATGTATTATAAAGCAGAGACATCACCTTACCATTGAAAGTCCATGTAGCCAAAACTATAGTTTTTCCAGTAGAAATGTGTATGGCTGTGAGAATTGGACTATAAGGAAAGTTGAGTGTTATAGAATAGATTGTTTTGAATTGTTCTGGAGAAGACTTTTGAGAGTCATTTGGACAGCAAGGGGATCAAATCAGTCAGTGCTTAAGGATATGCACTTGGACTATTCACTGTAAAGTCAAATACTGAAGCTGAAGTTTAAAGACTTTGGTCACATAATAAGAAGACAGGACTCTATGAAAAAGACTATGATATTGGGAAAAATTGAAAGCAAAAGGAGGAGGAGATAACAGAGGATGAGATGGAGAGTGTCATGGAAGCAATGAATGTGAGCTTGGACAAACTTCAAGAGATAATGGAGGGTAGAAGGACTTATGGTCCATGAGATAACAAAGACTCAGACACAATTGAATGAATGAACAACAAAAGTTACTATCAGACACTGTACTGATTAAATAAACTTGATAAATAACCAAAACATGAATTAGTTATATACTATTATAATTATATTATTAATTATATTGTGATTATGTAAATCCTTTAGTGAATATGTCTTCTTGTTGGGAACCATTTGCTTACCATAAGTGTTTACAAGTGTTATGGAGGCGATTTGAGGCCAACTTCAAACAGAAGACAAGTTCTTTATAGTTATGGAGGTTCTCCATATGTTCTCTATTTATAGATTGTAAATTACATTAATCTTGGAGCACTTCAGGGACTCCTTTATGAGATGAAGATCTATTCAGAAGAGTTTGACCTAGTCATTCACATAGGAATGCCCAAATGTTTGAAGAATACATATAGTCCATATGGTGACAAGTTAATAGAAATGCACAGTTAAAGAAGGGGAGAGAACATTAATTGGACCTAGCATATTCTAGTCAAGCATAATGACTCAGAAGTCACAGACTCTCCTAAATAAATAGAAGGGTCAGAGGAATCTAGTAGTGGAAAACAACATAAGACAGGCAACCTACTGAGGTAGTTTTAATGTACATTCAATAATGCAATCCAACAGTTCAAGACTAGTTCAATTAGGCATGTTAATTAGTTCTGAGCTATCCTATTGGTCACTATACATCTAGGAATTCTAGGGAAGATACATCATTGTTTTTCATTTCCTATTAACTTCTCCTAGAGAGGACAATTACAAAACTGGCATCTGAGGCACATCCCATAGGTATTCATTAGTTGAACACTCAGAAACCCTGGACCCTAAATCACTGGACTCAGGATCTACTGCTATTCAGGAGAAGATGGCTACTCCCAAAGGTGGGGTTATCCCACCCTGTCATCTCTGTGATCTTGCAGATGATGTGGAGAAAAGGTTATGATCTGTCAATTGATTGGATATATGGGGTAAAGATAAAGACTCTAAAGATAATGAGTTTATGAACTTAATCAACAAGAATGATGTTGATATTCGTAAAGAAAAGGTCTGATTATACTAATGATCTACTCAATAAACTCCAATGGTTCCTTCTTAGATCTAGGAGCAAATATAGTTTAACAGTTCAAGTTAGGCACTTAATATACAAAACAAAATTAAATGATCCCTGACCTCAGGATACTTAGATTTTTGTCACTTCTTATATGTAGTAGCCTACTTAAGTTTTTCCATCCCTCTGCAATTTTGATTTTTCTGTAATTCATGATTATATAATATCAAGAAGTTATAAATTCTAGCTAGGTATGCTTTTGTATCAAGATGGAGTTTAAGATTATTACCCATTGACATGAGATACATCATATATACAGATCAATTTGTTTTTCTTTAAAAGAAAAAAGTTATTAAAAAAAAAAAACTCCATGTGATTTTCCAATGATCTCATCTCCATAGAATCCTTTCTTGTAACAAAGCTAAGGAAGATGAACCAGTGCATTATATGTACCTCATTCTTTATCTATAGCCTTTTCAAGGGAAGAGAGCCATGATTCATTGGCAATCATCTGAAATCAAGATTGGGGACCAAATGATCAGATTTGGGTATCTTTCACTCTTTTTCTTTATATTATTGAAGTATTCTAATTCAGTTCACATAATTCTTTATCAATACAAGTATTTCCAAGAATTCTCTGAATTCTTTGCATTTGTTCTTTTGTATGGTTCACCTTGTTTGTCCATTCTCTAATTGATGAACACCACTTTATTTCCAGGCCCTGCCTCCTCCAATAACATTTGTGTAGGAAACCTCCAGTGAAGAAGTTTAGTCTAGTATAGATCTGCAACTGTTTTGCAATTTGTCTTAGATTTCTCCCACTATCCACTATGCAAAAGTGTTGTTACAATATCTGTGTGTGTTTGTGTATTTGTATTTTATATAAGGAACCTTTAACTTTGTCTTTCATCTTCTTGGGATATATGTAAAATGGTGGGATCCCTGAGTTAAAGAGTATGTATGGGTCAGTTTTTCTAGTATAATTGCATGTTACATCTCATTTTCCAGAACAGTTGGACCAATTCGCAGCTCTACCAACTAAGAGCTCTCTAGTATTTACAATTTGGTCTTTTTTCATTTGCCAAGTATAAGGTTAAAGACTCAGTTGTTCTAATTTGCATTTCTCTTCACAGTTAAGTAAATACAAAGAATATGTGAAAACATAAAATACTTTTATAGGAACTCTGACAATTGAGGAAATCAGGAAAATTCTATATTAGGTAGCATCTGAGCTGTGCTTTGAAGATGCTATGAATTTTAAGAGGCAAAGGTAAAGAGAGAGCAGCTAGATGGTACAGTGTATAAGAGTGTTGGGCCTGGTGTCAGTAAGGCCTAAGTGAAGGATCTATTATAAATTAAATAACTTTTTTTTGGTGAATTTAGTTGTCAAAGTTACATGAGTTTTCTCGAGCAGTTAGTTTGTATATAGTAGACAAGAGCAATGGGCCTGGAGTCACAAAAATCTGAGTTCAAATGCTGATTCAGTTCCCTTATAACTGGGTAACCCCGGTCAGATCTCCTAACCTAGCTGTCTCAGTTTTCTAAGCTGTAATATGGGTATAATGATGACACCTGTCTCCTAGATTGTTGTGAGATATCTATAAAGTGCTTAGCACAACACAAGATGCATAGTAGGTGCTAAGTAATAAATGCTTTCTTCCTTTCCTTCCTTTCAGCAGTATTCAGAATCACATGTATATGTAGGAGTGTAGAACACTGATGATGGAGATGATCCAGGATTGGTGTATGACATGCCTAACACATTCTGTGATCAAGAAAGGATGAAGGAGAAAGGGATTCAAAAGTAGCTAATACTGTCTGGTTGAATTGGTCACCTAGAGCATCAAAACTGGATTTTCAAGGGAAAGAATAATTGTTTTAAGAGTAATGAGAACTAAGGTAGATGTTGAAGATTAGACACTGCAGATAAACAATTAGTTGGACCTAGAATCGAATTGGAGTAATAAAGTCAGCTCAATTGCATTTGGTAACTGGCCTCTTTCAGTGATTCCAAACTTCATGGTGCAAAAACTCATATTTTAAAACCCGCGTTCTAGTAATGCTATGGCTGTGAATCATGAAACATTACAATTTCATAAGTCTCAAAATTGCAAGCGGTGGGCTGTAAGCTATCTGCTGCATGATGCCAGTAATATTTATTAGAGAAATGATGTAAAAATGCCACTGAGAATGTTTATGATTAAAAAAAGAAGAGGTGTGTGGGGGTGGTGAGGTGTGGAGGGAGTTATCAGTCATGTAAAGAAAATGAGGGATAAAAAATAAACAGCCTGAGGGCTGCACTGACTTCTTGAAATTTCAGAAGGACCAGACAAAAGCCTTCTTTGTGTTGAACACTTCCACTTTAGGAAATTTATAAAAAGCTATGGATGAGAAAAATATAGGATGAGAGGCATAGGGCTCTGCCCTTCACAGGTTGAGGGAGTGCCCAATCATTGTATTGAAGAATATTGTAATGGGGTATGAGGGTGTAGAAGCACCGAACCCCAAATATATATTATGGTTCCAGGACTCTCCCCATATAGACCACCAAATATTGGGATGCAGGAGGTTGGATTCCCCAAATATATTGGAGTTTGGGGCAAGTGTCACAAGGTGTCTCAAAAGGATTTGTAGTATTAGACCATCTCCAAATCAAGATGCAAAGATTTTTTATTATGCCATCTAGTGGGCTAAGTTTCCAAAGAGGAGTTAGTAATTAATAAGGGGAAAGGCACAGGCTAAGTTTCTTAGTGGAGCTTGCTGTTAATAAAGGGGAAGATGTCATAACAAAGGAGGACGTTCCTAATGAACTAGCTGTAACAAAGGAAAAGATACTCTAAGATAGAGTTTCTAGAGAACTTGCTGCCATGAAGTGGCTGGCAGTTCCTCACGAACGTGAGACGCTATCAGGTGGGCTAAATTCCTACAGATGTTAGACACCGTGACACTAAATGGGCTGGATTCCAAATGGGACTTTTCAGGGAATTACACCATTAACTGGTGTGATAATTTCCCAAAAGATTTAGCCACTATATTGCTTAGTAAGTGGGCTAACCTTAAGAGGATTTAGTGAAGAAGTGGGGAGCCAGTGGCTTCTTTTAGAAGAGAAAAATGACCTCTGATTGAATACAATAAGTGTGGCATCATGATAATTTTGTCAATGCAAAGAATTAGACAAGGAATTCAACCAGGGCCTACTGTAATAAAGTCCTATTTAAGGATAGCAGAAAGCCTACCTAAGAACAAAAGTCCCGCTTAGCACAAATAATCCTGTGAATGTACCTCTCTGCTTGCCTCAAGAAGTAGCTTGGCTAGAACTAGAGATCATTACTGATCACAAAATAGAAAATTTCGATTATACCAAACTGAAAAGTTTTTGTACAAACAAAACTAATGCAGACAAGATTAGAAGGGAAGCAATAAACTGGGAAAATATTTTTACAGTCAAAGGTTCTGATAAAGGCCTCATTTCCAAAATATATAGAGAATTAACTCTAATTTATAAAAAATCATGCCATTCTCCAGAAGTAGCTTGGCTTCCTGATTGTACATAGTAATTCAGGCCTTCTCCTAATAATGTACCTCCCTGTGGCCCACTTAACAATGGTTATTAGTAGAGACATGGCATTTTGCTGGGGGGTGGGTCTCGTTCACCCCATCAATATCAAACCAGAATAATGTTAATAAAATCTAATTCTCTTGTGTGGAAACAAGCTTCCCAGAAGACATTGGAGCTTCCTGTATTTTTTTTGGCCATGTATGGTTGCTTGCTTAAAATATGTACTTAAATTATCACATCCTTTTTATTTTTGCTTCCCAGATCTATAGTAACATTGGGAATTTCTGAGACAATTTCAAGACTAAAAGTTGAATACCGAAAAATACTTCAGAGATATGTTCTAGGATCAATAAGGACATTAGATTTTTTACTTAGGAAGTATCCTGAATTATCCAAAATATGCCAAGGTTTCCTAGCTCCATCAGAGTTTTTTGAAACTTGAATCATAACCCTAGAACCACTATATTTCCTAGAGTCCTCCACCTTGAGCCAAAAGATTCCTGTGTGTTTGTCATTTTGGTCTCGACTTAATCATTTGGGTAGCCCAGGGTATGTTGGATATCTGGTGAATGAAAGTTTGTGGATTGCAGCTGAGGAAGTGTTAGTTCTTAAACAGATGGCAAGTTGCCAACTAAGGCAATAGGGTTTACTATGGTAAATTACTGATTATTTAATGTATTATTGTAAAAGGATAATTAGTTTGCAAAGACAAGCATATTGAATATATCTTTATATTCTGCACAGGATTTGACTGCATATTGTGCAATTCTGTCATAGTCTGACTCAGTCTGTTCTTAGTGCAGGAGGCAGGAGAGCCACCAGGTCAAAGATAGAATGTCTATCTTCCAATCTTTCTTATCCTTTATATACCTTATTGTAATTACATCATTATAGCATACTGATTATGTGTGAACTTAGAGAACCATTACATCACCATACTAAGTATATATGTGAACTAGAGAATCATTATCTCATCAATTCCACCGAGTTAACATCTTGTTTCAAGTATACTTCTCCAGAGTTTTGGCCCTCTACAAATTTAACCTCAGGGACATGACTGGGATTTCTGATGGGGCATGGGAAGGGAAGGCTGCCCAAGACCCCTGCAGAGGGTGGGCCTCAGGGATTTGACAAAACTTGGATTTCTAATTGGAAGATCTCCCTAGAGAGCAGGATCACAGATGTAAACTGATCTTATTCAGTGCCTTCTCCCTGCCTGCCCCAGAGATCAATTTTCTCATTTTTCAGTTTCTCTCTGTCCAACATACTCACATTCAGGACCTCATCACAATGTGTCATAACTCTAAAATGTATGTCAATAATTTTACATTTTTTAGTAGAAGTCCTAATATGATTATTTATAGAAATTAAGGAGTTGAATTTATAAATAATTTAATAACATGAAAATATAGGATGAAAGCATTGTCTGAATTTTATGAATCTGAAGGCTAACCCTGCTACAGAAATCAAAGTTGGCTTCTGTAACAGTTTTTCCAGAGTCCTCGGTGAGCTGTATTTAACTTCAAATCACAAGGCAGGATCTTGAACAGTAAAGTTTTGGAAAACAGCCAGCATATCAGCATGGAGGCAGGAGTCCATGTTGACTGTGTATTTGCAGAGTAAAGATAATAACTATAGGATCTCCAAGGTGCAGGGTAGCTGTAAGAAAGGTGAAACAAAGAAATATTGTAAGAACAATTTCATACAATGTAGCTTTATATTTTGGGGGGAAATACAGTAATAAATAGATCATCCCAGCAAGCAGTTTTCAAAGCATGAATCTAAGGAGAGTTCTCATCAGACCTTAGTGCCAGAAACTAAAGTTACAGCCTCATAGCAAAGGATAGGCTTTATATCTGCATAACATGACAAAAAAACCTGGAGGCAGCATTTTGGGGTAGAAAGAGCAAGATCCAGAAACAAGGCCTAGGTTTGGGGGAAGAGGAGGAGGCCAGGTTGAGAAGAGGAAACAGGGGTAAATTCCAGTCCTAACTGTGACATTAACAAGATTGTGACCTTAAGCAAATCTCTGACTTTTTACAAAGTTTCCTTTTTACTCAACTAAAAGAATTGGACTAGCTGATCTCTACTCTAAGGTATAATATTATATGATATAAATCATAACTTGTTAACAAAGAACAAATAATTAAGAATCAAAGACTCCAAGGTTTCTGTGGGGGGGAAGGGAGTATCATGGGCAGAAGAATAGTGATATTGGCAGAAATAGGATAATTAAGAAGAACTGATTTTAAAGAACAAGATAATTTCAGTTTTGGAAATAGTGAATTTGGAGAACATTGAAGAAGTGTACTGTAGATAGTTGAAAACAAGATATTGAAGACCAAGTGAGAAGTCAGAATTTTGGATGTGGAAATCATCCATATAGTGGTGGTAGTTGGGAGACTATTAAAGGAAAAGAAGTCCTTGGCAAAGGAAAAAGTTAAAAAGAGGTGAGAGCAGAGGGCTTGTGCAGATCTTTCTCAGCCTATCAGAGAGGAAGAATGGGTTCTTGTATTTGAGGTCCTTATTGAGGGAATCCTCCATAGCTTCATCCTTCTTATTCAGGATACTCCTCTCCCTTCTTTAGCTGTTGGCTTCTCCTTTAAGTGCCAAAGGTCAGTGTAGTTCAGTAGATAAAACTCTGGATAACAATGGACATAAGTTCAAATCTGGTTCGGCTTTTATGTGTGTGATGCTGGGTATGTCATTTAACCTCCCTGGCCTCAGTTACCTCATTTTTAAAGTGAGGAGGATATTGGATTAGATTATCTTTTAGATCCTTTACAAAATTAAATCTTATGATGTCTATAATCATTATGATCATGGCAAAAAAAAAAAAAAACTCAGCCTCTTGATGACAGTGGAGAGGATGTTTATTTAGGAATGGGTATGAAGGGAGGAAGAAGAGGCAGCACTTAGTACTTTTGTCTTAGAAATGTTCAATGGAAAGAAAGAGAAAAAGGTCTAAGTAGAAGGAATTTCAGAGTTAAGCAAATATCATCCACTGAAGGGATACATGTGGGAAGAGTTTAAAGCTAGAACAGAAAGTCCAGAACAACTACTGTAGAGAATGTTAGCAAGACTGGACAGATTAATATTAAGGATTGATGAGGGTAGAATTGGATGGCAGGGGGCAGCAATAGACCAAGTTTGTGTGGCATCTTTTTTAAATGTTAAAAGAGAAAAGAGGAGAAGGAAGAAAAGAGGGGTGGGGGAGGAAACATTTATATAGTGCATTAAAGTTTGCAGTGTTTTAGTTAATTGAAGACAAGATTGATCTTTTTATAATTTAAGATAATTAAAAAAGCATTAACCATTGAGATATTGGGTAAATGCTATTTGGAGTGTGCAAATGGTTATGAAATTGAGAAATTCCTTTCTCATAGATTAAAGAAATATTGAATTAGTAGAGAAGAATGATTGAAATAAGCATATGCATGAGAGCCCAGATGCAGGAAAAAATAAAATACTGTTGGGCAAAAGAATTAGTAGTCATGATGAGGTCGAGGTAGCAATATCTAATTCAAAATAAACATGGGACAAATTCACAATGACCATTTTCTTTGCCAAAAGGAAGGTTTATTTAGGAGAAGAGTTTACAGACAAAAATAAAAGATAAAATAGGCACACCAGGAATGGCAAATATGAAATAAAGTTGGGAGAACTTAAAAAGACTTATTTCCCTTACTCTACACATACCATTCCCTTACGCTTCTGCTAGTCATATTTGTCATCTCCTTCACCTTAGTTGTCTACTGCTGCTCTTTAGCCTCCTAGCTTAATGTTTTTTTAAATGTTTGCGGCAATGTTTGCAGTGATGGCAAGGAAATAAGGAAAGGAAATGGAGAATAGGATTGGCAGCAGTGCTATTGAAAAAGATGAATAGGACAGCAGACCCAGGAGGAGCAGGGTTGAGGTATGGTTGGAATTTGGTGCTGAATCAAGGCTAGAATTAGAGGTCAAAAGGAATGAAGTTTGCAAAGGGGAATATGAGAGAACTGGGTCAGAAATGTTATTTCCCGAAAATCTTTCTTTCCACCTCTGCCCCAAAAGGTCCAAGATGTTCTGCAAAGCCCAAATGTATGGGGCCAGTTATATGGAATTCTGTTTATATGCATGTGAGTACATACACCTTATAAGCAAGCATGATACAGGAGCATTGATTAATGTTCTATCAATCATATATGCCATATTTACATAGATCCAAACCATCCTGTTTAATACAGCAAAAGCATGTTTAATACAGCATACAGATGGACTAGAAGAGGCAACATGGTAAGGAGTATAGGACCTAGCCTCAGAGCCAGGAATCCAACCTCTTAACATACACTAGCTTTGTAACCTCGGACAACTTTCTTGGGATAATAAATTACAGAGAAGATGCCAATCTGTATTAATAGATGGCAGTGTACTGTACTAATGAAATCATAAATTCCACACTCTATCCCTATGCTTATTTTATAGCTCAGCTGTATGAAGATTAGCAGTTCTTTAGTCCCTAACTACTCAATGTTTCTTTGGGGTAGTGCATTCCCATTTACAGCAGAGGATGCCAGTGTGCAAATGAAAAGAATTTCCCATTTCTCCACTACCTTTCTCCCACATGTATACTACTCTTGCTCTTGTGATGATAGGCTTCTGGGATGGGATTTAATTTGGTTCAGAGTCAGTGTGGAAGCTTCAAGGGAGTGTGTGATAGGAGAGAGTATAAGAAGGCTTCTCTGATGATTCCTCAAATTGACCCTGTTGAAGGGACCAAACTGAAAAATATCAAAGCCCTTTTGAGAGGCAGTGTTATATGATGAATAGAACACTGGACTTGGAGTTGAGAGGACGCAAGTTTGGGCCCCATGTCAGACACTCACTGTCTTCATGAGCCTAGGCAAAAGGATTAATCTCACTAAGTCTCTGTTTCCTCATCTGACTTTGTACCTTCCATGGTCTCTTCCAGTTCTTAATCCCTTTTCTGTTCAAAAATGGCTTTGAGATAATAATAGAACAGAAGTGTGGGTAGAAGAAATCTCTTAGCTTTGACAATCTGATGATAGGGGAAGAAGCCAAAAAATCTCAAAGGTAAGATACCAAATCAGGATATTAATAGTTATCAAAATAAGAACTGGATCAAAATAAGATGGGTTTCTAATAGAAGCAGATCAAACCTGATAGAAGAAAAGATTTAGTGCTAAAAGAATAATCTCAGAGAAAGTCAAGAAAAAAGGAAATTTAATTGGACACTTTCATGGTTGTTTGGCTTATGTTGAGTACTTTTTTACTGATACTTTTTTTGGATAGAAAACTAGGCCATAATTAACAAATTATATTAATGTGTTAATTAACTTAACAAATGGATTAATTAAATTAGTAAATGTTTCTTGAATTAATTGCCACACATTTCCTTCTATCCTTGAAGAGATACTTTATTAAGATTCATGAATCAGAAGAGAAGGGAATCTGCCAAGTTACTACCAGGAATGGAAAACCTAGGGGAATTGAACAGGCTTGGTCCTTGCTGTAGTTGCAGTAGATTCCTCTTGTGACAGTGGAAGTACCCAGAAGTACGTCAAAAATAAGTATTTCATTGAGCCTATATCAACTGTTTACAAATAGTAGGCTGTCTGGATTTTAAAATCAAGGGAATTATCTAAATAGAACAAAAATATTTTGTCTGATATTTGTATGTGCTATCTTAAAAGACCAGGTTTTGTTAGTTTAGCAGGTCAACAAATTAAATTATTAAGCTGTTCTTCCTGTTATCTCATGGATTAGCCTTTTTCTTTTAATTTCCACAGCCATTAACATAGACCAATTCTTCATCACTACAACTCTGAATTAATGCAAAAGCCTCCTAGCTAGTTTCCTTGTCCCCAATCTCTCCCTTCTTTAATTAATTTTATACATAGATGCCTGAGTAATCAATCTGTCTCAAACAACCTTCATCATATCACTCCTCTGCCCAAGAATTTCCAGAATCTTCCTCCTTGTATCAAATCCCATTCTAAGCTAAAAGCACACAATCTCATCTGTGTTCTCATGTTATTATCATGTATCTTGTTCTTCATAGGGACTGTAGGGACTATTCCAAGCTCTTTCCCCCCTTTTTTCAAGCTCCCACTACCTATTTTCTACACATATCAGGGATTACCTAACCTCATATCCCTAAGAAGATTTGAGAGCATCCAGTGGGATTTCCCCTAACTACTTTCTTAACCTCTCAAAACTTTTTAATATTATCATTGATTTTTTTCTCTACTTTTATTTTTGAGGAAAAGTTATCCCTAACCTTAATAAAACTAATTCCTTTTCTTGAATCCTTGGTTCCATTTCCCTCTCATATACTTCTGACTTCTTTTCCATCTACCTAGAAACAGGTTCCAGTTAAACATGTTTATATTTAAAGGTTCTGATAAAGTCCTCATTTCTAAAATATATAGAGAATTGACTCAAATGTATAAGAATTCAAGCCATTCTCCAATTGATAAATGGTCAAAGGATATGAACAGACAATTTTAAGATAAAGAAATTAAAACCATTTCTAATCACATGAAAAGATGTTCCAAATCAATATTGATCTGAGAAATGCAAATTAGGACAACTCTGAGATATTACTACACACCTCTTATATGGGCTAAAATGACAGGAAAAAATAATGATGAATGTTGGAGGAGTTATGGGGAAACTGAAATACTAATACATTGTTGGTGGAGCCATGACCTGATCCAGCCATTCTGGAGAGCAATTTGGAACTGTGCCCAAGAAGTTATCAAATTGTGCATACCCTCTGATCCAACAATGTCTCTACTGGGCTTATATTCCTAAGAGATCTTAAAGGAGGGAAAGGGACCCACATATGCAAAACTGTGGCAGCTTTTTTTGTAGTGGCAAGAAACTGGAAACTGAGTGGACGCCCATCAGTTGGAGAATGGCTGAATAAGTATGTGAATGTTATAGAATATTATTGTTCTATAAGAAATGATCAGCAGGATGATTTCAGAGAGGCCTGGAGAGGCTTACATGAACTGATTCTGAGTGAAATGAGCAGAACCAGGAGATCATTATACATGGCAATATTAATAATACAGGATGATTAATTCTGATGAATGAGACTCTTTCCAACAATGAGATGACTGATACCAGTTCTAATGATCTTGTGATGAAGAGAGCCATCTACACCCAAAGAGAGGGCAGTGGGAACTGAATGTGGATCACAACATAACATTCTCACTCTTTTTGTTGTTGTTCACTTGCATTTTGTTTTCTTACTCATTTACTTTCCTTTTTGATCTGATTTTTCTTGTGCGGCAAGAGAATTGTATAAATATGTTTACACATATTGGATTTAACATATATTTTAACATGTATAACATATAATGGATTGCTTGCCGTGTAGGAGAGGGGGTGGGAGGAAGGAAGGGAAAATCTGAAATACAAGGCTCTGCAAGGGTTAATGTTGAAAAATTATCCATGCATATGTTTTGAAAATAAAAAAGCTTTAAAAAAAAAGAAAAAAAAAACAAAAAAAGGAAATATATTCCAGTTTCTCCAGGTCTAAAATTGCTTGTCTTCTATTCTTCTGCTCCATCTAACGATCTTCCTAGTTTACACCTGTTAATTCTGCTTCCTCACAACTCTCTCTCTACTGCCTGTGGAAAAGTAGGGGACTCTTTGAGTCCTCACTTTAAGGATTCACTACACTTTTGTAGTACAGAAAAATCCCTAGATTTTCTTTAAGTAAAATGCTACAGGCATACTATTGCAGTACACTGTAAGCTTCATGAGAATAAGAACTTTGTATATCCTAATTTTGTTTTTTTTCTCCCCAAATGCTCAACATACAGTGCTTATGCTTACAGTAACTATGCTTAATGGCATAGTTACTTGAATTAAATTACAATCTCCTTAAAACAATGCAATCAGTTGAATCTCTATATGTTTTCAACTCCATTTTATGTTCTTAATCTCCATCTCTGTGCCTTAACTTGTAACTTTTCTCCCTTAAAACTCCTCCCTTCCCACTTCAAATCATCCAAAAAAGGCTCCTTGGTCTAAGGTAAATAAATATTGAAGGATAGAAAAAGAATTCACAGAGTTGATAGATAATCTTTTTTTTAAGGGAAGAAAGGCTGAAATAAAGCAATATCTGAAATCTTTTATTCAGTAAGTATTTATTGAGATTGTGGAGGGTTAAGGATTATATTAAGTACTATGTAATATATAGGTAATGGAAGTAGATATAGTTTTTACAAAGAATAAACAGGATATGGCAGACAAATCTACCCTGTCTTTTATTTCGTTTGTTTGTTTTGTTTTGTTTTGTTTTCCATTTTTTGGATAAAAAAAGAACTATGTGTTAAGATGAAGAAAAATCTTGGTACATCAGTCTGGCTCCCTCCCAGTAGGTAGATTGTATGATTTAGCAGATTTTTGCTGTTCTTCAGCCATTTTATGTTTCATTAAATGTATGGAAGGAGTTGTCAGATGTAACCTGCATGGATTATCTGGAGTTATGTGTTGATCAAAGTGCTGTAATTATATATTTGGAAGCAAATTAGCATGATATAAACTTAGTGACTGATTTATTATACTTCTGAAATAGAAAGGTACTATCTTCCCATTTGCCTTTGACTAATTCCTTTTTCTATTGTATTAAAGAATAACAGTGCTTTTTATTTTCTCCCCTTTTGTTTCACTTCAGAACTGTTGTTTTCTAAATTTTTAATTAATAGTTGACTTAAATACAAAGAACTGTCTTATATTGGTAGCTAACTTTTCTGGAATGTCAAGTTGCTTGATGTTTTCACTTCAACAAATTCAACAAATATTTTTGAAGGCTTACTAAGTACTATACATTGTGTAAATTATTAGTGGTAGAGGGCTATAAAGGGGATATAACTTTAAAAGAGCTTATTAAAATAGTTACTATAGATAGATATGAAAGGTAAAAAAGGATTATTCTTCTTTTACTAAAGTTAATTCCTCCTAATGCCTTTCATACTGTTCTTTCTTCCTATGAACATAGTTACTTATTCCATATATTCCATTCAGGAATCTAAATTTTTCTTATTGTTTCCTTTGTCAATTTAGGGGTCATACGTGGCTCTCTTCAACAATGAGATGATTCAAAGCAATTCCAGTTGTTCAGTGATGAAGAGAGCCATCTACACCCAAAGAGAGGACCATGCGAGCTGAGTGTGGACCATAAGATAGCATTCTCACTTTTTCTGTAGTTGTTTGCTTGCATTTTGTTTTCTTTCCCAGTTTTTTTCCTTATTGATCCAATTTTTCTTGTGCAGCAAGATAACTGTATAAATATGTATATGTATATATATATATATATATATACATTGGAATTTACACATATTTTAACACATTTTGCATATATTGAACTACCTGTCATCTATGAGAGGGGGTGGGGGGGGGAAGGAGGGGATAATTTGGAACAGAAGGCTTTACAAGGGTCAATGTTGAAAAATTACCTATGTATATGTTTTTGTAAATAAAAAGCTTTAATAAAAAAATTTAAGGGTCATAACTAATTTGGATATTATTTCATTTTCAAGCCAGTTAATTTTCATGTCAGTAGTCTGTACGTATAGTTGAGTTTACCTAAACAAATGCTAAAATTCAGATCCTATATCTATAGCTTTTAAACTATTGAGAGTCAAATGAAAATTTAACAGTTTGCTAGGTTTAGTGTTATATTTGTGCCCACTACTTTTTAAGCCCAATTAAATGTGTAGGCAGGTACTTTTGTAATTTGTACCCATACCAAAGAATAATGCATGAAGTTAGGACTACAACATTGGGAAGTGTTGTAATGTTTTGAGAACAGTCTTTTTCCTTGGCCAGATCACTAAACTCTCCACTTTCCCCTAACCACAGATTCTAACTATCAGTCTTACCCTCTTGGTTTTCCATTCTTTCATCTGGTCACTAAATTAAAGAAGAGAGACAGGCATCTTGGGATGACTTTGGGCCACCAAAAAAAAAAAAAAACGTGGTAGAATAGATTTAGGTCCCCAGAATAGCAAAATAATTTCCAATACCATATGCCATCTTCCAACAATGCCCCCTTGAATAATGATATTATTGGATATCATTTTCTGATCACACATCTGTGATTAGAACCTCTGAAATGTTGAGGTTAACTTAATATCTGATGGTAAAGATATAATTAGAGAGGGAATGTCTAATAGAAGAGAAATTTGTTTGCCAGTAAAATACAATATCCAGAGTCATTCCTTGGTTGTTCTAGGTAATTGGCAGCCTTTGATAATGCTATTTTTTCTTTGCCCTCTTTCTTTCCATTTTTATTTGATTTAGCTCATGAACACCTTGGTTGGATGCTTGATATTTTTTACAACCTGTCAATAGGAGTCATTTTAGAGGATATAAAATTAGTTTATGATTTATTGGGACTGTAGTTTTATAACTGAATTAGAAAAAAGGCCTACCTGAGTATAATATAACTTGATAACTCCAGTGCTCCATCTCATTTTTTCTACTAGTTATAAAATGAATTTTGCTATATAATTCGATATCTGTTGTCTTCTGTGTAGATGTAAAAAGATTGCTATGCAACTACAGTTTTTTCACCTCATGCTCATTTTGAAACTGTTCAGTACACATGTCAAGCTGCTCCATTACGTTTCTGTGGCCCTTTTCAAATGTCTGATGACTCTTCATAGTCTCCCTTGTATTCTGCCTCTGGTTACCATTGTCCTAGTTTTTGTCCTAGTTTAATATACACAAATCAATAGACAGTTTAGCGAAAGAGTCTTTAACCTGAAGTACATGAACTTGTTTTTAAAACGAATTTGATAACTGCTTCAATACCATTGGTTTCTTGATAATCTTATGTGATTTTTAAACTTTTTAAAAACTACTCCATACTAGGTTTCATCTTAACTGTTATTGACTGTCTATAATACAAAAATGTCTAACCCTCTCAACTAAAAGTAAAAGGAATAGGAAAAAATATAAATAGTGAAAATGATGGACAGATTTGCTGCATAGCAGCCAATCTCTTACTTAACATTAACATTAAAAGACTTCAGAAGTTTAGTGTCCTATAACGAGTTTCATTTAGTAATTCAGTTCCAGTGTGCACCATTATATTATACTCATGGCAAAACTGTGTCCCAAAGGACATAACATGATTTAATATTGGATAAAATCTCTTTTAGCTCTACAATTATGTAGTTCTATGATCATGTAATATAATAGATACCTTTTTCCCCCTGCATAACTTACCTTTGTGCCTTCGCTTATGAATTGACCACCATCAAACCCTGGGTGATCCAACTATTGCTATCCAAATTTTACCAAATTTTTAAGCCCATGGTGTTTCACCTCATCTATACATCTTATGAATCCAGGAATTATGTTCAACATGGATTTTTCTAGTTAACAGAATCACTCTATAGTTAAGCTCTCAGAGCATTTATTAATACTTCTTCTACATTCCTTCTCCTCCTATTTCCTCACATTTGTACATTTTACATTTTACAAATTGTATTCACATCCAATATTTCATTTGATTCATATGGAACATGCTTTTGCCCAAAAAAGATACCCGAGAAGACTATTAAACATATGCCTGCTTTCTTACCTGTTTAAAATCTTTATATGAATGGTCTATATATTCATTCATGTTATTTTTACTATGATGGCAAGAATAGGTAAATTTTCACTGATCCTTTTCTATAGCAAGTCATATATCCTGCATCCTGAGATACAGAGAATATAAGATTCTCTTATGGCTATTATTGGTTGATTTTTGAAAAGCATTTGACTTAGTAGAAAAAAAAATGTAGCCTTAAACTGTTTCCTAAAACAAGATGTCTCCCCCACATAATAAAATCATATAATAGTATGACAGATGTGATCATGGAGATATTATTATTCAAGAATCTGCTTAGTATTAATATTAGGTGAGGCATAAAACAGGGAGACAGACATAGGCTCACTGATGGATTTATCATGTCAAGCCATATATGTTGCAGAGAGTCCTAACAAAATAGGAATTCCCTTTTCATAGCAAGATGTTTCTAATTCATTGTGTTTGTAAATGACCTTACATTGGTAGCATTGAGTGCCTAGAACACTTTGGGACCACTTTAGTGAAATGTGTGTGTGGTTTTTCAAATAATGCACCTTCACCCCAAAAAAACTAAGAAAGTGAAAAATTCACGTTACCCAGTTTATAATATGCAGACAGTTTGATCCTATCAATATGTGATACATATTGCTTTAGCTATGAATAGCTGAATTGCATTAGGGAACTATTCAAACTAGAGTGCCACGGTGTCCAATCTTAATTGGAAGATAGAATTTCTACATATGTGTATCTGTATAGATGTGTGTGTATATTGATAGAGCACTTTAAGGTGTGCAGAGCATTTATAGACCTTGTTTTGTATAACAACACAAGAGGAGATAAAACAGTATCATAGGTAAAGAGTGAAGGGTAATGGATAAACAAACAAGTTGAGGTTTGCTGTGGTATAGGCAGAAGACTTAACAGAAACAGAGGAAAGCTTCCAATCCATTAGGTGACTTTTCCATGGAGGATTTGTGAAAAGACATAGTTAATAGCTTCACAGGTGGAATGAGAAAGTGTGGAAGTAGGACTCATACTGTTGAGATAGATTGAAACCTAAATTGTGGAACTACATTATACTTAATTTTAGTCCAGAATCTTTATTATATTGTTCTCTCGTTGTTTCATGGTGTACAAAGTTATTTTTCTTTAATAAAATAGTAAACTCCTTTAAAAAGGAAGAGACTAATTTATATCTCCTCTGCATTCTCCACTGAAACCTGCATTGTTATGGGTACTTAGTAGGTGTTCAACATGTGTTTTATTGCATTTAATTTCTTTCTTCATTCTTGTTATATCAAGAAATATATTTTAACATACTTAAAGCTGCCAATCCTTCAGAAATAAATACTTTTAGAATAGTATTGATATTGAAGTTCAATATATAGAATATAAATGTATAAATTAAGGGAAATTTTTTATATATGTATATCATATGTATCACATGAAGATTATTTTAGCTACATTATAATATCATATTAGGACAATTCCCTCTACTGTAAATGTCAGTTTATATACTACCTTGTTAACTTTACCATTTTGTATATTCCAGTAAATGTACTCTCCATCTATTTATTTTGAATTACTGCTTTCTAGTGTATTTTTTGTGTCACTTTCCTTAAACCCAGATCAACTTGTACATTTCTAAAAGTCAGGAGTGTCCAAATAAAGTATTTGGAAGCACTGAATTATCAAGGAGAATTAGTTGAATACTATTCTACTATAAAATACTGGGGCGAAGGTTATTTTTGCCTTTCTAAATGCGATTTTTCTTGTGCAACAAGAGAACTATATAAATATGTACACATCTATTGTATTTAAGATATACTTTAACATGTTTAACCTGTATGAGACTGCCTGCCATCTAGGGGAGAGGGTGAAGGGAAGGAGGGGAAGAGTTGGAACAGAAGTGTTTTCAAGGGCCAATGATGAAAAATTACCCATGCATATGTTCTGTCAATAAAAAGCTATAATAATAATAAATGCTGGGGAGGGAGATGTATGGAAACTGAAAATTTTTCACTTGTATGAGTTGTATTCAGTTAGGATGATGCTTTTAGATTGTTTTTAGTTTACTTTAACCCTTCTAATTTCTTGTCCCAAAGACAAAAATGACCCAACTCTAGTTATTTCTCTGTCATAGTTCATGATTTATTTTGAACTTTATTAATATTTATCTGAAATGTCATTTTCATGTGGACATGTATTTAAATCTTCACTACAGCCCTAATCTAATGCCTCTTCCTGTCATAGGGGTGACCCGGTCTTTCCAAAGGCTATGTCAATGCAATACAACTTTTAGCAGGTCCTACTTCAAACTAGAAAGACTTCAAATAAGGATCATTAGTGCATTATATACTTTTTTAATCCAAAAGCAAACCTAAGCTAATATTTGGATAGGTTCATCTTCAGGCTTACCATAATAAGGTTGATGAATTCTTCTTAAAACTTTAATAACTTTTAAACTTTAATAACTTCATCAAATACTACAAATATATGAGATTATTTTAAAGGTTATTTAAAATTTAGAAATAATGATGTTTTATATTAAAATTCAATATAACCAGTGCCTTTTGCTTTATATCTCTTAAATTAATTTTCAAACTTTGTATCAGCTGCTACTCATTGACTGAGAGATTTACATTCAAAATTGTAACTTTAAGATCATCCGAACAATGTGAATTTGATACATGTATGAAAGTTTTGACATGTGCCCACAAAGAATAGTCTAATATTCAAACTGATTGATAAATAGATCAGGTGACTGAGGTGTCTGAACAAGAGTATCTTCTACTGTTCTGATGGTCTAAGAAAGTGTTTGATGCAAGGCAGGTTGTCCCATTTTGTTGAAATGAAAATTTTGATATTTAGAATCAGTAAAACTAAATGTAAAATAAATTTAAATAATCTCTGATGATATTTTGTAAACTTTTTATTGTTTATAAGTTTTTGTAAGTTTTTATACTTTTGAAATATTAAAACTTAAAATTGCACCAAGACATTTGGGATATAATACAGTCACTTTCTTAAAGAAGGTATCTATTTAATAAAGTAAAATATACTTATATTCTTTTCTCCCATCCCTACCCTTCTATGGATTTCAGAGTGTTTCAGAAGTTGTAATTTGACTTAGAAATTAGAAGGTTCCTTATGGTTTAAAAAAGAGAAAAATAAAGATTTTTTTAAAAAACTTAAGGTTCCTGGTCCTCTACTAAATTTCCAAATCATTGTCTCATCAGGATATTGGGGTCACCCAAAGACTATGGTTTAAACTCTGGCATATTTTATGAAGTTGGAAAGGCTTTGACCCTACAGGTGCAGTGATGGACTATGTGTGTTTAAGGACTATATTTTTTAAATTACTTAACAAATTTGGAGAAGTTTACAAGTTAACCAACAATTGATGGAGTGTTTGGCCACGATAATTCATAAATATCCTCTAATAAACTTGGAATTATTGAGATATGTGTTGATGGAGGTAATATTCACAGTGATTGAGGTAGAACCTTTTGAAGTATTAAACTAAGTAGTGTTCTAATTTGAATTTTGCAGTTTTCTAAACCGAGACTTGTTCATTATTTGTGCATTTCTTATATAAAAAGTTTTGTGTTTTTCCTTAAAACATACACATATACAGAACCACACAAGCTAATAACTTCTTGTGTTTTAGTCATTTTCCTCTCCTCCTAATCCCTGGGGAATCTGTTTCTGAGGAGGGGCAAGACACTGAAAATCTAATTTAGTTACAGCATGTCTTCATGGAGACAGGAAAAAATAAGCTATCCATAAAAGTACCTCATTTACTTTTCTGTATTTAGCCCCTTCACAATCACTCTATTCTCCTAGGTTCTTCCAGGACACAGAAACAAACCACTCTATTTATAGGGATTTCTGCCAGTCTTTAAAAAGTGCTGTTTTGTAAATGTGAAGAACTTTGCCCTTCCCTTTTTAATACAAGTTTATTTTCAAGTAAAGAAAGCCACAAATAATGTTTAGCAGTACTAACATTCAGATATTTGGGATTAAATGGGACCTTAAAAGGTATCTAGATGAATCAAGTTCACAAATGAGAAAATTAAGACCTAAGAGGAATTCTTTTTGTCCAAGGTTTGGAAGACAATTGACCATTCTTGTAAATAGTCGTTAACATAGAGTCTTAGGTTTAGAACTGGAAGGAACTTTAAGGTACACGTAGTCCAACATTAGCATGATGCAGATGAGAAAACAGCCTAAGGGAAGTTAAGTGACTTCGAACCTCATGTCACATAAGCAATAAGAATTGGAACCAAAACTTGAATCTAATTGGATCCTTTGATTCCAAAGCCAGCATTCTTTTTACTATATCAATCTGCCTTGCCTTCAACAAATGATAGGATGCAAGGTAGTAAAATGTTGATTTCAGTCATTTTAATCAATAGCATTTATTGAACTCTTAATTTATATAAAATAGTATGCTTATGGCAGTCATAATATTATAGGGAACTATCAGTTTTTCTTAATAGAATGCCATTTATTCAAATTAGCTATTCTTTTTTTTTATCATTATAAGCTTTTTTTATTGAGTCCTGGGGTTCAGCTTGCAGAGATGAGAAAGAGGAAAGTATAATAATAAGGGCATAAAGGCTAGGTAAGGCAAAGAACATAGGAAACTTCCTTCCCCAAAATACTACTTAGCAGATGCCACCAATTAGAGTTACATTTGGTCCATTGGATTCTATCTCTAAGGCTAAAAGGAATTTTACAGGCCATTGAGTTTACCTTATTCATTCTACTGATAAGGAAAAGAAAGCCCAGAAGAGCTAATTGACTTGCCTAGAATAGCACAGCTAGTAAATGTCTGGGAGCATGATGAAATCAAAAGTACATAGGGAGGGATTTACCTCGTTTTGGTTTATAATCAAACTTACAGATGGTGAAGTAATATCATTACATATAATTTTATGTTTAGCCAACTCGGATTTACAAACTCCTGGCTAACGCACTTTTAGTTTAAAAGTACTTGTTCTTGTAATAGTTTCCTTTCTTCATAGTCTACCCTCATTCCTTTATTCCTGCTTGTCATTCTACCATTTTCCTTGTGCATGCCTTTTTCATGAATGTGTTGTGTATTAAAATTATTTGTTGTATGTCACATCCCCCTACTAGACTAGGAACTCAGTGAGAGAAGGGACTGAGTTTTAAGTGAACTTGACATGACTGTGCCCAGTGCAGAGTTTTGCACAATATGTTTAAGAAGTACATTTTTTGTTAAGTAAAAAATATTTCTCAAAACGTTAATATCAGTTCTATAAGTTTTATTTAATAGAATTGGATCATTCTGATATGAAATATATTTGCAAACAGCATAGGTGAACTTTAATCACAGCAACAGTACAATTAATGAGTCAATCTGTTTTTTCATTCATAAGCCGAGGTAATATGAGGTAAAATTCATAATACAAGGTAATAAATAATATTTAGGGCCTGAGTGTTGCCTACCCTGCTTCAAGAAAGTTAGTAGTCATAGTCTGACTTGAATTCAATTCATTAGAACTGAACTCCCTGCTACAAGAGTTAGTTACATAGGCTTTAGGTCATAAGGAATCCTAAAAATGTGGAATATAAGAGAATGTTATAATTGGAATACCACAAAACTAGGGGATTCTTTGTTAGGTATATTATAGAGATATACTTCTTCTACAATTATGGCTTAATTTGGACAGCCTCCACAGTTTTTTCCAACTGCAAGATTTTGTTGTATTTCCATCTGCTTCATTTGTATGAGATAATGGGATGAGAACACTGACAACAGAGAGAAAGTTGGAAGAATCCTTGAGTTTAACATCCTCTTTTTCAGATGAGTAAACTTAGGCACATGGAAGTTAAGTAACTTGCTTATCATCACCCAGGTAATAAGTGCTTGAAGAAAGATTTTAAATCTAGGACTTCCTGTATCTTAATTCTATGTTCTATCTGCCACTCCACATTGCTTCAGTTCTTATTTACTGTTTTCTCAGCCAATAATCCTTTGACTGGAAAGGATAGATAAAAATGGTTAATAAGTAGTCAATAACAGTGATAAATAAAGAGATATTTAAGAAACTACCTATTTATCCTTAAATTCAAGTCATCTGGCTCAGATAAATAATATTCTCATAACTGAAAGGACTGATGACTGTAACTGCTGAGCTATTATCTGTTCAAAAGATTTTGGAAATAAGGACAGGTTCTACAATACCTGCAGAAAATCAGATAATAAGATTTTTGAAAAATGAAAGAGAATGGGAATCTTTTAGCCTCAAGGTAATGAGTATGCCTTCATTCCCTAGAAAAATTCTATAACGTTTTAACTACACAGTCAACTGTTCCCACCATGCTACCTCCTTTTAGGCCATGATCCATCACTACTTCTTCCATAAAGGAACTCTGCCCCTAGAAACTGCTTAAGTTCTGATAACTGAGCTTTTGCTTTCTCTTGGCTGGATCAGGCTTCCAACTGGCTTCCTGACTAATAGCCCAACACCGTATCAGATCTTTTTGGCTATCATCCCCACCTTCTAAGGCTTTAGTAGATAATCTTTTGTTTTATTTTGCCTGGGACTAGGCCTGTGCTTCATTTTTCTGCTGTGCTTGTCTTGTTTTCCCCCATTAAAGTTCCTTTTCTTAAGAGTGGGTGGAACTCTCTTGATTGCTTGGATTTTATCCCTAGCACTTGGTACAATGCCTGCCACATAAAGCATTATCTATCTATCATCCATCTATTGAGGCAATGATTTATTGAACTATCTGTAAGACATAATTAGTTATAATCTTAAAAAAGAATCAATAATCACAAAGAGCCAGCATGATTTAACAAACAGGTCATGTGGAGGGGCTTACCAAAAGATACTAATACACTGTTTTGTTTTGTTTTGTTTTGTTTTTTTGTTTTTTTTTTTTTTCTATTTTTTTAAATACACTGTTAGAGCTCTGAATTAGTCACGATGTACAAAAACAGTTTAGAATTATGTAGGGGGGAATGACTAAACCTATTCATCCCTCATATTCTGAGATTCTGTTGTTGGTCTTATAAGTTAACATTTATATAGTACTTTAAGGTTTGCAAAATGCTTTAAATTTATTATTTGTTTTGATTCTTACAAATAATTCCAAGAGGTTGATATTATTTTTATCCTTATTTTAGGAAAGAGAAAAACTTATATTGAGAGGTTAAATTACTTGCCTAGTGTCCCTAGTGCCTAAGGCAGACCTCAAATGCTCATCTTCCTGATTTCAACTCCCATTTTCCTCTCCACTGTGCCATCCACCTAGTTGTTACTACCAAGATGGATGGGAGAGTAGTTTCCATATATACCAAAATATTTATAGAAGCATTTTTGGGATAACAAAGAACTATTAGTAAAATGAATGCCCATAATTTGAATTAATGTCTAGACCTTTTATGGCATATAATAGTATAAATAATCTGTAGTAAAAAAATTATGAATGCAAGGCCTTCAGAGAAAAATGGGAAGGCTTGTTTAAATTAATTAGGAGAGAAGTAAAGAAATCAGGAAAATCGTACACACAAACTATAACCATATAAAGGAAAGGGAGCTATAAAATGAAATTAACACTGTTAATTGTAGTGACCAGTCTTGGACTCAGGAGAGAAAGATTTATTTCATTTGCATGTGGGGACACTATGGGGGTGGAATATGGCATATGTTAGAAAATATATCTGATGTAATGATAGGATTTATTTTCTCCTCTTTGTTAAAAAGTAAGGCTTATTGGAATGGGAGGACAGGAGGAAAAGGGATATATTCAGAAATGACTGTGATATAAAAAATTAAAAGGCATTAATAAAATTTAATTTTAAAAAAAGAAGGATTGCCAGCCTAATCTTGTTTCCTTTTTTTCCATAGAATCACAATTTGAGAAGTGAAGGGGCCTCCAAAAATGTCTATTTGAACCAAATCACAAAGGACTCTCTACTGTAACACATCCAACATGTGGTTTACATGATGACTGAATGAAGACCTCTAAGGAGAGGATCTCATTTGGATGTCTTCTTTACTTAGACTAGTAGACTTGAGGAAACTTGTAGACATATATACCTAAAAAAAATTTTAAGTATTTTATAAAGTATCACATGTATTCTTATGAGAAAAGATGGAGAAATGTGGGCTGGGTGTTAGTATAATTAAATGGATTTGGAACTAATTGAACAGCTGGAGTCAGAATAGTTGCTAATAATTTCACATCAGCTTGATAGAAGATTTCTAATAAAGTACCTGATACATTGGACTATTACTTGATCCATTCCAGTTTGATTGAGCAAACATCGAGTGCCTGTTTTATATAGAACATTGTGCTAGGCCTTGTGTTTTAAAACATGTATTAAATAACTTATATAAAAACCTTTATGATATTCTTATTAAATTTGTTAAGTTTCACAAAATTTGAAGGGATAGCTAATACATTTGTTGGAATCATGATCCATTAAAATTTCTATGTTTTGGAATATTAAATCAAATTTAATAATGAAAGTTAATAGGTATAAATATAAAGTCTTATATTTGATTAAAAAAAATAAACTTCACCAGATGAGGATGGGCAACTTTAGACAGTAGTGTGTCTGAAAAAGATCTAGGGATTTTAATTGACTACAAGCTCAATATGAATCAATAGTGATATGTCAGCCACAAAAACTAATTTGATGTTGAGATGCATTAAGAGAAGTAGCTTCCAGGAAGCAGGTGATAACTCCACTTTTCTCTTTCTTGGCCAGACTGCACCTAGAATATTGTGTTTAGTTCTGATAATCATATTTTAAGAAGGATTTTGATGAGGTTGGTAAAATCCAAAGAACCACAATGCTGAGGGACCTTGAAGGTAATATCATGTGACAGGAGTTGAAATTTGGCATTTTTAGGTTAAAGAAAAGAAAAATTAGAAGTACATGAGCGCTTCCTTGTATATGTCATGTTGTCATTTGACAAAAGGATTAGACATTTTCTACTTGATCCCTAAGAGTAGAAGTGAGAGAAAATGGGCTGAGATTTCAAAGAAGCAAATTTAGACTTATTGTAGGGGGAAAAAATAGAGCTATTCAAGCATAAAATAATTACCTAAGGAAATAATGGATTCCTTCTCATTTAGGTCTTCAAACAAAGACAGGATAACCATTTTATGAGTATGTTGTGGGCATTTATTTTGGATGAGATAGACTAGATTTGTTCTGGAATAGACCAAGGTTCCTCCCCATCTGTGAAATATTTTGATTGTGTAATTTTTTTGTTAGTTCTTTATTAGTGACTGGGTTGTTATCTACACATTCCCTAGTTTCCCTCATCAGTGTATGGATGGACACTGTTTTGTAAGCACTCTCAGGAGGTGAAATGGTCAAGCCTACTGTGCTTGGAGGCAAAGGATCTATAAACTGGGCAGGGACAGATTTCATCTCTCCAGGGGATATCTCAGTAGTCCCAGGTGGGTGCCAAAATGTAGTGTGCTTTCTAGAGCCCCAAGTTGGGGTGACAAAACATACTGTTGCTTTCTAGAGCCCCCACACTGGGGTGATTAAAATATTCTGCTTTCTAGAGCCCCCAAGTTGGGGTGACAAAACATACTGTCCAGGCTAGCTCTCTGGAGGACCTCAGGACCAGCCCAAGTCCTTGGTCTTAGTGGAGGAGTGATGAAGGCAGGAGACTTATGAGGATGGTTGAAGATGGAATCCGGAATCTGGAGTTTGGAGCTTCAGTCTTCTCTGTGTCTGTGGCTGAAAGAGCCTTCTGTGTCTGAGACTCCTTTAAATACCTCAGTATGATTATATCACTACAACACACTGAGCACGTGCAGCCATTACATCACCATAAGCACCATGCTGTCCTTGATTCAAGTATACCTTTTCAGAGTTCTGGCCCTCTACAATTCTCCTTGCTCATTCTGCCTTCTCTGTGTGGATCTTTCCTAAGGCTTGATTCTTGCATTTTTTATCTCCCTCTATTATTAACCTTTTGTATGATTTCAGTTATCTTCTCTATGAAAATGACTTTTGTATATAAGAGATCCAACTTATTTTCTCCCCTGAGATTGAATTTTGTGCCTCAAACTGGTAGAAATCTCCATCTACATAGCTATTCCACTTAGTCCATACCTATGGACTAAGCTAGGGAAATGAAGAGGAAATGATATATTTACTTTAAAGTATTTAAGTACTTACCAAATAATGCATACTCATGTATACATATTTCTTCTTATAAATATTTAGAACATTAATACATATTAAGTAAAGATAGAATAATTTTGGGGGAAGACACTAAAAACTGGGGGAATGCTAACTCAACAATCCTAATCCTAATAAGTTTAGTAAGAACTAACATGTATAAGACACTGGTACTGAGAATTTAGAAAAATAAATATTACATGGATTTTGTCCTCAAAGACCTCACAATCTATTGGGAGAGGGGATATGTACATAACCATGATGTAAGGGAGAATGAGATAAGTACAAAAAATGCAATGTACAAAATGCAATGAAAAATTCAGGAAAGAAATAATTTTCACCTAAGGGAAGGACAGAAGTAGAGGGAGATTTATGATAGACTCTTTGGAGGGGGAGACATTGTCTTAATGATCTTATTAATGCCTGTTAAACATATTAACCTAAGTTTTAAAGCTATCCAAAACCTGATTCCAACCTAAATTTATTTAGATCTTATTTCATCTTCGAGAAGGGAGCCATTCCTTTAAAATTTTGCCTTGCAAATTTAATTGAATTTAACTCCATGGCCAACCCTGGTATGAGCTTGAATTACTGGGGAAATCACACAACATTTATTCTATCTCCAAGAATGGATTGGGGAGGGGGTGGAGACTCTTCAGGTAGGTTGCTTTCCTCTTTAATTTGAGCACATACATGAATAATACTTATCCTCTTTTCTTGTTCCTTGTTATCCAATAAAATATTACACTGGAAGAAGTCTTTGATTAAATCAATCAATGCCAAGGATCATACTTTTATTCAAAAGCTTTATTATGTCTTCAGCTCTTGGGCAATTTTTTTTTTCTTCTAAATCCTTAATTTCCCCTTCTGTCAGTAGCATCTTAAGAAGGACCCCAAGAGCCTTTTCTATCTTATAGACACTTCCATTTTCTTTGACAGATCTGGAAATTGCTCTTTTATCTGTCATTATCTCATTAATGATTTGGTCTTGACTTGCCCATTTTTGTCCTTCAAAGCTTTACAGTCTTCCCCTCTCTCTGTCTCCAGGCATGTTGAAGTATGTATGTGTAGGTAATGCTCTATTTACTTCCTCCTTATTCCTTTCTTCCTGCATATCCTTAATTCTTTTTAGACATGATTCTTTTCATTTGTTCGTTAATCACTGTTATTTTCAGTATCACTTATATGCCATTTCCTTTACTCCTTCCACATTGTCAGTATTTTCCAGTAGGGACTGCTTCAGTCTTGTGTTTTTCTATTTCTTGCATCCCCCTGTATCTGTCTTGGCCATTATTTCTTTCTTTGTAGTTTTAACTCTTCTTAGCAACTCCAAACATCCCAGGAAAAAAAGCAGTGGTGATTTTATCCCTATTATTTGTCTTGCTATCATCTCCTGTATCTCATCCTACTTTAACATTCTTTATTTCTATAGTCTCTTCAGAGTTCTGTCATTTCTTAAACACTATCAAATAACTATTTTGAAGAGTATTTGTTAGGTGTAATGCAGTATTCTAGGTTCTGGGGTTAGAAAATGGTAAAAAGACACAGTCCCTGCTGCTAAGAGCTTGCAGCTTGGGGAAGCAATAGGAATATTTGCTATACTAAATGTGATTTTGTGGTTTGTGACTGGAATATTTTTGTAAAGAAACATCTTTAATCTTGTAATTCAACCTATTGAGAAACTAATAATAGGTTATAAATATTTATATTATAGGCAACTTCTTAAAGGAAGACTTTTCCTGTAAAATGAGGAACACTTTTGTTTTTCCATAGATGGCCTCCAAAATAAAAAGATCAATTAAAATAAAGGAAGGTAGCTGCTAAATGTCAAATGACAGATGTTTAAATCATTGCTGCTTTAGGATGGTGTGACCCAAGAATCTTACTTCTGCCCTTTGTTTTTGAAATTTAAAATCTAAGATACTGGTGATTTCTTGAAATTTATATTTAATGGATTTGTTTATTTCTTTACCATTAGCATATATTTTAGGTTTGAAATGTGATATACATCATATGGGAAAATGACTTCCTTACCCGCCATGATTATGGAATGTACCTTCACTTGTTTTTCTAGTAGCAGGTCTGGACCAGTCTTGAGTTCCACACTGTTGCCAACTGGCATGTATATGTGCTATGACAGGTTGGAGATTAGGATATTGTCTTTGTATGAAGCTAACTGGCTCACATAAGGATTAGTATCAGCTCAGCCTCATTAGACTCACATATTCTATTGTCGGTTTGGAATATTAAATCAAAATCAAATACCATTTTACAGGGATAAATTCTTCATTTTGGTTTTAAAATTCTGTGGTTTGGAAATATAGGAAGGAGAAGCCTGGTTTCATAGGTATTCATCTCTTGAATGTAGCTTTCTTTGATTGGTTCTTTACCTTTCCATGAAATAATTGAGGAGAACCTCAACAGTGTTTTTTCCTTATCTCCTTTTACCTTAATACCCTTCAACTTACTTTTTTCTATGAGAGTGTAAATCCACTGTTGTGCAAATCCCAACAAACTTTTGCAATATCATTTCAAGGCTTTAATCTCTAATTTAGACTCCTGGAAAATAATATTTTTCTTAGGACTCTGTCTGACCATTATCATTGATGACTTAATCCTTCTCTGTTGGTCACCACTGTCCAATGATCTTTTGGACAACTATTATTATTAGCTTCTAAATCCTGTTGTTCTGTCAAAGAAGGCTAACAGCAAAGCATCACTAATCTTAGGGGGACTGCTAATCCTAACTTTTTTCTACTTTCTCTCTTTTCTTCCCTACTTCAATCTTTATGTTGTTACTATCCATAGACACTTTGTTCTCTCTTAATTATTCTTTTTATGTTTGCTTTTTTAAGGCATTCAATTTCTTATCCTCAAACAACATAATATGAATCACTGAGTCATAGTTTTATAGCAATATTAACTTTATTTTCTAATTAGTATATGGGCCACTCTTATCTTACTATCCTGCTTTTGCATTTTGTTTGGTTTATTGCCCCTTTTTTACGACTCAGTGTGACAGGGGGAAGATACTGTTAATAAAGTATACAAAAATGCAAACTTAAAAAAAAAGGAATGTGAGAGAGTAACAATAAAAAAAGATATTAATAGAGGTCATTAGTCTGATATTTGAAAGGTTAAGAGTGAATAATAATAATTATTCACAAAAGGAAATGAATAAAAGCAACATCAAAATTTAGAAATGTAATGTCTGGGCTAGCTTTCTGGAGGATCTCAGGACCAGCCTTGATCTTAGTGCAGGAGTGCAGGAGTGCAGGAGATAGGACAGCCACCATGAAGCTGGTCAAAGATAGAATGTCTATCTTCCAGTCCTTCTTAGCCCTTATATACCTTATTATAACTACATCATTACAGCATACCGATTATGTGTGCACTTAGAGAATCATTATATCACCATACTAAGTACTTTATATGTGAACTAAAGAACAGTCATCTCATCAGTTCCACTGAGTTAACACCTTGTTTCAAGTATACTCCAAAGTTCCACCCTCTACACAGAAGTATGAGCAAAAAGGACAAATTTAAAGAAAAAAATATATATTTAAATCATAGATTGATTTTAGTAATCTCATTCAATAGTTGTATGTCCTAGTCTCTTTGGGTCTCAGTTTCTTCATCTGGAAAATTGGGATAATATTTTCCCTACCTGCCTCATAGATTATTGTAAAAATCATATGCAATCCTGGATATGAAAAGCATTTTATAAACTGCAAAATACTCAAAAATGGCAGGTATAATTATTTAGTTTGTCATATGAAAGAGATTCAAAAAGAGAATTCTGAAATATCTATATTGGCATTGCAAAAATCAACATATGTTAGAGAAAGAAAACAGTTTTAAAGCAGGAAATAACCATTGAAAGGTGATCCAGAAATGAAGTACAAGAACAAGTTTAATTAGGAGAGAGAAAGGTAAAATAAATTTGAAAAAGATTATGTTTTAAGATTCCTAAAGCAAGCAGACAAGCTTGGCCTTTTGGCTTAGGATCAAGAGCTTTTGTTTAAAAAAGTATCCTAATAAGTAGAATTCTAATTTTATTGAGACTTGGCTTTGCTAAATTGATTTGATAACTTTTGTACTGAGGTAATATGGTTGTAGTAATTAGCTTAAGAAATCAGTATACCTGGTTTCTAGTCCATTAGTAAGTTGACTTTGTAAAATTTACCTCTCCTTATATTTTAGTATTTTTATGTGTAAAATGGGAGGTTTGGACTAGGATGATTTCTAAGGCTCCTTCCAGTTTTAACATTCTATCATTTTGTTTTATCACTATTCTTTCTTCTTTTTATATGGTTACATATTAATCACATTTAGCTTTTTTCCCTCTGGTCAAAACTTAATTCAGCCAGTGGTGTATTTCAGTATTATTCTCAGCATGATTCTGTGAGCCTTAATTCTCACGTGGCAGCAGTTTGTAGATATAAAAGTTTCCCCTTCTGTTTTCTGAGAGAGTTTGGGATTGTTTAAAGTCAGAAACCAGGGAAGTGACTGAGTCAATTCTTCATGCTGTGTACCAGGGGACTTGTATTTCAACACCAAAAAAGAATTTGTTGTTCTATGTCTTAGTTGTAAGTCCAGATGTGTATGCAGAATGCTCCAGTTAATAGTAAATAATTAAGATACCTTACTTTTAGAAAAAAAAAATTTTTGCAAGATGTGATAAGGTGCCATATTATAGCACAATCAATCTGAAATTGATTATCAAATTTATTGTTTTGATATGAATAAATATAATTCTGTCCAATTCTTCTAACTTTGTCTAACAAGTTAGGAGAAGTGGGAATATACCATGTGTTTTATAATTTTTGTGTGATGTCTTTCACAGTCCTTCCTACCTAAAGTGTCAAAAAGTAAATTATGTTCTCATTGGTCCCACTTTTATTTGGAAGTTTTGCACATGAAATATTTCTATACATCTTAGGAGGGCAGGATGCAAACCTCAGAGGCAGCACATAGAATAAAGAAGGAGTTTGAGGAACAGAAAAGATCAGAGAAGTTGACCCGAATCAATTTGATTGATTATAAATTTATTAAAGTGGATAAGGTACTATGCTTATTTTTGGGAAATAGGAGCTAGGGCTAAAAAGATTAAAGGAGAATACTAATTGTCCTCAAAAAGCTTATATTCTACTGCAATACATAATATTCACAGATATTGGTAAAGCTATACACTAAATAATGAGAATCAACATGGCTAGGAGAATACCAGCCTTGAAGACAAAAGGACTTAGATTTGGTCCTGCTTCTGCCTCATAAAAGGATATATGACAAAAAAAAGTTTTAAGAACTTTTGCTCTAAGATTATAAATTATAGACAAGATGCCGAAATGCAAAGGACTTTGCTTTGCTATTCCCAATTCTCCTGGGCGCTAAAATCCTGCTCCAAATCCTAGTTATTATAGCTGGCTTCCTGATTCCAGACTATACATACAGATCATGACACCCAACTCAGCTTTCCACTTTTAGATCTCTGAATTGATGGTGTTTTAGATTAGGTTATCAATTTTTCTTGTCCATATTCTTTCTTATATTTAGCATAAAATGTTATTCTTGGTGGTTTTTTTTTGAGCAGAGGAACCCTGGACTTTAATAAGGAAAGATTCAAGTAAATGTCAGTATATATTAAAAGCAATGAATTTTCCAAAGCTTTTGATACATAAGAAAACGAATTTACAAAACAACAATTATTTTATTAGGCTTTCAGTGTATGAGAAAAAAAGTTTGTCAATGTAGTCAGAAGCAAGATGTTGAACATGATTTTCATTCTATTTACATTACTATTTTGTATCATTTTTGATAAAATAATTTAAACAATAATGCATTTTAAATTTTTTCCATGGTACATGAATTAGATATTCAGTTATTAAGTAAAAATAAGTATCATAATTATTTTTATGGAGCTTGATATTATTCTAATTTTAATCAGAAGTGGTGGTGGGTGGTAGGGTATATGTAGGTATATGTGTGTCTGTCTGTCTTGTCTGTGTTTGTATCTGTGTGTCTTAAAAGTATTTCCAAAAGCACAAAATTTTGTTCTAAATTTCATTTGAAAGGAAGTTTAAAATAGTTTTGTATAAGAACACAAGTCCATTCAGAGTTAAATAATTTTATGCTGCTTATGTATACTTCCAAAAGGATGAGAGAACCCATACATGGAATTTATGTATCTAATGAGATTTATTAAGGGATATTTTCTACAACAAAACAAGTCGTCCCTTAAGAATATTCCTTTAGAGACAGAGGATGTCACAAATATTCTAGTTTTTAGGGTAAATATCTATTAGGATACCAAAAGGCATCCAGTAATGTCTGAGCAGGTTGGGGCTTACCTACTCCCATGGCTTCTTTCCTTTTTTATACAGGAAAGAGCCCATTGCAGTGTGATTTTTTATCAGTTTGTCTTATTTGCTAGGGGTACTAGTTTAGTGATTAATGGGAAACCAGAGTTTGGTATTTTTTAGCATTATAATTGGTTGAAGGGGTAAAGAAGGGAAAAAAGAAAAGGGGAGAGGGTTTGGTTCACCCAATGGCTTACTTTGCTGATAGAGAAAAGGACCAGCTCACAAGGACATGGGGGAAAAGTATCTGTAAATTCCTTGAACTCAGGGATTTCTTATAACTATTCATTTATTATGTCAGAACATTAACCAAAGATGCTAGTGTCTTTATAGCCTAAATATCTGACTTAATTCTCTTTAGCCAGCTTCCAGATTTATAAAGTATATTATAGCTACACTAGTTAATATTCATTCAGGACTTTATGTTTACTATAGAGGTTATTTTGTATCGGTGAGGTGGCCAAGCAATGCAATAACTGGGAGCTAGAATAGGCTTTATTGCACTTCCTATTGGAATCTTCTCTAACCAAGTTGCCCCATGACATCTGTCTGGTCTACACATCCTTGCCATCTTTGTTGACCCCTGGTAAAAACCTGTATTTTCCAGTTTGTTGTGGCACATCTGTATGTGGCTTTTTTGTGTGTCCTCCCAGTTTTATGTCTCTAACAACCCCACTGCTTCCCTTCCTCTTGAAAGAAGTTGGGGAATGATAATAAGATTTCCTCTACTTGCTAGTATATGAGCATCATCCTTTTCATTCTTCATGCAGGAGTTGTTCATGTATCTTCAAAATACCCAGATTTACCCTTGTGGGTAGAGGTTTATAAGTACTGTATAGTTTGTGTTGCAGTTTCTCATCCTCCATCACCTATTTCATAGCCTTCTACTCCCCAGCTTCTTGAAACTACCTTCTTTCTCCCCTTTTCCTCCTGTTTCCTTAATATCTTTTTCTGGTTTATTTCTCCTATCCTGTTTAGGACACCTTTACATTGTATAATAATGATGGAGTCATTCCTCAAATACTTTTACCTTCTTTTATAGTAGGGAGAGTTCAAATACGAAATTGACAATTCCTTTAGACAACAACACAAAGATAGTCTATACCTCACAAGTAGGTAAGTCCAGGAAATGTACAAAATAAATACAGAGATTTGAAGGAGATTCATAAAGACATCAACTATGAATCATAAAAGGTCTGCTGAAGCAGTAGCATTTGAGTTGTTGAACTATGAAGGGAAGTAGGTTTTCCAAGAGGTGAAGATGAGAAGAAAGAGCATTTTAGTCATGGAGGATAGCCTGTGCAAAGGCAGGAAGTGGGCAGTCTGAAGAATTGCAAGAATTCAGTTTGGCTAGAGAATTGAGTTAGTAAAAGAGAGTGACATGTAATAAACCTGGGAAGGTAGGGTAAAGTTAAGCAGATTATGCATAGTTTATTATGTATAGTTTATTGTAGTTGATCTTTTTAACTTGCTCTGTGAAATTGATGGGGCAGGTAATATTTATCCCCACTTTACATATGAGAACCTGAAGTTTCATTAGATTAAATAATTTAGGATCATTGGATTTAGAGCAGGAAGGGACCCCCAATTTGGGGGCAGGGAATATAAGTTTGAATCTTGGCTCTGCTACTTAACTACCTGGGTAATTCTGGGGAAGTCACTTAATCTTCCTAAGCCTTGATTTCCTCATCAATCAAATGAGGGAGTTGGACCAGATGATTTCTGAAGTCCCTTCTAGCCTTCCATCTTTGATCCTGGGATTAAGTGAAATAGAGCCATAGAGAATCTTTGCCCAAGGTCACAGAGGTAGCCAAATGTTCTGATTGTAAATCTTGCTCTCTTTTCACTACATTTGTCCAAAATCTCATAATTACTAAGTGATAGAGATATTTTGATTTGTCATCTAGAGCTTTTTCTATTATATAACACTGTTTCTTTCTCTTTTTTAATAGCCTTTTATTTACAGGTTATATACATGGGTAACTTTACAGCATTACCAATTGCCAAACCTCTTGTTCCAATTTTTCACCTCTTACCCCCCACCCCCTCCCCTAGATGGCAGGATGACCAGTAGATGTATAACACTGTTTCAAATTTAAAATTTTTCTAAAAGCTGTTTCATGTTTTCCAAGTTATCTTAAAGACAAATTTAACCTGAAATGGGCACTTTTAAAAGTGCATTTGTATACTTATAAGGTTCCTTTTGTCATTTGGAAAATTATCTTATTCCTAAATCCTAATCAGTATATTGTACATTTCAGGGGGAGCATTGCAAAGGTAAAGAGAATAGGCAGAAGCTTAGAAAGGTCAGGAAAAACATCCACATAGTTTTATCCACTGTCAGGAAACACAGGAAGAGACATCTGGGGAAGTCAAACAGAATACTCATTACATGGCCATGAATCCTTGAAGGAAAAAGACCTGGGGTGATGGTGAGGAAGATCATGCTGGTGGGATTATAGTGCACAGCTGCAGCAGGCCAGCAGCAGGGGGTAGGTTACATAGAAAACATTAAAAATTATGAATAGAAAATAGTAATGAAGACATTCTAAATGGTTGGTAAGATTACCTTTGGGAAGTCTGTTTCCGAATAACCTGACAAAATGCGTTTATGTTTTAGTCCTTAAAAATTATTTTCCACTTAATGCTAGGCCTATCTTTTCCATTGTTCAACTTTATCCAGTTTTGCCTCAGTATGGATTCTGTTCCTTTTTCTTTGCTTTCTTTTTTCTGCCCCCTCAACCAAGGAAAGAGAATCATACAAAATAGAAAAATGGGTCTTGTTTACCTTTCAAGTTTCCTTTGAATTTTTTTTTTACCGTTGGAGGCCAAATGGTACCATTCATTTATTCTCTCAATAAAACCCTTTCATTATTCTGCTGCTCTATTTTAAAAATAGTTTTAGAAGTTTCTTTTTTACAATCTTTTCCTTAACCTAATCTGGAAAACAAATGAAAAACCATAGAATGCCAATGAGAAAGAATATTACCCAAACTACCAAGAAATATATATATATAGATCTGGAAGAAATCTTAAAAAAAAAACTTCAGAAAAATAATATTTAACAAAATTAGAGTTGAAAGGAAGAGAAAATTTGACTGCCTAATAGATTGATGATAAAAATCTAGTAATAATTTTGTATTATTATTGTTTAGTCATGTCCCAATTCTCTGTGATCCCATTTGGGGCGATCTTGGCAAAGATACTGGAGTGGCTGGCCATGTCCTTTTCCAGGTCATTTTATAGATGAGGAAACTGAGGCAAACAGGGTAAAGTGACTTGCCCAGAGTCAAACCAGATATTAAGTGTCTGATATCAAATTTGAACTCAGGAACATGAGTCTTTCTGACTTCAAGTCCAGCACTTTATTTACTATTAATAATATATGACAACAAAAAAGATACAAGCTTTCAATATATTTTCATCAATGTTTTCCAAGAGTGAATGTTGCTACAAAGAAACTACAGTAGGATTGAGAGGACAGAAGTTCTTTGGAAAAATTATGTAATATAATGAAAAAAAGTTCTGGATTTGTAGTCAGGAGGACCCGAGTTTTAAATTTGGCATCTTTATGCTTAGTGAATTTCTTCTAACTTCTCCCAGGCTCAGTTTCTCCATTTTTCATTATGGGGTTAAATAATAACCGTAGTATTTATAAGATTGTGGGGAGAATTGAATAATGTATTATCTATAAAATCTTATATAAATATAAGTTATTAGCATTATTAAATTAGCTTTTTTTTCAGATATTGTTGACTTTGTATAAGAAACTAATTGAAGTCATTGAGGACCATCTCCTACCATTTTAAAAACTTTCTTTTTAACAAAATTATGGAAGTGTTTCGAAATTGAAAAGAGGATAATATGGTTCGTGACTATGGGGAAAAAAGAAAAAGGGATGACCTTGAGCCTATCAAAATAAAAACATCACAAAATCAATTTGCAAACAGCTAAGAGAGTAGGGAATGAAGTAGACTTCATAAAGGACATGCCTGATCAGACTAATATATCCATTTATCCTCAAGTAAGAATAACACCTGGCAACATGGATAATCTATTTGTATTTCAGGGTGACTTTTGTTCCACAAGACATACATAATAACTGCATCTAAAAATGACTCGTTGTCCTAAGGGGATAAGCCTAGTGATATGGAGGACACTCTTTAAGATGCAGTATTGAAAATCCACACCACCAGAGTAGAATTGCAACTGAATTAGCTTCTAGGGGCAAAGAGAACACAAGGTGTTGTTGTTCAGTGCTTAGCATAATGTATAACTCTTACACTGTATTGTTCCGTTGTCCTTCTGCTCTTCCCTCTTCCCTTCCTTTCTTTCAAAGCAGCTCCTTTTAGCTCTTCTCCTTTTAGTACCAAACATTTGCTCATTCTTAATTCTTTGTGCTTGTGATGTGTATTGTTGAAGTTTTTTGTCATTGTTGTTTCCAGAACCATCATGACTCATGCCATCTTGGGAAATTCAGCCGATTTTCAGGTTTCTAATAAAAACATAAAAACTGATTCACAGAGTCATAGAATGTTTGAACTGGTAAAAACCTTAGCAAATGTTTGAGCCAACCCAATTGGGGCATCTTTATCAGTGACTAAACACCATGATTTCTAGGTATAGACAGTGGAAATATATTTATATCTGACAGGAAATAGGAAAGGAATTAAAGCAAATAGACTGTGAATGCACACACTGAAGACTCCCTTATCAGACCATTAATAGACTCTAAGATTATTAATCATCCCAAATGATCAGATTATCAATTCACCTGCTTTTTAAAAAGAAATACCACTGTGAGTGCTTTACCTCTGCCAATACGAGCTGACATCATTGGGTAGGTACTGTTCTATCTGAAAGAATCAAACAATCCTATACTTTCTTAATATTTCTAATATTCAGAAGCAAGTAAGCATTTCCAATACTTACAAATTAACAAATATCTCATTATATCCTCATATTACCTGACTTATGATTAGTTTTATCTTCCCAGGGTTTGTCCTAAAGCTGCCAAATAAAAGACCAGAATGTTGAAAAGAGGTTGACATTTTTAGCAGCTGTCAGGATGTAAAAAAAAATGATACTTTGAATTTTAGGTTTGTAAGTATTAAATGATTATTCTAGGATTTAAGAAAAAGAAAATTCATGTTCATAATAACCATTATTAAACATCCCTTTAGAAGAATTCCCTACCAATTATAGGTGGTTCAAAATATAATAAAACAAGAGTTATTTAGCACCTACTATTTTCAAATCCTGTAGAAACCATCAAATTATAAGATTTTTGCCTTCTATTTCATTTGACACTTGGAGAATGTTCAAGGAAACCACAGCAGGATAAAAACCTTTTATCAATTTAGAGAATTATAGGTAACATTCTTAGAAGAATCACTCAGTTGTTTCTCGAACATTTTTAAGTAATAAGTAGGTCAAATTAGCAGGTCTGAAATTCATTCTTCTTAATTCAAGTAGTTTTGACAAATAATTTTTCAAATTATTATTCTCTTTTATTATTATTATAGCTTTTTATTTATAAAACATATGCATGAGTAATTTTTCAACACTTCCCTCCACCCCCTCCCCTAAATAGCAGCTAGTCCAATACATGTTAAATATGTTAAAGTATATGTTAAATCCAATATATGTATACATAATTATACAGTTATCTTGCTGCACAAGAAAAATCGGATCTAAAAAGAAAGGGGAAAAAAACCTGAGAAGGAAAACAAACATGCAAGCCAACAATAACAGAAAGAGTGGAAATGTTATGTTGTGGTCCATACTCAGCTCCCATGATCCTTTCTTTGGGTGTAGATGATTCTCTTCATCACTGAACAAGTGGAAATGGTTTGAATCATCTCATTGTTGAAAAGAGCCACATCCATCAAAGTTGATCATCGAATAATTTTGTTGTTGCCATGTACAATGATCTCTTGGTTCTGCTCATTTCACTTAGCATCAATTCATGTAAGTCTCTCCAAGCCTCTCTGAAATTATCCTGCTGGTCATTTCTTACCAAACAATAATATTCCATAACATTCATATACCACAATTTATTCAGCCATTCTCCAACTGATGGGCATCCATTCAATTTCCATTTTCTAGCCACTACAAAAAGGGCCGCCACAAACATTTTTGCACATGCGGGTCCCTTCCCTTCTTTAAGATCTCTTTGGGATATAAGCACAGTAGTAACACTGCAGGGTCAAAAGGTATGCACAATTTGATAACTTTTTGAGCATAGTTCCAAAGTGTTCTCCAGAATGGTTGGATTCATTCACAATTCCACCAACAATGCATCAGTGTCCCAGTTTTCCCACATCCCCTCCAACACTGGTCATTATCTTTTCCTGTCATCTTAGCCAATCTGAGAGGTGTGGTATCTCAGAGCTGTCTTAATTTGCATTTCTCTGATCAATAATGATTTGGATCACCTTTTCATATGACTAGAAATAGTTTCAATTTCTTCATCTGAAATTGATAAATATTTTTAAAGAAAATATCTTAATTATTACTTCAGTAAAATCAGCAATTTGATGGACATTTTTAGGACTACCCTTTGAGTTTTTGCTTTAAGATACATTAAGTTACAATGTGATAATTAATATTTTATGTTTGTGATTAACAGTTTTATCCTTTCTCTCTTAGTTCATAGCTTATGACTGAGCATGATGGCAAAGATTCTAGCACAAACACATCCAAGATACCATTAGGTTATTTTCCAACTTAAAAATATACTTTTGCAGAAATTTGCCTAGTTTCATGCTTTGAAGCACTTGTCCAGCTTTCTTCTGATACTGTTAGTTATAATGGCTTGATTTGGCCTCTAACAAAGCCAGATTCAGTTTCAGTTACAGTGGAATGGAAAATATCACCAAGGCAAGTACTTAGTACAAGGTCACTAGAAACTTGATCAGTTCTCTTTAAACTTAGAAAAGAGATAAACCACAAAAGAAAAGAATATAAATGTTTTTTTCTTCCTTGCTTTGAGATGTATGCAGTCTTTTTACAAAGGAGGTACCCTTAGTTGAACTCAGTGTTTTGGATTTGTTCCAAGTTATATAGAATGTGAGTCTTATCTTCTTGTCTGGTGATATGTAGCTTTTCAGTGATGTAACTAAAATTATATTAGTAGTTTACTACTGCCTATTCATTTCAAATTCTTAGCCCTTATCATCTCTAGGCATATCTTGACAGTTAGCTGCCTCTCTGTGGGTTAAGTATCAGTATTTGCTTATTTTTCTTCAGCTATATTTGTTGGATTTGTTCTTGTTAAAATTCAAGTTCTTTTACTCCCCTTATTCTAACTTCTTTAGTGTAACAAATTTTAAGTATTATTTTAAAATATAAAACTATTGGAACACATAAACAGGATCAAAAGAAAATATGAAAATGAAAAACAATAAATCAAAAAAATCACATGATACTAGAGTTAAAAAAGATCTCAGTATCCATCTAATTCAACTCATTTATGAAAAGGAATGTCCACTATAAAATACTTGTTGGTTATTCAGCCTCTACTTGAAGATCTTTCACTGTAGAGGGCTGCAGATAGTGGGGGAACTCTGGGTAAGGTGTAAGACCTTTCAGCCCAGAGGGAAAATGCTGACAATGTTTGGTTTGGCTTCCCATCTCCAATGTCTGACATCTCCCTTAAGAGCTCTCACCCTTCCTGAGAAGTCAAGGAGATCCTTGTTTCAAGTAGAATACAGGTGGTCATGCCCTCCCTGACTTCTCAGGAAAAGTGACAGCACCAAAGGGAAATGGGGAGCCAAACCAAACATTGTCAGCAGGTTCCCTCTGGACTGAAGGGTCTTATACCTTACCCAGAGTTCTCCCACTATCTTCAGCCCTCTATATTTCACAAAGCAACTTATTCTACTTTTTTCTTTGTTGTTCATTTATTTGTTTTATCCTACTCTTTGTGACTCCATTTGGGGTTTTCTTGATAAAGATACTGACACTTCTCCAACTCATTTTACAAATGAGGAAACTGAGGCAAACAGGATTAAGTGACACAGCTACTAGGTGTCAGAGGTCAGAGTTAAACTCAGGAAGATGAGTCTTCCTGACTCCAAGTCTTGCAAACTCTATGTACTCCAGTGACATCTAACTACATGGCACTTCAGTTAGTTTATTTGTTAATAGTTTGTCTTGACATCTAGTATAATTTTGCTTCTTTGCAACTTCTTTGCAACTTTGCAATCATTTATTCCTTGTTGCTGTCTTGGGCCAAACACAAATCTAATCTTGACTTCATTTGACAGTCCTTCAGATATTTGAATCCAGCCATCATATCCCTATGGCTAAACAACAGAGCCTTCTAGAACAATGGACTCATGGGCCTTCACTACTTTAGTTGCTTTCTTTCGGATACTCTAATTAATCAATATGCTTCCTAAACTGTGACTCACAGAGCTGAACATGATATTCTAGGGCATATCTGACCAACATAATCCACAGAAAAACTATCAACTCCTAATTTCTGGAAGTGTCTGAGTTCAGATTTGAATTCAGAAAGATGAAACTTTTTGATTTCAGGCTTAGAATTCTATCCTACCTGGCTACCTATCTGCTTCTGACCTATCAATTTCTTAATCAAGCAAAAAAAAAAAAAGAAATATAGTTAGCAAGGCATAGCTTGTTTTTGATGAAATTTCTAGTTCTTTGAAATTGCCACTTCTTTTTCTAGATGTTCACTACAATATCTTTAATAATCTATTCTAGAATTTTCCCAGGAATCAAATTCAGATTCACTGATGATAGTTTGATAATTGCACCCCTTTTTCATTTTTTAAACATCTGGACAGAATTTATCCATTAGCAGTCCTATAGTTTCTCTTCTGTTTTCCATGATCCTTTTAATATCACATATAGTGATTCAGGAGTCATAATTACTATGAGTGTCTAGGGATGTAGTTCATAGGGACAAGTGATTTGAATTAACCATGAGCATCCAGGTACCCTTTTTCCTAATCTTTTATTTTTGGGGGGGTACCAACTCTGCATTACACAATTTTGTTCTGTCATTTTCCATGCAAATGTTAGTCTTCTTTTTGGGAAAAGATAGAAGCAGAGTGAGAATGGAGTAATAATCTCTTCTCTCCATCATCTGTTATTATCATCCCATCCATTCCAAACAGCAATGCTATTCTTTAGTCCTCCTTCTAAAAACCCCAAAGATTTTTCTTACTGTCCTTAGCTTTTTGATTTATGGGATATTTCTTGCACTTGGTTCTGTCTATTGTGCATATTTTTTAAAAAGGCAATCAAATTTAAGTAACTTGCCCAATATGACACAGCTAGTGAGTTGTTTGAGGCAGGATTTGAATTCAGGGCCAATTGTTCTATTCACTTTATCACCTAGCTGCTCCTGTACATATCATTTTAAAAATCTAAATTGGTTGCTGAGTTCTCTTTGCATCCACACTAGGTTTCCTATGACAGCTCCTTTTATTCTTCCTCATTGGAAGTGCTTCCTTTTGTATCTTCTGAATTTCATTCTTTCATGGTTCCTATCTCTCCTGAGTCAGCTTCCCCTGTAGAATTTTAGTCTGTAGTATCCTACTTGTTCTTCTACTGAACATTTTTAAATCCCCACTACCCAATGCATGAAAGATTATGCTTGGCTTTCATCTATCACAAATTCTAGAACGGAATGTTCTTTTCCTCCCAAGTTTCTCATCATCTTCATTTTAACAATCAGCTTCTCTCTGTTGGTGAGTCAGAATAGAATGTAAGTTTTTTCCTCTTGAAGGATAAAGTGATCTTTAAGTCAAGAAGTATTAGATTTTGATAGAGAGAATAAATCAGCATGGTGCTAACCTGATTTGGTAAACTGAGTCCTATACTAGGAACTTACTGAATTTATGAGACCACATTTAATTGATATAATCATATCATTTTTATTATTTTATCATTCTAATAGCTAGCATTTACAAAGCACATTATCTTATTTGATAAAATAACCATGTAAAATATGTACTGTTATCAAAATTTTACAGGTAAGGGAACAGATTGCATGAAGTGACTTGCTCAAAGTCACATAGTAGGTGTTTAAGACAAGAGTTTAAATTCTTCCTGATTGTACTCCATCAAATACATCTCCTAAGCTATGTTAATCTAACTTCATCACAATAAGTAATTTTTATGTATTATTATGTTCTATTTGCAGATATTTTATTTATTTACATCAATAGCTGTTAATTATATTATTCCCTTTTATTTTTTCTATTCTTTGGTTTGGGGCAGAAAGAATCCAATATAATGATGTCTATTTCTGAACATAGTTTTTGTAGCACTGATTATTTATTCTTTAAATATTTGGTTAAATTTGCTTTCAAATACAACTGGTTCTAATCTTGTTATTATTTTCATTTGGAGAGAGGAGAATTCTTTTCTTTTCTTTTATTTTGTTTCTATTTATTGATATAAATGTTCAGATATACAAATTTGTCCCTGAGAATTACTTACGATGTATCATACAAAGTTTGATGTATTTTGTTATTATTGTCATCATATTTAAAATAGTTTATTATTATTTGGATTTTTAGTCAAGCATTATTTAGAAAATAATTAGTCTCAATTTACATTTTCACTTTTTGGTCAAATTTTCCTTGTTCACTATTTTTATTATGTTATAGTTACAATGAGAGGTCTTAAAATTTTAGCCCTTCTATATATCTTTTTATATCTTATATGTGATTAGTTTTAATAAATGAATCATGTAGTTGATATGAAAAATACATTCCCTAATATTTTTATTTAGTACTCTCCATATGTCTATTAAACTCAGTTTTTAGCATTCTATTCAAAACTTTAATTTCATAATTAATATTATTCTTTGTTTACATATAGCCATATCATCATTTAGAATATAATTTTTAAAAAACCTATTTTTCCCAAAGTATTATCAGTACTATATTTACTATTAGTACTAAAGTTTTAAAAAGTTTTCTTCTTTGCCCATAGAAGTGTTATTCTGTGTTTATCTGATTCTTCTTTTCCCTCTCTCCTCCTCCTTTATTCTTCATCTATCAAAGCCCATAAAAGTATTCTCTATTTCTAGTCTCCATCTCCTATGGTTCATTTCTGTTGGCATATCATGGATCTAATCTTCAGTCTATCTGTCCTTTGATTTCAATAACACATGGGAAATTATTGTATGATTTCCTAAAATTTATTGCTCAGAATCTTTCTTAACATTTGTAGGGAAGAGATCTCATATTCATCCCCTTGTTTCTAGCTCCATTATCACAACTGTTATTTAGGTTTTCATTGCCTTTTGCCTATACTATTGTAAGAACCTTTTAACTCTGATGCATTGTTGGTGGAGTTGTGAACGAATCCAACCATTTTGGAGAGTAGTTTGGAACTATGCTCAAAAAGTTATCAAACTGTGCATACCCTTTGATCCAGCAGTGTTACTACTGGGATTATATCCCAAAGAGATTATAAAGAAGGGAAAGGGACCTGTATGTGCACGAATGTTTGTGGCAGCCCTTTTTGTAGTGGCTAAAAACTGGAAACTGAATGGATGTCCATCAGTTGGAGAATGGTTGAATAAATTGTGGTATATGAAAATTATGGAATATTACTGTTCTGTAAGAAATGACCAACAGGATAATTTCAGAAAGGCCTGGAGAGACTTACATGAACTGATGCTGAGTGAAATGAGCAGGACCAGGAGATCATTATATACTTCAACAACAATACTAAATGATGACCGGTTCTGATGGACCAGGCCATCCTCAGCAACGAGATCAACCAAATCATTTCTAATGGAGCAGTAATGAACTGAACTAGCTATGCCCAGAAAAAGAACTCTGGGAGATGACTAAAAACCATTACATTGAATTCCCAATCCCTATATTTATGCACACCTGCATTTTTGATTTCCTTCACAAGCTAATTGTACAATATTTCAGAGTCTGATTCTTTTTGTACAGCAATAACGTTTTGGTCAGGTATACTTATTGTGTATCTAATTTATATTTTAATATATTTAACATCTACTGGTCATCCTGCCATCTAGGGGAGGGGGGGGGGTAAGAGGTGAAAAATTGGAACAAGAGGTTTGGCAATTGTTAATGCTGTAAAGTTACCCATGTATATATCCTGTAAATAAAAGGCTATTAAATAAAAAAAAAGAACCTTTTAACTCATCTCTTTGTTTTTTCAGTTTCTATCCTTTCTAATCCACCATTCATACAATTGTCAAAGTTATACTTATCTCCCTAATGCACAAATCTGGTAATTTCATTTCCCTGTACTTCACATTACTAGTTTTGACCTAATTAATACTACAGGAAGACTTGATTCTAACCATTCTTAGACCTTGTCCTGTTTTCTCTCATTTTCATACATTTTTGTAGGCATGTCTCCATGTCCAAAATGACACTCATCCTTCCAATTATGACTAGAGTGCTGCATCCTCCATGATATTTTCTTTGACTACTCCAGCAACAGGATATCCTTTCCTCTCTACATTCTCATCTTTCTCTGTAGAGAAAGTAGACCTCTCTACTATGTATTCTATTCAAATTCCAACTTGTATTATCATTGTATTGCAAATTTCTAACCACTTTATTAATTTATAAGCACTTCAAGCTCAAGAAGCATGTAATTTTTTATCTTCATATCCTAAGATTCTAACATAATATCTCTCAGAAATAGACATATTTACATTATTAAATTTCATTGAATTGAAGGAGAGATATATGGAAATATAGATCTAAATGTCATATATGCAAAACTGAGAATTAAAGCCAGGAAAGTATAAGGCTACTAAGGAAGTTAGTATACAAAGAAGAACAGGAGGTTGAGATCAGATCCTTGAGAGGTAGGCATACTTGAGGGGTTAGTAAGAAGAAAAGAATGAACTTTAAGGATGATGTAGGAGGAAGTGTCATAACAATAAGGAGAATCAGGGAAATTAAGCATCATAGAAGCCAAGGGTTGTTCAAGAATTTATGAAAATATGATGATTCCACTTAATAAACTCTGAAGATTTATCAAAATACACTTCAGGGCAAAACCCTAACAATTTAGCAAGTTGCAATAGTTTTGTCATGTTATCTCAAAACTTGAGAGTTAGAAGAGACCTTAGCAAGCATTAAGTTTAACATAGATGAAAAGGAATTTTTAGTATAGCATATCCAACATTCATCTTTCTTTGCTGGAAGACATCCAAGGATGGGGAAAACACTATCTCTCAGGGTAGCCTATTCCACTTTTGGCAAGCTCTAATATTTGAGCCTAAATTTGACTCTTACTACTTTTAGCCATTGATAAAATTATTTTATTCTGCCTTTCTAATCTAAGCTCTGCTCCATAGGGAAAGCCCTTCAAATTCTTGAAGTTTTCATCTCTTTACAAATCTAGTCTTCTTTAATTTAAACATGTCCAATTTCTTCGACTGATGATCCTCAAAAGACCCGGACTCAAGGCAATTTTTACTGCTCTAGTTGTCATCTTCTGCATATTTCTAAGCTTATGAATGCCCTTCTTGAACTGTGACACTCAGAATTGAACACAGTGCAATAAGTGAGGTCTAGAGATTACAGTTCAGTAGGGCTGTCACCTCCCTCTTTCAAGAAGCAAAGACCATTTTAATGAAATCCAAGATTGCATTAGTGTTTTTGGCTGCCCTATCACACTGCTGACATTTAAATTGCAATTGCTTAAGACCCTGAAATTGTTTTTCAGAACTACTGTCTAGCCATATCTTCCTTATCTTATCCCTTCTAAAACAGACTTTTTCCTCCAAGTGGAAGATCTTCCCTCTGTTTATATCTACTGAATATTATTTTATTAGATTTATTTTAATTGTACTGTCCTATCAAGGTTCTTTTGGATCCTGACTCTGTTATCCACTGTTACTTAGCCCTCCCAGTGTTGTGCCATCTGTGAATTTGAAGAGCCTGCCATCTATGCCTTTATATTCCTACTTAATTTTTAAAAGTTAATATAATACAAGACCAAGAAAATGTGAATCTCTAAGATATACTGAAAACCCCTTGCCATGTTGGCATTGACAGGGAACCATTAACAACCATTCTTTGAACCCAGCCTTCCAACCAGTTCTGAATCCATTTGACTATACTGTTGGCTAATCCATACCTTTCCGTCTTCTCTACAAGAACAGTATGAGCTAAAATTAGTAAAAGCTTTGACAAAATCTAGGTGAAATATATCTATTGCATTTTTCTCAGTAATTAGGTCTGTAATCTTGTCAGAAAAGGAAATGAAGTTTGTCTGGCATGACCTATTCTCAATGAAGTCATGCTGGCTATTTGTCATTACTACTTCCTTTTCTAGGTATTCACCATCTCTTTAATGATTGATTCATTCAAGATTTTTGGGGGGAATCAACATCTACTTCACTGGTCTCTGGCTTGACTCAGTTCTCTTGCCTTTTATGAAAATCTGAGCAACATTTATCCTCTTCTAATCTTGTAATCTGGAGTAGTGGGTACCATGCAATGGACTGTGCTATATACTTGGTATTCCCCTTAACACTGACAACAGTCATTCAGTTGGAAATTTTAAAAATAGATCTTAACCTTCTCATTACACCCTACCCAAACATGGTCCTTGTATAGACTAGGAGGAATTGACATAGAGTATAGTCAAAGTCTGGAACTTTTCTATTTAAAGCCATAGTTTTAGAACTTTCTAGAAAGTTATCCTTCAAAGTAAGTATATTTACTGTTGTTTTCCAACCCAAAGATGAAATTTAAAGTGAGTGGATGTTTGAGGAAATAACCAGTTCTACCACCTTTTCAGCTTTTGCAGATTTGTATGTAGGGCGTGAATTTTCTTTTTAAGTCTATTTTCAGAGTTTTTACTTTTTATAACTTGTTTTTAACATTTGGAACTGTATATATAAAGACCATTATGAATTTGGCAGTGCCAAAGTCTGAAAATAGCAGATTGTGAAATAGAGAAAATTTAAATAAGTATAAATAGTTTTTGAGGTAAGTTTTAGTGTCTCATTTTCTTCATTGACTCAAATGCCCTCTGAAATATTGTTCTCCATACAGAATTGGAGACATATTCAGATGTCTATGCTTTTGTTTATTTTAATGATCCAAATTACCTGTGGATACTTATTTGGATGTATACCGATAAAAAACCCTAAGAAATAAATGCACAAATACTGGTAGTTTTCATATAGTACTATCTATATTCTAAAGCAAGGAATTGTTAAATTGATGGACCCCCCCACTGTGAGTATTGTTTAAGGGGTCTGTGAACTTGAATGGAGGAAAATGACATCTTTATTTTTATTAACATCTAACTGAAATTCAGCATTTCCTTTGATTATTCATGTAGGCAACACATATTTGAAGAGTCCCCCAGGCTTCACCAGACTGCTGAAGGGGTCCCCACAAGGTTGATAATTCCTTGTTTTAAAGATTCTTTTAACCTGCAGTTTCATGTGCAATCCTTTTTTGGTTCAACTATATATATATATGAAAAGCCCACTGTATTGGTGTTTGTTAAATTAAAAACTAAAATGATAAAATAAAAGTTCTTTTAAGTATTGTAATTAATGGTTCCGATTCTAAAAATAATGAAAATTTTTTCTTAAAAATAGTTCTTTGAAATACTTTTTACATCAAATATGTTAATTGCTTGTTTATGTTCTTTTATTATTGTAAGCTACGATGGAACAATATCAAGGTGTGACTATAAAGTAATGAGATTGATTTCTGTGGTGTAGTAAATGGAAATCAGTTTCATTACTTAACAGTCACATTTAATCTTCTGCAACGCTGTTTGATACTAAGTGTGCTTCTTTCTATTGTTGTAGAGCCAGAGACAACTAGATTAGGAAGGGGATTTGCATGTATTTTTGTTGCTTGGTTACCCCCATCCAGAAACCTGTGGACATTATCTCCTAGATGCTGTGAGCTCTCTTCTTCAAGCACTAACTGAACACTATATGGGCCCTTAGCCTTCTCATTTATTTCCCCCTCCCCACTATAATCCATCCACTCAAGTCTCAGTGGTTTCCCTAAAGCATGATCTGACCTTGTCTCTTCCTCCATTCAGTGAAGTCTAATGGCTTCCTGTTGATGAAAGATGAAATACTAAGTCCTCAGTTTAGCATTTAATGTTCTTCATAACTTGATCCCTTTTTATCTTTCTGTTCTTTTACTTAACTCCTGTGCACATATGGTGGTCCAACTTTCCTTCCTTTTGTCATTCCTCATATTTTCTGTCTCAGTGTTTTTACACTAGTTGGCCCATATAGCTGGAATTCTCTCCCTTCTTACCATCCCAGCCACACACATACCTCCTGATTAATGCGAATGATGAATTCTGTTAAATGGTCACATGATTCAAATTCACCTGGCATATTTCCAGTAGACTGGAACTAATAACCATGTTTTGCATAATTATAATTTCAAATAGTGTGAATTCATTATTTGCACTAGTTATTCCATGTCCCTTTTATTGGAATATCAGCTACTTAAAGACAGAGAGGGACAGAATTTTTTTTTTTTGCTTTTTCTTTGTATCTTAAGCATTTTACACAGTGCCTGGAATACATTAAACATTTAATAAATGTTATTTGATTGTTTGTTTGCTTGCTTGGTTTTTAGATAGGTTTGTGTGACTATTTCAAGCCTTTTAATTCACTTGAAATGGACCCATAGCATCAAAGGTTATTCTGAGTGAGGATGTTCAGATACATGATGTTAATCAGTCTTCATAGAAAATTGGACTGAAGATTTGTGACTGTGACTGCAAGAATTATAACTTTTTCATTACCCTTTATTTATTGCTTTAAGATATTAATCATATAATATTTGGCAGAACACAGAAGGTTTTTTTTGAGATTAAAAAAGTTGACAGCAAAATTGCCTTCCAAAATGCAAAAAGGTAAAATAATCAGCCCTTGATTATGTTGCTGAATTTTTCCATTTAAAAATTATGTAATGAAGTGTTGCCTACTGTGACTTTTGTGCTTGTGTGTTTTCAGAAATGAAGAGAACAAAAGAAATATAGGGAGAAGAAAGATCATGAACAATGAGCATGTACTTAAAATTGTCATTTGTTTTAATCCTATATCATTAAATCTCTTTTGAATTGGTGACCCTTTGTATTTGGCATAAAAAAGTGATGGAAGGAAAGAAATCAAAGAAAACATGGGAGAATCATTGTCATTAACATTAGTAACACCAAACAGTGCCCTGGGAAAGAAGACTTATATTTTTCTCAGAATAAGTCTGTCTCTGAAGAGATGAGCACTTAAAAAGCAAATGTGTTTGTCTTATGTGTATATTCCGTGAGATTTCTTTGGTTTTTGGTACCAAGTTTACTCTTCTGAAAGCCCATCCATTTTCTTTTCATTTTTCTCTGCTTAAAGGCAGAAAAAATACCAGTTCTTCTTTTGGTTTTCTTCATTTTGTAAGCCAGGAAAAGAAAGAGGAAAAAATATTTTTCTAAAACAAAAACATCAAGACCGTTAATAAATATTATTTGATTGTTTGTTTGCTTGCTTGGTTTTTAGATAGATTTGTGCGACTGTTTCAAGCCTTTTAATTCACTTGAAATGGACCTTTGTCCATGAGCTTTGTGCAATAAGACAAAGAGAAATCTAGCTTTTCTTTTTTAAAAAAAGGGGATGATATCACAGATCAAATATTGGCCCAAATAAGCAAAGTATTGTCTCTCCTTTAGTACATACAAGCAATTTTCAAACTTTTCTCATTCTTTGACCACTAGAAGAAAAGGTCAGATGAAGATAGTTGTTATGTCTATTGCCATTGAATATGCCAAATCCCCTACTTTTTTGTACTATACTGGGAAAACTAGTACTGTTTGGAGAATTGGCAGTGAAATGATGTCTAGTGCTAATATATGAAAATTATTCATTATGTCACAAACAAATAATGTAGTTGCCATATTATCAACATTAGTATTAGTATTCATTCACAATTGTGGGTCCCATCCATTGCCACCCCCTGAGTCTTTATCTTTGCAGGTTCAGAAATTCATATTAATTAGTTTGCTCAGTGGTGAACAGGCTCCAAGAAATCCCATTATGATAAATGAATTTATAAGAGACTTACAAACCAGAATGGCAGCTTTACCTGGGCTCAAGACCCATGTTGGTTTGTCTACACAAGTCATTGCCTTAGTGGGTAAATCCAAAAAAGATTGCAAAATTAGGTTGTGTGTTGACTAGAATTAGAGCAAAGGAAGTTTTTTTGTTTTTTTTTAAAGAATGTTCTATTCTCCATTCTAGGGAATTCTAGTTATTTTATTCACCTTTCCTTGTGAATAACTAGAAACTGATGATTTAGAATGAGAACTAGAAAGGTACTAGGGAATAACAATGATAGATTTTTATTCCTTCCTTTTTCAGACTATATGTAGACTACTACCTTTTGGGTTGTTTTTATTATTCATGTTACAGTTTCCAAAATCATAGCTTCACTTATATTACTTCCCTAGGTTAGAATCTCCTATTTGTAATTCAAAATCTCTTGATAAGATTCAGGCTTATTAGGATTATTTTTATAAACCATATTTTAGGGTGAATTATTTCTATAGCTAGCTAGTCTCAACCATTTTATGTAGATTCTTTTTTGGATCATTTAATCAATTAAAAGGCATTTATTAGGCACACACAGGATGCTAGACACTGTGCTGAGTGCTAAGGAGGTAAATACAAAGTGGAACAAATAGTCCTTGTGTTAAAGGAGTTAATTTTCTATGGAGGTTGGGGGGGAATTCAACATGTTCATAAACTCATGATGACAGATAAAATAGATAAATACATAAATGTATGCATAGAAGGTTGAGTATTTAAGAGACTAAATGAATAAATAGATAAAAAGAATAAATACACAATGACTTGGAGAAAAAGGTTTTATTTCAGAGGGTGATACTTTCCAACTTTGTCCTTAAGTATCAGAGATGTACTTTATTTGGAGTCTGCAACCCCCATGAACTAATTTCATTGCTTTTTATATTTCTATGACCTAGAAGAAACAGGACAAAAATCTTCCCAGTAATGTTATTCAAGGCCCACTGCTCCATTGTCAGATAGCCATGGCTCTTTGTTTCCACTGTCCTTAGTCAGGTCATAGCATCCTAAAAGTGAAGTTTGTGATTTTCTGTCTTATGTCCTGACACATCCAAGTGTGTCTTGCGTACTCTTCCTTTGATGTGTATAAATTGGTTCACAAATCCTGTATTTAATTTAGCTTATGCTCTACTGATTTTCTTCAGTGATTTTCTGGTTTATTGCCTTTTGCCTGGCTGCTAGACTCCTTGTAAATTGCATTGCTCTCCTTTCTGCTCTACTGTTTGTACAGGAAGAATGTGGAAGCTGCTGTCCTAGTCTTTATTGTGTGCTAGCCATGAATTTGCTATAAACTGACACCTCAGTCTAAATGTACCTGTCTCAGCCACTGGTGGCAGGTCATTCTGATAGGATAGTTGGCAGAGAAGGCTTCTAGCTATGACACCAAAACCCCAGAACTGATTTATAGCACACTGCATACCTCTTGGTTTTGTTTTGTCTTATTCCAAAAGAAGGAATTAACTTGATAAAATGGAGAAATGACTTTCAAGTCATTGAGATTTTTAGTGAGACTATACAATTCATCTCAAAGACTCTAGGTAATTAATTGTATAGATATTTTAGTCCTTTGGTTAAGAATGACAAGATAACCACAATTGAAAGAAAAAGAAGTAATTAACTATTCTGTTGATTATTGCTTCTTTAGGACAGGATTAGAAATTAATTATTTTTCTACATATTATATTCATTAGATTCATGTTTATGGTTATATCTATAAACAATGTACATTGTTTATAAATCGTTAGAAAAACAAATATATTTTAAATGATATTTTTAGCAGCTGCTCTGTATGATCACAGATTTAAATGTTGAAATGCAAGGATATAATGCCTTTCTGAGGACAAGAATCATGTCTTATCTAAATTTTGTATAATTTTCAGCACTAATCACAGTGCTACCTTATAGCAGGTGTTTAGTAGATGTTTGATAAATGAAACGAGTTACAGTGCAAATTAAGTTAGCCCTCTTTTTCAAATGTCACCAAACTAAATTAAATTAATGGAAAGTCAACTGTAATTTTGGCAATCATAGGATGAAAATAGCAATGCAATTACAAGAACAAGAAGGAAGATGGTCACCATGGAATCTGGAAAAGAAAGGCTGAAGCCATTGCTTTTCACTGATTTTTTTTTTTTTACAGATGCCTTTGCAAAACTGCAGGCAGAATAGTGTTTTTCTAGCACCCAGTTGAATGGTGGTTTTCTTAGAATCAAAAGATCTTATATTGGAAATTGCCTGAGAGATCATCTAATCTAATTTCCTACATTATAATCCCGTTTCACCTTAAGGTTCTAGACTCTCTGCTTTATATGTTCTCTTGCTTGACATCATAATCTTTTCCCATTGGTTCACTTCTCATCTTTATGCCTTTGCCTCCTATATCTATATATACATATCCTAAATATCTTTCCAGAATTCCAGTCTTGTTTCTCCAAATTACTGCCAGAAACTCCCCTGAATGCTCCTTAAACATCTCAAAGTCAACATGGTCAAAATGAAAGCCATTTTCTTCCCTTCTAACTCCTTATCCAGTTGTTCTATTTCAGGCTCAAATTCTGAAGTGATCCTTGACTTTTCTCCTTTCCTTCATCTTTATACCCAATCAGTGCTTAAATCTTGCTTATTCCACCTCAACAAAATCCCTTGTATCTTTCTTTTTTCTATACACAAAGTCCTCTCACCCACACTTCTGTAAAATATCTTATCAGCTGATCCAATCTATTCAACTTAGCCTACACACAGCTACCAAAATAATCTTAAATAAACAGATTGGACCATATCATCCCTGACATGATGGATGGAGTATTGGACTTAGAGCCCTGAAGGCTTGAGTGCAGTTTTTGCCATTGATCCTAGCTGTGTGACTACAAGTAAATCCCCCTATCTCTCTCAGCCTCAGGGGTGGTTGGTATTCAGTCATTTTTTTTCAGTGGTATCCAACTCTTCATGACCCATTTGGAGTTTTCTTTCTTTCTTTCTTTCTTTCTTTTTTTTTTTTTTTTTTTGGCCAAGGCAATTGGATTTAAGTGACTTGCTCAGGGTCACACAGCTAGGAAGTGTTACATTTGGAGTTTTCTTGGCAAAGATACTGGAGTGGTTTGCCTTTTCCTTTTCTAGCTTGTTTTACAGACGAGGAAACTGAGGCAAACAGGGTTTGCTAGGATGACACAGCTACTAAGTGTCTGAGGCTGGATTTGAATTCAGAAAGAGTAACTTCCTCATTCTAAGCCATGTATTTTATCCACTGAACCACCTAATTGCCCTTAAAATAAAGATCATAATATCATTACTGTCTTCCTTTCAAAATCACGTACCTCTGCCTGTACATGCTGTCTTTCCCAGCTATCTTAAAAACTCTTGAAGGCAGGGGGACTATTTTTGCTTTTGTCTTTGATTCTCCAGTGCTTAGCAGAGTGCCTGATATATAAGAGGCACTTGATAAATTCATTTGATTGATTAAACAATTCTAACTGTTTAAAGGAATGATTAGGACCAAGAGAAAGGTAAGGCTTTGATCAAATAGTGCCTTTTTTATGCCTACATAGCCACATCATGAGTCTAGCACACTAGAACTAGCTACAGAGTGAGTATCTGTTTATGTTTCTTGTACATCATCCCATTGCATGTGAATGTGATTTTTCTGAAAGAAAGCTCCTCAGCTGGGAGATAGTATCTGTTCAAGTGTGCTAATATCTGCCCACCAGCAATGTGAGCCCTTCACACCTCCAGTTAGGAGTATTTAGTAGAAGCTAGCCTTGGCCAGTAAATTTTAGATGAAGTGAGACATGGTGACCAAACTAAGGGAATATAAACAGGAAGTCTCTCCCAACCTAACTGTTTACCCATCTAAGGGCTGAAAAGGCAAATTCCATAAGACTTCAAAGGGCAGTCCAGGCCATCATTTCCATAGCCATGGGACTAATACTAAACTAAAACCAGAGTCTCAACAAAGAAGGATTTAACAGGAGAAGGATAGTGAGGGGAGCACTAATGAAGTACCATGGTTCAACTAAAAACCTCTACTATGATTATTAACTTTTTCATCCTGTAACTATAAGACATTCCCCTCAAACATTATCTGGTCCCCTGTAATGCTGAATAAAAAAGTCTCTTTATACAACCCAGAAATTAATTATACAATCATCACAAAGCAAGAGGAATGGGGCAATGAAACCTGTGATTTTCTCCTCATAAAGAACCGGGAGTTGTGGAGAATTAATGTGAGTATCTTGAAGCTTGAAGGAATTGTTAATGAGTCCAATACATGAGCTAGTTAGTGAAAAGACAGTCTGTCAAAGCCCCATCATCATATAGCCCTTTAGATAGCGGAAGACAGAAAGAATAGTTCCCCTTAATCTTCTCCAAGTAAGTGTCTTCCAACTTTTTTTATATAAACATGGTTCCCAGATTCCACACCATTATGATCATCCAATATTTTGACTGGTCAGTGACTCTTTTAAAGTGAGATTTCAGGGACTGAAAAATGTGGAAAATGTAACCAGTACACAAAGTGCCAGGCTGAAAGTCAGGAAGATTTCCTAGCTGTGTGACCCCGGTCAAATCACTTAATCTGTGCCTGTTTCAGTTTCCTCATCTGTAAAATGGAGATAATAATAGCACCTACCTGCCATAGATGTGGTGATCAAGTGAAATAATTATTGTAAAGTATTTAGCAGATAGTTTGGTGTATGTAGATACTATATAAATGCCAGGTATTGTTATTATTACTATTATTAAAAGTGGAGTGACAATAATTGAAAATGCATGGAGGAGGACAAACCCCATCTCCAGACTGGAAAGGTAAGAGGCTGCATAGTATAGGGGAAAGAATGTTGATTGATCTTGGAGCCAGAAGACATAGTTTCCAAATCTAGCAGACTTTCTGTGTGATAGTAACCTGTTTGTGGGCAAGTCATTCTAAGTTTGACTTTCCTTACATGTGAATAAAGATGATATTTGCACTATCTTCTTTGTTATGTCATTGTGAAGACATTTTTGTGAAGTATTAGAGAAATGGTAAACAATGATCATCATTATTTCCACTAAAATAAACATCAATGGAAGCAACCTTTCACAGTGGTTCTAATTTCATTTTGTAAAAACTTTTTTTTCTTCCCATTACACTAAGGAGGCTTTACTCCTTTGAAGAGTATCACTCTGCTGGAGTTTGAGATAGTTCCAGCAGTGCTAGAAGCTTTCAGACTCCTAGAGCTTTTAGATATTAATGTAATTGGGCCAAAGAGTGGAATTGTTTCAGGTTAGGGTACTAAGAAATGGTAGGAAAGAGAACTCTAGGCAAAAACTGATCTACCGAATTGATGTGTTAAATGAGACCATAGAACGTCTCAGTGGAGATTCTTTACACAAGCACACAAAGCTAAAAGCATCCAGTTGACTATAATGTGTTCTGAGAAAATGCTTCCATATTTAATGAATAATCCTTATCAATAACAAATAGCTTTTGGATCCTTTTTTTTTATATCGGACCTATGATTTCTTTGGTGTAAGTGGCTCTGTAGAGCAGTATCTTCTCTGGAATTTACAGGATGTTGTCTAGGGCACTGGGAAATTTAATGACTTGCTTATTGTGACACCAGGTTCAGTTGATGTCTTTGAAGAATATCTCTCCGGCAGGATGTGATGTCAGGTCTTCTGGAATCCCACTAATTCCCCCCTCTTTGAGGCTACACTCTTGAAAAAAAAATCATCACCAGTCAATACCTTCACTTCCTCTCTTTCACTCTCATCTAAACTCTCTGCAAAAAAATTAGAAATTGAGGAGATGGCCATCAGTTGGGAATGGCTGACCAAACTGTGGTGTATGACTATAATAGAAAATTATTGTTTTACAAGAAATTACAAGCAAATTTCAGAAAAACCTAAAAAGACTTGAATGAACTGATGCTAAATGAAGTGAACAAAATTAGGAGAATATTGTACACAGTCAAAGCAACATTCTTTAATGATCAACTTTGCTCTTCTTAGCAAAACAATGATCTAAGGCAGTTCCAAAAGACTCATGATAGAAATACTATCCATATCCAGAGAAAGAACTATGAAGTCTGAATGCAGATTGAAGCATATTTGCCATCTTCACTTTTTTTTCTTTCTTGTGGTTTTACTCTTTTCTTCTGATTTTTTTTCATGACATGATTGTACATGTATAACCTATTTCAGAATGCATGCTCTCTTGGGGAGAGAGGGAAAGAGAAAGGCAGGAATGAAAAAAATGAAAATCAAAATCTTATAAAAGAAAACGTTGAAAAATACAAAAAAATAAAGAAACCCTCTTCAATCTGACTTTCATTCTCCTCATTCAAATTGCTTTCTTCAGAGTTAACAATTTATTTTAAAATGACAAATCTAACAGTCTTTTATTCAGTCTTGCTCCTTTTTGATCCTTCTGTACTGGATTCTGTTGATCATCTCCTTGTAAATATTCTCTTTCTTCTCTAGGTTTTTCCTGACACTGTTCTCTCCTTGTTCTCCTCCTAAGTCTATCCATTCTCATTTCCATTTGCTGATCCTTCTTCCATGTCAAATCCTCTACTTGTAGGGAAACCCCAAGACTCTGTCCTGAGCCCCCTTCTCTTTCTTCTTTATACTATCTCACTAAAGGATCCCTTCAGCTCCCAATGGTCCATCTTTGTACCAAAGGTTCCCAGATCTGTATATCCAACTCTGTCCCTTTACTAAACTTTCTATGCATTTTCAATGGCCTCTAACATTTGTTGTACTGGGGGGGGGGGGGAAGGAGGCAACTTGATTACGCAGTGGATAAAGCACTGGCCCTAAAGTTAGGAGGGCCTGAGTTCAAATATGACCTCAGACATTTAGTGGTTAACACTTAATACTTACAAGCTGTATGAAGCCCCCCAAAGCAAGTCACTAAACCCTAATTGACTGGACCAATAAATAAGATATTTCATACTGCATGTCTCAAAGGCATCTCAGATTTAATAGGCCCAAAACATAACTTGTCTGCCCCCACCCCCAACCTCTCTGCTTCTGGACTTACTCCTGAGCTTTCCTGTATATTACTTCTTAAACATCTCCTATTACTGCTGAGGGAAGGAGTACCCTCTCAATCACCTAACGCTGACTACTCTCCACTATATGCAGAAATTTCTTCTTTCTGCCTGCATAATGTCCCTTCAACATATGTTGTCCCCCCCCCAATCCTAGTTCAGACCCTTATCTCCTCTTGTCTGCACTATTGCAAAATCATGATTCATCTCCCTGCTTCAAGTCCCTCCTCACAGTCCAATTCATCTTTCACTCAGTTGCCTGGATGATTTTTCTAAACTGTAAGTGACCATCTCAGTATCACTCCCTTCTCCCTTCCCCAGGAATGATAGGGGATCCCTGTCACATCAAGGATAAATATGAAATGCTCTTTTTGTCACTTTAATCTTGTCAAAATGTGGCCCTTTCTAGTCCTTTTCTATCCTTGCTCCCCTCCTTGCACGCTACAATCCAGTTGTCCTGCAGTTCTTTGAAGTGCAGGACCCTCCATCTTCTGTCTCTGTGACTTTGTACTGGCTCGCTCTCCAATCTGAAATGCTCTGCTGTCTTACCTCCTCCCTTAGTTTCCCTGGTTTCCTTCAAGACAATTCAAATCCCACTTTCTGCAGGAAGTCTGCCTTTGCCTTCCAACTGCTAATGATGTCTTTTTTCAGATTATTTTCATCTGTACTTTGCATATACTTTGCATATACCTAGGGTTTTTTTTTAACATATTTTTCCATCTGAACATACATCCCTTAAAAGCAGGAGTATTTTTTTTTGCTTTTTGGGGGAGAGGGATACACAATACTTAGCAAACTGACTGGCACATAGCATCTTACAACAAAATGCTGGCTGACTGAGGGATTTCCTATTTTGATAGAAAGGATCATAGGATCCTTCAGTCTGGATTCACTGGTTCTGTTAATTCAGACCCTAGATAGCACTTGTTTTAGATTTTCTAGCTGTATATTACACCATTTTCTTGAATGATAAATGATAAGAAAGGATTTGTGATTCTCCTGCACATTAGTTTCCTTCTTCATTGAAATGTGCAGAGTTAAAAAATAAATAAATAAAACAAAAACAAAAAACAAAACAAAACAAAACAAAAAAAGAAATGTGCAGAGTTGTGATTTCAGTATCTTTTGTTTCTTCCCCCAATCTTCCCTTAGAAAAACTCCAAACTCACAGATAAGAAACAAAGTAATGTTTTCATTAACACAGCAGCCCTAACAGGGGCTTACTAAGGATTAGTGATCTGTGGCAAATATAGAAGGAAAGAAGAAGAATATATGGCTTTAGAAGAACTTTAGAAATATTCTGTTAGTGGAGCCATTTGGCTATCGTTGGCCAAAGTCTTGGATAGCTGGATTCTGGGGAACTTTGAGACATTTATTGAAGAAATCCTGTGCATTTATTGCTACGAAACCTAGCATTTTTTTAAAATGGCATTTCTAGTGGGTTTATTTTAAGTTACTTCTCCTGCTGGGCTCTGGGTACATTCCTATTGATAGGAAAGCTCAATCTGCATTTCCCAGAGAAGCATTTTATAAACAAGGAGGCCAGAATTTGGGGTGTGAAGAGTCTTGGAGACTTAGGACCCAGAAAGGGAAAGTCAAAATTCCATCTGTTGAAAATGGAAGACCCAAATGTAGAGTTCAGATTTCTGGTGAGGATATAGATAGGGAAAGACCATGCTTAGAAAATAGCTAGAAAGTATTTTAGTTATAATGAAAGTTTACCTTTACATATTCAAGTTTAATATTTCACATATACTCTATTATGCATCAATGTCAATATATAAATGTCTCCTTGCTTTTGGCAACCTGGGATTTCACTAATCCAGCCACTTATACAGTGGTGATCCCAAATCACCCATATTTAAGTTTTCACTGCTTTCACTTCCCCATCTGTCCCTTTCCAACTGGTGATTTATAGAAAAGTATTTCTCATCCTCACCCAAAAATGTTGAGAGCATCTCCTCGAACCAATATGGGAGTGCCATCTAGTGGTGAAAGAGATTGCTTTCAGGCTATGCAGAAGCTCTACAGTAGAGAGAGAAAATAAACCATCTGTCACTGTTTTGCTTTCTGATGTGATTTCCAGGAAAGCATTGAAGCAAAAAGTGGGGACCACATGTAGCGCCTACTTCCACATTCCTGAGAAAACGAAGAATCTGGCTGATGTTAATAGTCATTTTGAATATTCTTTGCAGAAAAAAAAGTTACTTGTCTGAGAACCCAAGCTAGTAGTATAGCTCAAAGTAGCGACTATATGTTCAGCATGTTCTCTCCAACAGAGCAGACTCCTCCCTAGGGGTTCCTGTGGAGGAAAATGCAATACTGACAATAAATACTTTTTACTGATTCAAATTCTATCAAGAAGAGTTGTTCTCTAATAGCACCAAGGGGGAAAACATTTTTAAAGACTTTTGTAAAGGAGGAATTCTAAGCAGTTTCAGCAAATCAAAGACTTTGTTGATTGGAGTTTGTTTTCCTGGTCTTTCTGATATAAATCCATGGGTTTACTTCCAATCATGGGTCAAGGAGTTTTTTTTTTTTTTTTTTGGTAGCTGCCTTAGCTATTGATATGATTCAATCACCCTCACAATGATTGCAATCACTCTTCAAGCTAGTGCTTGTATCACTAGACATTCTCATTTCTTCTGTGTGGACGAGTAGGGACTTTCAGAATGCCATTCAGATTTGTTAGGGTTCTCTCATTAATGCTCCCCAAATGTTAAATCTTGCTGCATGGGAAGGAACCCAGAGCCACAGCAAGTCTTTGAACTCAGAAACGTCAGGAGAATACACTGGCTTCCATCTGTGTCCTCAAAATCTACACTCTGTGCTTCCCCAAATCAAGGTTCATTCTAGGAGCCACAATGCACACTTGAGCTAACCAGTGAACTTGCACTTAGACTCAAACTACATCATTTTTCACCCTTTGATTCATACCACTCTTCTCTGTATCAGTCAAAAATCATTAATTAAGATTAACTATGAAAGAATTGGTTCTTTTCAGCAGTTCTGTGATCCAATCCAAGCCCAGTAGACTTTGGACATTAAATGCCATCTGCATCCAAAGAAAGGACTATGAAAATTGAATATAAATCAACACTTGCTATGTTCACTTTTTTTCTATTTTTTTTCTCTCCCACGGCTTTTCACTTTTGTTCTGATTTGTCTTTCCCAACATGATTCATAAAGCAGTGTGTATTAAAATAAAAATAATAAAATTCAAAGACCCCCCCAAAAAATCATTTATTAAGCACCTACTATGTGTCAGGCACTGTATTAAACATGTAATGGAAATGCTGCACAGAGAGGCAAAAGACAGTGCTCACAGTAATCAACCACGAAGATAATCTCTGCCCGTTCTTTGGTTACCTTAATGGCTCTCCACGTAGGCGCTGTTCTCAGCATGTCCTGTTCTCTATTTTTCCTACAACCCCTAGTGTCTGGATCACTGCCAGCTGCTTATAATTCCTCCAAGATCAAGAGAATTTTTTTCTTTTACTATCAAGTGAGTAGTTATCAACTACTTTGCCCAGTCTTCTGATTGCATATGACCATAACTCCTTCAAATCTATTATAGTCTATGATAAGTCTGTATAAGTTCCTTAAATCTTATTTATCCTGGTATTTTCCTAAGCCTCCAACAATCTTTGAATGTAATAGGTGCACACTAACTATGTAGTGAAAAACACTGAAGAATAGAAGTTACCCAAAGGGAAAAAAACCTTAATCCATTGTTAAAGATTCATAAGAATTCCACACCCATAGAAATCCTGGCAGGACAGCACAGTGAGAGCTTTCTTCCTGATTCTTCCAGGGTTAAACTGTTGTTTATCTCAACAAGTATTTAGCAAGCACAGATGTGCCTACATTATACCAGGTGCTAAAGGTATATGGAATCCATTAAATATAACACATCCTTAAAAAGTTAATAGTCTAATGAAATGATAATATAGCTAAACAGAATCAGCATAAACTATATACTACTTGTTCAGCATTCTATGTGCAAGGCAGTGAAAGGTATACAAGATTAGTAAGAGAACCTTGTCAACATGGAGATTATAGAATAGTCAGGGGTTTGGGGATGGATATAAATATATACATACATATACATATATACACACATCTACATATAAATGTATGTATATATCTATATACACACACACCTTTCAAGGAGCTCACAGTCTAATGGGGTGACAACATTCAAACAACTGTGTAAATGACATGAATGGAATAATAAACTGAAGATAATCTTAGAGGAAAGGCACTAGCATTGAAGGGGATCAGGAAAGACTTTTTGTAGAGCGTGAGATTTTAGCTGGAAGCTCTGGAAATGTCAGGATATGGAGATGAGGTTGGAGAAAATTTCAGGGATGGTGGACAGCTAGTAAAAATGTGTGAGGTTGTTGTGTACAAAGAACAGCAGAGGCCAGTGAGTCTAAATCACAGGTTATAAGAAGGGAAGTGTAAAAGTGACTACTCAGTAATTATGAAGCAAAATGAAAGATGTAAGCTCACCAAAAATGTGATTATTTCCTGCTGGGATGAGGGTGGAACTGGTGTTCTAGGGAGATTTCCTGGAGAAGGTGGTAACTTACCTGGGCCTTATAAAAGATGGAGATTAAGAAGGTGAGAAGGAGGGAAAGGGTATTGTAGGTAATAGCATGAGAAAAGACCATAGCTACCATAATCACATCAGTGCCTTGGATCTGGGCTGCTTAGGCAATTATAACGGCATTGGGAAGAGCAGAGTTAATCACAGTGTTTCCTAAAGGGGAGAAAGGAGTTTTATATAAAAGAGTGGATTTAATTTACTTGGGAAGTAATAGGCAGAAGCTCCTTTGAACAGAGCCTTAGATAGAGGTCTCATATATTAGAGGAAACGTGAAGGAAACAGATTTGATGAGGATAATTGATAAGGCACTTGAAAGGCAGCTGTTGGAAGTTGGTACAGCATTTATCTAGAGGGCAGTGGGGAAGCAGTAAAGGGCTGTGAGTGACAGAGCCAAAGTGGTGTGCATAAAGCAATAAGGTTGGTGGTAGCGTGCCCAGAAATGTGGAAGGGGAGTGTAGTTGGAGGAAATGAGGTTACTGCCTGCAATGCAAAAGTATGCTGTTATTAGCTGATTCCTGGGGGGTTACTCAAAGCCTTTGTCCTTTGTTTCTGTGTATTTTTCAATTCCAGATGCCCCAAGGATGCTGCCAGAGCCCTGGACAATTGAAACTCTTTGCATTACAGCCACATCAGCATTTTAGCTGAGCCAGTGAAATGACATAAACTCTACCAGATAGACTAAGATAGAATTGGAGAATGAAGTTGCTTTGATAGACTGAGGAGCCTTTTAAGAGCTATTTGGAATGTGCCGGGGCTAGCAAGGTTGCCGCAGAACAGGACAGAAAGTCAGAAGCAGATCAGGGAAACTTTATAGTTCAGCCTTCTTAGCTCCTAAATCTTAACATTTACAAAAATCTGGGAGCAAAGCAAAAAAGATGAAGCACCACTGGGCAGTTTAAATCATCAACCTCAGCAGTTTCAAATGATGGGTCCGTGGGTTCTGCTATGATCAAAGATAGGTGAAAAGGAGAGTATGGAAGCCCCACTTGGATTTGTGTTCTTATTGCTGGGAGTACTTCCTCCCACGATATTGATCCCAAGTCAGCCAATTTTAGGAGACTTTTATACAGAGTACCTTGGAATCATTTTTTTTTAAAAGTAGAGCTTCTTTATCCTTTTTTAAAATGTATTTTTCTCTATTTTCCATGCCCTAAACTCCTAGAGCAGGACCTTCTAAAATCTGATTGCCATGAACTTATTTTTCAAAATATTTTCATAATTATATTTCAATGTAACTTGTTTCCTTTGTAATCTTATTGTATTTGTTTTAAAACATTGTGAAAAGGATGCCATAAACTTTTCCTGATTGCCAAAGGAGTTCATGACACAAAAAGCATTTAGAACTCCTGCCTGTGGTTTGTTGAGACCACATGGAATCCCAAATCTTAACTAAAACAAGTTCAGAAAATCTAAATTCTGGGGAGAAGAAAAGAAAATCTAGAAGTGACAAGCTCTAGTCACCTTCCTGTTCAGACTACTAGATGAATGATTCAATAGCTTCTGGATGATGCTATTTTAGAGATCTAGGGAACTTTAGATTCCAGCTTATGTGTATTTCTCCTAAAAGGATTTGGAACCTGTGGAATTCCCCTTTATTTTTCTGCGGTCCCTCAATTCAGGAATCAGGCAGAGCCCAGAACAAAACCTTCTAGGCCAACTCTAGTGTTAACCCAAATTCGCAGGGAGATTTTGAGGTGGATCCAGAGAGCATCACTGATTGTGTACAGTCATCTGCTATACTATACAACTACCTTACGAAGCTAGATCATGGTGCACTGGCTTGTACGGTAGTCATTTGGAGTCAACTTAGCATAGATCCCTAGCATGTCTGCCATTAAATATTTCTCTTCATAGTTCAGGGAAACATTACTAGTGATGCCTTGTTGCCAACCTACTACTGGCACAGACCAATATCTCTCTGTCTCTCTTTGTCTTTCTCTGTTTCTCTATCTCTGTCTCTATCTCTCTTTTTGTCAGTCTGTACACACACACATACACATACACACACATGCGCACCTGCATTCATGCTTTCCATTCTTTCCTTATCTTTAGAAGAGAACTAAGCAGTTTTTAGCCCTTTCCTACATATAAATTTGGTCTTTTTCCCAGCTCTAAAAATAAGGGAAAGTTTTCTGCAAATAGCCTTATTCTGTAAAAGATCTTGATGGATCAAAATCCTCATTTTTTCAGGGGATAATTGTCACTTGGGGATGATCTTGCCTTTTGCTTGTATTTCATTCTTTGTAATGGATTATGATATATGAATATACAAATAATGATAAAATTTCATTCTGATGTTTAGTCATTACATGATTCATCAACACCTTTTATAAAGAGAGACTGGAAGGAAAGTTGACACAGAGTGGGAAGCAACATTCAGAAAAGACCTGGAACTTAAAGAAGACAATTAATGGGAGACATCCCTGAATTTAACCTATTATCAGACCTGCAACCAACTTATAAAAGAGGCTGCCGTGTAAAACCAGGCTAAATCAGTGGATTTCAATTCAGTAAATTTTGTTCCCTGTTGTCCTTCTTTTTAAGGTGTTTGTAGGGCAAAGAAAGTTTAAGCTGTTGTCTAAAGTAAGAATAATATTTAAATCGGAGACTTTATTAGGAGCCAAAGGACAGAAGATACATTTTAAGAAACTTTCTCACTTCTCTTTACTTACAACCCCTATTCATAGAAATATAAAAAATGTATGCTGTAATCCACTCCTGCAACACACACACACACATACACACACACACACACACACCCCCCTCGATATTATAGAGAAACCAGCTCTCCATTTCTGTATATAGTTCACACTATTACAAAAGGAAGTTATTTAAAAGGAAGGGAAGAAAACAAACTATTAAATGAGCAACTTTTAGTGCCAGAGTTGTATTTAAATCCCCATTTACTTAGAGTGCTAAGTATGAAAATTCTTTGGACAGAACCCTTCTCTACCTCATTCCTAATCCCCAACTTCTGCTTTTTCTGCTATTTTAAAGGAGGTTAGAGTAAACTGGGCAGAGAGAGTAGAATCTCTCACTGCTTACAATTTATTTTACTATTCTTCATGGCTCCGTGGCACAGTCATGTAGTCTACCAGTTTTTAAGGTTCAGGTGCAAGCTAGTGTCTAGAATGCTTAAATGTTTTCTCATCATCCCCTAATATAAGATGAAGGAAGAGCCACATGATTTTTCCCTCCCCTCCCAGACCTACCTTCCCTATCTTCCTGGTTCTGCTCTTTTTTTCACCATTCTCCAATAGTTGCCATCTCTATATATTCTGTACGAACACTCCAGATAAGAACACTATTTGGGACAAATAGAGTAAAGATCCTAGTCTCAGGTATATAAGATTGGGAAATTATTTATGGATTTAGTATATTCATGCTATTCCTCTAATCTATTTACACAAATATTCAAGATGACTGAAAGGGAATGTAGAATTTTGGAACCTAAATACAGTGGCTTAGGTGGAGATTCAGATGTTGAGTTTTATTACTATGTCAGATTTATTATTCTCTATGTGTGCCAGTTACACATGACATTGTTCCACCGGAGGAATATTTAAAAAAAAAACCCTGATACTTGAGATTCAGTTAGTGAAAATATTTTCCACCTAATCATTTCCTTGATCACCCTGTTAGAGAGTGCCATACCTGTAATTTACTATTCATCCTAGGCAGATTGGTGGAATCATTGTAGTGAGGAATGCCATTAAATAAATTTTTTTGAGCAGAGGTGTGAATGGAAATGGGTTGTCATGAAGGGAATAACTTAAGATGTCATCTTGGTCCTTAAGATGTTAATGGGCTTTTCATTCCTTAACTTTCTCTTCATTGAAGTAACCATACACTAGATATGTATTGCCTGAAATATACTTTAAAGCTAAGATTCTAAGCCTCATTCATGTTTGGATTTTGAGCTAACAAATAATAGGGGAAAGAAAACCTATACTAGGGTGGAAGACTACTACAGAAAGTAAATAGAGTACCTAACATTGCAGTTTAACTTTACTATATATTTTTAAACACGTTGCTGGGCTATGAGAATTCTTCCTTTCCTGATTCTTGTTTGCTCTTTTCTGTAGTAAAATACATTGACAAGTTATGTTATATCTGTCTACCTGGAACCAGGACTTCAGCTTTCATTCTATGACTTTGTATAAATCAAGAGCTGTGATATTAATGTAATGAAAAATCAGCACTCTGTGACTTTTATTTTCAGTTATCAAGAGCAGTCAAAGAAATTCCAGGCCTATATCTACAATGACCTCCTAGAAATCTCTACCTAGATATTCTATTAGTATCTCAAACTCAATGTATCCAAAAAAGAATTCTAAATCTTCTAAATTTATTCCTCCTTCAAATTTACCTATTTTATTTGAAGTTTCCACAATCTTTCCAGCTACCCAGAACAACTTCAGAGTTTTCCTTGACTCCTCCTCTTTTACTCCCAAATTAAATCCTTGACTTTTCCTCTTTTATTCCCAAATTAAAACCAAAATATTTTACAGAATTTACTACAAAACACCATAAAACTGCCTTCACTTAAGCTCTTTCTCCCCGTATCCTGAGAGCCAACTGGATGTCTTTGGACATGATAGTAACTCTCTTGGTATGGATGGCACACAGGTTAGTATCTTCAAAAAGACCCAACAAATATGCTTCACTAGCCGCCTGAAGGGCACCAATAGCTTCACTCTGGAACTCAAGTCTGTTTTGAAGTCCTGAGCAATCTCCCTCACCAACCACTGGAAAGGAAGTCTCAGCTAAGTCTTCCCCCATGCAAGAAGCCTTTTTCAGCCCTATTCATGCTTGTTCATAGTGTTTCATAGTGTTTTCTCTTTAAGATCATCCCCACTTTATCCTGTCTATAGATTATTTGTACAGAGTTGCTAACAAGTTGTGCGTCTCATTAATCTAAAAAATGCTACTTGACTGACTGACTATCCCATTCTCTGCTTCTACGGCCACTATTTCATGTCTTTATTATTTTTGGCCTGTTCTATTGCTATAGCTTTCTAATTGGTCTCCCTGCTTCCAGGCTTTCCCCTCTCCAATCCATCTTCCATATAACTGCAAAATTAATATTCTTCAAACACAAGTCATTTCCTGCCAAGAATTTTTAGTGGATCCCTTTTGCCTGTAGGATAAAATACAAACTTGTCTGCTTGGCATTTAAAGCCTTCCATATTCTGGCTTCCATGTATTTTTCTAGACTTTTTTTCACATCACTTCTTTCACACAATCTACATCCAAGCCAGGTTGGCTTATTTGCTGCTCCCCAAACTAGGTGTTTTATCTTGTACTTCCTTGCCTTTGAGCAGACTATCCTGAATTCCAAGAATACATTCCTTTTTTTGCCCTGTCTCTTAGAATATTTAACTTTCTTCAAGGTTCTGCTCACATGCCACCTCCTACAAGTAGTAAAAGTTCTCTCTTTTCACCAATAATCCTGAATTTGCTTATTTATGTGCTTTGTGCTTTCCCACTGCTTTTAGAATGTAAGTTCCATGAGGGGAGGACTTTGGTCTTTGTATCTCTAATAATGCTCTGCCCAAAGGAATGTAAACTTTGATTCATAATAATCTGCAAGATATCTTGCGGTCTAAGGGATACATTTTTTCCTTAATGACTATCTTAAACCCAAATTGCTCTACCTCTCACTGATTGGCCAACAATGGGTCCAAATCAAAGTCTTACTTGGTTATTGTTTAAATTTTCATGATTCAAAATGAGTGTTAAAAGCAATTGTTTCTGTTTTGGCCAGAAATCCTGAGGGTCTACCTCTCCCAGATTTATTATTATTATTTTGACTAGGTAAAAGAGGCCATTTTTGTCTCATTTCTTACCTAGCCTCAATTTTTACCTGTTGCCTCAGTCAAACTGAGACCTAGGAAAGACCTTAGCTTAAAAAGGCCAAGATCTACTCCTGCATCCTCATTGTCTTGTTTTCTATCTGGCCACTGGACCCAGATAGCTCTGGAGGGAAAAGTGAGGCTGGTGACTTTGCCCAGCCCTCCCTCACTTAAATCCAATTCATTTGCAAGCCATGGCATCCCTTTCCTGATGCCTGGGTCTTCTTCAAGAACAAAGGACAAACATTCCCAACAACTTGCATAACACAGATACTCAGTAAAAGTCTATAGAAGTAGAAGTGGACATGGGAGTTCTAGGTCAGGTAAACTAGGAAAAGTCTAAAATTTCTGTAATCTTAGAAAATCATATGGATCTGACATCTTGTGTCAGAGGTTTTAATTATTCCTACATGATTATTAGGTAAAAGTCCTCTTCACTGATCAAGGGGAAAATGGAATTTTATATTGAGCACAAAACTGTAGTATGAAATATGGCCATAAGGAAACAAGATTGATTCTCAAATATGCACATCAACTCACACATCCAAATGTGTTATTTCCTTAAAAGCATTCACCTTGGGAGTTTATGCTCTTAGTCTAATTATGTCGCTGGAGATTTTTTTTTTGGACTTCATCTTTGGGAATTGCCTTTAGAACCTATTGCACATTTTTTTGACTATCCCCCAAAGTAGTGACTCTTTCATCTTTGAAAGTACATTTGATTTGGGGGAATCAACCAAAAGTTATTTGGAGCCAAATGTGGTGAAAAAAGCTGCAATTAAATCCTTTTATTGATTCCTCCTTAAATTCTTCCCTGCAAAGCTAAAACCAGATGGCATTTCCTTTCAGGCCCTGGCAGACAATCCCTGGATTCCTATATAGTTCCTCTTATTTTCAAATATGCACAATTAGTCCTGCATTCCCCTCAACTCAATTAAAAGGAGATTCATGCAGTGGACCTGTCTATAGCTCTTCATTACTTGGTGGCCAATGTCATGTCTTTCTATATTTGGGTATATTATACCATGAATAGACTGTCTCCATAAAGAGAGAAAAGTCAAGACAGGAGATAATCCCTTCATCTGAATTCTTCATCTGAAGCCCCTGAAATACATCCTTTCCCTATGGAGTGACAATTGGAATACATTTCATTAAGATTTTTAAAGAGGTAAATTAAAACTATGAAGTTGAAGCTTTTCAGTAGAGCAAGCATTTATGATAATATTGCCTTAAAAATCAAATATTTATAATTTTGTAGACTGAATAATGTTGCCAGTTGTCTGAGCTACTGCTCCTACATTATATATGTATGAATCCATTAAAAGGTTTGCTAAGACATTTCTGAGTCAAGGTGCATGGCATAAAATAAGACCATAGGAAATATTACAGTGGATCAAGACAAACGGTTCATCTAGGTCAGGATTAAGCCTCTAATAGTGACAATATGGGATGTTTGTGGTTGACCATGGTTGTCTTCCATGATGTCAATCTTGAAAGATTACAAATATTCTCTAGGTATCCCTGTCATCCACAATAGTCTGCTGTGTAGCTATAAGCATAAATTTATCTAAAGCCTTCTTGAATTTATTTGAGTTTTTAGTCTATATTCTCTCGTGGAATAAGGATTTCTGTAAGGTTATTTTATACCCTGCAATGTAGTATTCCCTTTCATTTGATTCAAAGCCACCCTTTTGAAGTGTCAGGAAATATCCCTGATTCCAGTATTCCTTGACTTGACACACATCCATATTCACCCCATCTATATCCTACAAAATTTTATAAACTTTAATCACAATCCCTCAGAGCATTCATCTTATGCAAGTCAGAGGGATACCACATTGTGGCTGTCCTAGGACCTTCTCACTTATATCTGAATACTCCCAGATCTGCTGCCCAGATGCCCATTCTCCATTGACACCATCCGAGAAATCCACGAGGTGGAGCTCTTTCCTCTTTCTGGTGAATGACTGGTCATGCTCCCAATTTTACATTCATGATTTCCTTTTTTGAAAGTCATGGATGGAGGCAGAACCAATTCTTTAATCTATACTACGGAGGAATGAATTTACAGGAAACATATACAGTTACAGAGAAGTAGTATTAATCATTTTCAGTCATTCCTTTTAATTACTAGAAAGTCTCCATTTACATCTACCTCGCCTGCCAATTTCAATGGGAAGTTCTGTGCTCTTCTATTTCCTTAGACATTACCCTTACTGTGTTCAGCTGTACATTTTTTCATAAGTTTTTTTCCAATTATCAAGCATTTTCTACTTTCTCCCTCTCAATGGAAAGTGAGGAAGATGAAGGAAGGAAGGAAAGAAGGAAAGAAGAAAGGAAAAAGAGAAGTCAGGCAGAAAGAATAAAAGAAAGAAAAAATAAAGGAGACATATAAAAAGAAAAAGAATAAAAACCAAAAGGAAAGAAAAAGAAATAAAGAGTCTTTGCATCAAGTAAAACAGAGTTCTATGCTGATCACATGCAAAAATATGTTTCTTATTCTGCATATGGTGTCTTCTGTCTGTCATAAAATAGATAACATTTTTCTCTATTACTCCTCCCAAATCATGGTTTATTGAATTTTTCAGATTTTTTTTTAATACTGAAGGTTTAATATAAGTTATTTTCTAGTTTTCTCACTTCACTTGGCATCAGTTCATACAAGTCTAACCAAACCATTCTTCAAAGTATTCATATTTCCCATATCTTAGTGAGAATTCTTTTCCCCAATGGGACAATGATAGCTCGAAATACTTTTTTTTTCTATATCCTTAAACAGTGGAGCAATAAATACTTAAGTATTATTCCGGCAAACTCAAGGCCAGACCTTCTGGTGCCTCTTGAGTGCTCCTACTGGCAGATAATATATTTAAAGCTAGAGCTAAAAGGGACCTTAGAGGTCATCTAGTCTATCCTCTTCATTTTACAGATAAGGCAGCTGAACTCCATGGAAAATTTCAAGTCAACAAGCATTTATTAATCACCTACTATGTCTCAGGCACTGTGATAAACACTGGATATACAAAGAAAGGCAAAACAAAACAAAACAAAACATTCAAACAGTTCAAAGTTTATTGACAATTCTTAGAATCACAGAATTTGAGAATTGAAGGGGCCTTAGTAGCTATCTAATTCAACTCATACCAAGAAGTAATCCCCCAAGTACCACCCAGAATCTGGAATTTTTGCTCTTGTTGAGTTTGATTCATTGCTCCTCACTTTGGTGGTATATTATTGTATAATGAGAATTAAAGGGTCACTTTTCCATTTCCAGACTTCATTATTTATTGCTAAATATGGAAACTGGATTTCTTAAACAAATATTTTAGAAATCACACACAAAATTAAATAGCAGTTTCCAAAGTCTTTAGTATGGAAGACCATAATATACCAATTCATGATACTCAACCTCTCTTTTTTTAAGGGGATTGCTTTCAGTCTTTGAGGATAGAGCTGAATTTTGAAATTGGCAAAGACTTGTTTGGAACCAAATATGTTGAATAAGTTGAATGTTCAAGCAACATAATATTATTTTGGGTAAAAATAAGAATTTATGAGACTAATTTTCTTATGAGACTTGTTACCTATATCTATTGAAAGAAATTCCAAAAGAGAGGTTCCAAAATTTTACCACGTTCATGGTAACTCAAAATTTTTTTAAAAAATTAAAAAAAATTTTTGTTGTGATAATTATTTTCAAACTAGATAAACTACAATGTGCCTTTTCCATCAGTAATAGTGAATCGAAAAACATCACTTCTTTTGGTATTTTGGGATGTTTCTTCTGGGCTTGGTGAACTTAACTCATTGGAGGAAACTTAGTTCTCATACCGCTTACATTCCTACTTAACTTGAATTTCAATTTTTTTCCCATCATAAAATAGTTAGCACAGGGCCTGACACATAGTAGGCACTCATCTCTTTCCTTGTTCCTTCCATTCATATTTAAAGTTGAGAATTAGGCTTATATTTTTCCTTTAATATTGGGGTCTTCCCCCCCCCAAGTTAAGATTTACACCTTCCTCTATAAACTCAGTACTATACCTCTTCAGTTATTTTAGCTTAATCTGTTTTTAAGGCAATGCAATTTCCACTAATTAATTCTCTTCCCCTCACCCTCAGTCCTATCCCATCTCATTTTTTACCATTTTCCCTAATTGGAAAAGTTTTTCCTATGTTTAGTTCCTTTTACTCTCTTGATTTTATCTAGTTATTTAAGTCTTCTCTCTTTCTTCTCAGTTAAGTAATCAGTTAAGTTGAGTTAAGTAGAATCTCCTTTTCTCTTCCCTTCTTCAGCTTTTTTGGTCTGCTACCTCTTTATGCACCTCTTTCTAAAAAGGATTTTTTTCTCTCTTTCTATTATTTAACTTTCATTTCTATTTATTCTAGACTTTTGATCCACTACCATTCTCTTTTAGTTCTCCTTTATTCTCTATGTTCTTCATGAGATTAAAATTTTTGTGATGCCCTATTTTGGGTTATTTTTTCCAAAGAAATTTTGTTATTGACTTGTAGAACTTGTCCCTGACTCCCTTTTGTGCCTCACTCTTAAAAATATCAATTCCTCTATGTCCAAAGGGCTATCAAATTGTGCATAGCCAGCAATGTCTCTCCTGGGCCTGTATCCCAAAGAGGTCATTAAAAAGGAAAAAGGACCCACATGTGCAAAAATGTTTGTAGCAGCATTTTTGTAGTGGCAAGAAACTGGAAACTGGGTGGATGCCCATCAGGGGAATGGTTGAATAAATTATGGTACATGAATGTTACGGAATATTATTGTTCTATAAGAAATGATCAGCAGGATGATTTCAGAGAGGCCTGTAGAGCCTTACATGAACTGATGCTAAATGAAGTGATTAGAACCAAGAAAACATTGTACAAAACATTGTACAATAAGTTTGCATGATGATCAATTCTGATGACTCTTTTCAACAACGAGGTGATTCAAGCCAGTTCTAATGGGCTTGTGATGGAGAGAGCCATTTGCACCCAGAGAAAGACTGTGGGGACTGAGTGTGGATCACAACATACATAGTATTTTCACTTTTTATTGTAGTTTCCTTGCAATTTTGTTTTCTTTCTCTTTTTTTTTTCTTTTTTGATGTGATTTTTTCTTGTACAGCACAATAATTGTGGAAATGTATAGGACTGTACATGTTTAACATATATTGAATTATTTGCCATCTAGGGGAGGTGTGAGGGGAAGAGAGGAAGAAAAAAATTGGAACATAAGGTTTTGCAAGGATGGATGTTGAAAATAAAAAAAAAATAATTAAAAAAAAACTGGAAAATTCTCCATGAGCTCATGCAAAGTGAAACATACTATGTACAAAGTAATAACAATGTTGTGCAGTGATCAGCAGTAAATGTTCTTCTCAGCAATACAATGATAAAATACTACTCTAAAGGACATGATGAAAAATGCTATCCATACCCAAAGAAAGAATTGTGTCTGGATACATATTAAAGCATACTTAAAAAAAAAAAAAAAAAAAAAGCCAGTTCCTGCAGGTAACAGAGAGGAATTGCATGCCCTATGGCAATTCATATGTCTCTAATTATGCAATTAATTATTGAATTTTGCCCTCTCCTTGGTCATTCACCCTCCCTATATTTTCTTCAATGTCTTTTTCCTGAGTCCATACTCTCCCACTCTTCTTGAGATCAGCTGTTTCTAGAATGAGTTGTCTTTCTAAAAAGCAAATCCTTCCCACTTCTTTTTTAAACTCTTTCTTTTTCCATAGGAGCATTCATCAGTGCTAGCATCTCTTACCAATGAAACAAAGTTTCTCCTTTCTTTCGCATTTTTCAATCCCACTCCACCTATTCTCTTTATAATCTCTCTCTTCCTGAGAGTAACTTCCTACAGGAATTACTTTCCTTTCATTGTTAGCCTTTGCCTTGACTAGGATACATCACAAATTCCTCCCCTCTCTTCTTTCTTACTTCCTTGGTGTATATGCCTTCCCTTTCTGCAATTTAGTCCACAAAACAAACAAACAAATAAAACACAATGATTTACCTGTCATTGTATAAAGTTAGTCTATGATATTTCACTTCCATTTAACTTCTGCTTTTACTCTTGTTGCTTTGTGTACATTGGGGAAGGAATCTCTTACAGTTTCTATGTTGTTATTCTGTTGTTGCTATTGTACTTAGTTGCTGTTTTTGTTATCCTTATTGTATTTATCTTGTTCAGGGTGTTTGAGGAGCAAATAATTTTTTCATACTCTGCTTTCTTTCTAGGAATGTTTTAAATATCTCTTGAATGTCCATTTTTTAAAAAAATTTATGGTTAGGCTCAGATTTGCAGGGTTTAGATTACCTTAAACTACATCTCAAGTCTCTTTATTCTTCAGAACATATTCCCTTCCCTCAAATAGTTTTGGGTGAGTGTGGAAATCGTGTGTTAATTTGAATTTCTTTTCCATTATGTTTGAAGGTCTTTTCCCTAGTTGCTTGCAGAATTTGTTATTTGTCAGTGGAATTGTTCAGTTTAACCACTATGGGTCTTAGAGTTTGCAGCATAGGTTTTTTGGCTTTGTTTTGTTTTTCTGAAAATGATTTATGGATTCTTTCAACTGGCACTTTGTCTTCTGTGTTCCAAAATTCTATTATATTATTTCTTGTATTAAGGTGCCTAGGTTTTTTTGACTTGACACCTATTATTTTTAGAGACCCATAAGCCTTAAATTATCTTTGCAATTCTATCTTCAAGATCAATATATTTTGCTTATATGGAAATCATGCTTTCTTTCAGTATTATTGCTTTTCTTCCTTCCAGATTGTTCTTCACTTCTATGTATTTGCACTCCCAATGCATTATCTTTTTTTCTATCTTTATTGAAACTTACAACAATGGACTGAAATTTGCCTACTCTCAATTATTTCTGCTATGCAAGCCATGAATTCTGCTTTTATAATTCTTCTCTTTTATTCCATTCAGAAAAATCTTGCCGTGGTTCCATGCTTTCTTAAGAATCCACAGAATCCTATGCTTCATCGGATGTTGATTAATTTTGCTTTGTCTTATAAATATGTATTCATAGATTCCTGAACTCTTTTTTTCCTAATATGGAAGCTATTTTCCTTTCTTTTCTTGATAGCTTCCCTGTTGGTTTATCTGTTTATGCTCAAGGACTTTGAGTTTTCTTCTTCCTGAGATCTTTGATAATTTCAGTCTTTTAAAAACTCCTCCTTCTGTTGCTCAATTTCTTATTCTATCCCCTTCAAATGTCAACTTTCCTGGGGACTTGATCTCAAAACTATCTCAATCTCTCATGCTGGGCAATTCATAATTCACAAGCCTACATCTCTGCCCCAAATGCCTCCTGAGGGGACAGAACTAGCCCTACCTGAATTCAGAACTCTTTCTTTGAAAGAGTGAAATACCACATAGTCCCCCACATATATATCCTGCCTCAGTACCCTTTCTCTCTTAAACTCTCTGGCCCAGCTCTGATGAAGTACAGAGCATTACAATACCTTGCTGCTATCACAACCTGAGCAAATTTCTACCCTCTGGCCCTCTACAGAACTGGAGGGAAAGAAAGAGATTTGGGGTAGAGAGTTGAATTCTGTTGCAACCAAGTGGATTGACTTGTGTGTCTCTGCTGCCCAGATTCTGGTGGTGATGGAGCATGGGGTATTAAGTTTGTTGGAGGTTTAGGGAATTAGCCTCCTATGCTCTTGTTTAGGTTCTTGATGTCCTAGAGCAAGGAGAGAAATGATAATTGCTTTACCTCTACCACATGATCCTATTTCAAAGAGACTTGAAAGGTCATGAAGATCAGAGAAAATATTTAGTTCTCCATCTTGCCCACAGCATTGTCCCAGAAAGCCTTTTTGAGGCCTTAGAATTCATGACGAGCCTCAGTTTTTTCTGAGTTTTGGTATTACTGACATTTTCATTGTATTCATTCTTCATTACCTGAATTTGTTTCTCTGTTCTATACATGTGTTTTCCTTCTAAGTTGATAAAATTCACTGTGCATTTGAATAATTCTCTTCAGGTAGCTTGTCCCTTTACTTTTTCTTGGAAATATGCTTGTTATATGTTGTTAAGATTTCATTCTTGTGAACTTCTTATGCCTTTTAAACTAATTTCTTTTTTTTTTTATTTAATAGCCTTTTATTTACAGGATATATGCATGGGTAACTTTACAGCATTAACAATTGCCAAACCTCTTGTTCCAATTTTTCACCTCTTACCCCCCCACCCCCTCCCCTAGATGGCAGGATGACCAGTAGATGTTAAATATATTAAAATATAAATTAGATACACAATAAGTATACATGACCAAAACGTTATTTTGCTGTACAAAAAGAATCAGACTCTGAAATATTGTACAATTAGCTTGTGAAGGAAATCAAAAATGCAGGTGTGCATAAATATAGGGATTGGGAATTCAATGTAATGGTTTTTAGTCATCTCCCAGAGTTCTTTTTCTGGGCATAGCTGGTTCAGTTCATTACTGCTCCATTGGAAATGATTTGGTTGATCTCGTTGCTGAGGATGGCCTGATCCATCAGAACTGGTCATCATATAGTATTGTTGTTGAAGTATATAATGATCTCCTGGTCCTGCTCATTTCACTCAGCATCAGTTCGTGTAAGTCTCTCCAGGCCTTTCTGAAATCATGCTGTTGGTCATTTCTTACAGAACAGTAATATTCCATAATATTCATATACCACAATTTATTCAGCCATTCTCCAACTGATGGACATCCATTCAGTTTCCTTTATAGAAGTTAGACCATTGGCTCCTGCCTATTCTTTCTTGAAATTCCAATTTGTTGCTTTCAAATCTAAGATGCATATTAGATTCTTGCTGACTTTCTTTTCCTCTATCATAAATTCTAAAATGGCACAATCATTTTTTCCCAAGTTTTCATCATTTCTACTTCAGCAATATGTTCTGCCCTCTTTGTCAGAATCAGATCCATGATAATAGCTCACCTCTTCATTTTCATCACAATTTTGAAGAATTCAATTGCCATTTATTACCTGATCTGTTTTATTTTTTGTCAGAGAAAGAGAACATCTTTCCTGGGTATTTGAAATCCCTCTTCACTACTATATCATATTTCCATAATCCAGGCATATAAGTTGTTTCCTGATCCCTTCAGCTATGTCTTTCTTATATGAAGATGGCCTGTTGTATACTTCCACCAAGATATCATTTCTATTTCTACCTTAGTTGACCCTCACCCAAATGCTAACAACCAGGCTTTCTACCTGTGGTTCCTAAATTTCCTCACACAAGTATATCTTCATAATATATAATATTATTCTACTACTTCATTTAGCTATTCTATTCCCTTTGAATAAAGCATATTTTTCCATAGATTTATTCCAATTATGAGTCTCATCTATCCAAGTCTCAGTTTTTTCTACAAAGTCAAATTTCCTTTTTCATCTATTCTTCATACCTTTACACATGTAACACTAACTTCTCTGGTCCACTGTACCTAAAGGCCCAGATAAGTTAGATTTTTCTTCTCCACCAAAGTTCTCCATTATTCTTAATGGAGTGTCTTTTCCATTGGCTCCAAAGTCCATTTATGTTCTCTCAATTTTAGGGGGTCCTTTGCATCCCTGTTCCATTTATCCACCCAACAGTCGGGTTAGCTTTCACAAAGGAATATGTGCTGCAAAAATGCAGAAAGAACACACATACAAAATGCCCCTAACAGCTGAGGGGGCATAATCCTGTTTCATCACTTCATTCTCTTGTCAAAGAAAAGGGCTTAGGTTCACAGCTTAGTTCAGTTCCTAAATACAACAATTCCACTAAGTTCCAACTTCAAAGGCCCCTTGGGTTCAAGTCCTAGGCATCTTGACTTTTTAGGATTTTCTTGCTGGGACTGACTACAATATTCTATTCTTCTTCCTTTAGGTGGACTTAATAAAGAATATCTTATTTGAATGGTTAATACCTTAACTGTCTATTAATATTTGAGTTGGAATTTGTATGAGTGGGAGGAACAGCAAATAGATTGGAATATAGAGTTCAAGAAAGGGAAGAATGTATATTAATATCAGAAAGATATGTAAAGGATTTTAAATGCCAAAGAAATCTACATTTGATCCTAGACATAATAGATAACCACTGGAATTTATAATTGAATAGAGGAATGTCTTGATCATATGTGTACTAAGAAGTAGTGACAGAAAAAAATGGAACCTACTGATTCTCTTTAGGTCATTGAAAAATTTCCTTTGTCCTTCATATTTTCTGGAAGTAAGATACTCAGTACCCTGTCACTCCTTTTGGTAGATCTTGTGACCAACTCAGACAATGCTTGTGCATTTGCTCCATTGGGGTTCAGTACTAGGGTCTCTTAGGAAATGCTTCATTTGTAGAAGGCACCCCACCTTATCTGTGAGAGAGGATACTTGGTCCAGATGATCTCCATTGATAATTAGCAGATTTCTGCCAAGATCTAATGTAAATGGAAGCTGCCATTAGCTGTTCTATGAGAAAGGATTTTAAATAGAATTCTACTTAGCATCAAAGTTTTATTTTTTAAATCTAATTACCTACTTCTTTTCTCCTCGTTGATAGAATTCAAATCCTAACTTTCCACTTCTTTGGTTACCTACTCCCTTTGTCCCTTTGGTGGTCACATACTCACCGAATTCTTTCTTAATGGATTAATAAAGAACGTTCTCATATGAGAAATGACCAATGCCTATTCTTTGATAAATTGCATTTACTTAAATGTTTAGTTGTCTTACCCTTTATTATAGATTGACTGAAGCTGACAATTTCTGACCTAGCAGAGCACCTGAGAACTTGTTCTTAAATTTGAGAAATGTTTCCCTAAAATCATAAGACTAAATTGAACAAGTAAAAATTTACACTTTCATTCAGGTGATTATTTATGACTTGGATTCTACTCCTGACTTGACCACTAGATAACTATGTGATTTTGAGCAAATTATTTCACTTTTCTGAACCTCAGTTTCTTCATCTATAAAGTGAATTAGTTGGATTAGATTATCTCTGCCTTCCATTTCTGAGATTATCTCTGACATGATAGGAGGCCCTTTCCCACAGGTAGGAACTGCTCAGTATGCATTGAAAAGTTCAGTTCATCCAGTGAAGTGAGTGTCCCTAGCTTAACCCCATTAAATGTTATCTGCATTGCTGGTTCCAAAATGCTTATTATTTCCAAAGTGCTTATCATTTAATATGCTGCTCTTCATCAAAATTTCAAACTTCTTTGCTCTTTTCTATTCCCTTTACTGATTTTCCATCTCATTGTTTCTTGTAAGCTGTCCAGAATTTTAAGGAAACATCATCATATAATCCTTTCTCTTCAAATACCATAGTAATGCCCCTGGGAGATATGGGCAGAGTGACAGTAGAGACAAGCAAGCATCCTAGGCCCAGCCCCAAAGATGGAGTACAGAAATGAGGTTGTGGGTTCCTTTGTACCACATCCCTCTAAGTGATGCACTGGGGAGAATTCTGACACTGTCATATGCATGAATATCAGCAATATCTCTCCATGCTTCTCAATTTTTTTAAATCTTAAGCTTCCCCAATTTCCTCCCTTCCTCTCTTCTGACTAACATCAGCTTACCCAGCAATACCTCTGATTCCAGCAGCTCATATGACATGATCTGTATCTTCCTAATATGTTAACAATAAAGAAGAAATCTGAGGATAGGGAAGGAAAAAACTTGTTAAACAGAGAGTTGCCTCAAGACCAAATAAGGAAAACCCCAAAATTTAATGTAGAGAGTATTCCTATTCCTGGACACAGGAATTCCTGTCACAAAGACAGAAAAGGTGATTTAACTTACTGTTTAAAACTGCCTATTCCCATTGACAGTTATGTCTTTCTAAGACCTAGTTCTATTGTTCTTTAGCTTCAGAGAAAGAAATGTAATGATGATGTTTCCTTAGAAAGCTTTCTTCAGAGTCAAACTGCCAGCTATCCAGAATTTTAAGAATTAGAGATGGGAGATGCACTTTTTGGTTCCAATTTCTCTGACACCTTGTTTGTAACCCAGAACTAAAGGTTTTCAAAGAATTAGAGAATGTTTATTATTATCATCCCTCACCACATCTCTAAGGGAGGGAGCCAGTGTAGTATATAATGGATAGGTATAGTGCATTACAAAGCACTGGCAAAGCTGAGTGATCAGGATTCTAGTTCCAGGTCCACCTCTAACTAGCCATGTTCCTTGGGAAAATCACTGAAAAGTTCTTAGCACCTGCTAGGTACTTAATAAAGGCTTGTTTTCTTTCTTTCTTTTAACAAACTGAATTGTTAATATTTAACAGATCAGAGAAATTCAGGGACAATTTTCTTGCACCACAGTTCTGATGTGTTTGCTTCCTGTTGACCAGCCTACAACTACTAGTACTCAGGCAAGCACACATAGAGTGGTCATTGGGCCCATACCTGAAGCCATTCTAGTTTAGAAGGACTTTCTATATCTTGGACCCTAATGGCATAACCTTCAAGAACCCAGGGACAGGTCCATGTCATAATGAAGCTTGGAGGAAGACCCTACAAGGAATAGTTTGTTAAATATGTTGAAATACCTATTATATCCAATATATGTATACATATTTATACAGTTATCTTGTTGCACAGGAAAAAGCAGATCAAGAAGGAATAAAAAGAAAACTAAGAAAGAAACAAAATGCAAACAAATAACAACAGAGAGAATGAGAATGCTATGTTGCATTCCACACTCTGTTCCCATTAACCCTACATTTCTAGTCTTATTTTATATTACTCCCTTTATATGCTTAATATTCCATCTAAACCAAACTGTTGTCTATTCCTTGAAATAAATACAACATCTTCAACCACAGCAATGGCAGAAAGAGAGGCAGAGGTTGCTAAGAAGCACAGAATTCTTAAAATGTCTACAAACACTAATTTAATGCACAGTATTTTGAATATACACTCTTTATCAAATGACCAAATAGTTACTGCGGTGTTAGAGGAAATGAACCAATCTAATCCAATTATCTAAGAGACTTCCACTAAATCTTAAAAGCAGTTCCAAGTGTGGGCCTTATCTCTCCAGCTCATTCAGTAAGTGTAGGGCTCAGAGATTGGTGACATTTGGAGAGGAAGGGAACTCAATAAAGATCTAAAGCTGGGGAATGGAGGGCAAAGGACATACTGGCCAGAATAAAAGAAATGGAAACAAGGGGCAATAGTAAAATTAAAGAAAAATAAAACCAATGTAGAATCAGTCGATCAAAAAAGCACCTACTATGTGAACTAAATTGGAGATTCAGAGACAAAAGTGAAATAGTTCCTACCCTCAAGGAGTTTAGAATCTATCCAGCAAAAACAATACAGAGAGATAGATAGTTTTTGTTAAATGATTAACTATGTGCCAGTCATTGTGCAAAGTGCTAAAAACATAATTGAAGCAAAATATGTTGTCCCTACCACCAAGGGGAAGGGGTAAAGAAAATACATAAAGAACAATTAGGAAACAGGGATGAGGAAGACTTTTGTTGGAGCGGTAGAAGTCTCAAGAGTAAAGAGTAGAGGTCTCATTTCCAACATATATAAGGAATGGATTCAAATTTATAAGAAAAAGAGCCATTCACCAATTGATAAATGGTTTAAGGATATGAACAGACAATTCTCAAGAGAAGAAAACTATTTATAACCATATGATGAAAATGCTTCAAAATGCTACTATTTAAATAAATGCAAATTAAAGCAATTCTAAGATTCTACCTCATATGCAAGGATGACCAAAAAAAAAAGGAAAATGACAAATGTTTGAGGGGCTTTAGAAAAACATGTATATAGCTGCACTATTTGTAGACTTCTCAGGGGGTATAATCATTCTGGAAAGCAATTCAGAATTATACACAAAAAGTTACTAAAGAGTGTGTTCCTTTTGATCCATTTATCACTGCTTGTTCTATACTCAACAGACATCAAAGAAAGCAAAAAAGGTCCTAAATGATCAAAAATATTTATAGCAGCTCTTTTTCTTGGGGGAAAAAAGAGGATGCTCAACAATTGGGTAAATAAGCTTTGGTTTGTAAATGTGATAAAACATTTTTGTGCTGTAAGAAATAAAAAAAGATGATTTCAAAAAGGCATAGAAAGATTTATATGAACTGGTGCAAAGTAGAGAGAGATGGACAAACACTAGTAAAACAAATTTGAAAGTTGTAAGAACAATGTAATAAACATTCATTCAATGATGAAACATGCTATTTACAAAGAGAACCCATATAATTCTCCAATATAACAGTACAAAGCCTGTCTCTTGAAGAGAATTTCTTTTGTGACAAAAAAAGAAAACATGCTTTACTCTTTATGCAAAACTTTCATTGTTAATGTAATTATTATTCAGAAACACTGTTTTGTGTTGTAAGACATTATCAAAACTATTGGATGTTCATGTATTGAAACTTCTAAGCACCAATTAAATCAATAAATAAAATGTTCCACATGTATTATGTTGTTTGACATATTGGTAATTCACGTGTAAAGATAGTCTTTAAAAGTTTTATAAAGATGAGTGGACTTGGGTCTTATTCAAGCAAGATTTTTTTTTAAGTGAGCAAAAAGACTTAAGTAAACGTGTTGCTTCTAAGGAAGCAATGGAGTTACACATTACAGCTACTTTGGGGCCCCCTTTTCTGTACAATTAAATCTAGAATTTCTCCTTTGATATTTCAATCATAGAATCAAAGACTTTTTCATTGCTGAAGAACCTTTAAGATCATGAAGAAATTTTCTCATGGGAGAAACCCACGATTGAATAAGTTTCATAAATGGGTATGTATACATAAACATATACATATGTGTATATATAAATATATGTATAAATAAGGTGACTCCGGCCAATTGCAGTAGACTTGTGATGGAGAGAGCTATCTGCATCCAGAGAGAGGATTATGGGGACTTTTTTTTTCTTCTTTCCCTTTCATTTTTCTTCTTTCCTCAGCTATTTATAGAATCTTATTAGACAGCCATTTTACTTTCTTGCTCTTTTTCTTTGGAATGTTTTTGTTGTCACCTCTTGTACAATATTGCGAATCTCTATTCATATTTCTTCAGCTACTCTATCTATCAGATATAATTCCTTGAATCTATTCATTACTTCTTTATATTCATTAAGCATATCATTTAGGTCATACCTGTATGATAGTTTCCCCTACTTTCTTTAATTTAGTCTGAATTTCACAATAAGAAGCTCATAATCTGAGCCACAGCCAGATATTATTAAAACAGAATAGGTCCCTGGTAGTTCTTGCCCTATATCCCTCTTTCATAATTAAACTCCTTAAAAAGGACCTCTATAGCTGGTCTTCCATTTCCTTTCCTCTTACTCTCACTTTTTCTCTCTGCAGTCTAACTTCTGACCTCATTCATCATTAAAATCTAATGACCTTGTCTTAATCTTCATCCTTTTTGACTTTGACCACCCTCTTACCTTGAAGCTTTCTTCTCTTTCAGTTTCTTCGTGGTTCTCCTCCTACTGTTCTTAATCTTCTTTTCTGAATCTTCATCCAGACTATGCCTGCTAACCATGGGTATCTCAAAGGGCTCTGTGCTGGACCCTCTACTCTTCTCTCTATATATACTATTTCCTTTGGTGATCTCATCAACTCCCATGGATTCAATTATTATTCGTGATTTTTAAAACCTACTTAATCCAGCCCTAACTTCTCTCTTGACTCCTTGTCTCATATTTTTCAAACTAGACATTGTGGAAACATTTTAAACTCAATATATCCAAAACTGAACTCATCTTTCCACCAAAACCCTCTCTTTTTCCTAACTTCTTTATTGTTGTGAAGGATATTACCATCCTTTTAGTCATCCAAGCTTACAATCTAGTTTCATTCTCAACCCCCCTTTACTCTTGCCCCCATAATTTAAATTTTTTCCAAGTTCTATAACTTATACCTTCAAAACAGCTCTCAAATAAGACCCCTTCTCTCTTCTTACCCTGCCATCGTCCTGATGCAGGTCCTCATCAACTCATTCTTAGACTATTACAGTAGTCTTTTGGTTGGTCCCCCTACCTCAAGTTTCTCCTTATTTCAGTCTATCCTTCATTTAACTGTTAAATTCATCTTCCTATTGTCTATGTCTTATTGCACCATACCCCTGTTCATTAAACACTGTGGTTCCCTGTTACCTCCAGGATCAAATATAAAATTCTCTTTTGACTTTTAAAGCCCTTTATAACCTGGCCTAGTCCTATCTTTCTAGTTTTCTTCCACATTACTTCCCTCCACATATCTGCTATTTAGTGACATCAGTTTCAGGGATGTTTCTCACAGACACTCCATCTCCCTATTCTATAATTTTTACTGGCTATTCCCCATGCACATTCTCTCCTTACATATCTCCATTTCCTGACTTCCTTGGATTTTCTCAGGTCCTAACTAAAATTACTCTTTCTGCAGGAAGCCTTTCTCGATATATTTCCCTTACTACTACCTTTCTCCTAATGTGATCTCCAATTCATCCTATTTATATTTTGTTTCTAGCTAGTTGTTTGTAGATTGTTTCCCTATGAGATTATGAAGTCCTTGAGAACAGGAACTGAATTAGGTTTTGTTTTTACCTTTCTTTGTATCTTCAGCACATGGCACAGTGCCTGGTATATAGTAGGTGCTTAATAAATACTTTCTTACTTGTTATGGGCTTTACTTGCCAAACAAGGGAGCTAGTATTTGATTCTAGAATTAATGGAGAGCCACTAAATAGAGAAGTGATGTGATCATACTTGCACTTTAAGAAAATCACAATATTTGTCAATTTGTTATACTTAGAGTGAAGGTGTGGGTGGCACTAGGCTATGAATCAGATGCCATTTAAAAACCAGTTTTTATTGTGAATGAATGAGGAGCTAAGAGTAGAAAGTCAAGGTATCCAAATTGTAAACATGTGCCCACCTATTTTCACATGATGAAACCAGCAAAGAGCATAGAGGCAGCCAAGGGATTATAATAGTTAGCTTTTATATAGTGCTTTATGATTCACAAAACACATTTACAATACTCCCTCATTCAATCCTCATAACAACCCTGGGAGGTTGGTGCTATTATTATCCCCATTTTATAGATGATGGAACTAAGACAGATTGAGTGAATTGTCCCGGGTTCACACTGCTAGTAAGAGATTGATGAAGGATTTGAACTCAGGTTAGTCAGTCAACTAGCATTTATTAAGCATTTAATATATGACAGGCACTAGCCTAAGGACACAAAAAAGGGCAAAAGACAGCCCCAGCTCTCAGACTTTATGATGGGGGAGACAACATGCCAACAAATAGCTGCAAACAAGATAAATACAGGATGCACCCAGATAAAGAACTATGGAAACTCAATGTAAATTTCTTTTTTCTTTTTTCCTTTCTTTTCTTTCCTTCCTTCCTTCCTTATCTGGATGCAGATAGTATTTTCTATTAGATCATTGTATTTCTGAAGATAGCTAAAGTAATTCACAGTTGATTATTGTACAACTATTACTGTAACTGTGTATAGTGGTTCTGCTAATTTTACTTTGCATCAGTTTATGCAAGTCTTCCCGAAATCATCCTGCTTGTTATTTCTTATAATACTATTGTATTCCATTACAATCATGAACTATAACTTGTTCAGCCATTCCACAATAATGGACATATCCTCAATGTCTAATTCTTTGCCATCATAAAAAATTACTGCTAGAAATATTCTGTACAAATGAGTTTTTTTTTTCACATTTTAAAAAATTACCTTGTCATGCAGACCTGATAGTGATATTACTGGGTCAAAGGTATGGACAGTTTGATTGCCCTTTGGCATAGAGTTCCAAATTCCTCTCTAGAATGATTGGATCAGTTTACAACTCTACAAAAGTGCATTAGTGTACATTTATCATTTTCTTTTTGTCATATTGACCAATCTGATAGTTGAAAATTTGCATTTCTATGATCAGTAGTGATTTAGGACTTTTTTTCGTATGACTACAGATAGCTTTGACTTATTCATCCGAAAATTGCCTATTTATACCCTCTCACTATTTAAAAAAAATGGGACTTTAGATGAGATTTTGAAGGAAGCCAAGAGGTAAAGATGAAGAGCCAGAAACTTCCGTGGTTCTTCCTGACTTCAAGTCCGGCATCCTGTGGGAAGAAGGAAGATGTGGGCTCAGTCCTTCCCTTTCACATATACTGTTTTTGAGAGCTAATGGAAGTCACTTAATTCCTCAGTCTTCTAAACTCCATATGGGATTGTAACTTCATATGGAGTCATATATCTGAATGTGGAGGTCATGAAATTGTGATTTTTAATCAGTAAATGTTAGATTTGTATACCTATTTTTATGACCCTATATATCTGGGTCACATAACAGTTTCTCAGGAGAAAAGGGATCACAAGTGGTAAAAGTTTAAGATGCCCTGCTTTAGACAATTCTCTAAAACATAAGTTCCAGAGAAGTTTCTGACCTGCATAGGTAGTTTCTCATATTAATGAAATCACAGCTCTAATTCCTATCCCTAAGCAAATAAGATCTTGACAGCTGACAGACTTTTTTTAGGAATAGCCACAAAGACATGCTATTTATCTCTCTAGTGAGTTGGAGGAAAATCATCTGTCTTCTGTATTTTCTGTCATATTTTCCTATTAATTTCTTCTATTCTAAAAATTTTCCTATTTCTTCTACCAAAATGTAAAACATACCACATCTTGTAGTACCAACTGTGACCCTTTGTGTACATAGTAAATACGTGTTTCCTGACTGGTAGAACTTCTTTGGCTGGAAAGACCAAAATCATGAGTCATCCCCAACTTTGAAAGGTGCTCTTAAGAGGGCAGCAGTTGGGAACATAAAAACCTAGAATAATGCTTTCTTACAAAGGGGAGAATAGGAGGAATAGCAGAAGTTTGAATCAGAGCATATAGATATTTGGGGCATGATTCACATGAGAAGTAGTCAGAAAAGACTGAAAAATGACTGAACAACAACAATCCCATGAGAAGTTATTGCTGTTGCTTTTGTCCTTTATTTTTAAAAAGGACCGTGACATCAGGGAGAAGATGCCATAACATGCAAGTGAATTAGATTTGAGTAAGGTTACTCGGGAACCATCTGAGCCCAATGACAAGATATAGCTCAGAATGACTGGAGATGGCTCTGGATGCAGCAGGAGACCTTGGCCAAGGTCTTTAACAGGTCTCAGTTTGACTGAGACAATGCTTTGTCAGTGATTAAAACTAAGTAAGAAATGAGACAAAGAATGGCCTCTTTTACCTAATACACCTTTAAAAAATCTGGGAGAGGAAAATCCTCAGGGTTTTTGGCCCAAAACAGGAACAACTGCTATTTATACTCACTCTGAGTCACTAGGGTCTAAACAATGACCACGTGGGGTTTGGACTGGGAATCATTGTTGGCCATACAAAGAGAGCCAGAATGATTTGGGTTTAAGGCATGGCCCTTAAGAAAGAAATCTAGCCTTTAAAATCCAGTATATTTTTCAAGGTTCAGGAGATTGTTACAGGTACGCTGGCAGATAAGATATACTAGCTACCAAGAAAGAAGAAAAGAGGTAGAAGTGTACGTAGGGGTTATTGCTTATCCTACAATCTCACTCTCAAGTTTACTGGGATCAGAAAAAACAAATATAGAACTAATCAATTCACTGTGTGCCCTGAGTTCCATAGTTTTTGCCTATCAAAACTCTTAGAATTGCTGTACATCACAGCTAATCACTGAACATGAAAGGGATGTCAGGTTCCTCCTCACCAGATCTGGAACCACACAATCTGAATTTGCCACTTACTATATCTATGAGAAGTTGGGCAAATCTTTTACATTTCCATTTTTCTCAAATGAGATAATATTTGTAATACTAGACTCTATTTAAATGCTTATTGCTTTCTCTTCCCCTTTTCTTTGGGACATCAATTTTCTCAGCAGTAAATGAGGAGAGTAAATGATCTCTAAGGTCTCAAGGTTCTGGCCAGTCTACCCTATTTTTACTTTCTAGATCCAAATCTAACTATTATCTTTAGCCCCTTCTGATTTCGGAAAGAATAATCCTTTTCTATTTTTATTGCAGTTCCTTTTCTCTGACCTCAGATACGGAACCTTCTAGGACAGGGGTAGCAAGATTGGGCCATATCAGACTCCCTTTCCCCTTTCCCTATGTTAGATCATGCAATCTTTTGTTCTGACACATGTTCACATGACTGTCTTTGTGAATAAAAATATTTAGATAACTATATGAGCTCTATCGATGGGAAACAGCTATTCAATTTGAATTGAAGACAACTCTTCTAAAAACTGTCCCTTTTTCCTTTCCCTAGAAATAAGGCTATATGATAATCTAATTTCCTTTTGGTCCAATCTCCCTATTAGAGGATTTTATTCACAAACTCTGTGAACTTTCTTGACACCTAATGTTTTCTCTATAAGTAACCCTTTGTTCTCTATAACTTCAATGCTTGGCAATATTCTCTCTCCGCTTCCCACACACTTTTCCCCTTCCAATGGTTCGGTTTTTTCAACTGTCATTTCTACAGTAGAAATATCTTCGGGGCTTTAGAAGCTCAATCTGGACTGACCTGAATGAATTTGGCTTGAAGTACTAGCTGGAGCTATTAGCAAACTGTCAGTGGCTCCAAGCCATCAAAGATGGGACTTCTAAGCAAAGGAAAGATAGAAGCATTTCATGATCTAGTTGCAGCTTTGCACAGAACTCGGCCAGACCCATCTTGCCTATTAGCCAATGCTACTACCACAAAACAATTAAGCTACATCTACTCCAACCAGCCTTACAGAAAGGTCAGACATCACTTGTTGGACTGATGCTGCTGTTGCTCTTCTGTTTCTGTTCTCCCTCCTTCACTGTATTTAGTTGGGCTTCAGACTTGGCTACCTTCATCTTGTGAGCGCTGGTTCTCTTTCTACTACACTAATTGCTCCTAGGCTTGTTACCCCGGCTAAGTAGCAATGTGGCATATTAAAACCGATTACTCGACTTGGTCAGAAGAACTGATTGGGAGTCCTAACTCTGCTACTGTACTGTGTGACTACTGTGGGGAAATCACTTCACTTCTTGGGACCTCAGTTTCCTCATCTGTAATGGGAGAGATAGGCTAAATAATTCTGAATTCTCTTCTAATTCAAATTTTCTGTTACCAAGGCATCAAACTTGGGGCCTGATGTCAGAGCATCAGATTCTAACCACTAGGTCACTAGGAACCAGGGAAGACTTAGGGCTTCCAAGTTTCCCTAGTTTTCTGAAACATTGTCTTTGTGATACTTGCAATTACCTCTGTCCCTAAGATATTGCTGGTCTGAGGGATGCTCTTTGGAGAGTCTGACCTACTCTAGATCCAAGCAAGACAAGAAGAAGAGCAAAACCCTTCTCTTCTTGCTTCTGGTGATGAGTTTTCAGGGGAAGATCCTTTGCAAGAAAGAAGAAGCAAATTCTTAATTGGCACATTACAAATTCTCTTAAGAAAATCTTTAAAATGTTTTGGACCCCTGAATAAACATAACTTCATGGACCCCAGAGAAAATGATGGGCTTGGTTATAGAATCCTTGGAAGAGATTATAGAGGTGCCCTCCATGATGAAATGACCTTACACTTAACAAGCCCCTCCCAGCAATCTATGCCAGGCCACAGAATGAATACCCAATATTTATGCAGAGGTTTTAGCTGCAAAACCACAACTCCATCTGAGAGCTCTGCTTCCTTTTCAGAATGATCAAACCTACCCTTTATGGGCTGGAGCAAGTTTTCCACTGTTGTCAATCAATGACAATTTAGAAGGCGGATTCTGATTTGGAAGACTTCATAAAAGAAGGCAAGGGACACACTGTTTGACAGGCTGTATGACCAAAGCTCATGGTTGTGAGTATGTAGCACTTCCTAATTAACCCTCTGAAATTTGACAGAGATTGAAGCAGGGAGAAGCTGACAGGTTTTGTTTTAGGGCAGTTTTCTGACTCGGTGTCCCCACATCTGAGAAACTCCTCCTTAAACCCTGTCCTCCACTCCCAGTCCTTCACACAGAATACCAGCCCTACTGCAGTTAAATCATAGACGCCTTGCTTTCTTTGCCACCACATAAGCACTGCCACAAAACACTCTAGGATTTGAGAGTTATTTGTGTTTTTTAAAAATGTATATGTGGAGTCTTGAATAAAAAGTAAGAAAAGTATAGTGGGCACATATGTTCTGTATGGAAATATTTTAAGGAGATATATCCTCAGTCTTCAGATTGAAAAACCTGAATTCTCCATCCCATGATTCCTTCCAATGTCAGTTCTTAACATCTATCCAGAACCAAGTCATCTTGAGTTTAATAGAAATTACAACAAGTATGAAACTTGATTGAGATGTACCCTGTTATACCTGATGGACTGAGTTTAGTCTAGGGAGCTTCTCTTTAATGGTAATCTCTTTGACTTTTGTTCCCCCTTCTAAGTCATTACTAGGAACACCAGAATCTGATCAAGTCTCTTCCGATTTCCTAAAAGCACTGAGGCTAATGAAAGCATTAGACAGAGCATATTTATAAGGAAGGGTCTCATATCTTAGCCTTTTTCTTTTTTAAATCAATGCAATAGTTATAATGACCCCTTTTCAATGAGCTCTATTTCTGGCTCTTGAGTCTTCATAGCTGTCCTTCCTGCAAGCTCTATCTTCTTCCTATTCCATATTTTCTTTAGCTTTTTTCTTACATGGTGGAGAAGCTGTTCAAGCTCCTTTAAAATTGCTTTTGTCCTAATCTCCCCAATTAAAAATTTTGCAGTTCTGAAAATTATAATGACAGCATATGTTCAATCTGTAAGCATATATTATACAACATTCATGAATTACACTTATCATAGTTGCAAGCAAAGTACGCCAGATAATTAAGTCCTATGCAAGTATATATTGTACACTATCATCACACAGTAGATTTATGTATATTCAATCTTACAAACCCTTCATTATTTGTGATCCATCCTTCTCCAAAAGGGAAGATGTGTCCTTGTTTTATAAGCACCATTAGGTGGACTCCAGTCTTTTCCTGGAGCTATTTTATTGGACTAGTGGAGCATTTCATCTCTGTGCCACTTGGGATAGGGTGCTATTGTAACAGTTCACCATCTTCTGTTTTCCTGTGGTCCCAAGAGTTTATGTTTATCCCTGACTTGAGTTCTTAACAGAAAATTGGAACGTGCTACTTTTCTAAGTAGAGTCCTTAGCTAGACAGCAGCTAAATAAAGGTCTCTCAAAGGAAGAACGTGATAGTTGTGAGTCTCTGTACTTTCCCCATCTACAAAAATGCCAAACCACAGCCTATATGAAGTTGTGACTCTTGCCCAAATGTTGGTGTGTACAGAATATGACCTGGGGTATCATTCTGGGTGGTGTAAACTTACACTAGAGAGTGTACATGATGACCCCACCAAGATTTCTGCTTAGTGTCAGGGGCCCCAGCATGTTCATGAGAGTGTGATTAAAATGCATGCTGTAAATCTCCTTCAAGGTTGTTTGGTAGAGATTTAGATAGTTTTATCAAGTTTATATCCCACTGAACTGAGGAGTTTACTTTCAAATTTTGTATCCTAATCAGAAGGAATGGTTATAGGGAAGCCCTACACTAGAAAAAAGGCTTCTCCCATATACATTAAGTATTATACATTTAGTATTATTACAATTATACTATATATATATTTGTATATATTATACAAATATACAATTATACAATATACAATTATACATTTAGTATTATTATATTAGTCATTCTAAAAGACTTCTGGATTCTGATCGGGTGTGAACCAGGTGAAGTGGCCTGTCACCAATAGCACATCACTCATGTTCTGATTGTAGGGATGAGTACAACAAATCCAAAAATTGTAATTTTATCTGCTCTGGGTTCAGGGCTTTATGTGGCTTGGGTCTCATGGCCAGTAGAACCTATTTTAATTTTGTAGAGTCATTTAGTCATATGAAATTCCTCATGATGCCCATGAATATATTGTCCACACAGGCAAAGATTCTGGAATGATTTCTTTTCCTTCTCCAGGAATTTAAGGCAAACAAATGCCCAGAGTCATACAGTTAGTATGTGTCTGAGGCCAGATTTAAACTCAGGTCCTCCTGACTCCAGGAAGTCCAACATTCTATCCACTGAGCCATCTCACTTCTCCTACGACACTCGAACTAGGATTTTCTGTTTATCCAAATATTTAAAATTAATAATGAAGGATTTCATAGCCTAGAAATTAGTGGGCTTTGGAAAGAACTCACTTCTTTTTCAAGCCTCATGTAAGATCAGTTATAGTCTGATGCAGTACCTGATGCTTATGCTGATGTAACCACAAAGGAGCTAAGCCTGATTAATGGAGGATCAGGCCACCATCTTTTGGCCAGTATCACTATTCATAGGTCCTACCTTGCAAATTGTGTTATAATAAAATAACATTGTAAAGAAAAATAACTTTGAAAGATATAAGAATTTAGGTCAATTCAATAACCATTTATTATTCCAAAAGACTTATAATGAAGTGTGCTAGAATCAGGAGATTTTTATACCCAGCAATATCAATATTACATGATGATCAATTCTGATGAATGTGACTCTTTCCAACAGTGAGAAGACCGATGCCAGTTCCAATGATCCAAGAGAGCCATCTCCATCCAGAGAGGACTGTAGGAACTGAATGTGGATCACAACATAACCTTCTCACTTTTTATGTTGCAGTTCACTTACATTCTGTTTTCTTACTCATTTACTTTCCTTTTTGATCTGATTTTTCTTGTGCAGCAAGAGAATTGTATAAATCTTTTTACACATATTGCATTTAATATATATTTTAATATGTATAACATATATTGGATTGCTTGTTATCTAGGGGAGGGAGTGGGGGGAAGGAGGGGAAAATCTGAAATACAAGGCGATGCAAGGGTCAGTGTTGACAAATTATCTGTACATATGTTTTAAAAATAAAAAGCTTTTAAAATTAAAAAAAAAAGAATGAAGTGTGCTACCCACTTTTTTTGCAACTCACAATGCAGAAAACATACATTTTCAGACTTGGTTAATGCATGAACTTATTTTTTCTTGATTATGCATCTTTACTGCAAGGGATTTGTTTTTCTTTTTCAGTGGGGGAATGGGAAAGAGGTAGGAAGTGGCATAAGAATAATGGAGAAAAAAGAATGTGGGGAAAAATGACACACACTTTATGTATGTGTCATTGAGGCATGTTCTCTGTGTGTGTGTATGTGTGTGTGTGTGTATGTGTTCAACTCAGTGAATAGAAAATATGCCGGCATAGACAGGAAGACGAACTTTGAAAACTATAGGTTGAATTTAAATACCAACAACACACGTATGATAGAGACCTACAGCTTCTTGTACAATCTTTTTTTTTCCTGCTATACCACATGCCATACTTGGAAATGCCCGTTTTATTTGGTGTTTGTTAAGTCAAGAATTTTGAAAAATTAAAGCACTTGAGAAAAAAAAAAAGCAGATGTGTTCTCCACCCTCTTAGGTAGGAAAGACAGACAAAGTATCATGAGCCTGAAAAATATTTATAGTTTAAAGAAAAGATTATAAGCTTCTTAAATGCAAGTTTTTAATTTTTTCTTTGTACTCTGGTATTATTACCTATATATAGTAAGTGCTTCATAAATGTTTATTGGTTGTTTGTCTACCACAGACTTCCCCCATTATGGACCCTCTTCTTCTCAGTGTGACATTGCTGAATTTGTAGTCTGCTAAAAACCCCCAAGTAATTTTCATATGAACTTTTGCCTAGACATATCTCGCCTATCCTCCACTTATGAAATCAATTTTTAAACCTAAATGATAGGCTTCACATTTATCCCCATTAAATTTGATTGTATTAGGTTTGGCCATCATTCTATCATGATCAAATTTTTTAGGTTTATGACTATCATTTAATATGTTACCTATCCCCCTAAGTACCTTGTCATTTGCAAATTTGATGAGTGTGCCATATATATCTTTATCTAAGTCATTGATTAAAAAAAACTCTAAATAGCACAGAGTCAAAGATAATTCCTGGGCAGGCTGGGGCATTCTCTTATTACCTTTCAAGGTGATATTGATCCATTCAGGATGCTTCTTTGGGTCTGGTCATTCAACTAGTTTTAAATACACCCAACTTGTACCGTCATCTAATATATGTCTCTCTATCTTATATCTAAGAATAGCAAGATACTTTGTCAGATAGTTGTCAAAAATCTCATTATAGGTCACAGTATAGTCTTTATCTACTCTGCCTACAAAGGGAATGAGGTTTGTCATTTGCTGTTGTTCAGTCATTTTCAGTTATGCCTGACTCTTTATGAATCATTTGGGGTTTTCTTAGCACAGATAATAGAGTGTTTATAATTTGTCATTTCCTTCTCAAGTTTATTTTATAGATGAGGAAACTGAGGTAAACTGGATTAAGTAACTTGCCCTGGGTCTCACAACTAGTAAGTGTCTGAGGTTAGCTTCGAATTCAGGAAGATATCTGATTGATTCCAGGCTTTGTACACCATGGTGCACTTAGCTGCCCTTGCCTGACATGCCCTGTATTATTGAAAGCATATTAGAGTAGGTCTTCATGATCATCATGTCCCTTCCTAAATGCTCATGAGATATTCCTTGAATAAGTGTTTAAAAATAGAATTTTGAGAATAATAAAAATCAAGGACTATGGTTGGAAGTTTATACACTTAAAAAAAATCAGGACATTTATTCTCCTTCTGTATTATGGAACATCTTTGTTATTCATTTTCTTTCAAAGATAACCAATAGTAGCTTAACTGGGCAATTGCATTCAGGTGACCTGTTACATAACCCCAAGATAGTATCACTTTTGTTTTTCTCTCCATTGATACTCATCATGCATCCCTCCTCCTGCTTCTGGATTTCCTCATGAGAATATCTTGTTAACATTTAATACTAATTCACAACTCCTTTATGTATCTCCTTTATGTATTCTTTTTTTTTAAGTACCATTTCATCATATTCCTGTCATAAATCCCTTCACACAAATTCTCAGTGATACTCTGAAGCTAAATTTGACTCCTTATGTTAGGCTTTCCAGTTCATAGGGTGAACTTTTTCACCCTATGGTGAAAATAGGCTTTCCTATTTTTATTTTTATTTTTTTTACTAAATATTTTGCACATGTAAATATCTGAGTGTGATGGCCGCGTATTTTAAAATCAGCCTGAGTCAGGAATTCAGGTTAAGGGAAAATCTTCAATCTTTATTCTCAGTAGAAAATGAAGAAGATTGGAGGTGAAAGGGGATCGGAGGTGAAGGGGGGGTCGCGATAGCAATGTGTGCAGCTAAGTCAAGAAGCCAGTCAGACCAGAAGCCAGCCAGCAGTCTTTCTCCACTTCTCTCCGCCCCTCTCCTCCACCCACCAAAATCGTCATTTCCTATACAACACATCAGGACTTGCACAAAGAGTGGGCGGGGGGCCGTTCTTTTTCCAAGCATATATATTAATAGAGTATGGTCCAATTACTATTTAGCCTCACGTGCTTGGGACCTCAGTGCATCAACTCAAGTTTCAGTCCATTACATCTGAGGAAATAGATTTTATTGGTGGTTCTTATTTAAGATATTATTTTTGTGAATTACTGATCTTCTCTAATGTTGGAATAGTAATAGCTTATATTTACATAAAATTACATGGCTTACAAAACATTTTACATAAATAATCTCATTTGATCCAACCAAGAAACTAATATAGCTATTATTTCCCCACCCATCCATTTTATACAATAGGAAATTAAGGCTCAAAGAAATTAACTGACTTCCTCAAAATCATCTATTAAATGTTAGAGATGGAATTTAAATCCAAGTCTCTTTAGAGTCCAAACCCTTTTTCTTGGACCACACTGCATTCTTCTCCTCCTCTCCTCCTTCCTCTTCATCATCATCTTCAACAAGCATTTATTGAGCACCTACTAAGTGCCAGCCACTGGGCTAAGTGCTGAGGATACAAAGAAAAGCAAAAACATGGTTTGTACAATAGTATGTTCATCAAGACTCTCAAGATAGTGCTATTCACTATTGAAATTGGAAATGTTACAAAAAGCCAAGAAAAGAAATCATTGGTAACTTTGGAGAAGGGAGTATCAGTTAAATAATGATGTCAGAAGCCAGGATTCCTATATTGTGCCTGTTATGCTTTATGGGATCTGATTATGGACATACTTTCATGTGTGTACATATGTATATATGTATGAATATACACATATATGTACATATACATATATGTAGCTTTCTTTCTCTCTCTCTCTCTCCATTTTTCATTATTTAGCTTTTGTTTAGATTCACAAGACTCCTGGAAGATGTCTTTATGTCCTTATTCTCATTAGGTGAATTCCATCTTTTATCAAGACCCATGATTCCTATATTTTAAGCCATGGTTCAGGATACAAATCTCATTCTCATATGCCACTCCTTAGCCAATTAACTATTCACTTTCTAAATCTGCTTTTCATTCCTGAACACACCACCTAATGCCATTAGAGTCTTCTGTGTCCTGCCCAAGATTTCATGATATTTTGTGAGAATTTTTTAATTTCCTGCTATCAGGATTATTTATCCCCATGTGAATCCTTAGAATTGAAGATAGGATTTAAAGCGTCTCAGGAGGCTCTCTATCATGAAGACTTATAACTTCATTTCTTGTTTATTTCCCCCTAACAAATAGGAACCTCAGTATTCCTTCAAAGGGAGTCACCAACCATTATGACCTGTCTTTTTCCTCAGATCATTATTGGATAATCTTTTTTTCTTGATAGTGCCTGTGATCATTCTTTAGAGCATAAGAAGCTCCTTCTTCCTTAGAGTGTCCGATTCTCTCCCTCTCTTTTCTAAATGCTTGCTTATTACTCTAAGTATCTGACAGTCCTCTTGTTGTCACATTTTTATACTACCTCCAACTTCTTGACACAGGTTAGGATTCCTTTCTTAGGGCAGTCAAGTGTTGCTATGGATAGGATGTTAATAAACCTGTAGCCAGAAGAGCAGAGTTCAAATCCAATCTCAGACACTTTTTAGCTGTGTGAATCTGAATCTCTTAAAAAATAAACTAATGCTGTTTGCCTCAATTTCTCCATCTACAAAATGGGGATAATAATAGCATCTACTTTCTGAAGTTGTGAGGATCAAATAAGATAATGATTGTAAAGTGTCTTGCTTAGCACATAGCACTAAAAATAATTAATTATTATTCCTCTTCAGAGTCTGTTTCTTCTTTTAATAACTTCTATTATTTGAAAGACCATTTAGAATCCTAGAATCATAGAATTTGAGCTAGAAGAAACCTTACAGACCATTTTTCCAAATCCCTCATTTTATGATGGGGAAACAGGTGAAAGGAAGTGATTTGTCCAGAATAACACAGCTAGTAGGTGTCAGAGGCAAGAAGAGTATGAACCAAAGCCTTGCTTGCCTCTAAGCCAAAACCTCTATCTCTTACAACATGGTACATCTCCTTAGCCTAGCTAACTCAGAAAATAAAGTGGACTTCTTCCAGTCCCTTTATCTTCTCATTTAGGAGGGAAATGATCCTACACTTTAGATATATGTAGCTATTCCTCAGAAATGGAAATAATAGAGTGCATGCTCTATAGGACACTGAAAAATTTCCTTTGCCTCCCACACTTTATAGAAAAGTATATAGTTCAATTTAATCAAGAGCTAAATAATGGAAAGTGTAGACAGAAAAAGAAAGCTACACATATGTATATTCACACATATATACATATGTACACATATGTATGTGTGTCCATAATTAGATCCCATAAATTATAACAGGCACAACATAGGAATCCTGGCTTCTGACATCATTGTTTAACTGATACTCCTTTCTCCAAAGTTACCAATGATTTCTTTTCTTGGATTTTAGTTATTTTTGTTGGTGGCTCTTAGAGCTAACTCTTCTATTTAATTGTCTGTTTATCATGCTCCGTTATAATGAAGGTATGATGGGGAGGGGTCCTTAGATATGTCTAATTTATTTACAAATGACCTCCCCCCCTTATCTTCTAATATGTAGTAACTTTAATTGACAATTGGCACACTATCAATAAGGCCTAATACAAACAAAAGGTTCCCCTGATAGTCTTTTATTCGAAGGTATGAAACAGGATCTAATTACCAGCAAAGTTCTGATGTAATTTAACCAAATTACCTGCTTTTCTTTTCCTTTTCCAGGCTGGAATTCAGTATACCACCATTTTTGTTTTCCATGCCCCATGCCCTCTAGACTATATAGTAAGGGGTTCTTAACCAGAGATCCTCAAGGAGTCCGTGGATAGATTCCAGGTAGTCCGTGAGTTTAGATGTGGGGGGAAAGTACCTCTTTATTTCAATATAATTGTTTCCTTTGTAACCCTATGTGTTTTGTTTTATACATTTAAAAAGACAATTCTGAAACAAGGGTCCATAGGCTTCATCAGTCTACCAAATGGGACCATGACAAAAAAAAGGTAAGAACCCCTGCTTTAGAAAAATAAGAATATTTATGTAGTTTGTAGAATCAGTGACACTGAATATGTTACAGATGTGTGATTTTTGGTGACTTTTCTCTTTATCTTTTTCTAGAAGAATTCATCTCTGGTTCTATCCAGTTTTAAAAGCTGTGTCTTATGAATTTAAAATATCCCAGGATTTCATCTGGGCTAGAAAGTTCCCTCAGATTTCCATGACCACTATGCTGTATAAAATGCTCAGTTCAGATTTTTACGTGTTTAAATTCAATTTCCCTTTCTCCTTTAATTGACCCTAACAAAGATCCTAATAATTTTTTTTAAAAATATTTTGTATTTATGAAATGAATCGTGGATCTTCTCTGTTCTAGTTTACTTTGTTTAGTTGGGTTTTGGTCTGTGTACTATTTAAAATGTTCAGAAGGAGATAATTCTTTCAAGAAAGCAGGTAATAAAAATGATAGCAGTCATTCACTCACAGATAAGAGCCTAAGTGAGTGAATTAGGAAGAACAGTTAAGTGCATTCTTTGCTATAAATAGTAATTTAGAATGCCAAGGAAAGGGAGAGAAAAAGAGAGCAAAAGCCTCAGAAGGTGAGTTTTGTGAAGAACCTTAGAAACCAATTAGCCCTGGAGTTGAACCTATCATGCTAAGAAAGAATAGCAAAAAGACTTGATTTAAAAAAAATTCTCATCTGTATTTAAGTGTAAGTATATTTCAGAAAATTCTATATGCCAATGGTAAGCTGCCCTTCCGAGCCTAATAGGAAAACTTCTTCACATTTTGCAGATGGATAATGGGTTGTAGACACTTCTTTTCAGTGGATACATTGCCAGATCTGAAGTTTAAAAAAATCATCTTTCTGAATTTAAATCTGGCCTTAGATACTGTGTGACTCTGGACAGGTCATTTAACCCTGTTTACCTCAGTTTTCTCATCTGTAAAATGAGCTGCAGAAGAAAATAAGAAACTACTCCATTATCTTTCTTTGCCAATGAAACCCCAAATGGGGTCATGAAAAGTCAGATATAAGTGAAAAAATGACTGAACAACAGCATTTTATTATTACTACTTATGTCCCCTTTCCATTCTTTCATTACTTCAACTAAAATTGGGAGTAGGGAAGAACCAAATCATCTGCCCTATTAAGGTAGGTATATTTTCTATTTTTATTTATTAAAGAAATGTAAACATATTACTTTCCTTCCTCAACATGCTGCAATCTGGCTTCCTTCCATGAACATCAAAATTCCACTATTCTACTGAAATTGCTCTTTAAGGTCACCAACTGTCTCATAACTGTTAACATCTTCCTTTTCATCCTCATTCTTCCTGACTTCTTTAGCTGTTTCTAGCATTGTTAACCACCTCTTCTTCCTGGACACTTTTCATGCATGGCTTGGATTCTGTGACACAGTGCTCTGCTTTCAGTTCTTCTCTTCCCTGGCTATTCCTTCTTCTTTTCTTTGTGGGCAATTAGCCAGCTAGGAGCCATAAACTATGGGTGTCTCTCAAAATTCTCCTTTCTTCTTTCTCTTCTTCCTCTCCTTCTCTTTATTCTCCTTCTCCATCTCTTTCTCCTCCTTCTCTCTCACAATCCATTAGCCCCCTCGAATTAAATGATTGTTTCTATGCAGATGACTTTCAAATTATATACCTAGCCAAAATCAATAGCCCACTTCCCCAGACCATGTTTCATATCCCATCCATACATCTACTTGGGTCATCTTGCCATTTACCCTGACACCATATGTCTATACCAGCCTTGTTTTTTTTATCAGCTATACCACTGCTCATAGTGGTATATTATCCTTGTGACTCCCCACATCAAAACTTTCTTCTTTGTTCTCTACTTTCCTATATATACTGATTCTTCCTATTAGTATGATAGAATGCTCTTCTTTTTGTATTTATATTCTGAGTGTTTAATACAGTACATGGCATATAATATCATTTTAAAAATATCTTATATTTGTCATTCCTTTATTCACACAAGCTAATTGATTCTTGAACCCATGGTTGTGCTTGCTGGTTAATGTTTAACAACTGTTACTCTGGGAAAAGGTGGGAGGAACATAAATAGGACCCTTTTTAAAGTTTAATCTGCATTATTAACATTTTCTGAAGCACATTCTTAAGCCTATACAATCAACAAAACAATATATCAAATACTAATTTGTAGTATTGAATTCTGAGATACAAATGCTGACTCTGAAAATCTAATAATTATTTCTCAAGACTCTCTCAAACCAGTCTGAGCTGGCTGTAGCACACCCTTGCCTGGACCTAGCCCCTCTTGAAGTAAAAACATTTGGGCAAAAATACATCTCTTATATTCTCTTATTCCATCTGGGGGATTGAAGGTAACCCACAGTCAAATTCTTGATCTCAGCTCAAAGAACTAAGAAAAGGGGTGGTTGTTGTTGTTATTCAGTCACGTGGTCCACATCACTGGCAAATAAGACATCCTTTTGATACAACAGAGGAAAATTAGACCACCATGGAAGCTACTTCCAAGAATGGTACGATTTTAATAAATTGATTGGCCCCAGACATTGGGGTATAATTTCTCATTAGATTTGTCCCAATATTGTCCTTTTAGTCCTGAAATATCCCTTGGACTTTCTGGCAAATAAAAGTACCCATTTCCTTCAGTCATTCTTTTTCAAATGCAACTGATATGGGGTAGGGGGTAAGGAAGAAAAGTAATGTTCTTTTTTAGTTGCCATTTTCTTTTTCCTATCTCCTTGAAAAACTTGTCTACTGGTTTCTTACATGAGTGTGTTCCACATGGCATATGCCTCCTCACTGACCAGCATCTCTATTACACTCAATAAGCATGTGTTAAGTTCAATTGGATCCATTCCTTTCTCAGCTCTCCAAATAGCTGCCATGCTGCACTACCTTAATTAGGCACCACCAATCACCAGTGGCAGCTACTAAAGGTGAGCTACAGAACCATGCAGCATTTATAAAGCCTTTCTTATTAATCATAAAGCATTTCTGGGACTTGTCCTGAAACCTTAACCTCTTTTAAATGTCACAGTAAGTAAGTTGAACATATTCTATTCCTCTCAAAAAAGAAAGACAAAAATTCCCCATCCAATATTAGTTATAAATTGCTTTTTGCTTATGTATAGTCCATGATGGATTTTTTTCTTTCTGTTGGCCAATAGCCCTTAATAGGAAAAGACAAAACTAAACAACCTTTCTCTATCCAGGGGCAGTTACTCAAGTTACCCTTGATCTGAGACTTTTTTAAGTGATTGGGGATTAGATATATTTTGTCATAATAACTGAAATGTCTAAGATAGGCAAGTGTTGGTAAATGCTGCTACACCTTCATTTATTTCTTTTGCTACAAATACTCCATTTCATCTCAATTCATTGCTGTTCCTTATGATTAAAACCACAGAACAACCAAACAACCAAGCCACTGTTGTTGTATAGAACGGGTTCATGCCTTTCTATTCAATTTTAGGTAAGTTCATTTAACTCAACCTCTGGCATTTCAGGGATGGTCATATAGTTAAACAATAAATATTTATTAAGAACCTGCTATGTTCATGGTATCGTGATAGTTATGAATGATCCAAATATGAAAATGAGACTTTCCCTGTTCTCAAGAAGTTTATATTCTATTCAGAGGATAAATCTTATTTATAGGTAAATAAATAGATAAAATAAGCATTCAACAACTTGGGAATGGGTAATACTAACAATTAAGAAAAATCAAGGAAGTCTTTGAAGGAAGTGACACCTGAGTTGAACCATGAAGAAAGTGAGATGGTACTAAGAATTAGAGGTGAGGAAAGAGAACATTTCAGATGTGAAAGAAAATTGGTGGAAAGATACAAAAGTGGAGATAGAATATCATTTATATAGTTGTTCAGTCACTTCAGCTATGTCTGACTCTTCATGATCCCATTTGGGATTTTCTTGGCAGAGTGGAGGAGTTTGCCATTTCTTTCTCCAGCTCATTTTACAAATGAGGAAACTAAGAGAAACAGGGTTAAATGATCTGCCCATGATCACACAAATAATAAATATCTGAGGGCAAATTTGAACTCAGGAAGATGAGTCTTCCAGATTTCAGGCTAGGCATTCTATCTACTGTACCACCTAACTAATCAAAGTAACCTTAACTTTATAAAATTAAGAATTTGGACCAGATTGCTTGGTAAGGTCCTTTTAAACTCTATGGTTCTCACTACATAGAATTCCCAATCCCTCTATTTTTGTCTGCCTGCATTTTTGATTTCCTTCACAGGCTAATTGTACACTATTTCAAAGTCCGATTCTTTTTGTACAGCAAAATAACTGTATGGACATGTATACATATATTGTATTTGACTTATACTTTAACATATTTAACATGTATTGGTCAACCTGCCATCTGCGGGAAGGGGTCTCGGAGGGAAGAAGGAGAAAAGTTGGAACAAAAGGTTTTGCAATTGTCAATGCTGAAAAATTACTCATGCATATCTTATAAATTAAAAGCTATATAATAATAAAAAAGAATGCAAATGAAAGCAGATTTGAATTTTAAAAAATAAAATAAACTCTGATTCTAAAAGATCATTTCAACCTTGAACAAAGCAGAAAAGGCTTCATGGAAAAGGTGTCATTTGAACTAGACTTTGAAGGATAGGTAGGATTTCAATAAGCTAGAATAGGAAGAGTAGAACATTCTACCTGTAAGAAAGGCACAGAACTCATTAAATAATTGGAGATAGCATATTACAGTGGAAAGAGCCCTGGTTCTGGAATCAGTGAGCCTGGGTTTCAATGTTACTTTGAGATCTGCCTATCCATCTCTGTCTCTGTCTGTCTCCCTTCCTTTCTGTCTGTCTGTCTCTCTCTGTCTGTCTGTCTCTGTCTCTCTCCCTCTTTCATATCTCTACCAGCTATTACCTATGTACTCTATCCATCTATCTTTATATATAATCTATCTATGTCTTTGTATTTATCTACCAAATACTTATTATCTACTATCTATGTATCTGTCTGTCTGTCTTCTGATCCATCTCTCATACCCTTTTGGTGACCACATGGAGCTCAGCTCTCTTCTGTAGCATGTGCAGTAGCCATGCCCTGATGGAACTGTCCTGCTAGACAGGCTAAACCAGTCCTGAGTTGGGGGGCTTGAATGAGCAGATAGGAACAATTTGTTCCAGTGGCCATGAAGGCAGCCAAAGCAGGGGCTGTGAAAATGTCATGGTCCCCTCTGCATCCCAGGCCATCACCAGTTCCCTTGGATTTTGTCTTAACACTGGATTTTAATGACTGGGAGAGTGAGGTTGAGGACTTTGCATAACTCCGTCTCATTTACAGGCAATTCAGGCACAAGTCAAAACATCCTCCAGTGATATCACTGGTTTCCTTTGAAAACAAATGATGAATAACAGCATCTATCTATCCATCTATCTTTATATCTATTGATGTCTAATCTGTTTTTATCTTTGTATCTAATTTGCCAACTATCTATCCATCTATCTAGTTTTATTTCTATTTATAACTTTGTATCTATCTAATCCATCTTCCAACTATTATCTAGCTACAATTTGTTTGACTTTGTATAGTCACCTGCACCTCTCAGTTTGGATCCTCTCTGTGAAAAATGAAGGGGTTTAGACTAGAATCAGCCTTTGAGGCCCCTTCTAGCTCCAGCTCAAAGACGCTCAGTTTAATAGCAGGGTGAGTAGATAGCTTTGGCTGTCAGGAGGCTTCCTGGAAGTCAGCAGGGTGAGATAAAACTGGGCAGGCTGTTAGGGCGAGGCCGTGGAGGGCCTGTGGCCAACCTTGTGGGTGACAGGAGAAAGGACACATTAGCCAAACAGAATTAAAAAGGGCAACGGAATCACGGCTTGTGAAGTTAGACACGAGTCAAGTGCAGTGCATTCAAGTGTGGGGGAACTAGGTGAATTGAATTGCACAGTCAATTAAGGGTAGTCTGCTTGAGAGAATTCAAATGTCAGTAGATTACAGGTTATTCCAAGCCAGATGGAGGGTGGCTGGGGGCAGGAGATTTAAGTCTGTGCAGTGCTAGTATCAGAATAGAAGCACAGACCGTATATGTAGCTCTCTGGGACTCCACCCTTCCCCCCCACTCTGGCTTGAAGTGTTCACCATGAGTCACAGTAGACAACATGGGAGAATGTTTCCAGGAGGCCACTCTCAAACACACGTCACCAGGGAGAAATCTTAGGAGGTGGACTAGCCTTTTCCGATCAATACTTTTTTTTTGGTGGGGGGGAGGGGTATCCAAACTTTGGATGTCAGCTCCATAAGCAACTCCTGGTGTTGAAATGCTCTCCACCAGTGAAGATCAGCAATTTTTCTGTAACTGATAGCTCTACAAGAGATGCCTGAGGGGACTAAGGAGCTAAGTTTCTTGGATGTGTCAAGGTCCCATACTTAATGTTGTTCTCTCCCAAAGACTGACACTCAAACATGTCACATTGCTTCTCTCATCAACCCAATAACAGTTTTAAAAAATCATTTTATTTTTGGAAGCATTAAAGCAGAGCAGAGCATGTTAAAGATTGACAGGGTCTTAAAAGTTGCCTGTTCTAACCTTTTCATTTTACAAATCAGAAAACTGAGGCAGGAAGGGGAGAATTGGAATATAGTTCACTTCAAGGTTTACAAAGCACTTTCACAGATCGTATCACTTGAGCTTTCCAACAACTTTGTGATGTAGGTCCTATAGGATTTATTGTTTTCATTTACAGATGAAAATGAGACTCAAGGAGATTCGTTTCTTATCTACAGTCACATAGGGTCAAAAAGAGGATTTGAACCCATCCTTTCTTCAGAATAGAAACTACCTTTCCATCACAAGAAAGGACTACTCTTTCCTAATTCTAATTCCTAATCCTAAACCTAACCCTAATTCCCCCACATTACATCGAATCCACATTATCCTAATTGGTCAGTTCCTCCAAGAACTTCCATTTTAAGAAAAGTGCTCACACCAACCATGTCTTCTCCTTCATTTCACTCTAGCTCTGCCTCTGCCTCTCCAGAATTTTTTCCCTAACATATCTTCCCCTACTTCCCCCTTTCAGCTTCTTTCTATGTGTTTTCTTTCTCCATTAGAACATAAACTTCTTGGAGGCCTAGCTGTACCAGATCTAAAATTATATTATAAAGCAGCAGTCACCAAACTATTTGATACTGGCTAAGAAATAGATTAGTTAATCAGTGGAATAGGTTAGGTTCATAAGACAAAATAGTCAACTATAGCAATCTAGTATTTGACAAACCCAAAGATCCTAACTTTTGGGATAAGAATTCATTATTTGACAAAAACTGCTGGGATAACTGGAAATTAGTATGGAAGAAATTAGGCATGGACCCACACTTAACACTGTATACCAAGATAAGATCAAAATGGGTCCATGATTTAGGCATAAAGAACGAGATTATAAACAAATTGGAGGAACATAGGATAGTTTATCTCTCAGACTTGTGGAGGAGGAAGAAATTTGTGACCAAAGACAAACTAGAGACCATTATTGATCACAAAATAGAAAATTTTGATTACATCAAATTAAAAAGCCTTTGTACAAACAAAACTAATGCAAACAAGATTAGAAGGGAAGCAACAAACTGGGAAAACATTTTCACAGTTAGAGGTTCTGATAAAGGCCTCATTTCCAAAATATATAGAGAATTGACTCTAATTTATAAGAAATCAAGCCATTCTCCAATTGATAAATGGTCAAGGGATATGAACAGACAATTTTCAGATGATGAAATTGAAACTATCTCCACTCATATGAAAGAGTGTTCCAAATCACTATGGATTAGAGAAATGCAAATTAAGACAACTCTGAGATAACACTACACACCTGTCAGATTGGCTAAGATGACAGGAAAAAATAATGATGAATGTTGGGGGGATGCGGGAAAACTGGGACACTGATACATTGTTGGTGGAGTTGTGAACGAATCCAACCATTCTGGAGAGCAATTGGAAATTATTCCCAAAAAGTTATCAAACTGTGCATACCCTTTGATCCAGCAATGCTACTACTGGGCTTATACCCCAAAGAGATACTAAAGAAGGGAAAGGGACCTGTATGTGCACGAATGTTTGTGGCAGCCCTCTTTGTAGTGGCTAGAAGCTGGAAACTGAGTGGATGCCCATCAATGGAGAATGGTTGGGTAAATTGTGGTATATGAATGTTATGGAATATTATTGTTCTGTAAGAAATAACCAGCAGGATGAATACAGAGAGGATTGGCGAGGCTTACATGAACTGATGCTAAGTGAAATGAGCAGAACCAGGAGATCATTATATACCTTAACAACAATACTGTATGAGGATGTAATCTGATGGAAGTGGCTTTCTTCGACAAAGAGAAGATCTAACTCAGTTTCAATTGATCAATGGACAGAAGCAGCTACACCCAAAGAAAGAACACTGGGAAATGAATGTAAACTGTTTGCATTTTTGTTTTTCTTCCCGGGTTATTTCTACCTTCTGAATCCAATTCTCCCTGTGCAACAAGAGAACTGTTTGGTTCTGCACACATATTTTGTATCTATACTGTGACATATTTAACATGTTAGGACTGCTTGCCATCTGGGGAAGGGGGTGGAGGGAGGGTGGGGAAAAATCGGAGCAGAAGTGAGTGCAAGGGATAATGTTGTAAAAAAAACTACCTTGATATGGGTTCTGTCAATAAAAAGTTATTAAATATATATATATATATATATATATATATATATAAAGAAAACTATGTATATGTTTTGAAAATAAAAAGCTTAAAAAAAAACATAAACTTCTTGAGGGAAAGGACTATTTTTCTCCTTGTATTTCCAGCAATTAGCTTGTTGAGTTGATTTGCCTTGATTTAACTTGGCTTCCTTCTTCCAAAGTCCTCTCAAACCATTACTCTCATCTGCCTCTAATAATGGAGTGATGGATAGTTCAAAGAATTTGTCCCAGATCATCCCTAGCATCATTCCAAGAATTTCCATCAGGATTGGGCTTTTCCGAGGAAAATTATTGTATAATAGCCTTTTTTCACATTTTCAGTGTTGTCCAGCTTCCAGAAACTCAGGCTTCAGTTTCAAATCTGCCACTTATATGACTTACTGAAAGTCTTACAACTTTTCAGAGCCTTAATTTCCTCTACATATTTACCAAGGATTGTGATGAAAGTGACTTGTAAATTATAAAATGCTGTAGAAATGTAAATTGTTCTGATGTGTACTATAAATAGAAATGATAATGTTTACTTTACATTAAATTACACTTAATGAAATATTGACTATTTCAGTTTGCCTTATGTGGATTATCACAGGATCCTAGAAATCAGAGGGAGAAGGGAACATTAGGATCCTCCTCCCTTCATTTCACAAGTTTGGAAACAGGTTTCACAAGGTTCTTGTGTATGTTGAATTCTTGCAAACAGAACACCTGTGGTTGACTGTACAATTCAATTCACATAATTGCCCCAGGCTCAAATACACTCAACTTGATTCATGGGTTAATTTCTAAGTAATGATTTATTCTCTGCCCTCCCTTTTATTTCATTGGTCTATCTTGTCCATGGAACTATCACTGCCAAGGTCAGCCCTAGACCCCTATGTCTAGCCTAAGTGATTTATTTAATGTAGCAAAGCTGGAACCCAGTTCCAACTCTTCAACCCCCCAGATCAGTGATCTTTGTTTTATCGCATTACCTCTCATTTTGTTCCTTCTCTGCTTGGATGACTAGAAAGGGGTGCCCCCTCCACCTCAGGACCTTTATTGGAAACTGAATTGAGATTCCTGCTCTTCTGTTTATGACGTGTCATGGTCTAGTAAAAAGAACATTGAACTTGAAGTGAGGAAGACTTGGATTTACATTCCAACTTTTAATTAGATGCCTTTGGGAAAGACATACCATCTTTTAGAACCTCAATTTCCTCCACTACAAAATGGGGATAACAATACTCACCTCCCAAGGATTTGTTCTAAGGAAAGTGCTTCCTACATTGTAAAATTCCATAGAAGTATCAACTTTTTTCTTATTGTGACTCCCGAATTAGCTTCCTTTGACAGATTCCCCAAAGCAGATGAGTTAAGGGAACCATAAGAGGGCAGGAGAGAGCTGGTTATCTTTCTTCAGTGTTGTACAGAATGGAAATGTCTAAGATTTTTTGCTGAGATTTTCATGGACTCAGATTCTCAAAATTTGGAAGAGACTTTAGATATCATCTATTTAATCCAACCCCTCACTTTATACATGAAGACACATGTTGTTTAAGGTTATATCACAAATCCAGGAACCTAAGTCAAGCCAATAGCTTTGTATGTATTCTAAATGTTCTAGAAGATCTAAGTATATAAAAGACAAGATACCAATAACAAGGAATGATGAGAAAAGAAAGAAAGGAAAGAGAAGAGAACTCACTTTCCCCTAGATAGATACTACCAGTTAAGGGCATAGAGCACTGTTTTTTGAAAACTTAACAGACATCAAATAAAATGAGCATTTCCATAAACACAGGGGAACAGAAAACGATTATGTATGAAGTGGTGAATCCTTATTATTTTCCTCAGAAATATATAATAAATTCAACATATTACTTTCCAAACTATCCTACTTGTCTGTTTTCCTTCTGACTTTCTTTCTGCTTTCTTCTTTAAAAAAATACTTCAATGATCATTTTTGTCTTTTGTGGTGAATTGTATCACTAAATCTTCTCTTTCACCTAACCCCAAAATTAAAACAAAATATCCTTGTAACAAATTCCCACAGTGGCTAAGTTTGAAAATATGTGCCTCATTTTGCATCTTGAGCCTATCATTTCTCTATCATAAGGCTGGTAGCATGCTGCATCAGTTCTCCAGAATCATGGTCGGTCATGGGAAAGGTAAGGAGTTGTACTGGGAAGGAGAGCAATCTGACTTTGCCCTTGAGAGAGTTAGCGTAGGAGACGCAGGACTATAAGAGAACAGCAATAGGACCCTTTGTAACTGTTTTACCAAGGGCAGGGAATGAGCCAGCAGAAGCCTGAAAAGTGTGGGGCCAGTGGTCATTGCCAAGAAGAAGCCGCATACCTCCATTGAGCCCCATTGGCATCATCCTGGCCATTTGCCTTCTGCTAGTTACAGCTCACATGACCAGCTACATTTTCTTACTATGAAACTTCCCTGACCTAAGAATTCCCCAACACAAACAGACACACACCCCACAACTCCTACCACCCCTGCTTCCCTTTGACCAACCAGGAATTTCCTCCAATGCCAAGACAGATATTTTAGGTAAATTCTGGTTTGCTGTCTGGAAAAACTTCCTAGCAATTAGAGCTGTCCAAAAAGGGAACTGGTTGCTTTGAGAAGTAGTGGATTGCTCCTCCTTGGAGGGCTTCAAATAGAGATCGCAAGACCGATTGTTGTGAATGTTACAGTGAGGATTCCTTTCATGTGCGAATTCGACTTGGCGGCAGCTGAGGACCCTCCTAACTCTTAAATTCTGAGATGTTGGGATTGCATTATTTCTCTGTGATTCCATTACTTCTCCCCAGTGCATTTTTAGAACAGAAAAAAGTGCTGAACAAAATGCTGAAGAACCCATGTCCAAATCCAGGCTCCCCCACTCATTAGCAGTGTAACCATGAGCGCTCAGCGTGTTCAACCTTGTACTTCTTACAGAAATACTTCAGTATATATACAGGATCTGGGAAACATCTAGTGGATGTTTCATCCATTGACCTGAATTACAATCCATTTGTGATTTGCTACATAGTCAAGAGTTGCTATGGTCAAAGCATGGTGATCAGCTTCTCCAATCTTAGCTGGGCTACACTTCAGACCACAGAAATCTGGCCTAGTACATACTCTTTCCTGGCAGCCTTTGCATCTTGGAAAAGCCTGACAGAGTTTGTCATATGCTGGCCTAATTCTCTGAGAGCCAGGGTTACCTCTAACAGTACAATAAAGCATCGGAGTAAGAGCCAAGTTATAGGATTGTAGAGTTGATGGTCAGTTAGCTGAACCTCCTCAGTTTACAGCTGAGAAAACTGAGACCAGAGAACTGAGGGGATTTGCCTCTCAGTTCCTCATCTGTAAAATGGGGATAGAAGCACCTGGACTATCCCCTTTCCAAGGTTGCTATTCAGAAAGTACTTTGGAAACTTTAAAAGTTAGAGAACTATGAGCTATCATTATTGCCTTTGGATAGCATAGGTTTAAGTGCCCTGAATAGATACCTAGGTGGGAAGAAGGAGCCACTTTATTTCCAGTCTCCTCCCTGACTTAGCTCACCCACCGCATCAGCTTCCCTAGTGGCACATCCCCTAAAATAATTGACTTTACTCTTGTTCATTTGATCCTCCTCGTAGTATTTGAGAAGGAAGCCATCTAGAAGCTGACCTCTGGGGCAGAGCAGGAGGGGTTGGAAAGTCCTGTGGTTTTCAAGGTTCCTGCTTCCTATCCTTCTGTCTTAGCCTTCCCATTCACATGTGTCTTAGGTTCTGCGGGAGGAGCAAAGACAGACCTTGAAGTTAGTTCCAGTTAAGCACTAGTTCTGCTTCTTAATTGACTATGGGCAAGTCATTTTAACTTCCTAGGAAGGATAATCATACATGTGCTACTTATAGAAATAGAATTGTTAGGCCCACCTCTCTGGGGAAACATATTCCAAAGGGCTGGACAAAAGCCTGGGGAGAAAGGGACAAAAGGATGACCTTTTTTCACTGCCTGCTCCTTGGCTTGGTCTTAGACTTGGGAAAATAGGGCTTGCACAGCAACGAGGCAGGAGCAGAAAATGTCTACTTGGGATCCTTCAAGCAAACTGGCCTGTGACTTCTCAGACTCTCAGTTGATTCTGGTTCCCTGTCCCTCATTATTAACCACCCAATACATTTCCCCTTCTTTCCTAGGTTTTGAGGTTAGCAAAGGTTTACAAAGGCAGTCTCCCCTAAGTTCCTTCTGAAGTATACCACAAACCCCATCTCCTGGGCTGGCCTCTACTTCCCATAAACAATTCAGTCCCAAATTAGTCAAACACTAAGTGTCCAGAACAAGACTCAGAGGTGTAGGGCAGGTCCTGTCCCAACGCCTTCTTACTGTAGAGATAAGACATAGACCACATGGGACGCTTTAGTAACATTATGATGCAGCAAGTCTCCCTAAAGCCCTACTCTGGATGCCTCATCCTGAAATGCAAGTGATCCTGGCTTCTTGAAGGCAAAGCATAAACTCTGGGAGGCCTTAAGTGGGAAAGCTTTGTATAGCAGCTAGATAGCCTCCAGGTAGGAGCATCAGACTTGGAGTTAGAGAAACCTATGTTCAAATCTCACTCCAGACAGTTATTAGTCTTCCTGAACTTGGGCAAATCACCTAATAAATCTCAGCATTAACTTCTTTATCCATAAAATGGGGATGATAACAATTCTCGTTCCTATCTCAGGGTTGTTGAAAGTATTGAATGAGATAAGGTATTTAAAGCCTTATATAGACACCAGTTATTATTATTTACTGTGGACCAACCTAGCTTAGTTCCTAGCAGATACTAGCAATTAATATAGGCTTGTTGACTTAACCACTTTGGGCCTAGGTGATAAATTTCAGCCATAGCAATTATCTCTTTAAGAAATTATTGGTATCTTTTGTTTTACATCACCTTAATTTCTGAAAATCTCTTTCTCCCCATCTCTGCCTCTCCCTATTCTCTAAGATATGGAGACAATTGTGTGGATAGCTGGGGATATAGGTGCAGGGATATTCTATTTCTTTCTGTGGAGGGTGGCCATTTTTGGTAAGTGTCTTCCAGGATAGGAAAAGGAGTCCCCAGGGAATGGGAAGCTATTTCTTGTTTTAAAACATCCCTTGAAATAAAGAATAAGAAAAGAAAGAGATGGGGAAAAACTGTTCAGCTAATGGACTAGTGAGATAATCTACTAAATCAGGGTCCTGATTTGTCTTGAGAGGGGGTTCCCATACTATGGCGACAGCCCAGGGACAGGCTGAGGCCAGCTTACCACACCCTCACTCTTAACCACTCATCAGCTTTTCACCTTCAGACTTCCCCTTATCTACATCTCATGATTATATTGCTGCCCTCCCCTTTTGAGGACCCAGCAGCTCTCTGAGGGTCGGAAGATTTAGCTCCCCAATCCCTGGGGCTCTTCTTCCCACCTTGGAAAGCACTTTACCCAGCATGGCCACCACCCTCATTTCCTTTCCTCATCCACACATTTGCTTCCCTGTCCTGGATTCCTTGCCAAGCCTGAAACAAACACCTCTTGCAGATAGTGTTGATTTTTGGGCGGCTTAGTGCTCGTTATTTAAGGAGCTGCCTCCTCCTGGGTGTGATTGGAGGGGTGTCTCAACCACCAGGATCTTGTCCAAAATCCATATTCCATCAGAACAACCTTCGGAGGCCATTTCTGGCTGCTTCTCTCGTCCCAGCTCACTCTCCGTTGCAATGCCATCCCTTTGGCCTGCAGCTTCTGGGGGCGGCTTGTCTCCTATGCGAGGAGCCATGGGCCAGTCTAGCACAAACTCCCAGTCCCTTGGTTTGAGCCTCAGTGTTCGACATGACAGATTCTTTCCCCTTGCCAGTGTTGTCACCTTGTAGATATTTATAGCATCATCGTGTCCACCAGAGAGCGTAATGGGCTTTTTAGGCTAAACCAATTAAACTCTCTTCCCGTAAGTCATGTTCCCTGGTCCCTGGATCATTTTTGCTGCCCTACCTTCAACTTTTTCTATCTTCATTATCTTCTCCAAGACCTGGAGTCTGGTGGGCCGTGTCACAAGCGCCAGCCAGCCAGGCTTGTCATCAGGGGTCTCAGCCCTGTCCTTGCCTTTCATTTACCCTCGTTTTCCACCTCTCACTTGCTGGTAGCGACAAGCCTCCTCTTGCCAAGGAGTTTGCTCCAGCTTCCAGCCTAGCGCCTACATTCTGCTTTTTGTCTCTTTCCTTCCCTTCCTCCTTTTCCCTCTCCTTCTCTTCCTCCCTCCCTCCCTTCCTCCTTTCCTTCTGCCTTGTCCCTTCCTTTGTTCTTCCTTACCTTCCTCCTTTCCTTACCTTCCTCCTTTCCTTCCTTACTTCCTTCCTTTCTTCATTTCTCCCTCCCTGCTTCCCTCTCTCCCTCTCTTCCTCCCTTACTTCCTTTCTTCATTCCTTCCATCCTTCCTCCCTTCCTTCCATTGTTCCACAAATGTTTCTTGCTGATACAATAATTGATTTTAACCACAACATACAATAATAACTTGTTTCATTTTCCTGACATCAATGTGAAATAGGGATTATAGGCATTACTATTTTTTTCATTGATACTCCCAGAGAGGAATTCCTCCTACCAATTCCAATGAGCATTTCATCCACACTGTATAATTTTAGAGACTATTCTAGTCATTTGTCCAGGGTCCCACAGCCTCTGAGTGTCAGAAGGAAAACTTAAGCCCAGGACGTCTTTTTTTATAGCTTTTTATTTACAAGATATATTATGCATGGGTAATTTTTCAACATTGAGAATTGCAAAACCTTTTGTTCCAATTTTTCCCCTCCTTCCCCCCACCTCTTCCCCCAGATGGCAGGATGACAAATACATGTTAAATATGTTAAAATACACATTAAATATAATATATGTATACATGTCCATACAATTATTTTGCTGTATAAGAAGAGTCAGACTTTGAAATAGTGTACAATTAGCCTGTTAAGGAAATCAAAAATACAGGCGGACAAAAATAGAGGGATTAGGAATTCTAGGTAGTGGTTCATAGTCATTTCCCAGAGTTCTCTCACTGAAGCCCAGGACTTCTTGATTTGGAGATCAGCTTTCTATCGAGTATTATACCACAACACCTCTCTACTACAGGGTCAATTTTTCCCATTTTACAGGTGAGAAACTGAGGCTCAAAGAGGTAAAATTTTGCCTGTAATAAATGAGTGGGTGAGTGTCAAAGACAAGATTTGGATGCCATTTTTATCAGATTCCAGGGCCACATGTTGTTCTGAGATATGTCTTTAACAATGGGTTGGATATTGTACTTATATGGTAGAGACGGGCCCAGAAATATATAACCTACATACAGTCCCTGCCCTCAAGGATCTTGAAATTCAATGAATAAAACAAAGAGCACAACTGCAAGCTAGGCTACCGGGGACAGGGGTGAGTTTGGGGAGAGCACTTCCATACAAGGGGCCCAGGAAGGTGAGGCTTCCTAGCAGAGCCCATGAAGCAGCAGATTGTGAGTTAGGCTTGGAAGACCTTGAAAGGTAGTTTGCCACGGCTGATAGCACATTGGGCTTGGCACAGATGCACCTGAGTTAATCACTCACTAACTGTGTGATTCTGGATGAGTCACCTAAACTCCCTGAACCTCAGTTTTCTCATCTGTAAAACCATACAAGTTTTACACAAGATTGTTGTGAGACTCAAATTAGGTAATATTCATAAAGCATGATGTGAATTTTAAAGGGCTACATACAGACTAAAAAGTGAGGAAAGTTTGGGTAGGATTTTGACAGGTGATAGGATTTCTTTCACCTTCCCTGTTATCACGGTGATGACACATATTTGCTCCTGTCTTTAACCCCAAGATAAAGCACTTCACAGTGTCATCCATCTCTCCACTTACATAGGGAGAAAAGATTCTAGTCATCAACAAAATCATCAACAAAAATTTTAAGAGGTAACGATCAATTAAGCAATAGCCACACAAATTGTAGTATGTGACTGTAAGGAAATATTATTATGCAGATAATAAATAGTGAGATGGTTCAGAGGACAGAGCATGGATCTGGAGCCAGGAAGACCTGAGTTGAAATCCAGCCTCACAGACTTACTAGACTCTATAAAAAAGTCACCTCTGGTTGACTCAGTTTCCTCATTTGGTAAGTTATTGTGAGAATAAGGTGAGATGATATTGGCAAAAAATTCTGCCATCCTTAAAGCTCTGAAAAATGCTAGCTATTATTACTAGTAGTAAAAAGTGATAAATATGAAGAATACAGAGAAAGGTGGGGGCTTCAATGAAATATATCAGAATTAAAAAAAAGCAAAACAAGAAGAGCAACATATGACTACAGTCATATAAAATGTATCGACACTAAGCAGCCACACTGATGAATTGTAAAAGAACAAATCTTCCTCTTCTCAGTGTAGGGAGCCATGGGTGTAAAATACTGTACACTACACTGCTAGACAAGATTGCTTTATACATTGGTTTTCTGTACATATTTTTCTTTATTAAAAAGAAGGGTCCAGTGTATGCAGGAGGTGGGGGGAGATGATATAAAAAGAAATGACTGATATAAAAACAAAAGACAATTAATAGCATTAAAAACACTTTCCGCTCGGGTTCAAGTCTCAACACTTTCTCTGACAGCCTGTGTACCCCCTAACTTCTGAGAGCCTTTGGTTCCTCAAAGGAATAGAAGTGGAAGGTGATAATACTTGTTCTATGTCAATGTCAGCTCTCATTTGCAATGAAGTCCCTTGTTATTTACCAAAGAAGTTCAGAACTCCCACTTCCATCTCTAGCTTCAGTTGAACGACATTCAGAATCCAACTGTGAGTTTCTCTGTTATGAATGGATCAGCAGCAAGAAAGAAGTTTCTCCAAGAGAGGGGAAAAAATAACATCCCAGCCTCTTCTTTTAGTTGCTTAAATTAATTACGTGCTTGGTTCTGCTGCTGAAGCACCTTGGCGGACTGCAGCTGGGATGCCAGATGCCTGAAACTGGATTCCAGCCTGAGCCATGATGAGAAACGGGCAGCTTCTGCCAGGCTGGGTGAGGAATGTATTTATTTTTACCCAGCATCCACTGGAAAAAGCCTAGAGCTCCAGGTGTGGAAGAGTCAGTAAGCTTCCAAGTCTAGCCCACAACCCCCACCTGCCTGCCACAAAAGAGTTCCCATAATGCTACACCCTTTTCTCCCTCCTGCCCCACCCCAGGATGAGGAGAATAGGCAATGCTGGGCAGATAATGGACCCTCCCCTCCCCCCAGAAAAAGAAGATTGGACATGTCTCCCCTCTATAGAGGGGTCCCTCCCCCCTGGTTACTCCAGAGAGGTTCCTCGGGCCAGCTACTTCCTCACAGCTGTATCCTCACACCTGGTGTGGCTATAGCTTCTAATGTCTGGCCTTGTTCCTCCTGCTCCCAGCCTCTCCTCATCCAGTACCACTAACCTTGTTTGTTTGGTTTTTTAACTAGGGCTGGAGGGACCATATGGGGTTATAGGTATTAAATAGCTCTTTTGAAGAACAAACTGCTCTTCTTGTCATCTTGAAATGTCTGGAGGGATGGGAATTAATGAGTATAGCCCCAACATTGGGGGTCAGAATGAGAATGATCCTTTTTTACACCTCCCTCTTGCTTTTCCTCCCCAAGCTGGCTCCATCCTACATTTCTACTCTTTTTCATATTACCCCCCTTCATTTCATATTTATCACTTCCTCTACCTTGTCCATGCTCCAGTCAAACTGGAATTCTGCTCAAACTTGACATGCCATTTCTCACTCTTTGAATTTGTGCAGACTATTCCCTATGCCCAAGTTATACTTTTTCCTTATTGCTGCATCTCAGAATCGTTCTCTTCCATCAAGACTCAGCTTAGGTGTCCACCTCCTTCATTAAGCCTTTCCTAATTCCTTCCAAACGAAAAATGTTTTTTCCCTTCTTTGAATTGTCCCAGAGCACTCTGTGTCCCCTTCACCACCTTGTTTTATAGTCGTCTGTGCACACATGTATAGTCTTAGCTACAGTAGACATCTACTTTCTGATAGCCAACTCAGTAAAGATAGAGACTCATTCCCAGTAAGATGACTGCTAGGTGATAAATTACATAGGCACGGGAATTTGTGAGAAAAAATAAAATGCAAAAAGAACTGTATGCTTCTGTAGGGATGGGGACAAAATGTCCTAAAGAACCAGACAATTTTTAGATTGTATATAAACGTTAACTGCTGATACTCTGAATTTGTGGTCCTTGTCCAATGACTGATGAACTGGCATACTATTGCAGGAATTGAATTGCATCAATCTTGAAATTCTCATCACAGATAAAACACACCAAAAAAATGAAAAGAAGTTGCAACAAATGGAAGGGTTTAGTTCACCTCTCTAGACGAACTAAATAAAAGTATTGGTTGGGAGTGGAGTTAGTTTACTTTTTGTGAGTGCAAAAGCAAGAAGAAATATCATTTCTTGGACATTGAACATCTCAATGATAAACAGCTTTTGGAATGATACTATTCAAGACAACTGCAGCTTATGCACAAATATTAAAGAGGACAACTGAGAAATTCTATGAAAAATTTGATAATACTCTCCAAGTTAAATGAGCACATATTCTGTGGTGACTTTAATGCAAAGGATGGTTGCAAGGTCATGCAAAAAGAGGATAATGAAATATGAATTTAAGGAGAGCACCAATTTCACTGTAGTAGTAGGAATTCAGGGAAAAGGTCATCAGTGTCACCTCTACTCCTTTGTGTAGCTTACTGAAGCTCCCATGTAAATTTTCAATATTCAATTTAAGAAACTGTGAGAGTTGAAAGAAATTTCTTCACTTTCAAATTTGCTGTAAAGGATGTATGAAGAAAGATATATATAAAAATACATATCTAGAGAATGATGATAAATAGAAATTTGGATACAATAATTTTACATATATGTGTTTGTGCTTTGTGTATGTGTATATGTTGTATCGTATGTTAGCCATCTCTGGGATGGGAAAGAGGAAAAACAATTTACATGATAATTTTGTTGCACATTTGAAAGGAGTAGCAAATTGTACCTAAAGTTGATGTGCAGTTTCATGTATAATTATTTTTATGGTACTGTTTTGGAAATATGTGTTTTATTCCATAAATTAAAAGACTGATAGATCAGGGAAATGCTATAAATGTATTTTATCGAGTTTTTGTTTATTTCTAATAAATTATCAATTTTTTATAAAAGGTCTGGAGGAAACAAGAAGAAAAAGGAAAATGATAAATGTTGCAGGGAATGAGAGAAGATAGGAACACTAATGCACTGTTCTCAGGATTATGTACTTGTTCAACCATTCTGGGGAATAATTTGGAGCAATACCTCAAAGGCTACAAAACTGAGCATACTATTTGACTCAGCAATACCACTATTAGGCCTGTATCCCAAAGGGATCAAAGAAAAGTAGAAAGAACCTATACATACAAAATAGTTATAGGAGCTCTTTTCATGGTGACAAGGAATTGGAAATTGAGGGGATATCCAGCAGTTGGGGGATGACTAAAGAAGTTGTGGTATAGGAATGGAACATTTTTGTGCTGTAAGAAATTATGAAGGGGATGGTTTCAGAAAAACCCGGGAAGAGTTACATGAACTGATGCAAAGTGATTTAATGAACATTACATAGTAATAGCAATTTTGTAGCAATGAACAACTGTGAAAGACTTAACTAGTTTGATGGCAATTCCAAAGGATTCATTATATCAGATGCTATATACCTACAGAAAGAAACTTGATGAGCTCTGCAGATTAAAGCATTTTTCTTTTGCTTTATTTATCTTGCAACATGGCTAATAAAGAAATATATTTTGTATGACTTCATATGTATAATGGGCATCATACTGCTTATCATCTCAATGGGTGGAAAAGGGACTGGAGGGAGAGGGAGAATTTGGAACTCAAAATTTAAGAATAATTATTAAGAAAAATAAGACAAAAAGATAGAAAAAAGAATGGGAACAGATGAAGTGGTTTTAGTGATGGTAGTGTTTTCTAATCTATTTTTTAAGACTTAAAGACCTAAGGAATTCTTTATTTTGATGATTGAATGTAATTGTGGGTCTGATTCACAATGCCTGAAACATGGGCTAAACTGTAAATACTCCTTTTAGGGAAGAAGCAACCTAGTAACAGCAAATGGCAGGTGACAGTAGCTCAGCAGAAAAGTAGCTTAAAAGCAGTTTTAGAGATGGAGGAGAGTTCCACTTGGGTTTCACTCATGGAAATGAAATTAAGGGAGTCTGTCCTTGTTATTTACTTTGTGATATATTTATTTAACTAGAATGCCCTTTGCTTTGAATTCATGTGTAAATGGTTTGATGTGTGAAAGGGAATATTAGATGGTGGTTCATGAGCTGTATATTTAATAGATGCAACTTGATGTTGGAAAAATTTGGTTTAGGATGAAAAAACAAAAAAGTGAGTCTTATAGACTGTAGCTTTCAAAAGAGTACTAATATTGGCAGGATTCATGAAGATTCATCAAAGTATTATGATGCACATATCACTTCCTTCCTGCCCATTCCAAGCAGAGGGCTCTTTAGGGCAAAAACTTCATTTTTTTTTCCTCTATATCCCCATCATTTACATAGTAGGTCCTCCATAGAATTTTTTTAATGTTAATACTATTTGTTTCGTTTGAAAAACATTTTAGCATTCTAAACATATTTAAAAATATCAACAAAATGTTCCAACTGTTAGGTATAGAATGTGTTTTGACTTCTACTGTTGTGTTGTTCCTTCAGTGTTTTTTGTCTGTTTGTTTCCATTTAAAAATAATAGCATTTCACAACTACAACTATTTATGCCAGCTGAAACCCCACTCCCTTGCCACATCTAAAAATGGCTATTTTTATTTATATCACTATAGGTTGTGGTTGCTGAATTGTTTTTCAGTCATGTCCAACATTCTGCTATCCCATTTGGGGTTTTCTTAGCAAAGATACTGAAGTAGTTTGCCATTTCCTTCTGTATGATGGAATGGATGGATGGATGGAAAATGAGGAAACTGAGGCAAACAGTATGAAGTGATTTGCCCACGGTCACACAATTGATAAGTGTAAGAGGCCAGATTTGAACTCAGAAAGATGAAGTTTCCTAACTCCAGACCTAGTACTCTATTCATTACAGCGCCATCCACCTGCCCATTTCACTATATTCAGAATGGCAACTTTAAGCTGGATGGAAAAATCCAATGATATAATTATACAGCTATTCTAACAATGCATGCTTTGGTCCATGGAACCTTATGAAAGATCCAAATTAATATCCCCTTTCTAAGGTGTCATAATTTCAAATATTTATTAGAAGAATTTGTCTAATACATATAAACACACATACATACACAATACATACTTTTATATATTTATATGTGGATATATGTTTATATGGCTATGTGGAGATATGTATATACCTTCTCTCCTCTGGATACACAGAGAGACTATAAGTTTATAACTTGGAATTTCTAATCAATAAGCATAATTATCACACATAAAAGTCTGTAACTTATAAAAATGTTTTGTTATACCAACAGCAAAGAACATACAGAAAGAAAAACACTAAATTTCCTTTCCTTTTTAAAAATGTTTGGGAATATATTCAAATGTCATACAGGTACAAATGTCACATAAACCAGGTAAAATATCTAGAGCACCTATTTTCTATTTTTAAAATTATATGCTACAAACATATAGAAAAAATCAATTAAGGTGCTTCACTTAGTATTTTCCCCATTCTATGGTACTTAAGATAAATATTATATAGTTTTATTCCCCATCATCTTCATGTTTCTCTTCTTCCTTTTCTTCTTCCTCCTCTACCTTTCTCTAGGAAGTTTTGCCTGTCCCCTCTGTACTATCAAATTTTCCTTTGGACTTAAAATCAGCAACATTCTTTTCATATTTTTCCTTCATTTTGCAGCCTTGTTGTATGGTTGCTTTTCATTCTCACTCACCGAGTTTGTTTATTAGTTTGTTTTTGCTACATCCCCAGCAAATATCCCAGGGTTTGTAGATTTTATCTTGAGGCAAAATTCTGAATAGGAAGAAGTCAGATGTGGCCATTTAGGAACATTTAGATCCTTCCTGCCCTCCACCCCCACTTTAGCTGGTCCATAATCCTTCATCTCTCTGTCATACTGCAATTTACCAGCCTTTGCCATTTCATCAGACTTGGATTTTTTCTTCTTAGACATATTCTTCCATGCTTCTGAACACTTCTTTGAAAATTCTTCAAAACTTACAGGAACTTCCAGACTTTCTTCTTATGTTCTTCATGGCATGATTGTACAAAGGAAGTATAAGTAGACATCCTGCCTTTTGGTTTCTTTGGGTCACCTTTGACTGTTTTTGGTGTGTAATTTTATGAGTCACTAATCCCTACTCCATGAATATTTGTTGAATTGTGACTCCAAATACATAGCTCTTCAGTCAGATTAAAAGTGTTTTCAGATAACTCTTTTCGGGGTTGAGGCAATGTTAAGGGTCCTAAGAAAATGGACATGATTGAATTTATAGGGTCTCCTAAAGAGAATGCTCCCAGATTGTTTTTGTATTATTATTTCTTTGTTGAAAAATGACATTATACCTAAACTTGCATTTTCTTTTCAAGATGCCCCACAGGGCAAAGTAGAATTGGTCTTGGCACACAAAAGACTGTCCTTCTCTTAGTATTGAGTGACAGCATCTTGCAGATGTGAGATGAGAATGAATGACTGATGGAGGAGATGCTAATAGGAAAAGGTCTTTGAATCATAGTGGGCAGGGCTGGTAATAGGTGGGGTATTAGATAAAAGGAGAGGGATACCCTAGAAAGGGAAGGAGGTAGTTCCTAAAGCTGAATAAGAGGGAGAAGATTATGGATAAGAAGGGAGGGGGGAGACTGAGAAGTTAGGATCTGGAAAGTTTTTTCTTTATAAACTCTGAATAGAGAATTCTAGACTATATCTGTTTCTTCTTTCCTTCAGGTCAGGACATGTAGCTGTGAGCTCATGTTTCTGGGAACCATCCTTGATTGGGAGAAAGTACAGCAGAAACCACCAAACTATGAGGCTCATCTCCTTTGGAGTTTCTATTTGGGGAAAACAATTTTGTTTCTACCCCACTCGACCCCATATGATGAGAATCAATATTTATCCTCTACCTATAAGAGAAAGGGGAAAAAATCAAAGGTATAAATAACAAGGAAGAGGCAAAGAAGGCACTTTCCCTGGGTGTACAAATCTGGGAGATGATGAAAGTCTATTTCCTATCTCAAGGGTGCCTTGCCAAGAAGATGAGGTTGTGAGGGGATACAAGTTTACGTTCTTGTCTTGGTTACCAAATTAGCTTGTTGTAGTAGTGTCAGAATATCAGCCTTCTGTCCACTTCCCCAACCCTTCCTTTTTACTCACTCCACCCACTTCCTCCTCCCTTGTTCACAGCTCTGTTACTTAGGGTCCAAAGACTAATAATCTGTGGAAAAATCCAGTCTGGCTCCACTTACCTTGCTTGCCTTATTTCACTTTCCTCACCTCCATATACAATATATTCCTGCCAAAGAGACCTTCTCTCTTCTCCCCACTCTTACCTTGCCCTCTCTTACTTCAAGGTATTTTTCTATTTTAGTCTTAATGGATAAAATTCAGTAATTTAGGAAGATCTGGGTTTGAATTCCCCAGCTCCTCCCCAAGAAATTTACTAGTTGGTTTATCCTGAGTAAATTTCTTTACCTCTTTGAATCTCAGTTTCTTCAAATATAAAATGGAGACAATGACAGCACTCACCTCAAAAGGTTATTTTGAGGCTCAAATAAGATAATATCTCTAGAACATTTTATAAATCTTTTAAAGCCATGGAAATGTGAGCCAATGTTATTATTATTATCTCCCCATTATTTATTTCAAGACTCAGTGTTTCCTCCTACATGAAGCCTTCCCTAATTTGTCACCTTTTCCCTGGTTCTCAAAAGTCTTTTTGGAACAGCTAGATAGTGCAGTGGATATAGTGATAGTCCGAAGTCAGAGAATTTAAGTTTAAACACGGTCTAAGACACTTAACACTGAATTATCTGTGTATCCTAGGCAAATCCCTTAACCCTCATTACTTCACCAAAATAAATTAAAAATGAAACAAAGGTCTCCTCTCTGGCTTCAGATTTCCCATTGTACTTCTCATAGTTCTTTGTATTTCCCTTTAGCATTCAGCATATTCTGCCTCAATTCTACTTTTTTGGATTCAAACCTTTATCTTCTCTCTCCTGCTATCCCCTTCATTTGTAAGCTTTGTGAGGACAGGGACTGTGTCCTTTTTCTCTTTGTATTCCTGGCACAGAGGGACCTCATTCATAGCAGGTGCTTTAATAAATTTCCTGTTGGATTGTTGAATTGAATTGTGGTGAGAACATTTGTGAAGGAATTACCTAAGGAAGTTAAAACTACTAAATCTTGCAGTGAACAAATGGATTGTCATCCAGATGTGTTTCATGAAGAGCCGACTTCAATAATACTCAGATAGATTGATGATCAAGAAAAACCAAGCTACACAAGAAATATAATTGTGCTTTTCCAAGGTGAAAAACACAGTGGGAAAGGCTCCAACCAATTTATTAGCATCTATTTTAAAGAACTGTGAATTAACTATCAACAGCTGCAGAGGGCAGTCTTATGACAAAGGCATAAACACAAAAGGCATCTATAAAAAGGCAGATCATCAAAGAATTGGCTAGTTGTTTGGGTTTTAAGGAAAGAACCTTTTTCTCTTCCCTAGATGATTTTTACGGGCCCTTTGAGCTCTGAGATCCTATGTTCTATGTTCTGATATAATTTGAAAACATATTTTTAAATAATGGGATTCTCAAAAATCTTTTCTAGCACCATAGTTAAACTTATTGAACATTCAGAATTGAATTCTAACGGTTATAAATAGGGAGCATTATGATCAACGTGAAACTTTTTTTTTTGGTAAGGAACAAATTCTGTCAATCACATGTTTATTTCCCCATCTCTCATGAGTACTGCCCAACTACAAAAGGTGTTCTCACCACTAATCAGCTTTCAAAAACCGGCCATCTCTTTTCCCTTAGTTCTACTTCTTTTTGTATGATAGCATTTGTCTCTTAGGTCTTGGGTTTGCCTCTGTGGACCATCTAATCAGATCATGACAGCCTCAAACCTACTAGGATAACTCCCTTTCCACTTCTTAATTTTGTCACTGGTTATACATTTCATTGATTTGACTCTAAGTCAAGGACATATTGTATAAAACTTGAATCGGAATGTTAATTTAAAAGGTGTTTGTTGCTTAAGTAGATTATATATGTGTCCATGCGGATCTTTCTAAATGCAGCTCATAGAGACATATGAATAGATGTATTTGGAGTTTCTTTTATCCCTCTTCTAAAGAGATTTTGATTCCTAAAAGGAGCCATGAGACTGGTCTACTCTGCTGTGCTCAGAGAAGGGATAATAGACTAAAATTATTTCTACATTGTGATTGTTCAGTCATTCAGTTGTATCTAACTCTCACTGACCCCATGACCATAGCATTCCCAGTCCTGCTTTCTTCTACTATGTCCTGATGTCTGTTCAAGCTCATGTTCTTTGCCTCCATGACACCATCAATCTCATCCTCTGCCATCTTCTTCTTTCACCATCAATCTTTCTCAAAATCAGGGTCTTTTCCAATGATTTTTATTTTCTCATGATGTGGCCAAAGTATTTAAGCTTCAACTTTAATATTTGTTTTTCCAAAGAAGAATCTGAGTCAATTTCTTTAAGTACTATACCTGGGATTCTCAAAACTCTTTTCTAGCACCATAGTTTAAAAATATTGATTTTCCACTAAAAGCTAGTAGAAACAATTAACAGCTTTAGAAAAATTATAGAATATAAAATAAACCTATATGTATCATCAGCATTTCTATATGTTACCAATAAAGCCCAGAAGCATTTCTTTAGAAAAAGAAATCCCATTTAAAATAACAGTAGACAATATAAAATATTTGCGAGTCTACCTGTCAAGTTGCAATGACCTTATATAAAAAATATATTATCTATTATATATCACATATATAATATATATTAATTTTTTTAATATTAAGCTTCAAGCTAGCTTTTATACTCTATGTTCAGCATCATAATAATGCAAGTCTACACTCCATCCACTGATACCAAAGAGGCTAAACTTGCTTAGTTCTGTGAAGACCTACAATATCTTCTAGAAATAATATTTTTAAAAATATATATCTTTTTTCCTAAATATTGCTAATCTAGGGAAAGTTATTTTTAGGTTCAAGTCAGTCTCCTTTGAGCTACCATATATTATCAAAGAAGGAGTATCCAGAGGCTTGATTCCCTTTACCCCAAATGCCAGTTACACAAAGACTATTATACAAAGTTCATAGCTAATAAACCCCATTTATACAAGTCTATTGCAAACAGAAATAGAGAAGCTATACACATTAGCATAAACTACAAAATAGTCAATGAGTACTCCCTATAGGAAAAAGTTATCTTAGACCAATGGAAATAGTCTCTGATCTCACCCAAAAAGAAATTGCTTGAAGTCTCTAATGCAGTAATTTAGAAATAGAGACATGCTCAAACTCTCACTCCTTGATTTCTTCTCAGAGTCTTTCTCTTTTTCCAGGATTCCTTCCAGGGACCTCTTCTTGAAGAAAGGCTGGAACCATGTATATCTTCTCTCTTTGCTCAAAACCATAAAAGAGAAAAGAAGCCCTCTACTTACAAGTTCTCACCAATTGCCCCTTTGCAAACACATGGCATGGAGTAATTATAGAAGAGTCTCATGCAAATGACTGGGTTATATGCCAAATAATAAAGTAAATAATATCTATGCATCCAGAATGGGTATCACTTCAGCTTTTATGATCTTCCTCAAACCAAGCGGTAATACCACTTCACACCTGGCAAGGCTTTACTTTGGGGTATTCCACTCATGGTAAAAACCTCCTGGTAGGTCAGTATTTAGTCTTCTTGGAGGCTGTAAATAAAGAGATTGAGAAGCTCCTGTTTCTCTCTCTTGAGGCAGTCTGAAATCTTTAAGAAAGTAGCATCTGGTCAATATTGATCTTTTGTCCATATGGCCACCATTTTGCTCCTCAGTTTCAAAGCTTTTCAAGTTGAAGTCTGAAATCTATTCCCCATGCTTCTACAATGAACACTCATTTAGTTTGTACCTCTACTTCTTTCATTGTACCATGTGTGTGTGTATGTGTGTATGAGAAAGTCTGTGTGAGTCTGTGTGTGTGTGTGTGTGTGAATCTGAGGAACACCTGAGAGGAGTGGTTTCCATTTGTCAGAGTCTCAACTTGTTCAGAAACTAAGAAAACATCCATTTCCTCTCTAATTATCTCTCTTACAGAATACTTTCCCCTCCATTGCTTTTCTTTATCTTTTGAAGTGATGTAGAGGATATCAGTGGTGGAGGTGATGTAATCAGGAGGATGTTGAGAAGTTGTTCTTAAGGTATCTGTAAGAAGAAAAGTTACCAAAGGTCTAAAACACATCTCAGACCTTATTAATGCTGAAGAATAAGTGAAGAGAACATCATCAACAATAATAGCAATAGTGATAATAGTTAACATTTATATATCACTTCAAAGTTGCAAAGTTCTTTGAAAATATTATCTCATTTTATCCTGTATAGTTGTCATTTATCAGTTGTGCCTGACTCTTTGTGACCCCATTTGGAATATTCTTGGGAAAGACACTGGAGCAGTTTGCCATTTCCTATTCTAGTTCATTTTACAGATGAGAAAACTAAGGCAAACAGGTTTAAGTGACTTGCCTGGGGTCACACAGTTAGTTATATCTGAGGCCAGATCCTAACTCCAGACCCAGTATTCTAGCCACTCTGCCATTTTGCTGTTCTGTGTTATCCTTCCATTTACTTTAAGAGGTAGTGAAAAGGGGATCCTGAAACTCTGAAAATCCTAGAAGGAGAAAATCTCCTTCAACTCTGCCTCAATAAGGGACTCTGCCCCAAGGGACAAACAATTTCATCCTTATTATCTGGGTGGGGTCGGTTCAGAACTGAAACTCATTGAATTCAATTCAAATTCTAGCTCAAGCTGAAACCCAGCTAGGAGCCAACTTGGGACTCCACCCATAAGCCCCCTTCAGCTTGTAGCCAAAGCTCTCATTATAAAAGAGCCAAACTAAAACCCTCTCTTTGCAGATGTTCCAAACATGACAAGCTCCATGTTTGGTATGCCAAGGGCCTCTGTCCACTGGAATACTCTTTCCAGTGCCATCCCCTCCTTATCCTCACCTATTTCCCTAACCAGACTTTATGCCTCTCTGTTGGGATTTTTAACCTTACTTCCAATCCCCATAATAAACCTCTTTTATCAATCTATATTTTTGGGTCTGTAAATTCCTTTACAGAGAACCTCTGTGCCACCAGAAGAGAGTCCCCAAAACTCCCTACCCTTGTGCCAAATCCCAAAGGGGTGCAGGGGACCCAAACCTCTCCATTTGGTTCCCTGAACCCCAAACCTGTCATGAAACCTTATCATTTAACTCCCTGATCACCAGAAATCCTAATATCATTTTGGTTCCTTAAATCTAAACCTCATCAGTAGGTACTATTTTCATTCCCATTTCATTTTTAAAGAAATAGAAACTAAACAAATTCCCCATCGTCACATAGGTAGGAAGTATCTAAGGTCAGTTTAGAACTCAGATCCATAGTTTCACTATGCCATCTAGCTGTCTACTGTAAATGCCTTCTTCATGTATAGATAAAATGTTATGGGTATGACCATTAAGCATCATTTTGAGCAAAGGAGGTCCAGCTACCTATCACTCATACAGGGAACTTCAAGTATATTAGGGGAACTGATTCTTCACGCCTTCTATAGGACTTCAGGGCTAACAAATTACTCCTTTTCTGGGGCATGACTTTACTTTGAAAACACATGCATTCTTTCTTCTAACTAGGAGAAGGAGAAAAATGGCTACTTGCCTTACTTGGTTTAGGCAATGGCTTTTTTTTCCCATTTCCTAGTGAATATCTTTATGGGTCCTGAGTGATTGCACATTAAAAGAGAGAGAGAGAGAGAGAGAGAGAGAGAGAGAGAGAGAGAGAAAGAAAAAGAGAGAGAGCTAATACTCTTTCTATCCTCTGAAATTGTCTAGTTCTGGCCCTAAGCTCAGCTCTTATTTTTGAGGAAACATACTTTCCAAGATCCATGAGAAAGAGGGAGCCTTTCCAAAATCTTATCAAGCTACAGATATTAATTAAGTATAGTCAGAATCACTGGCCAATATTTTTTTTATGGAAGGTAAATAAAATCTAAATTGGATAAGAGATAAGCAAGTTTGTACACAACCAGCTACTTTAACCAGTAGCCAAAATGGAGAGAAGTAGTATTCTCTAAGAAGCAGAGGGCGTTACTGGCTCCTGGGAGGCTAATTTCTCCCAGGAGGAACAGAGAAGGAAATAACCACCTGTCATTAAGCCAGGAAAATGTCTCTCTCTCTCCTACCCCTGGAGGCATATTCCTGGCTCTCTCACTGGAGCCTGGCCACCAGACAGGATCAGTCCTGTCCCATCAAACTATGATCTGGACTTCTTCTCCCAGCCATGGTGCTACTTCATGTTAGCTGTTCTTATGGCTTATCTTACAGCAGCTGTTCCCCAAAGCATCTCCCCATTTGTGATTGCATTCTATTTTTTCTTTCTGCCAGACAGAAATCTGGAAACACCTTGGGAGTCTGAACACTAAGTCTTCTCCTTCCCTAAAAGTCTCTTTGCCTTTTGTGGGTGTGACCAAAGTTGGAATTACATTTGAAGCAGCTAAACATACTATAATAACCCCCTGAATACATGGAAGATATTGGCAAGGAAAAGAAAGAGGGTCACATATTTCCCTGAACAAAATTGACTAAAATATGTAGAGAATAAACATCCCATCACGCGTTGTTTGTTGATGATAAAAACATATGAAACACTGCCTTAAAGGGTTCCTTCTAGCAAAGTGTCTCCTGCCCATACATCAAGATCATTCAAGATTCCTTGAATGATTTAACGTTGCAGGTGAGACATAAAGCTTGCTTAAGGTGTTTGTCATTGTGATGAAAGTCATATAACATATATGCCAAAGTGAAGAAGTAGATGGTGAGGTCCTCCAAAAGCTTCTGCTTGCAGATGATGTCATGCTGGGTTGTATCAAGCCCCAGAATATTGCAAAACATCTTATAAGTCAGAAAAAAAAGACAAAAAATTGACTTAAATAATTACACAAAGCAAATAAAAGAGTAACAGCAATATTGTAAGATAAGCAACTTGTGAATGACATAACTATTCTTTCCAGGGCAACTCTGAAGGACTTATGATGAAAAATACTATCTATACCCAGAGAAAGAACTGATGGTGTCTGAGTGCAGATTGAAGCATCCTTTTTGGTTTTACTTTCTTTATTCTTCTTTATTTTTTTAGTCTGTGTTTTCTTTCACAACATAACTGTTATGGAAATATTTTGCATGACCAGACATGTATGACCTACATTGAATTGCCGTATTCACAATAAAGTGGGGGGAGTAGGGACAGAGGAAGGGAAAGAATATAAAAGTCAAAGTTTTAAAAACAAATGCCAAATTTTTTTTATGTAACTGAGGGAAAATAAAATACCAAATAAATTTTAAAAAGAAAAAAGAAAAAGTAGATGACGAATATATGTTGACCAGATTATAACAAGCCACTTAGGGGGACTACCTATAGGACTTTTCCATCTCTCTCTCTATCTGTCTTGCTTACAGAAATATATTTGTATTTAAGTCCACAAATTTGTCTATGTTACATATTATGGGTATATATCTATATAGGGGACAAACTAAACCTAGAGTTGAATAAAAAAAAGAAAGTTTATTGGATTGCCTTCAGGAAATTGAAATGTTCTTTCAATAATTCCAAATTTCTTACAGCAGTGAAGGTCTTTTTAATACTGACATTCTACTGATGTTCATGACTGTAAACCATGGAACACAAGAGCCTCTGAAGAACTATAAATGAATTTCATACAAAGAGCAATGGATAAGGCAGAAGATAGCTATGAGCAAGAAGAGGAATAAAGTATGTGATCAGAATATATGATAGGAAAAGATTGGCTGGTCAGGTGATGTGGAAAGGGCAAAAAATGACAACTGCTCCATTGCGAGTCCTCAAGATGTCAGGAGAAAATGAGGAAAAGCTCTATCTAATATTTTGAGGTGTATCTCCTCACAGAGGGTGATAAACTGATAGGAAATTAAAACCTATACACAAAGGATAGAGATATATTTTGATTTGTGTCACTGAAGGGAGCATCCAAATTAATGAGACCATCAATCCATTTGAGTAACCCATACTCAGCATCTAAGATTCTGGGTTTACAAGGGCCAGTTCTAATGTTGGGGGTGACCTCTCCTCAAATCTTACTTCTTTGATTCATTTTCCACCTACCTCACATTCCTTTTGGAAGGAAATCTTAGAATATAGTTCAAAAAGAGATTATATCTAGATTTTTCCCAGATGTAAGTAAAACAAGCCACAAATTCAATTGCTTTCAGTCATGACTGACTTTCTGTGACTTCCTTTGTGATTTTCTTGGCAAAGACACTGGAGTGGTTTGCCATTTCTTTGTCCAGTTCATTTTACAAATAAAGAAATCAAAGCAAACGGGGTAAGTGGCTTGCCCAGGATCACACAACTAAGAAGTATCTGAGGTCAGATTTGAACTCAAGTCCTGCAAATTCCAGACTCATCCCCTATTTTACTGCACCACCTTATTTCACCCCAAAGAAAATGAAGAAAACCCATAAAGGATTTGTATAGAGAGAGACATAAATGACTCCTAAGTAATCAGTACTTTTCTCTTCCCTCTTCAGTGAGATTTTCCTTCTTTGCCAAGGTCTTATAGTACTCCAGATTTATAGCACCACCCTGTGATTAGGACTCTTTTTTGAAGGAAAATAAACTTGAGCACTGTAGAAAGTCAACCCTCCCAGACATTATGGTGGTTCCCACTTTCACCCCAGGGATGGTGGCTGTTTTAAGTGCTTGCATTCACCCTGGAAAGAAAATGAAATCGGGGTTTATAGAGGGACAATCAACCATCTTATCATCTTACTAATCTTATTACCAAGCTTTTTGAATAACTCATAATAGGTAAATTTTTTTCTCTTCTATATAAAATTCAGTTCTTTGTTGATTTGCTGGGCTTCAGAGCCTCATACATGATACTCTTCACCCTCATGGTATTTCTACCATGTTTAATATATATTGGACTACCTGCCATCTAGGAGCGGGGATGGAGGAAGAGGGGGGGAAATCAGAACACAAGGTTTTGCAAGGGCTAATGTTGAAGAATTGTAGAATTGTCCACTCATATGTTTTGAAAAATAAAAAGCTTTAATAAAAAAAGAGAAATAAGTACTGCTCATAAATTTCCACTTCTCCCAAACAAAGGCTGGCTTTCTGAACTCCCAAGGAACTCAATAATACCCATGAAATTCATTCTCTCACTAAGGCTGGGTCTAGACACTCAGAATTCTGGTACACGGGGCACAGAAGCAATCAATTCCCCATCAACACCCTGGATACTGTCATTTTTTTTGAGCAAAAAGGCTTCTATTACTAGATCTGTGGGGGCAGAGGGAGGGAAGTTAGTTGATTTCTGGAAGATTGCCTGTGTGCAGCAGTTACTTCCCAGGAACCAAAGCCTATCTTCAGGTCACTGGTCTTTGACCTATATTCAGCAATCTCAGGATCTTTCCAAAAAGGAAAAGGCTATTCTCTAAAGACTCCCTTTTATAAAAATTAGGCCTAACCAACAGATTGACTCTGACCCACAACGGAGTCAATTCATGCCTATTGATCCACAATAGCCCAAACCAATCATTTCTTCCCCAAGAGATTTCCCAAGAAATAAGACTTAAAAAGTAAAGTGGATATTCTATGAACCTGTCAAGTTAATTGTATGAATCAAAATATGTTTTCTGCTATAAAACAAGATTTACAAAAGCCTGCCTGTCCCCTTCTCATCACCTTAATCAAGGATTCATATACACTTGTGTCTGGAGGGATGGATGGAGAGATAGATAGATAGATAAGTAGATAGGTAGATAGATAGCTTATTTTTGCAAAGATTTTGCAGAAATGGGAAAGTAGGTTTGTAAGTAGGTTAGCTGATTTTTTTCTCTGTCTTCTTTTTGGATATTAATAATATCCTCAATTTTTTTGCAACTGTTAGAATTGTCTTAGGAAGATTCTGAAGATCACCTGACAAGATAATATACTGGACATTGAGTTTTTTTTTTCCTCAAGTTATACTTCCAAGTATTCAAACTCTATTACAGAGAGGACAGTTCTGATGGGCTGGCCACATTATTCAAATGTCAAATGTACATTTGCTTAAGGGACCTTTTTATAGAGAATTCACACAAAGATAGTATTTACATGGAGGTCAGAAGAAGCAATAGGACAGTCTCAAGTTTTTTCTGAAGAACTTTCGAATCAATTGAGAGTCATGGAGTGCTGTGCTTTATGAGCAAAGCAGATTTTGCAGTAGCTCAAAAGAAATGCCCAAATATAGAGCTATCTCCTCTCCAAATGTTCATGTGGACTAATTGTGACTAACCTATAAGAGAGCCTTCCAGTCCTGTACTGGTCTGTCTTTTTGTCTCTCTTCATGAAGGACAGCAACCTTTCTCCCCTCTTTCAGATGTCTTAGAACCGATCTTTCAATGTCTTCCAAATTGTTGTCTATTCTTGCTGTGTAGGTTTGGTCCAATCGAGTTGCTGTTTCTGTCTTAATTTTCCTTAGTGTCATTTGTATTTCCTTACAGCGAATTAAGGACTATAATGTTAGAGTTCAAATGTGGTGATTCCACTATTCTTGATAAAGAGAAGAGTTTGATACAGTAATCTGGGTAGATCTTTTTTCATTTTTCATCTGTTTGCTGTGTTTTTCCTAGTATTATACTTAAATATTTTGGCTTCATTCATTGAGTTTCTCATCAGGCTTACTGTAAATCTGTAAACGTTTATAGATGAGTGTATTCATTTTTAAAATAATTTTATTTATTTTAATATCCTTTTCTTTTTCTAAGTTTGAGTTCCAAATCCTCTTCCTCCTCACCCTATATCCTACTCACTGAAAAGGCAAAAAATATAATATAAATTATACATGTGAAAACATGCAAAACACATTTCCACATTAGCCATACTTCCAAAGAAAAGCAAGAAAAATAAAAAAGAGAAAATTCTACTTCAATTTCCATCAAGGTTCATCAGTTCTCTGGCTGAAGGGGGATAGAATTTTTTCATCATGAGTCCTTTGGAATTGTCTTAGATTATTGTAGTGAGCAGAATAGCCAAGTCTTTCACAATTAATCATAATTATATTATTGTTACCGTATCCATCAGTCTTCCAGTTCTTCTCAGTTCACTTCACATCAGTTCATTTGTTATCCCCCCCCCACCTTTGTCATTTCCTACAGTACAAAAGTATTCTATCACAATCATATGTTTCAACTTGTTCAGCCATTCCCCAACTGAACATTCCTTTGATTTCCAATTCTTTGCCAGCACAAAAAGAGCTGGTCTAAAGACTTTTGTAAATATTGGTCCCTTTCCTATCCTTTTCCTTTCTCTTTGATCTCCAATAGTAGTATTTCTGGGTGAAAGAATATGTACTGTTTTATAGCCTTTTGGACACAATTTTAAATTTTTTTCTGGAATAATTGGACTAGTTCACTTCTCCACCAGCAGTTAGAGGCAGAGATTCTCTGTTAGAGGTGGTACAGTAGATGGAGTGCTGAACTGGGAGTCAGAAAGACCTAAGTTCAAATTCAGCCTCACACATTTGTTGTCTGTATGAATCTGGACAAAACGTCTATTTTAGTTTCCTTAGCTGTAAAATGGAGATTAATAATAGCACCCAGTTCTTTCTTTTTGTTGTTGTTGCTGAGTCATTTCAGCCATGTATGACTCCCTGTGATCCCATTTGGGAGTTTTCTTGGAGTTTTGCCACTTCCTTCTCTAGTTAATTTGACAGATGAGGAAACTGAGGCAAACAACGTAAAGTGACTTGCTCAAGAATGCACAAATAGTAAGTATCTGAGGTCAGATTTGAACTCAAGAGGAATCTTTCTGATGCCAGACCTAGTACTTTTATCCAAACTTCTTATAAGGATCAAATGAGATAGTACTTCTGAAGCATTCAGCATAGTGCCTGACACAGTAGATTTTACTAAATGTCATTTTCTTCTTCCTTATCCTTTCTCCTCCAGTGTCATTGAGGATATCCTAAGTGGCCCACAAATAGAAGTGGGATGAGTAACAATTCCAGATGCTCTTAGTTATGGATAACATTGTTCTCATTGCATCTAGAAAACTAGAAAACATTACTGAGAAGGGTCTAACAATCCACCCAGGAAAAACCAAATAAGTGAAGAAATTGGATTTATCCAGATTGTGACAAGCAGTTTTCTACTGAGTTAGCCCATTAGTACATATGTCTTTGACAGGTGCTACAAATAGACAATGAGCTGGGCCAAAAACTGACGAGAAGGAAGAGAGTGGGCTAGATTGCATTTGAGAAGCTAAATGGTGCTTAAAATGATGCTAAGTTCCTCCTTGACACAAACCCTCTTATTTTTAACACCAACAGTCTTCCAATGTTACTGCTGGGCTGCAAATCATGGGACATCAGAAATGCCAAAGAATGAATGTTGTGGAGGGTCCAAAAAACCACAGGGAGACTTGTGGATATAAGGAGCTTGTAGTATCTCTTACCAGTGATGAATAAACTTAAGAAGTCACATGAAAGAACCCCAGGAAATGTACAATTGGAAAAGATGTGGCAAAGGTGCAGGATAATGATGGACATCCCGGTGGCTGCCCTAGTACTTTCTGAAATCTAGAAAAATCTAGACTGAGAGTCTTTAGTTGTTTTATGTGTCTTAGACTCCTTTGTCAGCTATAGAAATCTAAGGACTCCTCAGAATAATGTTTTAAGTGTGAAAAATAAAAGATATCAGATTATAAAGGAAATCATTTCTATTAAATTGAAGTATAATTTTTTTCCTGTCCAAATTCACAAACCCATTGACCATAGTTTAAAGACCTTTGATCTAGAGGATCTTCTAATTCAAAGATAAACCAGAATGGATCATCTTTGGAGAATTTATGGAAGGGAATAAAAACAAATGGTACAAGAGAAGAAGGTATCTTATGCACCTGTGGAAGTGGCATCCACGACAGAGATCAAAGATATTTTCAAGTAGAAGAAAATTATTCTCTGCTATCAACAATCCAAGCTTAGTTACTAAGCTCACTAAAAGTGAAGGGATATGGGAGACAGCTCTGCCCCTCCAAGTCCTGTAGCTTCATTCCCTCAGGGAGCACCATTCATTGTGGGAGCAGGGGGAAAGCTCCCAGCACGGGCCACACTGGCTACATTAATCTTGGCAGGTTCCAAAGCTTCCTTCCTGGAGCAAAGGAGAAATCTCCCAATGAGCTCAGATTTCACCAGTGAGGAGTTTGCACAGAAGGTTTTGACTAGGGGATTTGCATAAAGCCAGGTCTATCTTTGGAAGCTGGCTAGAACCCAGGGATCCAGGCTTGGGGAGGGAGGACAATATTCTTTCCATAGCCACGACTGACATTCACTGGAGTTTGTTTTCACTGTGAATCTTTCACAGGAATTCCTACATATAACACCAGAGTCTTTGAGGCCTGAACATTTTTTTTCAAACGGAAAAAACTGGGTCAAGCAATGACCATGAAACCAAGGTTTCAAAAGCCTTTCCATCACCCCTCCTTTTTTTTCTTACTCCTTTAGAACTTGTCCAAAATTTTCCTTCTCAGTTGATATTTCTCCTTTTGAACTGTAGCCCAAAGGTGAAGAATGTTGGGCAAGTTTCTTTGTAGATGGGTGGAGTTGTTTTTGAGCATGATGAGTAAGGGGGAAAAGTACTAGCAGCCCTATAAGTGGTTCAGTAGAGTAGAATGAAAGCCAGATTGGAAGTTAGGAGACCTGGATTCTAGTCCTGGTTCTCCCACTGACTTTCTGGATGATCTTGAGCAATTTCTTCACATTTTCGAGCCTCAGTTTCCCCATTTGAAATGATATTCCCTCACCCTTATAGAGCAATTTGAGGTCTATCTGCGATTTCCTTAACTCAACCTAGTGAAATGGGTATTAGCAAGTTGAGGGTTTGGACTGGGTAATGTCTAAAGGTCCTCCTAGGATTAACCATCTTGGAGGAAACAGAGCTGGGATCTGAATTCAGGTTCTCAGATTACAAATGCAGTGTTCTTTCTATGGCAATGCCAGTCCTCATCCTGTTGTCTTTTTAGAAAATTCAGATTGACACACAGACCAGTGAATAATCAGGCTTTTCTGTTTTGACCCAGATCTTCCCCACCTTGCTCATTAATTAATTCTTCAGATCCAGAGATCTTCACCTCATAACGTTTAATAGTTAAAAGTTGGAATCCTTTCATGCTCCCATAATGCCTCATGGTGAGATTGGCTTGAACATTTATTAAGTGTCTATAGTGAATTCAAACAGAACATAGAACCATCTCTCCCTCAGCACACTCTGCCCTCATCCAGACTAGATGAGGCAGTAAGGCGGCAGTGAAGAGATCAAAGGATTTGTTGTCAGGAAGATCTGAATTCAAATCCTAACCTAATCCCTACTGGCTCTGTAACCCTTGTAGGGCAATTCTTAACCTCTTTTGCTTCAGTCTCTGTATCTCTAAAAGGGGAATGACAATAGCATCTACCTCACAGAATTGTTAAGGAACTCAAGTGGGGTAATCTGTGGGAAGCATGATGCAGACCTTAAAGCACCATATAAATGTTTTTCATTGTAACTAATCTCTCAAATAGATAAATGGTACTTTGTTAAGGCTAGTGCTCTAACCATAATAGAAATTGGGGTTTTCTTTCAGACTCTTTTTTCCTTTAGGATTGAAGGCTCAAGGATTAGGGCTGACATTCTCCAATTGATAAATGGTCAAAGGATATGAACAGATAATTCTCAGACGAAAAAATTGAAACTATTTCTAGCCATATGAAAAGATGCTCCAAGTCATTATTAAGCAGAGAAATGCAAATTAAGACAACTCTGAGGTACCGCTACACACCTGTCAGATTGGCTAGAATGACAGGGAAAAATAATGCGGAATGTTGGAGGGGATTTGGGAAAACAGGGACACTAATACATTGTTGGTGGAACTGTGAATATATCCAACTATTCTGGAGAGCAATTTGGAACTATGCTCAAAAAGTTATCAAACTGTGCATACCCTTTGATCCAGCAGTGTTACTACTGGGCTTATATCCCAAAGAGATCTTAAAGAAGGGAAAGGGACCTGTATGTGCACGAATGTTTGTGGCAGCCCTCTTTGTAGTGGCCAGAAATTGGAAACTGAGTGGATGCCCATCAACTGGAGAACGGCTGAATAAACTGTGGTACGTGAATATTATGGAATATTATTGTTTGGTAAGAAATCACCAATAGGATGATTTCAGAAAGTCCTGGAGAGACTTACACGAACTGATGCTGAGTGAAATGAGCAGGGCCAAGAGATCATTATATAGTTCAAAACAATACTATATGATGACTAATTCTGATGGACCTGGCCATCCTCAGCAATGAGATCAACCAAATCAGCTCCAATGGAGCAGTAATGAACTGAACCAGCTATGCCCAGCAAAAGAACTCTGGGAGATGACTAAGAACCATTACATTGAATTCCGAATCCCTATATTTTTGCCTACCTGCATTTTTGATTTCCTTTGCAGGCTAATTGTACATTATTTCAGAGTCCGATTCTTTTTGTACAGCAAAATAATGGTTTGGTCATGTATACTTATTGTGTATCTAATTTATATTTTAATATGTTTAACATCTACTGGTCATCCTGCCATCTGGGGTAGGGGGTGGGAAGGAGGGGAAAAACTGGAACAAGAAGTTTGGCAATTGTCAATGCTGTAAAGTTACCCATACATATAACCTGTAAATAAAAGGCTATTACAAAAAAAAAAAAAAAAAAGAAAGAAAAGAAAAAGAAAAAAAAAAGGATTAGGGCTGAAATGATCTGAAAGATCATTTTGTTCAACTCCCTCATTTTACTGATGAGGAAATAGAGACCCAGAGAGGACCTTGCCTAAGGTCCCTGGGACTAGAACCCAGATTAGCATTTCCTCCAGAGCATCAAGTTCCCTTTCTGCCTTTTGATCATTTAGGAAAAGCTGCCTGTGGTTCCACATTGGATTTGCCAGCTCATTATATTTCAGTTCTAGGAGACTTTCCCAACTAGGGCGGGGCGGCTGCCAACATACTTCCTTTTCTAGGAAGGGTAGAGGGGGGTAGGGGTTGGGCTTTCTTGTAGGATGGTGGCTACTACAGCATGTATGTGAAGGGAAAGATATTAGTTAATCCTTTGCTCCTGTGACCATCCACCTTTCCCTTCTGTCCTAGTGCCATCTCTGACACTCCAAAAAAATAATTGCCCTGGAGCTCTCTTCAGAAGCACCAGGCATCCCTGTGGAAAGCGAATTTTTTCAGATTTACTCTTTGTACTTCCAGCATATCTCCATGGGGAACCTGAAAGAGAGGTGGTAAAGTTGAGCTTTTCCCCAAATCAGGATGGTAGGGTCATGTGATAACCTCTGGAGTGACTAGGGGACAGGCTGTAGTCAGCTCTAATTAGTTTGAAAGAGCCCATTGCTAAAATTCCATGTGAACCTTTATATTTCAGAAATCATCACAGCTTGATTTCTTGTTTTGTTGCTTTTCTGCCCTTCAGAAAGTATTAATAATGCAGATTAAACTTCATTTCCTCCTTCTCAGTCCTGTTGTTAAACACTTACCACCACCTCCTATTTTACTCTATAAACATTATGTAAAGTCAGGGAGGAGGGGCACAGTAGAAGGCTCAGGGAATAAAGTCATCATGGAACTGGAGGCCTGGTGATTGGAGGCTAATAATAATAATAATAATAATAATAACTGGAATTTATATAGAATTTTAAAGTTTGTCTAGATCACATCCATGATCTCATTGGAGCCTTGCAACACCCCTGAAATAATGGTCAAGCATAATGTCTGCCAGATGGAAGGGGACTTATTGGGCTTAGAAGCTTGAGTGGATCATTAATGGCCCAAGTGAAGGTGTCCTAGGATAACATTCCTGTGTTCTCTGCCTCAATAGTTCTGCGCTATGGTATTTTTATTTTACGTTATAATTTGTCCTTGAATAATAATGAATCTTAAATAAAGCTGTATACATATATGTGCATATAAAGACAGATACACATCTGTACACGTACATAGTACCTTCATATTTCTCTGTGTGTCTGTGTATACACATACACATGTGTGTGTATAAACAGATATACATATAGCCTTACTCTGGGGTCTGAAGGGAAATAAAGGCATTTTTAAAGTTGAGACAGGAATATCTATGTAGAAGTTCTTAAATTGGAGTCCATGGATTTATTTTTTTTAGCATTTGAATAACTGTTTTAATAAAATTATTTTCCTTTTGTTTTATTTACTTTATGCATTTAAAAACATTATTCTGGCAAGGAGTCCATACCTTTCAAAACCAAAGGGGTCTATGACATAAAGAAAGTTAAGATCCCCTGACTTAGGGAAAGTCCTAGGCATGGGCTGGCAGAAGTGGCAGAGATTATACTTTCTAGCTACCTAAAGCCACTAGAAGAATCTGTCAAAGTTACTCCCCAAGCTTTTATTATGCCCTTACTGGCGCCAAGCACCATACCAAGTGGCAGGAAGAGTGAATAAAGAGAAAGGCAAAAAACTTCATCTGTTCCCTCAGGAATACATTCTAGTAGAAGAAACAATTTTTTATTAAAGCTTTTTATTTTAAAAACATATGCATAGATAATTTTCAACATTTACCCTTGAAAAATCTTATGTTTCAAATTTTTCCCTTCCTTCCCCCACCTTCTCCCCAGCACTCCTAGACAGTAAGTAATCTAATCTATGTTAAATATGTGCAATTCTTCCATACATATTTCCACAGTTATGCTGCACAAGAAAAATTGGTTCAAAAGGGAAAAAATTGAGAAAATAAAATGAAAGCAACCAACAACAAAAAAGGTGAAAATATATTGTGATCTACACTCAGTTCCCACAGTCCTCTTTCTGGGAGCAGATGGCTCTTTCCATCATAAGATCATTGGAATTGGCCTGAATCTCCTTATCCTTGAAAAGGGTCATGTCCATCATAGTTGATCATCATATAATCTTCTTGGTGCTATGTACAACATTCTCTTGGTTCTGCTCACTTCACTCAGCATCAGTTCATGTAAGTCTCTTCAGGCCTCTCTGAAATCATCCTGCTGAACATTTCTTATAGAACTATAATATTCTATAACATTCATATGCCATAACTTATTCAGACATTTCCTAACTGATGGGCATCCACTTAGTCTCCAGTTCCTTGCCACTACAAAAACATTTTTGTACATGTGGTCCCTTTTCCCTTTTTTATGATTGCTTTAGGATACAGGTCCAGTAGAGACACTTCTGGATCAAAGGGTATGCACAGTTTGAAAGCCCTTTGGGCATAGTTCCAAATTGTTGGGAAAGACAATTTGTAATAACTAGGTACCTACAAAATACATACCAAGCAGATGAAAGGCAATCTGAGACGGAAGTGCATTAATAGCTGGGAAACCTTAGGAAAAACTCCTGCAGAAGCTGAGATCTGAGCTGAGTGTTCAAAGAACTGAGGAAAACTAGAATTGGGAGATAGGAGGTGGGTTGGGGGGGGGGCGGGGAATGAGTCACAGAGTATAAGTCCTAGTGGAAAACAGAAAACAGACTGGAAACTCTAGGTTGGATAGAGCCTGGGCAATGATCCATTCCTGCCTTGGGGTCTTTTTCCCTCCCATATGGTTAGATTAGAACTAACAGGTCAAGGTTCTCCAATTACTTTGAAGAACTGGGAAAGGGAGCCACAGGAGGCTGTGCCTTGGGACTCTAACCAAAGCTGCCACTTGTATAACATCTTCTTTGTCATCCTCAGCAATTATCCTTGGGTTTTTTGGGCAAGTTGTATTTCAGCAAAGTGGGAGGAAAAACCAATCACCCTGAGCTCCCAGGACCATTGTGTTCTGCCTGCTCATTCTGATTTGGTTTTCCCTTTGATTTTCACATCAAACCAGCTCTGGATTCCCACAAAGGGAGGAAGTAGACAGAGTGGAAAACTTTTTTCTAGCTGGGGGGTGAGGGCAGGAGCAGGAACAGGGAGAATGGTCAGACCCAAGACATGAGGGAGTGGCAGAGCTGGTAGGGTTTTCCATACCTCTTTTACAAGATTTATCTACACCTGCCCTTAATATTCCATTCCATTTACACTGGAGGCCAGAAAACCCCCTGGCTCTGTCTTTGTCCTCTCCAGGAGTCCAACATGAATCCACTTAGTAAGAGGGAGCATTTATATAGTACTTTAAGATTTGCAAAAGCCCTTTACATATATTATATCATTTGATCCTCATAACAATCCTGTGAGGTAGGAGCTCTGATTATTTCCATTTTTCAGATAAGGAAATGGAGTTTGGGAAAAGATTAAGTAGGTCACACAGCTAGTAAGTTTCTGAGGTGGAATTTTTCCTTGAGTCTTCTTATCTCCAAAGTTTCCACTATATAAAATAAACAGATGCCTTTAAAGTTTAGAAAGTCTAGAAAAAGAACCAAGCAGTTATCAATACACTTTGGTAGAAAGAACACTCAGCTTTTAGGGTGTTCTATGTTCAAAGACCAAATCCTCTACTATAGTCATGTGAAATTGATTAACTTCTGAGTTTTGATTTACTTATTTTCAAAATGAGGGTAATTATGCCTTTCCTAATTCTGGTATAGGATTGTCATAAGAATAAGATGAGAATTCTTTTAAAGGTATAGATAGAAGAGATCATTAAAAAAGGGAAAGGGACACACACGTACAAAAATGTTTATAGCAGTTCTCTTTGTGGTGGCAAAGAATTGGAAATCGAAGGGACGTCCACTAATTAGGGAATGATTGAACAAATTGTGGTATATGAATGTAATGGAATGCTATTGTTCTATAGGAAATGATGAGCAAATTTCAGAAAAACCTGCAAAGACTTACATGAACTGATGCTGAGTGAAGTGAACAGAACCAAGAAAACATGGTACACAGTAATCGCAACATTGTGTGATCATCAACTTTGATAGATTTAGCTCTTCTCAGCAATACAATTCTGAAAGACTCATGATTAAAAATGCTATCTAAGAAAAAGGAACTCTGTAATCTAAATGCAGATTGAAGCATATTATTTTCACTTTTTTATTGTTTCTTTCTCATGATTTTTCCCTTTCTTCTTTTACAACCTGACTAATGTGGAAAATATGTTTACTATGATTTATGTGTAATATATGTCAGATGGCTTGCTGTCTTAGGGAGAGGGAAGGGAATGAAGGGAGAGAAAAATGGAGATGAAAATCTTTTATAAGGCAATATTAAAAATAATCTATATGTAATAAGAAAAAATAAAATACTATTAATTGGGGAAAGTATAGATAGAATGTTTATCAGATTTGCAGATGACATGAAATATAATAGGACAGATAACATATTGGTTCACAATCAAGCTACTGAAAAATCTCAGTGGGCTAGAATGATGGATGAACTAAATGTAATAGATAATGGGATTTAATAAAGACAAATAAAAAGTTCCATAAGCTGGGTTTAAAATCTTAACAACATAAGTATAAAAGATAGGAGATATGGCTAAATACCAGTTTGTATGAAAAAGATCCAGAGGTTTTGTTGGGAACGCAATATGTAACTGTGCTTTACCTCTGGTAGACCTTTTCTTCTCATCTTGTGAGAGGATGATGGTGATTCAAGGAGACTGAGAGGCAGTTGCTGTTCTTTGACCTCGCCACTCTTCCCTCTGACTCCAATTTATTTTCCCAGTCCACAAGCAACACATGTGTCAGTAAAGGCTGCTTTGTAATGCCTTCAAATGTTCACAGCTGTGGAGGCTCTTGGAGAATTGGCCTGCCCCTTCCAGTACACTTAGGCATGGTCCTTAACAAGGTTTGGTTATTTTTGTTTTTGTTTTTTTTAATTCCAAGCTCAATATTACCCAATAGTAGCTAAGAAAATTAACATGATCTTAGTTTGCAGACAAAAGAGGCTTATGAACATTTTGAAGACAGGGACTATTTTATTTATTTTTTCTCTATATGTCCAGTGACTAGCATAGAAGTTCTTGGAACATAATTTCAGTTTAATATGTGCTTAATATCCAGTATCCAGTAGTATCCAGACTATGGAGACTGAGATAATTTACTGAACTTGGCTGTGATTAGTAGACATTTAGAGTATTATGTTCAGGTCTGAGAATCAATTTTAGTAAGGATATCAATAAACTGAAGTTCATTCATAAGAAAATAACTTATTTAGTTTTGGGGATACAAAACCAAATTTACTCACCCCCAAAAAAGTCCATTCCTGACTTCAGGGAACCTACTGGAAGACTGGAGACCATGCCAATAGAATATCAGTTGAAGAAAATTGAAAAGTTTTGCTTGGGGAAAAGCAGATATTGAGGGACATGATAGCTATCTTCATATCCTTGTCTTATGGAAGAGGAATAAGATTGATTTCACTTTCCTTAAGAGGGTTATGGTTCCTAAGAGTAATGGGTACTCATTGAAGATACCCATTTGATCTATGGGAAAACTTCCTTATGGTTAGGACTGCTAAAAATGAAATGGGATGATAGTGGAAATCTCCTCATTGGAAAGCTTCTAGGGGAGCCTGGATGAATGATTACTAATTGGGAATGTTGTAGAAATAATGGGTCTGAGACTGGATGGGACTAAGATCCTGTCCAACTCTGAGATTCTGTAATTCTATTTCACACACACACACACACACACACAGAGAGAGAGAGAGAGAGAGAGAGAGAGAGAGAGAGAGAGAGCTCTGCCACTATATTATATTATGTGTGTTGACTGTCATTATTTATCATCCACTAAATTGATCTTCTGACAACTCACCATGACATGGAAATGACCTGGAATTCTTGAAAGCTATATCAGTTGCTATGGCAATGGTTACATCAAAAGCCCCTCTGGAAACTCACTAATTTATTAATATTCTTTCTCGACTGCATAGCCAAGAACTAAACCCAAGACTATATGAGATCCAGTAAAGTAAGAGTACAATGTAACTCTCACCTCTCTAATGTTGGGAGCTATGTCTTTCTTAAAATTGTCCAATATTACATTCATCTTTTGGGCAGCCATTTCTGCCCTATTTCTGATTCATACTAAACTATCTGTCCACTAAAACTTTTAGGTCTTCTTCAGAAAAATTGTCATCTAATTACAACTCCCTCAGTTTGTACTTTAGATATTTATCTTTTGTATCCAAGTGAAAGGCACGATATTTATCCCTACTGAATTTCATCTTGGTAGATAAAATCAGAGCCTAGCACACTAGACTGCCCAGATACTTCATATATTCTGACTACTATCCACTACTGGCTATCCCTCTTGGCTTTGTATCATCTGCAAATTTGATGCACTTGTCATTTATCAATGTCAAGTCATTGATAAAAAATATTAAGCATCTATAGTGTATGAATGTTATGGAATATTATTGTTCTATAAGAAATGATCAGGAGGATGATTTCAGAGAGGCCTGGAGGGACTGACATGAACTGATGCTGAGTGAAGTGAGCAGAACCAGGAGATCATTGTACACAGTATCATCAATATTATACGATGATTGATTCTGATGAATGTGACTGTTTCCAAAAATGAGATGACTGATGACAGTTCCAATGATCTTGTGATGAAAAGAGCCATCTACACCTCTGAGTACTGTGGGAACTGAATGTGGGTCACAACATAACATTCTCTCTTTTTGTTGTTGTTAACTTGCATTCTGTTTTTCTTGCTCATTTACTTTCCTTTTTGATCTGATTTTTCTTGTGCAGCAAGAGAACTGTATAGATATGTTTACATATATTGGATTTAACATATATTTTAATATGTTTAACATATTGGATTGCTTGCTATCTAAGGGAGGGGGTGAGGGAAAGGAGGGGAAAATTGGAACACAAGGCTATGCAAAGGTCAATGTTGACAAATTATCTGTGCATATGTTTTGAAAATAAAAAGCTTTAAAAATTAAAAAAAAGTTAAACATCACAGGAGCAGTCACAATTCCTTAGATATTCATACCATTGAAACTGGCTTGTCTCATTGATATTAAAATATTAATAAATCCTTTTTGTGTCTGACATCCAATCAGTTCTGAATCCGTCTGACTGAATTATTGTTGAATTTACATCTTTCCATCTTCTTCACAAGAATATTATGAGATACTTCATTAAGAGCATTGAAAAAAATCTAGATATACATATGCATACCATTTCTTTTATCTCCTAGTTCAATAATCTAAAAAATGAGTTAACTTCAGATTGTTTTACTCTCAATGAAGCTGTGATGGTTTATTATAATTACTGCTTCTCATTCTAGACATCCACTAGCCATGACTTTAAAGATCAGTTCTATAACTTTCCCGGGAGTCAAAAACCAGTTCACTGACCAATAATTTGTGTAGCACATTCCTTCTTACTTTTGAAAATTGGGACCAAATTCATCCTTTCCCAACTTTTCCATTCCCATGATCATTTCTGACACTTCTAAGGATATAGTTCATGGGCTAGGAGATTTGAATTCATCAAGGAAAATTGTGTGCTCTCTTACTTTCTTCTCCCTTATCTTAGGAAATCATTCTTTGTGAGTCACTTTGTTTTTTTTTTTTTTCATTTCCTTTTCAAGGGTCTTTGTCCTTGGCACCGAAAGCAGAAAGGTGGTAAGAATTGAGCAGTTTTTCCTTCTCTCTCTGCTGCTAGTTATCATCATCCCATCTACCCCAAGCAAAGGTCCCCTCCCTTCTTTGATCTTCCTTTTTCTCCCAGTAGAGCTAAATCAAATCAAAAGCAACAGCAAAATAGCATTTTTGTTGTCCTTACTCACCAATTTCAGGATAAGCTTTAGCATTCCTAACATTATTCTTACAGTTCTGTGCCACAATGCATTATTCATCCTGTTACCTAGTCTTGTTTTCATCTTTTATAAAATTCTTTTTAAAAATATAATTTGGTTAGTGATTTCCAGTCTATCCAGACAAATTTCATTCTTCCTTCTCACTGCAATTGTTTCCCTTTGTGTCCTTAGAATTTCATTCTGGAATATTTTCCATTTCTCCTGGGCATACTTTTCTTATAGGATGTTAATACACGGTATCACACCTATCTTTGGAACCCTTTGAAATCTGCTTTGCTAAAATCTTGGTGGAGTTGTGAATTGTGAAACCATTCTGGAGAGCATACCCTTTGATCCAGCAATACCATTGCTAGATCTCATCATGAAGACATCCCCCCCCCAAAAGGAAAAGAACCTATTTTAAGTAAAGCTTTTTATTTTCAAAATATATACATGGGGTCAGCTAGACGGTGCAGTGGATAGAGCACCAGCCTTGAAGTCAGGAGGACCTGAGTTCAAATTTGGCCTCAGACACTTAACACTGTCTAGCTGTGTGACCTTGGGCAAGTCACTTAACCCCAACTGCCTCGGGGGGAAAAAACCATATATATATATATATATATATATATATATATATATATATATGGAAAATTTTTGACGTTAACCCCTACAAAACCCTGTGTTCCAATTTTTTTCCTCTCTTCCCCCCATCCCCTCCCTCAGTCGGTAAGTGATTCAATATATTAAACATATGTAGTTTCTCTATGCATATTTCCACAAATATCATGCTGCAACAAGAAAAATCTGATCAAAAAGAAACAAATGAGAAAGAAAACAAAATTCAAGCAAATAACAACAAAAAGAATGAAAATATTATGGTGTGATCCACATTCAGTTCCCACTGTCCTCTCTCTGGGTGCAGATGGCTTTCTTTATCAGAAGACCATTGGAACTGGTCTGAATCATCTCATTGTGGAAAAGAGCCAAGAAACTTGTGGAAAAGAAAAGAAGAGGAGAGAAGGGAAGGAAATAGTTTGTAACTCCAGATTTTATTTTTTTTTTATTTTTTATTTTTTAATTTTTCATTTATTTATTTATTTATTTTTTTATTTAATAGCCTTTTATTTACAGGATATATACATGGGTAACTTTACAGCATTAACAATTGCCAAACCTCTTGTTCCAATTTTTCACCTCTTACCCCCCCCACCCCCTCCCCTAAATGGCAGGATGTCCAGTAGATGTTAAATATATTAAAATATAACTTAGATACACAATAAGTATACATGACCAAAACATTATTTTGCTGTACAAAAAGAATCAGACTCTGAATTATTGTACAATTAGCTTGTGAAGGAAATCAAAGATGCAGGTGTGCATAAATATAGGGATTGGGAATTCAATGTAATGGTTTTTAGTCATCTCCCAGAGTTCTTTTTCTGGGTATAGCTAGTTCAGTTCATTACTGCTCCATTAGAAATGATTTGGTTGATCTCGTTGCTGAGGACGGCCAGGTCCATCAGAACTGGTCATCATCTAGTATTGTTGTTGAAGTATATAATGATCTCCTGGTCCTGCTCATTTCACTCAGCATCAGTTCGTATAAGTCTCTCCAGGCCTTTCTGAAATCATCCTGTTGGTCATTTCTTACAGAACAGTAATATTCCATAATTTTCATATACCACAATTTATTCAGCCATTCTCCAACTGATGGACATCCATTCAGTTTCCAGTTTCTAGCCACTACAAAAAGGGCTGCCACAAACATTTGTGCACATACAGGTCCCTTTCCCTTCTTTATAATCTCTTTGGGATATAATCCCAGTGTAACTCCAGATTTTAAATAAAAATGTTTTTAAAAATTCAAAAGAAAAATCTCAGGTGTACATCGACTTACCCAGAATTCTTCTCATTCTTTATCATAAACTTCAGCACAAAATGGGCCCTTCTCTTCTCCCCTACCCCATCTCCTATCATTTTCAACACAGCAAAATTCCCAAAACAAGCAATCAAATCCAGTATAGAATTTCTGATTATTGATTCCTCTACCTTTTGAAGGATGAAATCATTGCTAAGGCAAGTTCTTATTTGCTTTGCATACAGAAAGCTTCATTAATGTCTGGATAAGTCAGTAAAGGAACCATGTAGAATATGATTCTGTAGCTGAATCTTAAGAGAAACTTGAGACTTTTAAAAAGCAAAGGTAAAGACAGAGGACATCCTAACAATAGAGGACAACCAGTACAAGGGCATGGAGATAGAAGATGAAGGATAAATAGTATGTGTGTAGCACTCTTTTCTGAGTTATCTTCCCAAGTTGATCCTCATAGATATATTTGCAGATTCAGTGTCCATGGAGGAGCAACTATTTTAGTTTCAAGGTACTCTATGGACTTACAATTCTAGAATTATAGCTCATGAGCTCCTGCTGATTATTTTTATTTCAATACTCAGCCAATAGCCAAATTATTTTAGAGAGGCTTGGAGAGATTTACATGAACTGGTCTAAGTGAAATGAGTAGAACCAGGATATCATGGTACATGGCAACAACAATATTATACAATGATCAGTTCTAGTGGATGTGCTTTCCAAAAATGAGATGATTGAGGCCAGTTTCAAGGATCTTGTGATGAAGAGAGTCATCTACACCCAGAGAAAGGACTATGGGAACTGAGTGTGGATCATAACATAACATTCTCACTCTTTTTGTTGTTGTTCCGTTTGCATTTGGTTCTTTCCTTTTTAATCTGATCTTTCTTGTGCAGCAAAATAATTGTACAAGTATTGTTAGAATTCTTACAAGGTGCTAAGTCAGTGGAATTGATAGAAACAATGGTTGTTCAGCAGGGTGCTTGACAGTTCTCTAAATGTACTTAGTACTTTTTAGAGTTCCACAAGATTCACACCTGTAAGAGAGCATATATAAGCTAGGACCCTCAATCAGGATGCACTTCAGGAAGCCCACAAGCCCACTCTCGGAGGCGGAGTCAGAGTCATTCCAACTTCTACCTTTGTGCTGGCTGGAGACTCTGGGAGATTGAGAAGCCAGGATTCAGTTGGGCAGAACGAAGGAAGACAGAGAAGTGGTGGCAGGCTGTCCTGTGGAGAACACTGAAACCAAGATCCAGAAGTCCTCCAGAAAGCTAGCCAAGCCCCAAGTGAAGGAGATAAGATTTTGAAGGAGACAATAAAGGATTTGGACTTTAATCCCTGGCTGCATTTGAAGTGATTATTACACTGAACTGAAAGGAAGGCTGCCTCCAGAAGCCCCCCAAGAAACCTGCTCCCAGAGAATTTTATAATTTAGAGATGAACATTACAAAGTATGTTTAAATATATTGGATTTAGCATATATTTTAACATGTATAACATATATTGGATTGCTTGCCATCTAGATGAGAAGGTGAGGGGAAGGAAGGGAAAATTTGGAACACAAGGCTGTGCAAGGATCAATATTGAAAAATTATCCATGCATATGTTTTGAAAATAAAAAGCTTTAATAATAAATAAATGTTTTTTTTAAAAAAATCAGTCAATAGACAAAATAAACTCAAATTAAAGTCATTTACTAAAATAGCATAGTATGTACAGTATCTACAATACATTTCTCCCAATAAACCTAGGATACATTCTCCTATAAACATACTTAATGTCCATGAGAAAAAATGGGAAGAAACCCCTTTATGTCCTCTATATTCTAGCCAAACTGAACTATATATTGTTCTTCAAACTTAACACTTAAATTTCCTGCCTCTATATATGTGCACAAACTAGCCTCCAAGCCTGGTATATACTCCTTCTTCATCTTTGCCAATCAGAATTCTGTCTCTGTCTCTTTTCTTTCTTGTTCATTGCAATAAAAGGATAGCTCTCCAGAGAGGAGAAAGTGGGAAGGATATACGTAGAATGTATACAGAGAAATGATATCTATATATATAATGAAATCTATGCATAGAAATAAAGATGATGTTAAAAACAAAACATTGTGGCCAAAGAAGGATAGTTGAGTGTAGGAAGTCACAGACATAATGGATGAAATAATGAGGCAATCAGCTAACAAGCTGTCTCTCTTACTTAGCTGTTCCCCATGACTAGCAGTGCTTCATAGCATATATACTTATATTTATACATACATATATATATATATATATATATATATACACATACACATACATATATGTGTATATATTCATTCAATTGTTTTAGTAGTGTCTGACTCTTTGTGACCCCATTTGGGGTTTTCTTGGAAAAGATACTGGAGTGGTTTGCCATTTCTTTCATATGTATGTGTGTTATGTATCTATATATGTACATAAATATAGATATACACATGTAACATACATATATGATTATACAAAGGATAAATATAATATTAATATAGTATATTAATTATTGCTAATTAAGCATATATAATATAATAAATAAATGTAAAAGATAATAAATCCAAGACATCCAGGTAGGGAAGCCATTAACAATTCAGGAAAGACTTCAATGACCATTTTGAATGGATCCTTAAAAGCAAAGGGTTGAGCCACATGTTGCCGAGAGGTCAAGGAGGATGAAATCTGAGAAAAGAGCTTCCAGTTGATCAGTGAGCCTCTAAAAATGTTCTCAAATGGGAGCAGCACTGCCGAAGGTACAGACAAGGTTAGATCACTTCTTTCATATAAAAGACCCTTTAGTGACATGTTGTGCCCACTCTAATTGCTATTTCAAGAAAACTCATCATTTATATAAATGTAGTGGGATGTTATTGTGTGGTAAGAAAAGATGAATAAGAGGAATTCAGAGAAACATGGAAAGATTCTTAGGAAATGATGTAGAGCCAAGAAAGCAGAAATAGGATAACAATGACTACAGTGATGTAAATGGAAACACCTGGAGCAGGGAGCTGGGCTTTAGTCCTGGAAAAGAGATGATGAAAGGTACTTCCCTCCACCCATTTGAGAGGTGGGAGACTGTAAGTACAGAGTGCAGCGTGTACTCTCAGCTACAGTATCTGTATCAGCTGGTTTACTTAACTATTTTTGTTACAAGGGAGGCTTGTATGGTGACAGAGCAGGTATTGGGAAGGGAAGGGAATCATATAAAGAGCAATAAGCATCAATGAAACTTTAAAAAGTAATAAAAAGTGAGAGCTGAACAAACATCGCATGGGCCCTCCATAGTCTCCAATGTCTTCAATTTATTCAAAGCTTGAAACAGAGTTGCCCAACACTGGAGCAAAGCAACAGGTCCAGGATATAATAAGCTACTCTGTCTCTTCCAATTTTGCCACAGCCTGCTCACCAATGTGCTACTTGCAGGCTGCCTGTCCCCTTTAAGAAGAATCAGGTCAGCTGCCAGATGTTTTTTCAATACATTCTGTCCTCACCCTTACCAGAAACCCAAGCCCAGAAACTCTGGCCCTCTGTCTTCCATGTGCTCTGTTATTCATTACAAAATTAACTTAATAGAATACATTTCATTGCACTAAAATATGATTAACCATATTTTTAATAGAACACTCAAAGGTTCATTTATCCACTCTCCCAATAAGCATTTAATTAACTACTATCTTCAGGAAACTGTGCTGGGTCCTGAAATGAAAGATGAGGAGATATATTGAAAATATTTAACCCTTTGTTGATGTGTTATCCGAGGACATCATGCTTCATCAATCAGCCGTATAAACAAATACCAGATAATTGGCATGAATTTAAGCTTTCAATCCTATTATTACCACCCCAGCTAAAACACTATCACAAACAGTTCTCTTTTTTTCACAAACAGTTCTCAAAAGAATCATGATCTGTCAGCAACCATAAGAAAAATGCTTCAAATCACTAATAGTATTAAGAAAAATGCAAATCAAAACAATCCTGAGATTTCAGCTAACACCCATGGCAGTTGGCAAAGATGAAAGAGATGAGAACAACTGAAGGGATTGTAGAAAGGAAGGTGTAGAAATAAACTATTGATGGATATATGATTTGGTTAAATTATTATAGAAAGCAATTAGGAATTATACTAAGAAAGTGACTAACTCACCCATACCTTTGGAACTCAGAGATGCCACTGTTAAAAATATTCTCCAAGAAAGTCACTATATATACTATATATTTACAGTATATATACACTAAAGGCCTCCTATATACACTAAATCTTTACAGCAGTACTTCTTATAGTAATAAGAATTGTAAATAAAATAGATGCCCATAGATTTGGGGATGGTTAAACAAAGAGTGGTATGAGAATGAGATTTGTTACTGTGCCATTAGAATTGTTGAATATGAGGTCTACAAGAGGAGCATTGGAACACATAAACTGATGTAAAATGAAGTAAGCAGAACCAAGAAAACATCATAAATAATGACAACAAAATAAATAGAATAATTTTAAAATGAAACCACGTGTCATGGAATTATAAAGTTTGACCTTGAAGAAGAGTGGAGAGAATAAACTTTCCTAACTTCTTTGCAGAAGTGGAGAACTGTCAAATACTGAATATAGAATTAGATTCAATGTTAGATCTGATGTATTAGTTTTGCTAAACAATCTCTGTCTCTGTTTCTTTCCTTTCTTTTTCATTGCAATAAAAGGATAACTCTCTAGAGAGGAGAAAGTGGGAAGGATATACATTGAAATGAAGGTAATGTTAAAAACAAAACATTGTGGCCAGAGAAGGGTTGTTGAGTGTAGGAAGTCACAGACATAATGAATGAAATAATGAGGCAGTCAGCTGACAAGCTGTCCCTCTTGCTTAGCTGTTCCCCATGACTACCTGTTCCTCATGTCTGGAATGGTCTCCCTCCTCACTTATTTTTCCTGACTTCTCTGGTTTTCTTCAAGAGTCAACTCAAATCCCACCTTCTGCAAGAAACCTATCTGGTCCTCCTTTCCTCCCTTCCCTTGAGATTATCTCTTATTTTTAACTTGAAATATCTTGTATGTATCTTTATGCCTCATTAAAATATGAGTTTCTTGAGGGCAGGAAACATGGGAGTTTGAGTTTTTCCTTTCTTTGTATCCCTAGGGCTTAACACAGTGCCTGACACATAATAGGTATTTAATAAGAGCTTATTGACTGATTAACTTACTCCCACTGTGGAAACTCCTTTCACCAGTGCAAACTGATCATTTGCTGTAATTTATAATCTCAAAGAGATTCCAGAGGTTTAGTGAATTGCCATAGCACTCTTCTAGTGTGTGTTCTTTCTGGTTCTAAGCCTTTCAGGGGACTTTGTAACGTGAGTTATTGTGCAAAATATAAGAACAATGAAAGTGAACAAAAATTATTTTTTGGTTATTCCTTGAGGAAAATTAGGTTTGTTCTGAGGAGAAGAAGGTAAAAGCTTGGATTGGAGAGAGATTCTAAAAGCCATGACTTCCAGGCACTTTCAAGAGCCATGTTGGTTGATGGCTCTGGTTCTGCCTAATTTTACTTCTAAACTAAGGACTTTTCAGTCCTTGTTTAATATGTATCATTAGCTCTTGTTTATAACCAGTGATTCTTTTTCTTGATACTCTACATTACTTGCACTCTTCATGTGCTCATCAGGGAAGACTGGGGTCATTTTTTTTGTCCACCAGTGGAATGCAAAAAAATTTTCTTGATGACATCGAGCATAAGTTTGAAGGGTAATTGATGAAGATTTATATGTATGGGAAATAAATTGCCTGAAGTAGAAAAAACTGAGTTGTGGACAGTTGAAAAGTGGAAGGGAAATCATCAGGGAGCATAATGTGTGAATGATCCTCTTAAGGGGAAAGAAAGGCAATGGTGGGGAAGAAGCAATGAGTCAGCCATTTTCTTGAGCTAGCCTCCAGGTGGCATTGTAGGTTCAGAAGAATTTTGTTGCTCTTTAGATGAAGCTGGGAAGAGGGATTCATCTTAAGGTGGGTGGGAGGAAGGCAAAGCAGTGGGCCATTGGCCATATGTGCCATATGTTTCTAAGTCATGTATTCATAACTCAGAGTAAGTGATTGAAAATTAATTATTTGCATAAACATAGGATGAAGAAAAAGACTTTATTGAAGGAAGAGAATGAGCATGAGCTAAGGATAGTTCTATGTCCCTTGTGATGTTATACCCCTCTAATTATACCTGATGATCTCTCACAAATCTCCAGGCCATACTTAATACATCCCTTGGGGTGACATCTTGGGCAGCCAACCCTATCCTTCCCAGCTGGGTATAGCTCTATGGTCCATTAGCTGTAGAGCTCCCTTCTTCTTTAGATTCAGGCTACTGAAAGAAGCTTCTATTCTTCCCTAGCTTAGAAGCAATTAAAGTGAAACATCATTGAGAGCAGTCATATGGAAAGGTCCAATTTAGCATGTGATGTTAGTATTAGTATAAGATTGCCAAGTCAGTACAAAACTCACAAGTTGCTGCTAGGGATTTCTGGGACACAGAGCTCACTAATCAATATGTGGAGACAGTGTAAACAACTGAATTTGATTACGTTAAATGCTCAGCTAGCAAGATCCCAACCTAATTATCACTCATAGTTGACATGAGATAGAGAGGCAGTGTGGAATAGGGGAATAATCACTGGATGTGGGATCAAAGAACTGAGGTTTGTAAACTATATGACCTTGGACAAGTGGCTTACCCCCTCTGGGGTTTTACCCTTCTCAAAAGATAAAACTAGGTAGTTAAACTAGATGGTCTCTAAAATGTCTTTTAGCCTGAATTTTAGGGTTTTTAAAATTATTATTTTTTTTAATCACATCTCGTATTTTGAGCCTTTCCCCACTAATAAGCTGACTATGACCTTTTCCTCTGGTGGTTATGTGGAAAAAAAGAGAGGGTTTTCAAGACTGGTCTTGACCTGACAGTTATGCTCTAGAGAAGATCCTTTCTCCTAGCCTTGCTTCTCTCCTCACATTCCTGCTTCATATATGAATTCTTCTTTGCTGGAAGCTGTCATTCTCCATGAAACCCCTATGTTCATGGGTACCTGGTCCCAGTCTGGGATATCAGAAGTAGGAAAGCAATTGGAGCAGCTGAGACAGCCCCTTCCCTCTTGAGCATTGCTACTCTAGCCCATTGTATAGGACAGAGGGACGCAATAAAAAACTAGAGGAGTGACCAAGATTTTGTTATAATCTAGTCAGCAGGGTATCTTTCACCTGAATCAGTTAATCCCACTTACACCTTTCCTCTCCCTATTAGTCATCAGTCAGTCAATAACCATTGATTAAGCTCCTACTATATACCAGCCCTATTTTGAGTTCTAAGAAAGGCAAAAGACTCCCTGCCTTTAAGAAGTTTAAAATTTAATGGGAAAGACAATTAGCAAAATCAAACTGAAAAGAAGATGCTGTGACAGGAAAATTGACCTCAAAGAAAAGAGAAGAAAATACTGTCCCTGGAGCATGATGGAGAGATTCAGAGGCAAGCATGCAACTAGGTGAGAAATGAAGAGATGGCTGGCCTGGATGATCTCTCACAAATCTCCAAAATCACTTTCAGTGGAAAGCTTGAACTATATGTATCTTGCCCCTTCACGGTTCATAATAATAACTAATAGCACCTACTATGTGCCGAGCCCTTTACAAACATTATCTCATTTTATCCTCAGAATCCTGGGAGGTGGATGCTGTAGCTATTCCCATTTTACCTGTGAAGAATTAAGATTAAAGGTTTTCCTAAAGTCTCACAGATAATGTCTAAAGTAAGATTTGAACTCAGGTCTTTCTAACACCAGAGTGTGCTCCATCCACTGAACCACCTAGCTGCTACAATGCATTATCATTACTTCAAACTGTTTCTTTTGCCTTCTTTTCCTCCTTTTAATTCCCTCCCTCTCCACACTTCAGACATTTAAAATTAAGGGCTTTCCTTTATGTAAGACATCGTTTGACTAATGAAGGGTGATTATGATGGCACAAGGGATAAAATGCTGGGCCTGGGGTCAGGAAGACTCATCTTCCTCAATTCAGATACTTACTAGCTGTGTAATTGTGAGTATGGCACTTAACCTTATTTACCTCCGTTTCCTCATCTGTAAAAAGAACTGGAGAAGGAAATGACAAACTACTCTAGTACATTGGTCAAGAAAAATATAAATGAGGTCATATAGAGTCAAATATGCCAACTAAAAAATGACTGAACCACAACAATGATTAATAAAAGAGCTATTGCTTTTGTCATTGTTGGCTGGTTTGAGTCTTCTATGGAAATCTCTAAGTCCCCAAAGAGTAGCTGCAGTATCACTTGAGAGCCTGAATAGTACTTCATCTATATTTGTGTCCTACAGTCATGGGGCCTTTTGGCTACTTAGTTCTAGTATTGCTTTCCTTAATGAGAGAGACAGAGACAGATAGAGACAAAGAGACAGACCAGAGAGAGACAAAGATAGAGACGGAGTCAGAGAGATAGAGAGACACAGATAGAGACAGATAGAGATGAGGGAGAGGGAAGGAAAGAAAAGGAGAAGGAGGGGGACAAAGAGAGAAAGGGAGGAAAGAAAAGAGAGAAAAAGAGGACAGAAGAAAGGAGAAAGAGGGAGAGGAGGAAGAGAGAAGGAGAGAGGGAGAAAGAGAGAATATATTACTATATGAATTATCCAGCAAGGGAGTACAATATCTTATTTATCCACCAAGTGGGGTTCTGTTTAAACCATTAGACCATTGGCTTTGAGAGTGACATTCTCTGGTGTGAGAAAGCCTTCCCTTAAGGGGTTGTAGCACCCCTTGGGGCCAATTGAGAGCATTCATTCCATAAATAGATGCCTGGACTGCTTCCCTCCAAAACACGGCCATACTGAAGAGCAGCAGGAAAATCATTCCTTGATGGCCAAGTCTTAAATTAATCTGAGGGATGAAATGGAATATTAGATTAAAATATTAAATCTGTCTCCAGCGTTCTCTGAGGATTCTCCTTTTCTCAGTTTTTTTTTCCCCGATGCACTGATTCAGCAACTTAATATATGTGATCAGCTAATTGATTTCTTAGATTGAAGTGAAAAAGAAAATTAGTTCAAACATTCCTATATGGAAGCATTTATCTCGTTCTCTTAGTCTTCCTCCTAATCCTTGCCCTTCCAGATCTTTGGCTGTGACAGGAAATTCCAATTACATTCAACCATAGTTTATAGGAAAGTGTCCATTCCTTGTTTCAGAATCATGAGCTAAAAGAAAAAGAAAAATCAGGGAACATTATGAGAAGGTTTCACACCAAAAGGAAATCTATCTCTCAGTTGACTATCCCAATGGGATTTCTAGTAGCTGGCAGCAGCAGAGGCTTTGGATCTTATCTTCTCACAGCTGCACAACTGGTTCTCCCTGAGTCATTCTCTCTTCTCCTAGAAGTACTCACCTCCATCTTAGCTCTGGGGGCAGAACATCTCCCAGCTCAGCTGGGATTCTAGGTGCCTTTCTGTCTTGGGACTATGACTGTGATTTTTGTGCCTAATCCATGTGGTTTCTTGGTTATAGGTTAACACTCCCATTTCTCTTCTAGGAATCAGAGGGAGGGGGGCCAGGGGCTAGAAAGAGTCCTACTGAAGTGACTAGATAGAGTTCCTTTAGCTAGCTGAGTGGCTTCTGTTCAAACCCTTGAAAAAAAGGGGCTGAAAAAATTATCTTTCTTTCCTGTGATTTCCAGAAAAAATTCAACTAGTAATTTTTTTTTCATTTGCCAGGATGATCATTAATTGTTCTCTGCCTCTTTGTGTCTCTTTCTTCCTCTTTTCCTCCTGCTCCGTGTCTCTCTTTCCCCTCCCCTTTCCTCCTCTCACCTCCTTTCTCTTGTCCTTTCCTCCCCTTCTCTCCACTACTCTCCTTGCCTCCCCCTCTCTTCTCTTTTACCTTTTGTTTTGCTCTCCTCCCTTTCCCCCTTTCCTCTACTTTCCCTTCTCCTCTCTCCTTCTCTCCCCCCTTTCTCTGCTTCTTCCTTACCAACTTTACCCTCCTCTACCCCACCTTACCCTATCCTACCTCTTTCTCTTCCATCTCCATAATATTTCCTATCTCTTCAGGGGCCCATGGGGAAACAATTCAGAGACATAATTGGGATGGGAAAAGAAAGAGAGGGCTCAAGTTATATAATTACTTATAAATGAACCACATGCTGCTTTTAGATTGTGAGCCACCTGAGGGCAGGGTTGGTGCCTCATATATCTTTGCCTTCCCTGCCTCCTCTACCCAGGGACCTGGCACAATGCTCTGCAAGCAGTAGTCATTTAATGAACATTTGCTAAATTGAATTGAAGAAAATCAGAAAAGAAAGGAGGGAAAGAAAGAAATATGAACTTGTCCCTTTTCTCAAAACATTTATCTCATTCCAAAGAGGCTGGATCTGAAGAAGAGCAACATTCAAGGAGGACCAAGAAGGGGTGGTAGATGGTAGGGGCTAATTGGGAATATTATTGTGTTTCTTTTTCCCCTCTCATTTTGCTCCACACATACTTGGCTATGACCCTGGCCAAGGCCTTTCCCTGTATTCTTACCAGACTAACTGCCTACCTATAGATCTCCTTCCGTAATCTTTTACCTTTCTATGTCATTTCATATGTTTAAAAGGGGAGTTTTAGTGTCTCCCCACTGTCTCTAGGATGAAATTCAGGTTCCTCAGTCTAACTCTGATGGCTCCTCACAACTGAGCTCTCATTTTATCTTGCATTACTCCCCTCCAAATACTCCTCCTTCCCAGCCAAACTGCATTACAAACTGTTCTCTCAGACTGCAATACACACTGTTTCTTTTTGTTTTCCCAACACCAACCACAGTGCCTGGAATAAAATTGGAACTTAATAAATGTTTATGTTCTGATGGTTCCCTGGACTCAATAGTCCTTCTACCTTGATGCATTCACTGAAGTTGTTCCCCTATGCCTGAAAGACCTAGCCTCCTCTCCACCAGTTCCTCCTTGAAGAAAGGAAATATGGCAAAAAGGAGCAAGAGGGGGATGAAAATCCAAGGCCTTGAGTTCAGAACCTGGTCTTGCCACTTCTTTTATAGGCAAGTCTTCTTATTTTTCTGGATCTTAGTTTCCTCAGCTTTAAAATCAGAAGAGAAAAATGAGACATTTTTAAAGTCCTTTCCATAAACCTATGTTCTTTATCTTCCCAAAAGGCTTGGTTGAGATGCTACTTCTTTCACAAAGCCAACCCCGATCCTGGTGCTTCTTACTGCTCTTTCTCCCTTTGATGGATTTTGAATTTATTTGCTCTATATAGATTATATTTGAGGGCCTCATCAGGCTTAAAGGTTCCTGAAGGCAGGTCCTATTTCCTTTTTATTCCTAAAGCACTCTAGCTAGCACATAGTAGGGGACTGATAAATGTATGTGTTGAACTTAATTTAATTGAATGACCATTTCCAAGGTCTCTCCTCAGTAAGCTCTTAGGTTGCCCAAATTTACCACAAGTCATTAACATGATTAGGGAAGGGCTGTGGCTTAAAAAAAAAAAATCTGAATACCTAGATCTGTTGGAGGAAATATTCAAATTTCTCATAAAATCCCAAGAATTTGGTTTTTGGTGTTTTACTGCTCTTTATAATCATGGCCAATGGAGCCTAATATATGGGTACATATTTGTTTGCTTAAGAAAAAACAACCCTGACCATCTTTGGTTACTGAAAGCTGTGCTAAAGATAAGGTAGTATGAGAACACGCACGAAGAAAATGTTTTGGGGAAAACAATAATTCACTCCCTCCCCTGGAACCTATGTCCTTTTCCAGACTGTAAGTTTTTTGAAGGCAAGGAAGTGTTTTATATTTTGTATTCTCTCCATCATCTTCATTATCATAACCTTAATTTTCCAGTTGAAGAAAATGTGGCAAATATATGTGTAGATACCTCTCCCTCACACCCGCCCATTCCAAGTCGCTTGATGGAATTACAGGGTTTCCATACACACTGAGTGACTCTAGGTGAAAGATATAACAGATTCAGGGTATATCACTTTCAGAGTTTGAATGATAAATTTGCATATTAAAAAAATTAGGCCGGAACTATGGCTAAGAATTGTCAGAGATAATAGGTTCCTGTCCCTTAGTGCACATATATTTAGTGAGAATTTTAAAAATAGTGACCTGCTCTGATAGAATAGAAACAGTGAGTTTTGAAGAACAAATTCACTATTCACTTTTAGCCTTCCACCTCTTGGAGAGAACAAGGATGGGTAGGATTTATCTCTCCCAACCTCCCCTCATTATTGTCCACCAGAAACATTTGACAATGTCCCATGGAATAGGAGAAAAGTTGAGGCTGGATTCTAAAACTAGAGTTCTATTTGAAAGATAGCAGTTTCCACATCTGAGACTCTGACTGGTCCTAGATTAGGGTATTGGTGAGAAGAATTTCCCAAGCTAGGATTTTACCTCAGTCCAAGTCTGAAAATGAGGGAGATCTGGCCAATCATTAACAGCAATACTTCTTATGCAGGAGCAAGACCAGGAGTCCAGTAAAGGGAGAAATGGAAAACTAGAGGTATAAATTGACTTGGTCACATGTACCCTTTTACTTATGAATTTTACAGTATACTCTCTTCCTATTGACTCCATGTATTTATGGGAAAGTAACTCTAAATTTTTGAAGGAAAGTTTTGTTGTTTATTTTTTCACTCTTTTACAATAAATGACTGCTTTGGGCTAATTGTGGCTTCTATATGAAAATAAACAGGTAAACATTGATAGGAGCTTGTGAGTCCTACCTAGCTTTAGGAGTACAGTCACACAAAGTATGGTGAACCTGGATTGGTATGTCCTGGAGTACTCGACCTTCAAATAAAAGTTCCAGGTAAGCCCATGAGATCACAACACAAGGAAATGGTAAAAGCTGTGCAATTATAAGGACAGGTTGTAAAAATTTAGTATCTAATTTACCTAGAAAGACAAAATCATTTGGCCCAAATTATATGGCAGAGAACTTTCTATTCTTCACAAACTAAAATTCTCATATGGCTTTGTGGTCTGAACAATTTGAGAGGTCAACAAAACCAGACCTTTCCAGCTTAGGCCTGAATCCTGAATACCGGAAGAGACAGACTTTTAACAAATTAAAAACAATTAATCAAGTAAGGCCAATTAATTAAAAAGAAAAAGTGCAACATTTGGGAATCTGATTTCTAATTGGATAAAAGATCAAGGTCCTTCCAGGTTAGGAGGGAGAGATGAACAGGTGTGATTCACTGAATTCAGAAAAGAGGGATTCCACTCTCCTCAAGTGTCTGTAAACTATTATAGGAATATTATAGGGATTGATCAGTATGGGATCCAGTTTTCAGATAAGAGATATTGGTTACTTGAGATATATAATTGCATTAATCTCTGGATCTGATTGGGTTTCTCATCAGCATAACCTATGTCTTCGGTTAAGGGTCTCTAAGCCACAGGTAGCAGTTCTCCAGCTTTCCAGATGTGTAGGGCCAGTTTCCAACAATGGATATATGAGGTTTTCTCCCAATTACTACCCTTTCTCAGTTGTCTGTTTAATCCTGCTCATAAACGACATATGCCTTTCCATTGTCTTCTTTCTCAGTTCTTTGAAGGAAGTGGTGTTCCGTGTTTCACTGCCATATGATATCACTGATTAAATCTTAGTTTTGAAAAGATAGGCTTTTGCTTTCATGAGAAGCTAAAGGTCAATACAAGAACTTTGTTATTTCCCAACATAGTCTAGCCTGCTACTTTTTCCTATTTGACTCTAGGCCCAACTCCTACTGGTTGTCCCAGATACACACACTGTTGGATAAACTTTACAGTGTTCACCTAAATTCATGTTGGTATCTGAGCAATAGACATTTTTTCATTCATTTGCTCTTTCCTGTGTGGGTGGACAGGTCAAATTCCTTTGAGTGATTACATATTTCTTCCAGGAGACTTTGCTGTGTTCAGAGTTTCATGGAAATCAAAACAATGTTGTCTGCCAACAGGAGCATCTGAAGGACCTTACCATTCACAATGTTTTTTTTTTTATTTTTTTGACCTGAATTCTGCACTAGATCTCCAAGATCAGCATTCTTTTTAAAAAGAAGAAAATGAGATAAAGATATAGTATACATTTGAAACTACTTAGCTCCGAATCATTTTAAGAAGTCACTGAAAGTCAAAAATTGGAAATGGATTAAAAAAATGACATTGACAACAACTAGAATAATTTTTTACAGAAATTTAACAAATGTAAATTAATTGCACAACAAATACTCCAAAATTGCCTTGATCAGCAAACATTTGGCTTTCTTGCCAAATGGTGAGAAATAGATGCCAAAGGCAATCAATAGTATATCAGAATATAAAATCATTTGTAAAAATCTTCCCTCAAAAAGATGATAGATGGTTATGAGTTATATTGTCTCATAAACCAGAGAAAAACAGTGGAAGATAAAACCAGTTTAAAGAAAACTTTACGAGATATCCGACTAAGCAATGTCAACTAAAGGGCATCCAAGAAAGAAAATAGGAAAACTACAAATAGAAGAAAAATGGAAAATATCTGCAAAAATCATTTTAACAAACTGTTTTCTTCATGAAAGATGGTGAAAACATTTTGTTTGGACCCAGTATCACAATTCCAGGTGTGTGTGTAGAAGGGATAGAATAGCAATATGAACAACAAAGGTAGGAAAAGATTAGAATAAGTACATTAGAGTAGATCTGTGCTGGAGATGGTGCAATTGAAAGAGTATTGAGGGACTGATTTACAATATATCTGAAAGAGGAGATCCTTGCAAAAAACTTCAAATGACCAAGAAAATATCAGTAACTACTGATCTATGTAAGTCAGTACTATCTACTTTCTTCTTTATACAAAATCTTTATGGGAACCATCTGTATAAAAAATGAGGACATACTTAAAAGTATTGAGAGGCAAGTAGGCTTTCATAAGCAAAGACAACAATGGACCACATCTCTACTATTTTGCAATTAACTGGAAGATACAAAAAATAGGAGATATCTGTATTTTTTTTTGTTAATTGTGAAAAAGAAGAAAATACTCTCTTATTGGTTCTGTTTCCTTTAAAAATTTATTTATTTTTTCAATTAACAAGCATTTCTCTCCCATCAATTGGGGAATGGCTAAATAAGTTGTGGTATATGAAGGTAATGGAATATTATTATTCTACAAAAAATGATGAACAAGCTGATTTTAGAAAGACCTGGAAAGATCTGAGCTGATGCTGAGCAAAACCAGCAGAACCAGGAATACATTGTACACAGTAACAGCAAGATTGTATGATAATCAAACTATGAAAGACTTGGTTCTTCTCAGTTATTCACTGATTCAAGGCAATCCCAATAAATTTTGGATAGAAAATGCCATCTGCAACCAGAAAAAGAATTATGGAGATTAAATGTAAATCGGCACATGCTAGGTTCACTTCTTTTTTGCGTTTTTTTTTCCTCTCTTGTGGTTTTCCCCTTTTGTTCTGATTTTTCTCTCCCAACATGATTTATAAAGAAATGTATATTTTAAAAAGTCAATATACATATGTAACCAGAAAAAAATAAAACAATTAATAGAGAAAAAAGAAATAAATTTCTGAGAGGATTAGGAGGAAAATAAGTACACCAAGGGGAAAAAAAAACAAACAAACAAAAATCAAAAAATTTATTTTATTTCCAAAATTCCCCCATCATAGGTTCTTATACAAGTAGGTGTCTCCCATTCTTACATCTAGATCATTCATGATTCCTTGGAAAATGAAACAACAGAGAGAATTCTGTTCAATGACCCTCTGATAATAAACATAAAGCTTGTCATAAAACAAGGAAATGTACACTTGCCAAAGTTAATTGCCACTGTGATGGAGAAGATCCAGGACAGAGTCCATAAACTTGCAGATGACAAGTCTCTGAGTCCTACAAATTCAAACTCCCAAATTCAATAAATAAATTGTCCTAGAATTGGAGCATCTTTGCAGACAACTGTCACCCACAGTTGCCTAGGCATAATAACATTGACCCATAAAATTGTAAAAATAACACTTTTTAAATAGCTATCACCATACAAAACACTCATTACCTCCAAACTGCATTGTAAAAAAAAGCCCTCAAAAAATAGAGACCTAGAGGAGGAAGTCAAAGCCAGGTGGGAAATCAGTGAAGTACTTATCATCCCCCAGCTATAATGGAGATGGCCCAAAGTTTTTTTTAGTGAGCTTATAGCCCAGTATGGTCATTCAATTACAAAAAGCAATAGTCTAGTAAACATTAAATGTAAAAAAACAGTAATAGGGATGTGATATCTTGAAGGATGGTTTCTATTTAAACTCCATTGAATATAAGATGATAATGATATTAATAGCTCACATTTACATACATTATCTCATTGCATCCTCACCACAAACCTACAGAGTGGAAAATATTAGTGAATTGATTAGTTACTAAGATTAAATATTGATAGATGCCCTTCAAATACAACCTTTTAATCATAGAATACTAAAGCTAAGAAGGACTAGAAAAATAAAAGCATTACTGACATCAAACATATTTAGCCTAGAAAAAAGAATATAGAGGATCAGGAGAGCTGGATTTAAAGGCTTGAAGCCTGTCCTGTGGAGGAAGGAATAAATTTGTTCTGCTTGGCCCCAGAGGAGAAAACCAGGAGCAATGGGCAGATGGCACAAAGAAGCCTATTTGGCTGGATGTTAGGAAAAACTTCCCAACAATGAGAGTAGTCCAAAAGTACAATGTTTTGCTTCCAGAGCTGGTGGGTTCCTTTTCACTATATGTATTCAATAGAGATTGGCTAACTATTTGTTGGCTACATTGTCGCAGGGATTCCTTTGAGTATGGATTGGACTAGATGGCCAGTGAGGTCCTTTCTAACTCTCAGATTCTGTGCTTCTGTGATGTGCTTGTTTGAAGCTGAATAACCATCCAACTTCTCATTTTACAAAAAGATCCTGTTTCAGCTCTCATATGTTGAACATTCTCTGTGTTTCCCCAGAGATCTGCTAATATCTTGCTTTTCTTGGTTTACCAAATCCATCCTGTCTCTGCTGACTCCTCTTGATTTCTAGTCAGGGTTGGTCTATAAGATCCGGATGCTGTATTCTGTTACTTCACTGAACTCTTTTACCCATAGGTATGTCCATCATGTCCATCCTCAATTCCGGATTCCTGCCAACATCTATTTTCTCTGTTCCCAGACTAAAGAGTTACAATGGGGAAGGGAGGAAAGAAGAAATAAATCACAGGTCTTGCTGTTTAATTTCAATACACCATGGATTCTATCAACAATTCTCCTGTTCTTCCCACATGCTCCTCACAGTGACTGTTCTGCGCTTTTAAAATTATCTTTAAGCCCTCAGTAGTAGTCTCCCTTTTCTCCATTCTCTAGTTCTCCTGCTTTGTTAAGAAAATTAAGGTTCTCTCTGGGGCATCCCCTTTTCTTTCTTCTTCATCCATCCTTGGTGTCTCCCCTCTACTATCAGGCCAGAACAAAATCCTCATCCATTCCAAGGCTAAATAGAATGTGAATTTCTAAACTCTTGGGTCCCATCACTGTCTACCCCGTTAGGTCCCAAACCCCACAAAAAATGATGCCATACCACGATTTTCATCACTCCATGAAGACACTGCCTCCCAAAACACGTAGCGATACCAATATCTTCCACCTCTCTTCCTCTTCAATACTGCCTGCATCAGCTCTCTGCCTGGCCTTTTCCAACTTCTGCTTTTCTCATAAGTCAAAAAAAAATGTTTATTAAGCAACCAATAAGTACAAAGCACTGTGTTTAATGCTAGTGATATAAATAGAAAAAAACCAAGAGAGTCCCTGAAGTTCTAATAAGGGGAGCCAACCAAAGAGGGATCACCTGCAAGCTAGATGAAAAGACCCCATGGTCCTTCCAAAAAAGAAGGTGATTCATCTTATTTTACATTTTTTCCACTGATAAAACCAGATCTACTTCTGATGTGGAGCCATTAAACAGGATCAAGGACTTTGGTTGCAAAACCTCTCTTTTTCTGGGTCTTTAGAAGCAGGGTCTGCTTAAAGAGACAAGGGCTGGAGCAAATGCAGTTGCCAGGTCACATTCCACAAAGGTTGATTTCCTGAATGATGGCTTCAGGGATTGGAATGGAGACAGCCTGGGTGGGGAGGTGGGGATGGTACTGCTGTTCTAGGGGATGGTGGGCTCAGTGTCCTGGGCTGTCTCCCTGGGGCTCTGAGGGAAGGTGCTAGTGGTGACGGTGGCAGTGATGGGGACTGCAGTTTGACTCACCGGTCCCTACCACCTCTTCTTTGAGAGCATGGCTCCTTTGCTCACTTTGTTAGTTCCCGTTCCATCCAAGCTGAAGATCATGGCTGGCCAATGCTGCTTTAACTAACACCCCAGTCTCTTAACCTTCTGCTGTGTTGTCACCTCAACCTGGCCCGCTGCCATCATGGGCTTTCTTGGCTCCTGTGCCAGGCTGGAGAGCAGGGAACCATGCAGACTTGCACTTGGCACATTACAGATTCATGCTGCCTATCTCTAGCAGAGCACTCGAGGCTGCTCAATAATCCTTTTATTTCTCTCCGTTATTTCATAGTTAATTTCCCACACTCCCTCAGGGGAGCAGTTCTCACCACCTGCATTGTATTCCCCACAGTTCACACTCCCCACTATTCAAGTCCTAATCCTAACCATTTTTGGGATTTGGCTTCATGCCAGTTCAGCTCTGTAGGCTATTATAGACCACCTTGGGCTGGGCCAGCTCACAGGGGTCAAGGGACTCGGGCCAAGTCCGTCTCCGTTTTGTTATGCGTGGGGAGGCAAGTGTGGAAAGGCCATGGACTTAGTCACAAAGCCCAGTTCTGCCACAGGGAGAGGTAATGAAGGCCCATGATAGGAGGAGGAAAGGCGCTGATGGGAATGAGGAACATGGCTTTATTAGGACTGACAGGATTGGTTGGATGCTGGGGAGGGATTGAGGGTAATGACTAAAAGGGAGAGCCAGAAATGACTGCTATTTTATGTCGTCATTGGGTTAGTGATGTTGTCATTAAAGAAATATCAGATTAACATTCAATAAGCACTTACTATGTACTAGACTATGGGTTTAGTATGTGCTAAGCCCTAGAAATACAAATGCTGCACACGTTCCTGTTCTCAAGGAGCTTCCCTTCTGATGGGGGAGACAATGCCAAGGAAGGAACAGAGAAGCCCAGGTGAGGTAGGGAGGGACGTAGGGACAGACTCTGGAGAAGGGACAAAGTAGAAAAGTAGAAGAGAGAGTCAGGAGCTGAGCATGACTCTTGTGGATATTCTTGAAATGGGAGTTCAATATACAGATAAGGGAAAGAAATTACAGAGGTGGAGACATTTCCAGGTGAGAAGGATGTTAGGTGAAAGATGAAATGCCTGAGGAAACAAAGGTTTGAGCTTCTGAGCAAATCAATTTATGAAGGAACACATGGCAGTTGCATAACAAATATGGAGCAGACCTCCTCAACTTTGCCATTGGATCCAGAATATTGGGGGAGAGAGACAGACTTTTATGCATTAAAATAAATTCTTCCAGTAAGACGAATTAATTAAAAAAAAAAAACAATTAACCAGTATACAAAATTAGGTAATCTGATTTCTAATTGGAGGAAATATTAGGGATTTTCCAAGTTGAGAGGGGGAGAGCCAAAAGGTCAGATTTCCTGAGATCAAGAAAAGAGGTCCTCCTCCATCATCTCCCCCTCCTTGACCATGTGTCCCTATTCAATCAAAGAAAACTGGAACAATAATTATCAGCACAGAATCAGTACAGGACCAGTTTTCAGATAAGACACATGGGTGACTTGAGATGTACCACTGGGAGAAAACTCCTTGCATCAATCTTTGCATCTGACCAGGTTTCTGGTCAGCATAACCTTGGTCCTTAGTTAAAGGTCTCTAAGAAGCAGGTGGAGGTGGTTCAACTTCCCAGCCATGAAGGGCTAGCTTCAAACAGCGCAATCAAGTTTCCTATAATTGAATAAAGTTTTCTCACAAGACAGAAACTGGACTAGACCCATAATTGAATAGAAAGGAACCAAAGTTGAGTCACAGGATGGGGTCAGTGTGATTCACTAAATTCCCACTATCTCAGGAGACCACTGGGATGTTGGGCGGGAAATGGTGAAGAGAAATTGATTTGAAGTTGTAGGGGTTAATCAGGAGATTATCTAAATCATTTTTGTGAGTGCCCAAAAGCATGCTCTGTTAATTTGACCATAAATGCTATTTTAGAAGTTCTAGCATTTGCCTTTCATGAATAATGATGACCCTGGGATCAGCGTGCTGATGTCCTAGTGAACCAGGGAGGTGAAGGTTACTCTTTACTCTGCCCTGGTTCCACCATATCTAGAGTACTGAATTTGGCTCTGGGGACCAATTTTTAGGAAAGCCATTGATAAACTGAAGAGAGCCCATAGGTTAATGAGGATAATGAAGGTGTCAGGGTCATGTCACATGAGAATCAGCTGAGGAAATGGGATCTTCTACCTGGATATGAGAAGACCTGAACAGGAGGATCTAGGTGGTCCCTGTCTTCAAGCCTCTGAAAGATTGTTAATAAGGAAAGGAATCAAGTCTGTTTTTCTTGGCCTAGAGTGCAGAGCCAGGAACAAAGGATGAAGGTTGTATGGAGAGAGACACAATGGCTTGATATAAGGAAAAATGTCCCTTTAGGTAGAACTCTAGTAGATGGTTTGAGATGCTTGGCCACCCAGGAGGCACAGGAATAGAACACTGGGCATCAAATATGGCCTCAGACACATACTAACTGTGTGTGTAAGCCTGAGCAAGTCACTCCTGCTGCCTCAGTTTCTTCATCAGTAAAATGGAGATAATAGTAGAACCTACCTCGAAGGATTGTTGTGCAGGTCAAATAAGAGAATAATTGTAAAGCACTTAGTGCAGTGGCTGGCACATAGTAGGCAATGAATAAATTCCAGTTCTCTTCCTTCTAGGAGGTAGAGTAACTTCCTTTTATAGGAAATCTTTTTCCCCTTAAGTGACTTGCCCAGGGTCACACAGCCAGGAAGTGTTAAGTGTCTGAGGTCACATTTGAACTCAGATCCTCCTGACTTCAGGACTGGTGCTCTATCCACTGCACCACCTAGCTGCCCCTATAGAATCTTGAAGCCAAAGTTGTATGACACTTGGTCAGGCTTGTGATGGAGGGGTTTCCTCTCAGGATGTGGGCTGAACTGGATGACATCCAAGACACGTCCCAAAGATGTAATTCTGTGACTCCATGATTTATTGACTCTGCAATTGTGGGGAAATCCTGTCACCTCTCTGACCTTTAGTTTCTTCATCTGTAAAATGGGAATAATAATTTCTGATCTACCTCTCTCACAGTCACAAATCAGAAGATATTACATCTAAAATGCTTATGCAAACAACAGTTATTATTGTCATTTTAACTGCCCCATAAAGACTTCCTTGGCTGCCCCAATGATCCTTGTCCTTTGTGTTGCTCACTTGGAATAATTGATTAATAATTAATTCTACACTTACTACCTCAGGATATTTCTTAGGTTGAACTAGATATCTTATCTGTCTACCTAGACCATAAGTTCTATGAGAACAGATTAGATGCTGTGGGGAAAAAAGTACATAGAAGAGTAAGACATAGAATAAGGCATATTCTTCATGGAGTTATATTATAATCAAGCAACAAGATAGTGCAATGGATAGAACTTTGGATCAGGAAGAGCTGAGTTCAAATATGGCCTCAGACTAATTGCATAAGTCTGTTTAAGTCACCTAACTTCAGTCTGCCTCAGTTTCCTTATCTGTTAAATAGGGATCATGAAATACTTAGATCTTGGGGTTGTTGTGGAGGATAAAATAGGATGATATTTGTAAGACATTTTGCACCATATCAATGCTAACTATTTATCTTATTTGCTTTTATTCTTTAAGTACTTACCCCATGCCAGGCATTATGCTAAATCCTGAGGATACGACCACAAAACTGAGACAGCCCCTGCCCTCCAGAAACAGATGTTTTAAGGGAGGCAGCAATATCACCCAAGCAGATGCTATATATCTGAAAAGTAGAAATGATGTCATTTATGGGGAGAGGCTCTAATGGTTGTGGGGGAAGATGGAACTTGAAAGGCCTTGGTTGAGGGGGGACCTTGCTGGACTCTGAAGGAAGGGAGGGATTTTGAAAGGTGGGGAGGAGGAGGAAATGAATTCCAGGCATGGGACATATCTGATGCAAAGGTGTGAAGGAAAGAGGGAGATGAAGAAGGTCAATTTATGTGGCTCGTATAGTGAATGGACAATGGGTAGTGAAGTCATAAAAAAGCCTGAAATCCTAAATAAGGTTCAAGTTATGAAGAGCTTTGAATAACAATTTACCCTAGAGGAGACAGGAAGTTACTGAAGAAGGGTAGCTTTTATATGAACTGAGCCCTGGAAGGCTCTGGTGAAATCTATGAAACACCATCTCTGAAGCAGGATTTTAAGCGAAAAAATAAAATATATTGGAATACAAAGGTACCCAATTATATATTAAAATAAATATGTAATGGTTTTTTTTCCCCATCCAAGTTCATGGTGGTGGGCAGGGTGGGGGGAAGGAGGGAATTAGTCTGTGGAAGATAGATTATCACCCCCACCCAGGTTTTCTATTCAATTCAGTTCCTGAATCAGAAACATCAATGAAGAATCCAGGCCCTGTGCCTTAGGCATTAGAGACTCAAAATCAAACATAAAATTATATAAAATTCCCTTAAGGAATTTGCACAGGGTAGGAATAGAGTAGAAAGCAGAAGAGGAAAGGGGAGATGTGGGACATGAGGTATACACACATCAATAAAAATACATTAAAGCCAGAATCATTTGGGGAGGCGATGCTCAAAGCTTGGTAGATTCATTGAAAGGAATCCCTCTCTTTCTTCACCTACAAAATCAAGGAATTGAACTTATCTTCAGCATTAACCCCTTCCAACATTTAGCGTTTATGAAGCTCACTCTTCTATTTCCTCAGCTAATTTCTAGGCTCCCACCCATGATGGTCTCAGATTTAAAGCTACAAGAGAAGTTATTTAATCTCATTCCCTGTTTTATAGATCAGGAAAACCTAGGCTCCTAACAGTTGTGATTTCCCCATAGTCACACAGGTAGGAAGTAGTAGGGTTAGGATTTGATCCCAGATGATCTTTCTGCTCTACAAAAAGCATCTCCCTGCTGGTCTCACCAATGTTCACCTATCTCTTTTAGTCTATCCTTCTCGCTATGACCAGACTAATCTCCTAAAAATGGCATTTTCAACATCAATTCAACAGTAACAAAAAGAAAAATAAAGCATGTATTAAATGCCCACCATATTCAGATCACTGTATTAAGCTTAGAGGAGGTACAGAATTAACTTAGACATGTCCCTGACTACAAAAGGGCTAGATATAATACAAATGTCAGCAAGTCTTGGGATAAAGGATTTCTGCCAGACTTGTATCAGAGATAAGAAGGAAGGGTTTCATTCATATATGGTAAGGGTAAGTGCAGATATTTAAAGCAGCCTTTGTTTATAGGACTGATTTATCCAAGTCAACAGGAAGCTAGGTAGTGCAGTGGATAGAGCACCAAGCCTGGAGTCAGGAAGTCCTCACTAGCTGTGTAACCTTGGACAAGTCACTTAACCACTATTTGCCTGAGTTCCTCATCTGTAAAATGGGAACATACTGGAGAGGGAAATAGCAAACACTTCAATGTCCTTGCCAAGAAAACTCCAAAATGAAGTGGGGGAAAAGTAAACAACAATAACACCCTGGTTAAACCAGCCTGTGCTTGTGAGAGAGTTGAAGTGTTGTGTCTTGAAGAATCAAGAAGTGAAGAGCAGATAAGGTTCCAAAAAACTTGAGACAAATGAGCCATGAAGGCTGGTTTTTGCATCCTGTCTCTCTTGGTCATGTGTGTGGTATATTTCCAGGAAATGCAGCCAAGAGCTCATGGGGAGAGTTAGTGTTTTCCCGAGTGTCTTACATGGTTCAGGATCAGACCCTGTGCTTCTTTGGAGGTGGGACAAGAAATGCTACAAATAGTGATGAAATATTGCAAATTTTGCCCGAGAACCATATATCTGATCCTCCATGACTCAGCTTGATTCCATATGACTGGTAACAATTTTCCCAGCAGTGAGCGTCTCATAGAATCATAGATTTAGAGAGGCAATCTAGCCCAATCCCTTCATTTTACAGTTGGCAAAATTGAGGCCTGGGGAATTGAAGAGACTTTACGTCTGACTGATTTCACATGAAAGATTCTGCGGGAAATTGGAAAGACCTTCCTCTTTCATGTCCCTCCATTCAAATTGGAGCTTCAAAAATGAGAGTATGCGATTTTATCAAGAGGAATCTTCAGAAAGAATGGGGAGCCATATACACACAGCCTGACTTTATCGGTTTGACAGCAAGAATTAATTTCAGCATATGGACTTGATAAATGGAAGAATTCTGGGACATATATTTTGTCCCAGATTTGTAAATGGTTTGTAATGCAATTGGCACAAAACTGAGTTTTTAGATTTTAATTGATGGAATTGACACTTGAGCGCTTACATGTAAAGAACTGAGTAAAAGTATTTTGTCAAAACAAAAAGAAAAGGTTATAAAAAGTAACAAGTATCTATTATTGCAAGATTTGACCAGAAATCCTCGGAGTCTCCCAGAGCCCATGTTCTTTCTGTTGTACTAGGATGCATACACCAACAACCATGGTGCAAAATAAAGTAGGAACCTAGAGGAGAGTTGTAAACAAAATGCTTTATGAGTACTGAGGAAGGCCATTTCCTAAGGGGGCTGTCAAGGAAGGTTGGAGCTGAAGATGCAGCTCTTAAGCTGGGTCTTTCAGGACCCAGGAATCTCACAGATGGGTGCTATTGTGGAAAAGAGCTCTCCTGGCACAGTGAAATGTCATAAGCCAAGACACGGAAGCAAGAAAGTTGTGTGGCAAAGGAATAAGAAGTATTTGGTGTGTGCTGTTAGGATAAGAAATAAAAAAGAGAAGTTCATATTCTAGTTACGGGAGACAGGGCACGTAAGAAGCTACAGGTCGGGGAAAGGTAAACTTATTTGGGAAGTTACAGTGATAATGAATGGAGCCCTAAAAATAAGGACTGGAAATGGTATTTCATCGGTATAGGGAATTCCCAGAGGAAAAAATGCCTTCTTCAGTTATTGGTTTAGGGAATGTGTCAAAGATGCCCCCCACCAGCAACATTCTCTAGTGTTATTGAATCAGATTAGCATGAAATTGGGAAATATTTAACAAAACAAACAAAACTATAATAGAACATAGATAATGTTAGAACTCAAAAATTTTGAAAAATGAATGTTTAAAATGGTTTTTAGATGTAATTAGAATAAATAAATGTACACATGTAAACACACACGCATATTTCTTCTATTTGGTTTAGTGGACCCTGTTTCTATCTGAGTGTCACCACTGACCTAGAGCATTGAGAAGTAAAGGGACCTTCCCAGGAACACAGCCAGTGTGTGTCACAAGGAGGACAATTGTCAGAGGGCTGCCAATTGTCATGTATTGATTTGGCTGCTGCTCCCTGAGTGAAGGATGACAGCCGTCTGGTTTACTTGAAGCTTTGAATACCCAGAGGAGAATGATGTGAGAGAAACCCACAAAGGAAGATTTGAAGCAGACCGTGGAAAGCCTTAAATGCCAGGATCAGGAGTTGGAACTCTATCGAACAGGTAATGGGCAGCCCCTCCACGCTGCCTTGCTCCAAAGCCCACAGTGATTGCTCACTAACCCCAGTATCAAGGGCTCTCTGAGTCCCTTGGAGATCACCTGGGTGTTCCCAGAAACTCCAGACTGCATCCCTCTCCCACCCCAGCTGAGAAGCACCCCACCCTCCAGGCCCTCTGGGGGGGGGGGGTATTTTTAGGCCTTGGCAGATGATGATTGGCAGCCCGTAGCTTTGGGCCTTCCAAGTTGCCCGGTGTTGTTCCTGGCTCGGCATTAGAGGTAGCTGGGAATGAGGGGAGGCAGAAACAGCATACCTGGCATGCCGGCCCACAGCTGCCTCAGTGTCCCAGGGAGAGGGCCCCAGGAGCCGCCCCAAACAGCAGCTGACCCAGGTTTGGAAGCATTTTTTCCTGTTGACTCATTTCAGGGACATGCTAGAGGAATATTTCAATTCCAGCTGGGGTGGGGCAGGGTTACAGACAGGACAGAGTGGCTAGAGACATGGATGAGAGCTCTGGGACGGGAGGAGAGGATGCTGACAGAGCCCAGGGGGCAGGGGACTCACCTAAGTGGAGAGAGGTCCGGGCCCCCAGGGCCCCAAGAAGGAAGAAGGCTGGCTGGGACCATTTCCCCCCATTTTATAAGATGGGAACACTGAGAAGGAACATGTATCTGTCTCTCAAAGTCACATAGTGAATCAATGACTGAAACATGGAGCTAAGATTCAGGATTTAAATCCTTCCACTGATTCTCCTTGACCCAGGAAAGAGCCTCAGTTTCCCCAAGGGTGAGAAAGGAAAGACACGGGTGGGGGGAGGAGGAAGGAGGGGATAAATGCAGCTTGGGTTCAACAAACGTTTTCTGTTAACTACTTTGGGGCAGGCCCACAGCTAAAGCATGTCATACAAATCCCTTTTTTTTTTCTCAGTCCCTTTCAAACTCCAGCAGGATTTCACAACCTCCCTAAGTAATCTGTTTCAATATTTGACAAACTCGGCTGCCAGGAAATGCTTCCCTCTATCTGACCTCGATTTTTCATGCTTCTGTTTATGGTTATTTCCTTTCCTTTAGTCCTGGGTGAAAATAGAAAGTGGCCAGTGAAAATAGCCTCCATAAAGCCGTGTGCTGGGCATCCCTGCGCCTGCCAAGACCTCAAACCGTGCACAAACACTCAGGGGGAGAAGAATGGCACGCGTGTGCCACCCGGAGCCTGGGCACGGGGCGCAGGATGAGCCTGCCTAGTTTCTGGGGGGCAGGGGGCGGGGCGGGCCAACCCCCGGGGTTGAGCAGAGGAAGCGCCTCCCCAGCTCTTGGGAGCTGAGCTTTTCCTTTCACTCTGCTAGCCTCAGTCCAACTCTCCCTTTCAAAGCCCCAGAGCTGCCCCGCCCGGTGAGGTAGCCCTAGTGGGGGGGGGGGATGGTGCAGGTTGGAGAGTTTGGAGCCGGCCCCCGGCTATTTCAGGTTCGTGCCCAGGAAGCTGGGCTGGGCTGAGCTGGTTCCCTCCTGCTGGGCATCTGGCCCCCGGAAGCTCCTCCCCATCCCCTCCTCAGAGATTCCTTCGAGGGAGGGGATTAAGGGAAAAGGGAGTCGGGATATAAGGGGCCGGGACAGCTCCCGGATTTACCTGTCAGGAAGCAATCCGGGAGGTGGCGGCAGCGGCGGCAGCAGCCCTAATCTGCCCTGACCCAATCTGGCTCCAAGTGGTGAGTGAACCCACTGGGTATCCAGTCAGTGTTCCTGATCTCCTGCTTGCCCAATTCTTTCCCCTCTCCCCTCCCTCCCTCTTTCTATCTCACCCAGCCCTCTGTCTCTGTCTGCCTGTTGGCCTAAGTTTTAGAGAATCTATTTTTTTTACTGACTTTGGGCTATGTCTAAAGAGAACATGTTGCATTGGAAACAGCACTAACCCAGAAATTCAGACATCTGGATTCCAGCCCCAGCTCCATCCCTGGCTGGCTGAGTGCTCCTAGTCGCTTCTCGCCCCTCTGAGGCTCAGTTTTCTCATAGGTCTAAGGAGAATCAGAACTCTTGCTTAGTCTATGGCTGGATGGGGGCAGGATTGATTGAGATGTATGTACTCTGAAAACAGTATAGGTCTGGATGATGGGGGGGGGGGGGAGATGGCTATTATTCAGCAAGTTGCATTGTATGATTGGATTGGTCCACAGCTGTTTGCTAATTACTTTTAAACCTGTTACTGATTGGTAAAATGACTGAATTAGTTTACCCATAGGCATAAGCGCATCCTTTCTTTATGGGCAAACTTTTTGTGATGTTTTTGGGCAAAGAAGGTTGACACGCCTTGGAGGTTGGCAGAAGTGTGCCATGGGTCCATGACAAAAGTAGGCTAGGATTAGAGAGAGACAGAGAAATAGATGGGAGAGACAGGCAGGGACAAAGGAACAGAGACAGAGGAGAGAGAGAAGTGTGGGGTGGGGGGGGTGGGGAGAAAGAGACAGAGACAGAAAGAGAGACACAGGCTAAGATTAGAGAGAAACAGAGAAATACATGCAAGAGATAGGCAGGAACAAAACAGAGAGACAGAGGAGAGATAGAAATGTGGGATGGAAGGGGTGAGGAGATAGAGACAGACAGGCACAGGCTAAGATTAGAGAGAAAAAGAAATGGATGAGACAAACAGGCAGGGACAAAGAAACAGAGACAGAGGAGAGAGAGGAGTGTGTGATGGAGGGAGTGGAGAGCTCGAAACAGACAGAGAGACAGACTCAGACTCTCAGACTCTCAGAGAGAGAGCCATGGAGACAGACATGGAGGGAGGATGTTCCTTCGAGTTACAGAGAAGTGAGTGGTATTTGTGGTTCCACTTTTTGTGAATCCAGAAAGATACTTCATTCAGCCCATTAGCTTGGAATAGACTGAAGCCCAGTTTTAGGAGATAGAATGGTATAGTAAAAAGGAGACTAATATGGCTATCAGAAAACTTTGATTCTTGTCCCACCTCTGCCACTTATAAGAAAGACATCTTACCTCTCTGATCCTCTGGACTTTTTTTTTTTGATTGTTTATTTATTTTATCCATAAACTAGAATTGGACTCAAAGATCTCAAAAGTTCCTCTGTACTCTTACTTTCCATAGCCTATAATTCAGGAAGCTTGGATTAAGGGGAACTCAAAGCTGCCACCTGCATGTGGACCCAGGACTGAGAAGGCTCTGGGGAAAAGGGGACATGAGTGACCAAAAGACCCTCAGGTCCAAATTACCCCTTTTCAATTCACCTTCCTTGCAGGCTCTGGGATATCCCCATACCTAGCAGTTCTCCTGCTCAGCCAGGTCAGGCCAGGTGCCAGTCTTGTTTGGCAAGGACCACAGAGCAGGTGCCTCATGCTACCCTGAGCTGGAACCAGCCTGGAAACTGTCTCCTGGCTCAGCTCAGAGCTGGCACCTACCCCAGGGCTCTCACACAGTTCTGCCAGGGTCATAAATCAACCCATAACATGGTGGAATTTCATTCATCCTTCTCCCCCAGCCCTGTTCCTCATACGTTCCTCTCACTTTTCCTCTCTAATAGCCGGTTGTCTACAGCCCTGTTTCTGCACACCCTGCATTTGCTGCCTCCCTTTAGTGGATGAAACTTTGCATTCAAGCTCACTTTTTCTCATGGCAAGAATCTTACTTTCCTGACACCTTTCTATTTCCTCTCCTGCCCTAGCCCTTTTCTATTTCCAAATAGCTCTGCTATCCCCCACCCATCAGCCCACACAAAGTAGGGATAGAGCTGCATGAAGCCAGGGAAAGAGGGCTGGCTAGCTTTGGAATCCAAAGACCTGAGAGGAATCTTGACTTAGAAGTGCTTAGTATTCAAAAGGAGAGAATGGGCTGGCCAGTTAGTGACTGACATGGGTCTGACCCAGAGGTAGCAGTTGAGCAGGTCTTTGGTGTACTTTGTGGTAGGCAGTCTTGTTGCCACCAATATGGGGAAAGTGAAGGAGAGAAAGAGAAAGAGATAGAGAGAGACAGAGGCAGAGACAGGGACAGAGAGAAAACAGAGAGGGAAAGAGGGAGAAAAGCAGGAGAAAGGGAAGTAGAGAAGGAAGGAGGGAGGGAAAAGAGAGACAGACAGAGACACAGAGAGCAAGAGACAGACAGGGACAGAGAAAGACAGAGAGATAGACAGAAAGACAGAGAGATACCCAAAGAGAAGTGGTCAACACATCATTAGTTAGTAATGCAGGGTTCTCGTTCCCACTCTGCTACTTACTACTTGGATTACTATTTAACCCAACCACTCTGGGGCTCAGTTTCCTCTCTGAAAAATCAGATTGGACTAGATCAGAACTGTCCAACTGAGACAAAACTCCTAAGCACTGGAACGAGATTAAAACATAATTGGGAAATGTTTGGCAAAATAAATAAAAATATTATAATACAGATACTGTTAGTTTGTGATTTTTCTAAATCAATATGAGACTCATGAGGAGTCACTTCAATCTGAATTTGACACTCTTGGACCAGTCTTTTCTAGCTCTAAATCATGATTTTTGTGACTAGGTCAGGGGATTCAGAGCACAGACTAGGCTGCTGAGTGGCTGGATGAGCTTCTCTCATTTAGTGAAGAAAGTGTTACCTGACTCAGTTTCTCTAATGAAACCTCTTCTTCCCCTTTAGAATCACAGTGTTTTATAGATTCATAACACCATAGGATCACAGTATGTTAGAAAGTACCATAGAAGTCTTATAATGCAAGTTTTTCTTTATAATCAAACCTAATCCTTCATTTTTCAGATGGGAAAATTGAGGTTTGTCACACAGGTATTAAGTGTAGGGGGTGGGGAAGGCAACCGCTCAGATCTCTTACCTACTAGCCCACTTATGCTTACTCCTGCATTACCAATCAGTGATGTTCTGCCACATATTGTCTTTTTTCTTTCCAGTTCCTTCATACTGGGTGCAGAGGTGCTGCTGACCACAAACCACACTGAAGATCCACCCACCTGAAGATCCGCCTCTCTTTTTGGGCCAGACCCAAACTGGTGACTAAGTGACCAAGGTGTTATTTCTCTTTGTCCGCTAACCGATCCAAGCCTCTCTGACCACACGGGGAGACTCACACTCTGTGATTATTTATTTTTGGTGAGAGGAACCAGGAGTGACCCACAGGCAGCGCCCTATGTCAGGTATGCTCCGATGGCTGAAATGTTGATTTTGAAATAAAGAGTGACATTTTTTTTTGTTTGTTCATTTTATTGCAGCCAATTGAGTAATTTGGAGAAATTGGAGGCATCCAAAAGGGTGGGCTGCCTATTCCTGACTTAGGAGGCGATGGGAAACTGGGGAAAGAGGAATGGTCAAAGTAGAGTCTTAGGAAGATCTTAGTCTCATGGGTACAGAGCAGGAAGGGACCATTCAGTCCATTTCTTTTGTTTCAAGATAAGTGATTTCCTCAAGATCTCTCCCAGAGGGGCAGCTAGGTGGCACAGTGGATAGAGCACCAGCCTTGAAATCAGGAGAAAGTGAGTTCAAATCTGGCCTCAGAACTTAACACTTCCTACCTGTATGACCCTGGGCAAGTCACTTAACCCCAATTGTCTCAGCAAAAAACAAAAACAAATAAACAAACAAAAAAAGATCTCTCCCAGGTAGTAAGTGGAAGACTCAGAATTCTCATTTAGGACATTTGCCTCCACACTTTGCAATCTTTCTGTTCCGTCCTGGTGGTGTATGAAATGGAGAAGCCATGTAGCTTGTTGGCAAAGCTGGGCCAAGAGACTAGGTCTCTTACTTTAGGATAGTTTAGTATCCCAGCAAATGCCATGGGAGTGCCTGGACCAAGATGGCAGCAGTGAAGGTGGGGGTGGGGGAAGGGATGGATATGAGAAACTTCAAAGAAAGAGTGCACAAGACTTGATCCCAGAACCCTCTCTAAAATGAGGGAATTGGAACACCTGAAGGCTCATCTAGCCCTGACTCTGTTTGCATGAGCTGAACCCATCAGTTCCAGGATGCTCAAGGCAGAATGTTTGCTGAATGGGAGTTTAACCTTAATTGGAATTCTAGGCCTAGGGCAGAGCCTGGGAGCCAGGAGAACTGATCTTTTTTTGTTGTTGTTGCTCTCAAATAATGCTCCCAGCTACCCCCATCTGGCAAACCCCAGGTCCTCATGCTGCCCACTCCCCACTCCTGCCTGGCTGTCTCCCTCCCCCTCCATAGCTGCTCTACCCTTGGCTGCCTCTGATTCCACCAAATCAAAACCAACAAAAAAATTTACAATTACAAAAAAAAAGTACAATTAGATAATCTAATAGACAAATTAATTACAAATAAATTGCAATTAGATAATCGAATAAACTTTTATTCTCTACATTTTTAATGGCGGCATCTTGGTATGGAAGGAGCATCATTGAAGCTGGAATGAGAGGATTTGGGCCCAAATCCCTGCCCTGACACTTAGACTGTGTCTCCTTGGCAAGCTCCCAAAGGTTTAGTTTCTGCATCTGTAAAATGGGGCAATGATACTCTCTGAGGGGAATCCTGGGGCTCAGATGAGACAAATTGCCTTGGTAACCTTGTAACCCTCTATTGTTATAACTTAATAATAATCGCTACTCTTATTGCTAGTAAGTGTCACTTCTTCTTTTAAAGTGGAAGAGTCCAGGGGAGGCCAGGGATTCAGGACAACTAGGATTCACAACAAGAGGTGTGACTCTGGACAAAATACTCAACCTCTCAGCAGCCCAGGAAATTCTCTCAAGTTCGTAAACTTTGAGCAGGTGTTGAGCTTGTTTGGTAGAGGAAGTTTCCTGACCCGGAGTCCCCTCTGGTGTGTATCTGAGAGCCAGCTGGAGGAGCTGGGATAACTTCCCTCCACCGCCAGCCCATCTCAGAACACCATGTTTTCAGCATCCACAGGGGGCTTCTGGGGACAGTCACCCTTCCTCCTTATCTGAGGAGGTACTCCTTCCAGGGGCATGGCAGGTGAGGTGGGAAGGGAGGGATTTAGGAGCCAATCCCTTCTGTTTCCCCCCCTACACCACATGGGTGACCACCTACTTCTCCTCCATGAGAGGGTCAGTCCAGGGCAAACAAAGCTCACAGTACAAGCTGGTTTGATCCTGCTGAGTCCTGGGAGCCAGGAAGTACTTTCAGAGTCCTGGGCGGGTCCAACATCAAGGAACTTGAGCCCTGATGAAAGCCCAGAAATTGTTCAGGACACATGCAAGCACAGGGGGAGGGAAGCATTCTCTCTCTCTGGTTCCCACCGATGTCACCACCAATGGGGGAAGAAGTAGCAGATTGTGGGAATGTGGTTCTAAAGGTGGAAAACTCACTCTCATAACCAAAAGGTGCCCTTTATTGATGTGAAAAGACTCGGTAGTTATTTTGCTGCTCTTTTTTTTTTCTGGTTTGATTAGATTTTTCTTGTGCGGCAGATAATTGTACAAATATGTATGCATATACTGGATTTAACATATAATTCTACTGTGTTTAACATGTTGGACTACTTGCCATCTAGGGGAGGGCTTGGGGGAAGGGGGGAATTGGAACAAAAGGTTTTGCAAGGACTAATATTGAAGAATTATCCATGCATATGTTTTGAAAAATAAAAAGCTTTAATAAAGGGGGGGGGGGGGGGAAGAAAAAAGAAAAGACTCGGTACTGTCCATAAGCACCTACTCAGCCAGCAATAACACAAATGGGTTTTTGTGTCTTTGCTGACCAGCTTGATGGTAACTGACAGGTTAGCTAGACTAGTAACAGGACACCCCCTTCCCGCTCCCAGCTTCTAAATTGTTTCAATACAAGACAAAGGCCCGAGAGAGTTTTCTGAGGATACAGCCCAGTATCTCCACTGCTCTGCAAACATTGGAAGCCACAATGATACTCAGCCTGCTGATTTAGGGTCAGACAGTCAACTATCACTTAATAAGCATTTTGTTCTGGGACTATCTTCCTTCCCACCTTGTATAAGTGGGGAAAGCTAGGGGTTCCACCTGAGTCTTTGGGATCCCCAAATGGGGCAAAGCCTCTGTTGTCTAAGTGGATTTGGGATCTTTACCCATCATTATATCATCTATTTCCCCAGATTTCTGAGCTCCTGCTGCTCCTGAAGCTACCCCGATGTGGCCTCTACCTCCTACTTGTTCTCTGATCCTGCTGTGGCTGTGCCAGGTCCCCCTAAGCTGGCAACAGTCATTAGAATCCCTTAAGCTGCGGCTGGTGGGTGCCGGGAGCCAGCCTGAGGAGGGTCGCCTGGAGGTGCTGCATGAGGGCCAGTGGGGCACCGTGTGCGATGATGACTTCAGCCTCTTGGAGGCCAACGTGGCTTGCCGCCAGCTTGGCTTTGAGGCTGCCCTGACGTGGGCACACAGTGCCAAGTATGGTCAAGGGGAAGGTGAGTGACCAGGGTTCCGGACAACAGGGCTCAGTGTCTGTTCTCTCCCCGCAGTTGAACAGGACGCAGGAGAGAGCAGGTCTAGGAGCCAAGCACTGTGACTTAAAAAAAAGAGAAGCAGGGGGCATGAATTTTGGCACTCTGTGGGTAAATCATTTCTCTTTTCAGGCGCCTTATCCAAAAAATGAGGTATTTAAACTAGATCATCTCCAGAGTCCCTTCTAACCTTAACTTCCCCTGACACCCCCTTTTTCCTTCTCTCTATAAATCTATAGATTATTCAGGTGACAGGGAATTCTTCAAGGAGACCACTGGCTAAGAAAAAGAGATTGCTCTCTTAGGGTAGCATAATGGATATAGTGCTAGAGTCAGAGTCAGAAAAATCTGTGTTTGAATCCTGCCCCATATTCTTATGTAATATTTAATTATGTATTCTTGTGTAATCCAGCCTCAGTTTTCCTATCTGTAAAGTGAGACTAATAAATGCTGATTTAGCTCACAGGGTTGCTGTAGAGAGCACATAACCTATCAATATAGTGCTTTGTAAGCCGGAAAATGCTGGTTACAGTAATTTAGAAGTAGATCCTCAGTGACAAACATTGTCCCATTTTCCCACATATTTCTCACTGCATGGCACATCCTTATCACATAGGAGCTGATTAATAACTGCTTGTGGACTAATCGATTTAAAGAAAATCACTGAGTTTAGAGATCTTTTCAAAGTAAAGAGAAAAAAGTGGGGTCCATGTCCTAAGACCTCATCTCCTCCTGGTCCTAAGTGTCCTTCGCCCTCACCTTGTCCCCTTAGGCCACATCTGGATGGATAATGTACGTTGTGTGGGCACTGAGAGCTCCCTGGCAGAGTGCAGGTTCAACGGCTGGGGCGTCAGCGACTGCAGCCACTCTGAAGATGTCGGGGTTGTCTGCCACCCCCAGAGCTTGCCCAGCCACCGCTCAGAGAGGCCATCGCAGATCCTGGGGCCACAGGTGAGAAGGGAACCTGGATACAGGCCCGTAAAACAAGCTTCCCTTTGGGTCTGGATGGAGGAGATACCAGGCCTGGTGACATAGATGGAGAGGTCTCCTTACTGCAGAGCAGTCGATTAAAAGCTCCTGAGAGAACAGGTCTTGGTATCTTTGTCTTGGCATCTTCAGTGGGTAGAACATTACCTTGTTCAGAACAGATGCTCATGAAACATACTGAATTCATGATGGAAGCCCTGAGAAGGAGGAAGGGAGAGATCCTTGGGCTTAGAGAGTCCCAGGCTATTTCTCTGATGAAGGCAGAGGCCCAGACCCAAGGCCAGTTGGCATCTTGTCTCTTGAGGTTGAGTAGACTTGGAGAAAAAAGAGGCTGGCCTTGCTGGGAATTGCGGAAAGAGTATACCAGCAGGGAGGGAGCAGAGGGAGGACAAGTTGGGGCTCTTTCACCCACACAACTGGCCACAATTGCTGCCTCTTCTCATCACAAACATCCCAGAGCTAAAAACAGCCACAGCCAAACAACATAGGGCAGGTTGGGCTCAGGAGAGCTGCCAGCCTGAGGGCAGCCACCCTCAGGGGGAAGAGATGGGGAAAGAAAAGGAATGAAGGGGAAAACTCTCCAGAGTGGTCGGGACAAGGTGACCCCAGGACCAGAGAGGACCCCAGAAAGTAGACAGAAAATCTGGAGTGTAGACTTGAGGTAGATGAGGTTGGCTCACAGCTTCCTAGCCCTAGGAGCTCACTAGGGGCTAGTTTCCCCAATGGGCTCCATGGAGGACTCTCTTTGTCTGTCCTACACCCTCAGTGTCTATATGATCCCATGTGCTTGGGCAGGGACAGCGGCTGGAGGAGGTACGGATCAAGCCCGTGCTGGCCAGCGCAAAACGGCAGAACCCCATTTTGGAGGGTGCTGTGGAGGTGAAATATGAGGGCCACTGGCGGCAGGTGTGCGACCAGGACTGGACCATGAACAACAGCAGAGTGGTCTGCGGGATGCTGGGCTTCCCCAGTGAGGTGCCAGTTAATACCCACTTCTACAGGTAGGGAGATCCTGACTTTGGGGGTCAGGGATTGGGTGTTGGGGCTGAAGTCAAGTGTGTGCCTAAGCTGGGTGTTTGGGGTTCAGGAAGGAAGCCAGACCCCATTCAGAGGGGCTTCTCCAAGACACAGTACCCTATTCAGTTAGAAAGCCCAGCAATAGGATTCACCAGAGAAGGGGGTGAGGTGGGTAGAAATTCATCTACTAGACAAAGTATTTAATTGTGAAAGCAAAAACTACAACATTTAAAGGGATTTGATAAGAATATCCATATTTAAAATCCTAAGTAAAATTCTGGACTATGTCAAATCTATTTAAAGCGCTGTCTAATTGGTGTTTTTGGCTAGATGTCAGGTGACTCAAAGCTAGCCAAGATTCCAATTCCAAATGGTCTACGTGAGGGCCCTGCTCTAGTGAAATCTTCCTTTTCCCACAGAATTGGGAATTCTCTCCTCCCCCGAGTACCTCCTCTCCCCCCAGCTGCTCCATGTGGCTCTGCCCCAAAGTCCAGCCTCACGTGCTACTTCCCTGCCCCACAGACCAATATAACGCAAATGAAAGGTGACAAGGGACCACACAGCCAATATGTGATTCCTGCTTTTTCTACTGCCAGGACTCAAGCCCTTGCTTGACCTAAATTCTACTAATTGCACGTCTGGGCCGTGGCTGACTCAGTCACCATCCCTGGGAGGCCCCGGGAGCTCTGATTATAGCCTAGGCTGCTGCTCCCTAGAACCATGACCTTCACCTTGATGGTGATTCCTTTCAAAGGCTGCCCCTTTCCCTGTCTCTCACCCCTGGATCCAGGGGGAATGAGAGAAGGCAGTAGAGATAAGGGATGGATTCAGGGACTCAAATAGAGTTAGGCCTTCATAGTTTGAAAGGCTCACAGAGGGAGCTCCATGCTCTCCTTTTATAGATAAGGAAACTGAGGCCCAAGTGATCAAATGATTTCTCCAAGGCCACCAAGGCAGAAAATAGAGTGAATTGGGATTTGAATCCAGATCATCTGGCTCTCTTTATTGAACCCCAAAGTCTGTCTCCAGACCAGTTGGGAATGGGCTGAAGGGAAAGGTCCATATATTCTTATTCTAATCCCTCACGTCTGGTTTTCTTCAATTGCAGGAAACTCTGGAATATGAAGATGAAAGACCCTAAATCCAGGTGACTAATGGGGAGGTGGGTGGAAGGGTCAGTCAGTTCCCCAGAGAGAAAGTTCTTGCTTACTCCTTTTCTTATCCCCTCCTTTTCCCACCCCCTTCCTCCCTCCTTCTCTCCTTCTCTCCCTCCCTGGTTCTTTTTGCTCACTCTTCTTGCTTCCTCCTTTTCCCTTCTCCTCCTTCCCTCCCTTCCTCCCTGGCTCCTCTTGATCACTCCTCTTCTTGCCTCCTTTTCTTTCCCCATTCCTCCTTCCTTTCCTCCCTCCCTCCCTCCCTCCCTCCCTCACTCCTCTTGCTCTTTCCTCTTCTTATCCCCTCCTTTTCCTTCCTTCCTCCTTCCATCCTACTTTCTCCCTCCTTCCTCATCCCTTCTTTTCCCTCTCTCCCTCCATCCGATCTTCACCCTTCCTCCCCATCCTTCCCTCCCTCTCTCCCTGGCTCCTCTTGCTCACTCCTTTTCTTATCCCCTCCTTTTCCCTCCCCCTTCTTCCCTCCTTCTCTCCCTTCTTCTCTGCTTCTTCTTGCTTACTCTTCTTCTTGTCCTCTCCTTTTCTTTCCCGCTTCTTCCCTCCTTCTTTCCTTCCTTCCCTCCCTCCCTCCTCTTGCTCACTCCTTTTCTTATCCCCTCCTTTTCCTTCCTCCTCATCTCTTTTTCTTCCTCCCTCCATCCAGCCTTCTGGCTTCCTCTCCTTCTTTCCCTCCCTCCCTGGCACCTCTTGCTCACTCCTCTTCTTGCCTCTACCTTTTCCCTCCCCCTTCTTCCTTCTGTACCTGGCTCCTCTTGCTCACTTCTTTTCTTATCCCCTCCTTTTCCCTCCTCCTTCTTCCCTCCTCTGCTTCTTGCTCATTTTTCTTATTTCCTCCTTTTCCTTCTCCATCCTTCCTTCTTTTCTTCCTTCCCTCCCTCCTTCACTCTTCTTCTTCCCCCCTCCTTTTCCTCCTTCCCTCCCTCCTCATCCCTTTTCTCCCTCCCTGCCTCCAGCCTTCCTCCCCATCCTTCCCTTCCTCCACCACGCCTTCCCCCTCCATCTCTTTACCCCGCTCCCCCCATCTCTCTTCCTCTCTTTCCAGAGATCCCATGCTCTCCTCCCGACTTGTTTTGCAGGCTGAGGAGCCTGACCAAGAAGAATTCCTTTTGGATCCACCGGGTGAACTGCCTGGGGACCGAGCCCCACTTGGCTAAATGCCAAGTGCAGGCGTCCCCAGGGAAGGGCAAGTTGCGGCCAGCCTGCCCCTCAGGCATGCATGCTGTGGTCAGCTGTGTGGCAGGACCCCGTTTCCGCCACCCCAAGGGGAAGCCCCGCCGCAAGGAGGTAAGGGCTTCCAGGGGAGGGGAGGAGGAAGGCAAGCAGCCCTGGAAGGGTCCCCCGGGGACTCCCAGGGAAAGGCTCTTGTGTCAGGTTGCTTCTGGAGGGAACATTTTCCAAAGAGCTCATATTTTCAAAGTGCTTTAAAATTTGCAAAATATTTCGCTCACATCCACCCTGAGAGTTAGGCAGTGAATTCATGCTATAAGCAACCCCATTTTACAGATGAGGAAAATGAGACTGGCGAGACCATCACATAGACAGTGCGGGTCCTAGCTGGGATTTGCGCAATGGTCTCCTAACTCCTAACTGATGAGCTTTCTATGGTACCAAGTGTTTCAAAGGATGCCTCATTAACCTCCACAGGCAAAGGTTTGGAATCGTAGCAGATTAAGCTCTGGGAGGGACCTTGCTGTCAGGGAGGCCAATAGTCTCTTTTTAGAGATTTAAAACGAATCCGCTTCCTGGCTTCCCCACCGAAATCGGGGCGTCACCGCCCAGCCCCGCTAGCCAGGCACGGTCCCCGCTTCCAAGCGACCTGCTCACTCCGGGTCTCTCCCTCGGCCGGGCTCGGCCCGGCCGAGGCCTGGCGGGACTGATGAGGCAGTGGGGCACCGTCTGTGACCGCCGCTGGAACCTGCTCTCAGCCAGCGTCCTGTAGCCAGCAGCTCACGGCTCCGCCGGAGGCCCTCTGAGGGCCCGGAAGGGATGAGGCCCGACGCGGCCGATGCCCCTCGCGTCCGCTTCCCGGAGCGAGAGCGCGGGGGACGCCCCTCGCCTGAGTGGCGCGCCAGCAGGCCGAGCCGCCAGGCAGCTCCCTTCGCGCGGGTGGGCCTCCACCTGAGCCGAATCGCTGCCCGCGGAGCGTGCTCAGCGACTGCCCGGCTCTCGACGCTTCCCGGCGGCTGCCAGCCGGAGGAGCGCCCGTCCCGTCGAGCCGTCCCGCATGGACTTCCAGAAGCAGGTGGGCGGCGGGCTCCCCTAGGGCCGTTCCGGCCCTCCTGCAGGGCGTGCGGAGTCCAGTTCTTGCCCTGGCCTGCGTTCCCTGGCTGGGCGTTCCGTCCCGGGAGGCGTCCCCGCGCCCAGAGCGAATGGCCGCCCAATGAGCATCCTCGTCCTAAGGGCCATTTCTCAGATAGTGAACTCATCCTCGCAGGTCCACGTGCCTGAAATACAAATCTTACTTTTCGGGGAATGCCGCCTGATGGCGGGGATGTCTTCTAGCAGGGGAGGGGTCGGCAGCGGGGGGGGGGGGGGGGGGGGGGGGGGGGGGGGGGGGGGGGGGGGGGTCGCCGCGACCCAGATAACGCCTCCAGTGTAAGTTTGCAGCGCGCAGGTGGAGACGGCCGCTATTCTCCCTTTGGCTGTTGCAGATCCGGCTGGCTGGGGGCCGCACTCCGGAGGAGGGCGTGGTGGAGGTTCTGGTGGAGACGAACGGGGCTCTTGTCTGGGGGGCTGTGTGCAGTGACCTCTGGGGACTCAACGAGGCCATGGTGGTCTGCAGGCAGCTCGGCATGGGATTTGCCAACCACGCCATCCAGGTGGGTCCCCGCGACTCCCCCTTGATCCCTTTCTGTTCCGATTCAGGCGGGACCCTGGGGAGGGGTCCGGGCCCTCTCTAAAGTCCGGGTTCTGGGAGTCGGTGACAACGGCTCCCACACCACCCCACCCCCTGCTCCTGTGGCCAGGTGGTCTCTGTTGACTGATGGGGAAATGACTTTTTCCAGGACACGTGGTACTGGCAAGGCACTCCAGGGGCTGGCAAAGTGGTGATGAGTGGGGTGCGCTGCTCAGGCACAGAGCTGGCCCTGCAGCAGTGCCAGCGGCACGGGCCTGTGCACTGCTCCCACGGGGTGGGCCGCTTCTCAGCAGGAGTCACCTGTACTGACAGTGAGTAGCACCTGGGCTGTGGTGGGGCTAGGCCAGGAGCCAGACATGGGAGGGATACGATTCCATAAGAGCCCCTTTTGGTGGGGGCTGTTCCCAACTCCAACTAGCACAGAGGAAGGGGAGCAAAGGGAGCCTCTACTCTTGGCTGGGTCTGGGGTCTCTGCATCTTGTTCAAAGAGTCAGGTCATTAGGGAAGGGGAGATCCGCTCATTGATTAGAGCATGAACAATGATGGAGGAAAACTCCCTGGTCTATGTCCCTCTTTTTACTTAGCAACCCTGTGATCTTGGGGCAATATCCCTTTGCATTTCTGAACCTTGGTCTTCTCATCTGAAAATGGCCATTAGTCTCCCTGCCTAAATGTGAACCTAACAGAAGACTTAGCGCTTTTCTCCAAAACTCTAAAAAAGAGTTCCTTAAAACTCTACAGAACTATTTACTACTCATGTAAACTGTTATTCGGGTGAAAGCCTGATCCTGGCCCCAGTTTGGTAAAGCAGGTGGGAAGATCTTTTTTGGGGGAGAAAAGGAATGCCATTTGCCTTTGGCTCCTGTTGACCCCAGGTGCCCCAGACTTGGTGATGAATGCACAGCTGGTACAAGAGACAGCCTACCTGGAGGACCGCCCACTGAGTCTGCTGTACTGTGCCCATGAGGAAAACTGTCTCTCGCAGTCAGCTGACCACATGAACTGGCCCTACGGGCACCGCCGCCTGCTGCGATTTTCCTCCCAAATCCACAACCTTGGCCGGGCGGACTTCCGACCTAAGACTGGGCGCCATAGCTGGATCTGGCACCAGTGCCACAGGTGGGCACCCTTTTTAGCCTTGGCTTTGGAAAGCCTGGACATCTCTCTTAATCAGGGTAGCAGATGTTTCAGCCTAAAACGGGGCTTCTGTGGTCTCTGCTACCCATGGTATTGGGTAAAGACTTTTAACTGTCCCCACTGGAAAAGTTTCCCCTGGCGTTGATGGTTACTGGTTAAATGTCCCCTTCTCCAGAAATCCTGGGACCCCACTCTCTTGGTCCTACTATCCCAGCCCCTATCTTCTCTTGAGAGTTGGGAGATTCACCCCAGCTACCATGAAGACCCAGATCAGACTTTCAGGGGTGGAGACTGTTGGGGACCTTGCCACCATTTTCATAGGGAAAGAAGGCTAGCACCCATCTCCCTCCAATCCTCTGGAGTCTGGCATCTTCCCCCTCCTCCAAAATGAATTTTCCATGGGTACCAGAATCCTTAGTTATAGCTCCTCAGGGTCCTAGGCACAGAAGCTTTTGCCAAGAGGGTTAAGTGTTGGGACATCTTTGGATTTGGCACCTTGTTCTTGGGAGTTCTGTCAGAGTCACGGTACCCAGAAACCTGTGAGCTTGGAAGGAGCTCAGTCTTGGGCTACTGTCCTGACTCCTTGGCTCTCTGAAGCCTTCCTCAGCCAGGATGCTGCCTTTGGAGAACCTCATTCTTGGTCATTCAATGGCTGGGGAAAAGGTGGAGACCCCACAGATTGAGGGGGAGGCTGAAAAGTCTCACCCAGAGGGAGAGGCAATAGCATAGAAAATATCCTCCCATGGGGAAAAGAGCTGCGAGGGGGTGCGGTGGGGAAGAGGCATTTTTGGGTCTTGGTCCTACCCAGGATAATAAGCACAATCCCCAGTGTTACCAGCAGAGCTATTATTACTGCCAGTTTGGACGGCATACTAGCAATTTGGTCTCAGCCCGACATGAAGGAGAGCTCCCCTTAAAGGCGTCTTAGCTCCACACGGGTCCCCAGTCTCGTCGTACCAAGGCTTCCAGCTGCTATCACGCCTTGCCCTGCTCAGCTGGACGGGGGCAAGGGCAGACTTTGGCGACTGGCAGAGGGCAAGACCCTGAAAAGGCAAAGCCTGGTCGTCTTGTCTCCAGGTGGCAGCTCGGGGCTCTGCTTTGCTATCCCAGACCTTCTCTGGGCAAGAGTGAAGCTGACGCCCCCCAGGAGACCCTGTCCTGGTGCCAGGGGTGATGGGCTCTCTTTTGTAGGCACTACCACAGTATTGAGGTCTTCACCCACTATGACCTTCTTACCCTCAATGGCTCCAAGGTTGCTGAAGGACATAAGGCTAGCTTCTGCCTAGAGGACACCAACTGCCCCACAGGTTCGTGGTACCCAGGAAACGTGGCTGGGCCCCGATTCTCAGATGAGACTTTTTCTTAGGGTCTTCCCCATCTCGATTCCATTCTCCCTTTCCTGTGAATTTTTATTACTGTTCCAAGCCCTCAAAGACCCCCCCCCCCCAGATAAGGCTTGGAGAAAGCTAGCAGTCAGTTAAAGGAAGTTCTCCTGCTGCTCGGGCTCTGGGAATATGCAAAGGGAGCGTGTTGTGTAGCCATTATTTCCCAGACACGGCTCCCCAACGAACCAAGGCCTCTGAAGCTGCCTTTGCCTTCCTTTAGGGCTACAGCGGCGTTATGCCTGCGCCAACTTTGGGGAGCAGGGGGTGACTGTGGGCTGCTGGGACACCTATCGTCACGATATCGACTGCCAGTGGGTGGACATTACAGATGTGCGTCCTGGGGACTACATCTTCCAGGTAATGGTGTCCATTCCAGGTCCACTCTAATCCCCAAATCTTTCTGCTGGAGCCCTGAGAGTGCTGCTCTTCTGTCTACCTCACGGGGGCACTGAAACTATTTTTTAAAACCCCCCAAACTAGCCCTCTTTCTTCCAAATGTCCCTCTGACATAGATAGGAAAGGCAAGAATGATCAATCACATAGCACGGATAGGGCTCCAGTCGCCCCAATGCCAGCCTCACTTTCAACATCCAGCCCAGCCTGCAGAAGAATAATCAGGGTGGAAAACCTAAAACAAAGGAGAAGCGACAATTCTGGTGCTCTGAACTAACAGGACTTTTCAGTCGCCTGTTAGAGGTGGAATCCAGCAGAAATCTACTCCCGCATAGACCCAAACCACATTCAAGAACCTGCAGAGGTCAGACAGACCAGGGTGGAAACAATCAAATGTTTCTCTGGATTGAATCACTTTGAGTCTCGAAAGTCTGCAGGTCCATAGTCTATTCCTTAGGTGCTTTAATAGCACAACACAATAACCCAAGAAAGCAGCAAAAAAGACCAGTCAAGATCTTCCTTCTACAAGTGCTGCAGAGTCCAGGCCTAATATTAAGTGTGAAATCAGGAAGGCTGGGGAAGAATGGGGGGGTGGGGGGGAAGAATCTCACCAAACTGAGCTATTGTGGTGACAGGGATGCTTAAACAGGGATGCTACAAATAATGCCTCGGAGGAAAATAACAGCTTTTGAACATACTCAAGTAGAATTACTAGAAGAGATTAAGTAAGTAATTAATTAAAAATTTAAGTAATTTTTGACAAGTTATTTTAAAAGAGCTAAAATTAAAATGAAGTAAAACAATAAATAAAACAAAAATTATGCTAAATATTATAAAATTATAAAATATAATAAATTATCTTTTAAACGATCAACCATCTTTTTTATAAGGCAAACTAAGGTTTGGGGAGATTGTGACTTAATCAAGTGTTCTAATATTGCCTTTAGAGGATGTTTAGTGTGGTCTACTGCTGGAATCCATCTATCAGCGCACAGAGGGTCTCATGTGTCAGCCCTGCCACTCCGCCCTGGGGCCGCAATCCCCCCAGTGCCCTCTCCTCCTTGTCCCTCACAAAGCCAACGTGCCCATCCCCTACTGTTTACGATCCTCTGCTCTTCTCCTCGTCCCCCTTCTCTTTCAGGTGGTGGTAAATCCTAAATTTGAGGTGGCCGAGTCAGATTTCTCCAACAACATGATGCGGTGCCGATGCAAGTACGACGGGCACCGGGTCTGGCTGCACGGCTGCCACACAGGTGAGGGGCTGTGAGGGCAGGGGGCGGATCCAGGCAATTCGGAGTTGCCGACCACGCGAAGGAGCCACTTGCAGAGTTATGTCCTGAGTCAGGACTATTCCCTGTGGACAAAGGCATTAATTACATTGAGGGAAGGATGAGTCCCCTAACAAAGTCTTGTCCAGAACCTACTTTCCTAACCCTCCCCAGTACTAACAACCCCCTGTATCTCCCCCAAACCTCAACAAAGTCTTCCCACCTGCCCTCCAACCTTTTCAATCACTCCCAGTGACAAAGATGAAAACAAGCTTTTCTTTTTTTTATTTTCCTAGATTTTTTTCCTTGGCATTTTCTCCCTACCACACCCACCCTTAGCCTCTCCCTGCCCGGCTGCCACATGGACAATGGCAATGCTGGGCAGAAATGGGTCTTTCAGTGTCGTCTCCAGCTGTGACGACATGATCCTAAGCAAGAAGGCTGAGCAGGGAGGAGTTAGGACAGAAGCCAAGGGCGGCTGAGTAACAAAAAGGCCGTCCAGTTGAGACCTTCCCTGATTTCAGTTTCAAAATTAGTCTAATTTCAACTGAATTTGAACATTGAAGTGCTTACTCTATAGGCCTCATACTTTGTGCCCTTGTGAAATTAGAAGGCTGGGTTTGGGGGATGATTCAGCGGCTGGTTGGAAGCCCAGGGATACCCGTCAGGCAGTGGGAGCTAGGGAGTAATAGGGGCTTGGGGTGGGGGGTAAGTGTACCCCCACACAGCACCACGCTCCGGGATCCGGGGGCACCATCCTCTGAACATGGAAGTGAAAGGGGAAGAAACAATGTTGCTTTCAGAGTTACTCCTGAGGATGCCCGAAGAACCTCTATCAATTCCTAGAAAAGCCATAGCTTATTCATCCTAGGTTCAGAGAATCTATTTGTCTGGGGGTGAGGGGATGGCACAGGGAAAGAGATGTAACAGGAACTGCGTCCCCTCTCTAGGTGACGCTTATGGAGCCAATACCGAAGTCTTGGAACAGCAGCAGCGACTCCTCAACAACCTCATCTGAGGTCCCGGCCACAAGCCTTCACCTGCTGCCCCAACACCAGATACCTCAGCCTCCTGGAGCCGTCCCCTCATGGAGCTTCAGCCTCCTGATGAGGGAGAGCGTCCAGAAGCGACAAGATACGCTCAGGGAGCCTTGGAAGGAGAGAATGCCAGAGCAGGATGAGCACAGCCCCCCAAGGATAGCATGGGCTTGGACCTTTGTCACATGGAGCCCGAGTCTTACAGAACCGCCTTTCCCTGAACTCTGTGTCACCATCCCCTGGCTCCTCAGGCTCTTGCCTTCTTGGGATAGCAGAAGCCCCAATTCTATGGTGCTTCATGTATGTGGCACTGGGGGAAAGAAGCTTGATGGAATAAACTGTTGTTTGCCAGCAGACCGAGCACACAGCTGGAGTAAGTCACCAGTGATGTCTAAGACCACAGGATCTCAGACATCAGTGGATTCAGCCTCGTGCTCTGTGCCGTTCTCGGCCTCCCATCCCCTTGCCCCATCCCCGCCTTCTCTGGGGATCCTCATCCAAATGCAGTCCCAACTCCCAGCAACTTGGGTCTCTGGTCACCACTAGCTCCTGATGCCACGAGGTCAACCGCATGATGGCCCGAGAAAACACGGTGGATGGCAAGATCTGGGCTCTGGGACAAGCCGAGGGCCCTCGCCCCAAGCACGGCATCTGTCACCGACATGTTGCCTCGGGGCACTCTGCCTCAGGACTGGCCTCTGGTCCAGTTTAACTCCCGTTCCAGAGTGAACTTCATAATGAATAAATATGTTTTGCAATGTAACGAGTAGCTATCTGCTGACAAAGTTTTGGGGAGTGGTGTTTGAACGAGGTTGGTATGGGCTATCGGGCGCATGGAGCCCCCTCTAGGGACACATGCTGCGGTCAGGGGGGTGCCAGTCCTTCCCCCATCCCTCCAACCGGGCACTGGTCAAATGCCGAGGCTGCCACATGTGGATCATTCACTGAGTCCCGGAGGGGATCTAGTCCAACCATGTCTCATAAACGAAGGCCCCTACTATCCCCCTCAAAATGGTCAGCCAATTTTACCTCCTGCTTCCCCAAAACAGCACGCCCCCGGCTCAGTGCCCACAAAAACAAATAAAAAGGTAAATCCCCAGGCTTATTAATTTTCATTATTGGGGAAGTATTCTCTCGTTCCCTAAGGGCAGATTTATGGCCACAGGCCCATCCCACCCACCTCACCTTCCATTTGGAGTTGTCTCCCTTCTCTGGGAGCCAAAAGGGTCACGCTCTGGGGCGCTCCTTGAGCACAAAATGGCCTGACCGTGTTCCCTCGTTCCCTGTGCTGTACATTCTCTTCTCAACTCCCCCAGTTCTTTTATTAAGCAGCAGGGACATTATATTTTGGTGTGGCAGGTTGGGTAAACAAGGGAAGGACCGATTTCCTGTTGGCTTGGGCAAACAGCTGCAGAACAGTGAGGACATTATCCGCAGACACGCAGCTAACGGTCTGTGGAAAAGCGTGCGTCCAGGGAGGAATGTGTGCCGACGGATGGCTCCGCGGGCCAGATCTGGGCAGGGGGCGAGCCGCGGCTCCTGGCAGGACCCAGTTTCAGAGAGTGCCAGAGAAAGCAGGTCAGGCAGACAGCCACAGTTCCAGTCCCCAGGCGGGTGCCCACATCACACGTCCGAGAGGAGCGGCCGTTCCAACCTTGGCGAGCAGCTACACAAGGGCTGCGCTGTCCCCGGGCCGGGTGGGAGAGGAAGGAGGGGGCCGTGGAGGAGGAGGTGCTGGCTAACACGGCGCAGACCTGGGCGAGGAATGTTACCCAGATTCCAGACAGACCCCAAAAAGCCTCAGCACACCCCCGTCTCTAGGCAGCTAACGCGTGGGGAACCTGAGCTTCCTCCTCCGGAGCCGAGGTTAGCTGTACTTCTGCAGAGGCTCCCAGGGTCTAGTCACTGCGATTAGTTCTTCTAGCCGTGGGCAGAAGAGTTCAGGACTCACAAGGAATATTTGTTTTGGGGACTTAATTATGGGCATTAAGACACTAAATCATAAGACGTTAATAAGTGGATAAGGAGGGAACCCTGTGTGCATGTAAAGATGAGACCGTCTACTCGGGCCCTAACAAAACACTTGGTCGGATGGTTGCTCTCCCTCTGTTCTCAAAGAGGACGGAAGTGACATCATTAGGTTAGAGTGTCCCAGTGTGTCCAGCTGTGGCTGATCAGACCAAGACGAGGTCGGAGTGCTCTGCCACAGGTCAGACCCAACAGCCCCTGTGAACACTGGGGGCGGATTCTCTCAATTTGCATGACATGTTTCCTCCACTTCTGCTTTTCTCAGGGAGCATGGCACTTTCTGAGGGCACGCAGGGGAGGGTCCTGGCCAGTGGCTCCCACATTGCAAATTGATTCCAAAGTTCTTCAGAGAAACTTTTTCTGACCATCATGTAAGCACTTGCCTTGTATGAGTTTTCCATAAAATAGTCTTTTGGCAAGTGTACATTTGGCATTTAGAACAGAAATGATCTGTATCGGGAAACAATACTGGACTTAAAGAACTAAGAGTCCTGGCTTTGAATCCCAACTCTGAACCAGGATGATTCTGGGCAAATGACTTCATCTCTCTCAGTTTCCTCATTTATAAAGCGGAGAGCTGTGACTGGATGAAGGTCTTTTCCAGGCTAAATGCCACGATTCACCATGGCTAGCTCCATTTGGTACAGAAGCACGGATTCATCTCAGAGGCCCTAGTCTAATTTTACTCAAGAGGCGCCTCTCAACATTCCCAATAAGGGATGATTGATCTAAGCCAGTGGTTCTCAAAGTATGGACTAGAGAATCCTGGGGATCTCTGAAACCCTTTTAGAGAGTCTACAAATTCAAAAATAGTTTTTATTTCCTATATGGTAAATGTCTATAAATATAATCCCGATAAAAAACGCTTTGGAGAGATCAATCATTTTTAATAGGATAGAGATACTGAAAACAAAAGTTTGAGAACCACTGATCTAAGCTCTCTCAGGAGGGGTGACCTACTATCTCCCAAGGCCCATTTCATCTGGGGGATGATTCTAATCGGTAGGAAATTGGTTACAGCACAAGGCTACTGTGGCTCCTACATAAAGGTAGGCTCATCTTATTCCATGATTTCTACCTTCACCCAAATTAGCTTTGGGGGGAAAAAAAAGTCAGTGTTCAAAAATGGAATGGAAATAGTTGTCTAAGTGCAGATCCATCAGCACTACTAAAAAAACTCAAAACATAAGTCCCATTGATAGGTGAGCTGAGTCATATTTATATATGAAAGAGAAAAGTCTCAGAGCTTTTGATTTTTGTCTTAGAAATTCCTTCTTCCTGTTTAGGTTAGAAGAGTAAATGCCAGGAGAAAAAGAAATGTCTGAAAATTAGAAAGAGGATAGAAGTGACTTTCTGAAAGCGATAGATGACATCTCAGATAATTAATGTCATCTCTATCAAACTGCACATTTTAACAATGAAACTGCTGATTTGAAGGCTGAAATGCTCTGAGGAAAGGCCAAGAGCCCTCAGAGGGGAGTAATAAGAGAAGTGCCTCCTTATGCTAATCACCCCTGGCTCTCAGGAAAGAGAGGCAAGAAAAGGCCCGGCTGGAAAGTGGAGGCAGCAGCCGAGCTGAGTGGCCGCAGCCAGCCACTGCAGGCCCGACACTCATGGCTCAGGAATCTGTAAGGATCTCAGAGAAGCTTGTTCTGGGAAGAGAGGGAGGAGGCCTTGTTGCCAAGGGTCAGAGAGAGACAGTGGGATTCATGACCAGTGTTTTTCACAAGCTGTAACGACGGTGGGGAGAAAGCAAGACCAAGGGACACTGATGGTGATAGCCAAGCCCGCCAGGCTGACCCAAGTCCAGGGAGCTCCAAGAAGAGCGGGTTTAAGATGCGGGCTCCCTCCCAGGGAATGTTTGTGCCCATCTCCCCCACAAGCTCCTCCTCCGTCCTGCCCCAGCGGTGCCATTCACCCATTGCCATCCCTGGCCCTAAGAGCTGCAGCCTCCCTGAGGACCCAGGCCAGGCTGGTTCTTGCCACATAGGCCCCCTGCAGCTTGGTCTGGCCGGCTCCGCGGTGCCTCGGGGCAGAGCTCAGGAGCACGAAGCCCGCTCTGAGGTCCCTGACTCTGGCCCTGCCCAGAGGCTTTGCTTGACCCTGGCAGACCCTGGTCTTAAGGGACTGTCCCTAGCTGCCAAGGGACGCTGGCACAAGTGGCATTGCACTAAGAGCACGCTGTGTGCCAGATGCTTTCTGTGGGATGACAGATTAGAGGGATGGGGGATGAGGAGGAGGCCACATGCTAACAACTACACAATAATCCCACATCAGAAAAGGCTGCCTTAGGGAAATAGAGGACCGAGTCCCTGGGCTGCAGGATGACTAAAACTCCACTTAACTGTGCGTCAGACTACCAACATGAAGACAACAAAGGAATCCCCTCTGCGCCCCCGCCCCGCTGTGGTGGTGATGATGACGAAACAGACCAAGCGTACAAGCCACACATCAGGAGATAGATTTAATGCATCTCTATTACACCACGATGCCAGTGTTTCCCCGGGCTCTGGTGCACGGCGTGCCATGGAACACAGCTCCGGCTGCCGCGGGACAGGCAGGCTCTCGGCAAGGCTGAGACTCTAGAGGCCACACATCTGTGACATGGGCTGCTGTTGGCCCTCTCTGGGCTCTGGGCCCATCATCAGAAAGGAGCCGGCACTAAAATTCTGGTTCTGGATCCTGGAGCCCAGCTGGAGGAACGCTGGCTCTTCTGACCTGGGTCCTGTGCTCCCTTGGGTGCTCTGCCACCAAGCTGGCCGGGCTCTTCCTAAGTAGATTGCTCACACACCCAGGACTTCTCTTGCCCAGTGGACTCTGCTTCCAAGTTCCTTCCCAGTTGATGGAGCTGCTTCCTCCTGTTTTCCACATGGAGTGATCCCAAACTGCTCCTTCCAGATCCAGAAAGCCGAGCTGCCCAACGGAGCAGCTTACTTTCTCTCTGGACCCACAGTCTTTGCCTTTCTCACAAACAAAGGAAACTCGGTAAAGTCTTCTAGCCTGGAGCCTTCTGAATCCTTGAAATAATCTTTTTCTCTGGATGATGTTCACACAGCGGCCTGGTCCCGGCCTTCCCAGATGTCTTCCCGTTGCTTTGCTTCCAACCGCTTTCTTTCTGTAAAGACAAGCACTATTAAACTGGTACCACACAACACCAACAGAGTGACTTTCCCTCGGTTTTCAGGGAAATTTCAATCAAGACAAATAGAATCACTGGTTTTTTGCTGATTTGGTTATCAATTATTGATACTTCTGCAACACAACTGAAGAAAACGTAATTATTATAGAAAAACAAGAGAGAGCATGAAGAGGCAAGAAAAAGGTATATTTTGTAAAACTAGTTCATAGTTTTATTTATTAGTTCAATGGCTTTCTTATACTTCAATTTTATTAATCTTACCTTTGATATTCTGGATTTCCAATTTGATATGTAATTGGGGATTTTCAATTTATTCTTTCTCTACTTTTTTTTTTTCCAGTTGCACACCCAATGCATTGATCTTCTCTTTCTCTATTTAATTAGTTTTAGAGTTATAAACTTTCCCTTCTTAAGTACTACTTTGACCGCAACCCACAAATTTTGGAATATTGTCTCACTGTCGTCATTCTCTTTGATGAAATTATTCACTGTTCCTATGACATGTTTTTTGACCTACTTGTTTTTCAAGATTAGATTTATTTCATTTCTAATTAATTTTTAATCTTTCTTTCCATGGTCCTTTATTGAATGTAATTTTTGTGGCATTTTCCAAAAAGGATGCATATAATATTTCTGCCTTTATGTATTTGATTGTGAGATTTTTATGCCTTAATACATGGCCAATTTCTGTGCAGATGCCACGTACTGCTGAGAAAAAGGTACATTCCTTTTTATCCCTATTCAATTTTCTCCAGAAAATTCTATTCACCTTCTTAGTTTCTTTCTTGTTTATTTTTTGGTTAAATCTATCTGCTTCTGAGAGGGGAAAGTTAAGATCTTCTATTAATATAATTTTACCATTTCTTCCTGAACCTCATTTAATTTACTTAAATATTCGATGCTATAACCCTGCGGTATATAAATGTGTAGCACTGACTTTGAAAATAAATATATTTCAGAACTAGGACCAAATTCCAGCAAATCCCAGAAATCAGTTCTTGCTTGGTTATTCTTGCCTTTCTTATTCTACTTCTCAACTGTCTTAATGCCTCCTTCAAACTGCCTATCATTTTGGGGTTAGTTGGTTTTTATATTATTCCTAAGAGGAACAAGGGTAGGGGCAAGATGTCAGGAATGAATTTAAGTATTCGCTATTGAGTCTAAACTCCAATGGAAATGCTAACACTAGAATGGACTATACCTTCTTAACATAGTTTTTCTGCCAAATTTTTCCTAAACTCAGTGTCCTCAGATTATTGATGGGAGGAGTTTGGGGGCAGGGGAAGGAAGAAAGCATATTCAGTAAATGATAATGACTGCAAGCAATGATTGCTTCTAAGTCTACTGAAAATACAATTCTAGGGGCAGTGACTTAATTTCTTCTCTTTAATTTGACAGTGAGAGCCAGCCCAGTCCAGGGCAGAGAGTCAGTTCTGAAGACAAGGAGACCCGAGTTCAGGTCCTCCCTTTAACCCAAACTGTCTGTGTGACTCTTCAGGGAGTCACTTCTCTGTGTCCTAGACCTCTCTGTAAGACTTGACTTTGCAGAGAAGTTGCCAACCTGCACTGGATGAGAATTTCTTTTTCTGGAAGCTCCTATGTCAGTGTAATTGTATCTGCAAACTTTATAAAATAAGCCTTACCCATTATTTGCCCTTCTGGGTCTATTGAAATGATTAAATATGTGAATACCTGTAAGAAACTTTACAGCCTGAGGATCCAAGAGGCTGCATAAATAAAAATGCTTTTGAAATCGCGTCTATGCTGAGAAATGAGATACTTTGCATTCACCTCTCCTATACCGTGCCAGGCTAGCAGGTGGGCACTGACAGGGAAGGAATTGGCTGCACTGTGGGCTCCACCTTGTGGCAGGCGCTGGTCACAGCAGCCAGGATCCATAAGGCCAGATGGCAGCCGGCCTGCAGGAGCCCTCCCTCCCTCGGTCCAGGCAATGGCTGCTGGGGAAATGATGTGGCTGGGGGAGGTGGGGGGGAGGCAGACACATGGACCCGAGGACACGGCAGTAACTGGATGCTCAGAAAACCGAGGAGCCCCCTGGGTCTACAACAGGAGTTTATGACAAACTGACCAGAAACTGAAAAAGATTCTAGGCTGTAAGGAGAGTCAATGGGACTCCTGCAAAATAAACAAAAAGTGAATTTTCACCAGTCAAGCTAAAGAAATGACAAAAGGGATTCTCAATCTAGGGTCTACAGACCAGCCAGGGACTGGTCTAGGCCGAGATTTTCCTGAATCTTAATGGGGAGGGGGGAAGGAAGAGAAACAATATCTCAATTCACCCACTCGTGTATCTGTATATACACATATCACACAGATATAACACATAGACACCTGCATATTCCATATCTGTGTATGTCTCTGTCTGTTTTTAACTAATCCTTCACTAAAAGTTAGCATTCACTTCCATTAGAAAGGTAGACCATGGTTATTCTGAGAAGGCGTCCATAGGCCACCACAGGGTCCTTCCATGACACAAAAAGCACAGCTGTTCTGGGAAGAAGTAAAATAAAACACAAAGGAGCCCAAGAAGGGAGACTCTGTAAATGTCAATCTTTTGAGAAAATATAAAAAACATGGAAAATGTAAGGGAAAACTAGATGGTTGTACAAATAGTTGCAAAAAAGCAGAAATGCCAACAAGCCAGACAACCTTTGCTTCTCCCCAGCCCACCCGCTCTTAGTGAGCAGTCTAACGTAACAGTGAATCCACTCTGAAATGCTCAAGCAGGCCCAAAATCAGAGACTCTTAGAGCCGAAGGAGAGAGCACTAAGGCTGCCATGCCCATTCTACAGAAAGGGGCTTCCACCAGTCCCCCTGCAAGCCCGGTGTACTTTCCCTTAGGTTCAAGTGCCACTTTAAATTTAACCTGAAAATATGTAAAACAGAAAACTCAGGACAAATGCCGTCCCTTCACCCAACTGAAGAGAACAGACAACACTAAAAGGAGATGAGGGTTTGTCTGGCCTGTTTTTGTGGAGCTCTGAGTTGACGTTAATAAGTGATGTGGAAGCGAACAACAGGGACAGAGAAAGATGGATTAGGAGAGACAGAGAGGAAGAAAGGACAGCAGGAGTGGTCCCAGAGCATGAACGCCCTTTGATGCATCCTAACTATCAGTGATTTATACACTTCCTAGATTTAAATGGACTGACTGAAGTCACCAAAAGGTCACTAGCGACCATTTCTCAGACTTGGGGTACTGAAGATTGGAAAAGAACTAGTGTTTTCATTTTAAAAAGAGAATAGGGATGTGCCCTGTATGATTTACTTCTATACCTGGGAAAAATAATGAAAAAAATCATCACAAAATCAATTCACAAACACCTACAGAATAATAATGAGCACAGCTTTCTTAAGAACAAGCCCAACCATACTAATCTAATATCCGTCTATTACTTTGAGTGAAAAATGTGGTAAATCAAGGGAAGGTGAAAAATGTGACCTAACTTGATTTTGGTAAGTCTTTAGATTCTTGATTTAGCAAGCATTTAGATATTTATCAATATACTAAGAAAATGCAGTTCAGCTTGCAGAACAGTTCTATCAGAAGTGGGGAGATACAGTGCCATGAAAGGTCATATTTAGAGGATGATTATCTATGGGTTACTATTATCCATCTAGAGAACTAAGTGGCATTCAGCAGGGCTTCTGGGCTAGGGCTGTTAAAAACATTTTTATTACCCTTCTATGGTTCAGTGGGAAAGAGATTTATGTACTTAAGCATTTATCACAATTAGCTCAGTGACCTTGGGCAAAGTCCCATACCTCTAGTTCTCAGTTTTCCTTTCTGTATAATAGACATAATGTTTCCATGACCTACTCTCAGGGTTAGGGTGAGGTAAGCACTTTCTGAATTGTCAAGTGCTCTATAAACTCCCCTGCTGAGTATGATGGAAGAAATGAGATGCTCATTAAAGCTATTAATGACCTTGAAGACGGGGAGGGACACAGCTCGAATGTGCTGGTACACAGATACAAAGATACCAAAATGTATCCAAGAAGCAACCTGGATTGGAGATACATCCAGGGAACATACAGAAAATGTTCTAAATGGCACAAACCTGAGCAGTGGTCATCAATGAAGTTTTGTGATTTAAAAACAGCCCTACAAAGGGATGCATAATCAGGAACTTTGACAGCAGAAACATCCAAGTCAGGGGCAGCTACTCCTTTCTGACTTGGCCTTTATATATCTACTATGTATTAGACCGCAAGTTGCCCATGGGGAGGGCCAAACTGTGCTCAATTTTGTTTCTCTCTTACTATTTAGCATGGCCCTTTACAATTATTTTCTGGTCTAGCCTATGGTCGCTCCAACGAAAGCCCTGGCCAACAGACTGTGACCTGGGCTATTAGAGGCTGCTCACTTGCTTCTACTACAGCAATGACTGAATTGAATTGTCTTCCCAAATGGGCTGAAAGTTTCAGGAAGGCAGGGGCTATAACTTCTATTTTTATATTCCTTTCAATACAAGGAGTGTGGAATCTCATAGTAAATATTTGTAGGAAGGAAAATCATAGGGAATTCTTTAACGAATATCAATGCAAAATTAAAAAAAAAAACAAACTTAGTCATTCAACTATTGAACGCATTGTTTTCTAGTTAAAAAGGCATTTTTTCAGCTAATTCAGGAATATTAGATGATAAGAATTATTTTTATTTTCTTTTGTAATTAAAAAAATAAGTTCAGAAAGAAACAATTAGAGCAATCTAATCATCTAAATTTAATACACACTTTTCAATACAAATTATGTAACAATTTCAGAACTTCATATACAATCCTTATAAGTGTATATGTATTTAAATTTGCTGCTGATTATTAAGTTCATAAAAACAAAGAAAAAATGCTTTAAAATGGCAAATGAGGGTGGCTTCCTAACAACTCAAAAATCCAAAAATGTTCCTCAGGAGATAGTGGGCTTTCTCTCTCATCGGAGATTTTTAAGTCCAGTATGGATGACCATTTGTGACAGAAGGACCAGAGAATGAGAGCAATGGAGCTAGAAAGGCCTTCAGAGACCATGAGGTCCAATGCCTGCAATTTATAGTTGAAGACAGAAGCTTGGAGAGGGGAGGGGGCTTGTTGATGGTCACAGAGGTTGGAGCCTCAGAGACCAGGTCCTTTGATTCGTAGGCCAGTGCCCTATCCCCTTCTGTCTCCCAGGAGGGTCTCATATAGGCATGGATTTAGACTCAAATGATCTCTGGAGTTCCTTCAATCTCAGAGATTCTGCAAGATAATTCTATCACAAACACCTTCAGAGTCATCTATGAAAACAGTCTGCTTTTAAATTATTAATGATTTAATTAGGTAGAGTGGGTGATGAAAATGCACTTTTACTTCCTCTTCCAGTTTACTAGAACCAAGGACAGTGAATTCAGAGCTAGTATATTAGAGAAATTAGGAAAATTTAGAAAATTAAAAAGCTGGGAAGATGACAGGTAACTACAGTTAAGCTGCTGTCACAAACTGGCATGAGAGTAGATGTTGTCATGGCTTCATGGCATGAAGAAGCACTAAGTAGTCAAAGCCACAAATTCTGAATTTGTGAAAAGGATGCTATCTTGTGTTGTCCAGGTTCTACAGTAACAGGATGGAAAGAAGTTGTAAAGGGGATGAGAAGCAATGCATGAAGATGATTAAATAAAGTTTATGAGGAAAAGTCAAAGGTAGTGAGCCCTAGAGAAGACTGAGGGATAAGGAGGTGATGGTATCAGTAATACTAATGTCAATACTGTTTTAATGATCATATAATAATCACACAGCATTTGGCATTTGAATAGGATTCCTTAGTTCCAGAATCAGAGAATGCTAGAGCTCAAAGAGTTTCTGTAAATAACCTAATTCAGCTTCATCATTTTAAGAGGCAAAAACTAAGATCTACTCTCCTAAGCACTTTCATCCAAGATCTCATTCTTACCTTCCCACAAACTCCATTAGGGAAACAAGTCAAGTATTATTATGCCCATTTAACAGATGAGGAAATAGGGACACAAGGACTTTCTTGTGGCCACCCAGACTCATAAAAGCTGATTTCATGCCTGCTAACTCAGATTTGTTCCCACTTCTAGGTCTTTCTTTCTAAGGAATCTCTACTTCCACCAAGGAGAGAACTAGGGAGAAAAAAGTTAACGACAACAACAAATTTAATGAGACTTAAGAACTTTCTGACAATGAAAGCTGTTAGAAACTGAAAGAGGTTACCAAGGGAGGTTGTGGAATTTCTTTCTCTGGAGTCTTTCAAAACAGAATTGATTATCATTTTCCAGGGAAGGTTTAAGTATGATATGGCTTCAAGGTCTCATCTAACCTGGCTTGATGATAGGATTTTTATGGTTTTATATTTTTGACTTTAATCTGCAGGGCAGCAATGAAAAGAGAAACTACTCTTCTATGAGGCTTCAGGGAGGTATATATTTTCTTAACCCATGAATGAGGGGGGAGGCCTCCTGACAGTGGTAAGATTTGATCAATGTTTTTAAAATATAAAGTGAAAAAAAAAGACAGAAAAAGTGTATCTTCTAGAGCTTTCTCTCATCTTCAAAGAGAAGGTTAAGGCCCGACTTCAGATATTGATAAGTGGACGTTTTGGGGTTCCACAGAAACACAATTCCATCTGTGTAATCTGGAACAGAGCTAATAAGAGAGATTTTACACAACACGACTCAGACACAAAGATTAGGATCATCTCTGGGAAAAAAAAGAAAAGTCTACAAAGACAGTGGTATGACCAGAAAGAAGGTTCTAATTGTGCTGTTAAGCACCCTTTTAGAGGCAGCTGATGGCACAGAGGATAATGCTCTGAGCCAGAAGTCAGGAGGGATGGAATACCTCTCCGTAGCTGTGTGACCCCGGGCAAGTCACTTATCCACTCTCTATTTCAGTTTCCTTAACTGTAAAATTGGGATAATAATTGCAGCTATCTCTCAGTTTGTTGTGAAGATCAAACAAGATGTGTTTGTAAAGTACTTCAGTACAGTGCCTGGCACATAAAAGGAACTTTTAAAAAATGTCTGCTTCCCCCCTTCCCTGCCAGTGTAAACTAGCCACAGTCCCAAAGTCCCCATCATCTATACATAATTTGCATGCCCAGGTACTCTCACGGCGATACTGCTGGCACTGTCTGCTGCAGTCCTACAACATGAAGTGAGGGCTCCCAAAGGGGAAGGTTGGGCGAGACTCATGTTTACCAACTGATAAATATACAAAGAAAAATGACATAACACAGGGGGTAACATGCCACTGGCCTTTCTTCACAGAACCCTTTCATTGGTCACTGCCTCTCAAAATCAACAGGAAACCTCTATCCTGACCTATAGAATCTCAATGATGGAGCATCTTAGAGAACTCACTACTAGTTCATTACAATCATTAAGGTTTCAAAAATAGTTTGGGTTCAGCTCTGAAACTTCAGCACCTGCCATGATACACTCTATCACTGGTTATCTGGTCAGTGCAGCTGAGCGACCACCAGCTGGCAGCTATCACCAGAGCAGAGTGGACAGGAAGTATTAATGGCCTTGTTAGACCAGCAATAAACAAGGTCTTGGAACTTCAATTCATTTAATGGAAAAATGAAGTTACTTTCTGGTAAGTAGAATTCTCAAAATAAATTGCCTTCACAGGTTCCCCAGATCGTAGCTGGGGCAATGAAACTGTCTAAACTTTAAATGTCGATAAAAAGTACTTAGGAGCCAAGCAAGAATCCCAGGCTTTTACGAAGAAGTCAACAGATGATAAAGGAAAAGAGACAGATTTTAACTTCAGCTCCTAAATGTGGGGAAAAGAAAAAAAATCTACCTGTGGACTTGAAATACTTTCCTAGAACTCTAGCTACTAGTAAATAATTCGAAGATGGGAACTCCAGACCATACCACATTAAAAACATTTAGGGCTGTCTCACACCAGAAAAATAAAGAAATGCCACACTTCTGTTACTTCTTACCTGAGTATTGATAAAATCAGATCTGTCTATAATATACGACACAGTGATGTAATGGGTGTGCTAAGCATAAGCTATGGCAAATTTCCTTTCATGTTAAAGGGTATTTCAACTGGAAATGCACTTCACAAAAAAGTCCTTGCTAAAGGCTGGGGAAGACATTATGCCTTACAAAGAGCCTTAGATGTTATCTGGAGGGCTGATACATATCTCATGAAAAGCATTGCAAGGGGCATTGATTAGAATATCTGGCTGGGTATAACACTGGCAAGCAGATTTTAGTTTGTCTTTCTCCCAACCATCGGCACAAGAACCCGCTGTTTACCCACGAGAGCTTGCACAGGGTGGGGGAAATGGCAGAATGGAGCAGGCTACTCTCCCTTCCTCATGGCCTTTAAATGAGGCTCTGCAGCTAACTCACCGCGGGCTTCCTGCAGTTTCTTGAGCTCGGCATCCCGCTCAGCTTTGGTGCGCTGACTCCGCACGCCAAGGGCACTGATCACTAACCTCCGGGCCAGGGCCGCTGAGGTCTCCGGGCGAGGCTTGGCCGGCTGGAGAAACTCTAGAGAGGGAGCAGGGAGGGAGAGGGAGGGAAGGAAGAAGCCGCTCAGTCCGCAGTGATTTAACACAGTAATTAACATACCAAATAGACTAACAAGGGCTGCATCAGCAGTAATTAATACCAGTGTTAGATGAGCATCACAGGAAATTAACACTGTGAAGTACAACTTGGCTTCATCATTTGCAATAACACAACTTTATGCAGTGACTATTAAGCAAGTCGGTCTCGGCCAGAGCTGGATGGGGCAGACACCAGTCCCAGCCCAGGAAGTAAGGCCGCTGCAGTGACCTGACCCCATCCCGACTGCGAGGACCCCACCCCACAGGGACCTTCCGAGCCCAGGACTGACTTCCTGGGCTGACAAGAGGACTGGAAGGGGGACGCCCCGGGCCTGGGGCCAAGCAGGAAGGGAAGAGCAGGTAGCAGAGAGGAGCTCAACTCACCGGCACAAGCTCTTGCTTTGGCCTTGGCTGCTCTTGTGGCCTGAGAGAGCGGCCGGATCTTCACCATCATGTGCTTACTGCTCAGGGCGTCGCGGGCTGTGGACAAGTGTGAACATCAACACGTAAGAGTGCAATGAAATGAAGCAAAGAAAAAATCAGGAGCTGATTCGCAGAAGGAACTAATTTGAAATAAAAATGCTTTGAGGAGAAGTGACTTCATTCATTCACTTGCTCAACTAGTATTTCTTTTTTTCCTATTCTATCCCAGGAGCTATATTAGGTACTTGGGATGCAAACACAACAGATCTTGGGGTGACTAGAGGTGAGGGTCGGGGGAGAAATGTCTGACACGAGATTGCTCACATACACAAAAGGTACATGGCAACAAAAGTGTGGCCATTACCAGCTCTCGAGGGGGCTTCTGTCACTACAACTTAATTACATCTAATGCTTTTTGGGGGGAGGGGAAGAGAAGGTACGTGTTCAGATTTGTGATTTTATTGTTGCTTATGATGAAATTACTTCAAAAGTATTGTGGAAATACATCCTCCAGGTATTAGTAAGTAAACATAACACCTTCCACCAGATTCAGAAGGAATCCTTCCTCTCCCTGGGTCACAAGCAGTTACAGCTCAAAGTGCCACAGCACCGCTCTGAAAGGAAGGTAGGAAAGTAAAGGCATCGGGATTTGAGAGCAGCAGGAAACCTGCAGTACGAAGGACATTCCCTCTCCAGGCCTGGCAGAGAGACGGCAGGTGGGGAAAGTCATCACTTTGGAGACGAGCCTTTTGACTTTCAGAGGCTCTCATAGTGAATATCAAGCTGAAATCTGCTTTTTAGGGAAATGTGCCCTCTGGGGTCAAGATGAACAAGCCTAACCTTCCTCCTCAAGACATGGTAAAGCAGCTTCCCTCTGAGCTACAACCAGCCTGGGTCCTTCAACTGATCAAGAAGACCAAGAATGGATAAAAGGGAAATACCTGTAATTGGACTGGAGAACACTCCTAGAGCATGTGTGTCATCCACCCATTTGATATCAAATCCCTTCTTTCTGCAACACAAGAAAGCAAATGTTTTATGCCTTAAAAGTTAACGGTTTTATTCATTTGGTAAACATTTATTAAGTTCCTATAAAGTCTCACAAAACACATTATGCTGAGAAAGGAAAAGAAAGAGACAGACCCAATCTCATATACAGTCAAAAGTGGATAATGATACACAGGAAAAAAAAAAAAAAAAAACACCATAATGGAGAACAGAAGCTGTAGCTGAATTTTAAAAGCAATAATGTCATCACAGAGCACTACCCGGGAGTATTTTATGTTCCCCAGTACTTTACAGACATCAACTAATTAATCCTCACAAGTCCCTGGGGAGGGAATGTATTAAATGCATTATTTGGAAGAGGTGTTCTTGTGGGCAGGGGACAAGGGAGAGGTAGAAAACAGGTACAGGGGAGGGGGTGGAGGAGGACTAGAAGGGAGAAGGTGAACGGGGAAGGTTATTTGCAAATGTAGACTCAAGGGTATGAAGAGATTAAACAGTAAGATGGAATTCATACAAAAATGGCAAAAAGCAAATAATGAAGAAGGGGCAGTTTAATTAAAAGATGTCTTTTGTTTTTTTCTTATACACTATCATAGTAAAAGCTGTGATGAAGTCAGAGGAACTATGATAAAGAGAAATAAAATATAAAGTGGATGCTAGACCAGATTAAAAGACAAAACAGTGGAAAGTTAGCCTTTTAGCAGAATTAATAGGCTACCTTTTTTTTTGAGTCAGGCAGAATCAATCAATAAAGTTAAATGTCTCTTATGTGCCAGGCACTGTCCTAGGTTTTAGAAGTTCAACTATCTCACCTTCAAAGAGCTTACAATCTCTACAGGGACAGACTATATGTACATATATACACAAACATAGGTAGGTGTATACATACATACATACATACAAACAGACATAAGGCATTTGTGGGAAAGACACTAGCAGTTGGGGATGATCAGGGAAGACTTCATGGAAGAAGTAATCTTGGGATCTGAGCCCTGAAGGAAGTCAGGGATGCTAGGAGAAGGGAGGAGGGGGAGTGCATTTTGGGCATGGGCAACACCCAGAGTAAAGGCATGAAGAGGGGAGCTAGAGAGCCACGTGAGAAGAAAAAGAAGAAAGCCAGTTTGGCTGGATAAAAAGGAGTGATGTGTCAGGAAAGGCAAGATGGGATCAAGTTATAAAAGGCTTTAAATGCTAGAAGGAAGGGAGAGAAGAAGGGAAGGAGGACAAAAGGGAAAAAAAAGAGAGAAAGAAGAAAAAAAAGGAAGAAAGGCATCAATTCAATACCTATAATATGCCAGGCACTATTCCAAGTGAAATATTACAAATATTTCATATGATTCTCAAAACAACTTTGGTAGGTAGGTACTATTGTTATCATTCCCATTTCATAACAGAGCAAACTGAGGCAAAGTGAGGTTAAGTGACTTGCCAGGATCACAAAGCTAGTAAGTGTCTGAGGCCAGATTTGCATTCAGGTTCTTTTGAATCCAGTCCTGGAGCTCTACCCAATGTACCACCAGTTTTGATCCTGGAGGTAACAGGGAGCTACTGAGGTTTATTGAGCACAGTGATGATATGATTGGACCTGAACTTTGGGAGCTGAATGGAGAAGGGATGGGAGTAGGTAGAAACCAGAGGCAAAACATTCAGTTAAGAGGCTATTGCAACAATTAGATAAGCCTATTAACAGTTCAGCTACTAGAACAGGTGATGGAAATGAGGAGAGATTTGGCGATGAAAATGAGATGTTGGGAAGGTAGAAACAAGAGGCCCCCACGTCCAGATTCTGCCATTAACTAGCTATATGCCTTTGATCAAGACCCCTTTGGGACTTCTATTTAATCACTGAAATAGAAGTTGAACTGGATGATGATTATGGTCTCTTCTAGCCCCAACTCTTAAGATTCCAAAGTCTGAAGATCTAACTCTGGCATTTGCCCTCCTGCTTTCTCAAAACTTTGAAAAGCACACTAAAGAAGTAAGAAATGACAGTCTATACCCTATAATCAAGACATCCAGCCAGGAAAAGGATCCTTTGAGGAAAACCAGATAAAAGGAAATTAAAGTGATTTAGGTTAATCAGAAAAAAGAATTTCCTTGCTGCACTTCAAGTTACTACAGAGAATGGAAAGGTCTTTCTCTAGAAAGATTCATAATATGACAGCTATCTATCCAAGATGATTTGTGTGATGAAAGGATGAATTTTATACCTTCTGGAAGATTCTTGTTGCCATACTCTGAAATGTATATTAGAAAGTGATGGGAAGGGTCTACAGTCTTTCTCTGTTAAAGTCTAGAAAACAAATAGAAAATGCTTATCCCTTAAAGACTACAAGTATTTGGATAATAGCTTTAACATATGCCATTCACTAACAGCAACCTAACTTAGAAAATTCCTGTTTTGGGAGAGGATTAAGTTGGTTTTTAAAATCTGTTATACATTTTATAAAAAATGTGCCTTTAATACTGAGGTTGAAAAAAACAACATATTTTATACTCCTTGTTCTATTTTACATGTTCAGAATTAGGATCTCATGAATTCAATATATAGTCATGAATATTTAAATTAATATTTTCAAACAAGAATCATAGCTCTCAAAATGTAGCTCATCAAAGTGATGTACTAAATACCCTGATATAACTCAGGTTGGCTTGGACACTATGATATATATTATTAAAATCCACAGCCTCTCTCATCTAAGCACAATAGAATTCTTGCTATAGTCTCCAAGATTCCCTCTGAATCACAGCCAGGTTTCATTGATTCTAGAGTTACACAAAAACAGGCTCAACTTATGAGCTAGGAAGCATAACTTTTACTTTCTGCTCTGGAGAACAGATCCATTCAAGGCTTGAGATTTTAGAGACTTCATCAACCTATTCTTCAAGCACAGAAACAGCAAATAGAAGCTTGTATATAAAGAACAGTTAGAAGGCCAACTTGTTAGGACCATAGGGAGTGTGAAAGTGTTAAAAAAAGATTTGAAAGGTTGGAGTCTTTGGATTGTGAGGCCTTTAAAGTCTAAACAGCAGAGTTTATGTTTGGTCTAGAGGTAACTGGAAGCCACTAGGATTTACTGAATAGGAAAGTGACATAGTCAGACTTATGCTTTAGGAAATGCATGCTGCAAGCCATGAGAAGGAGTGGAGAGGGACTAGAGTCAAGGAAACTAACTAGGAGGCATTACAATATTTACACAAGAGGTGATGAAGCACTAAAGTAGGTTGAGGCTATATGGGTAGAATGAAGGGGATAGACATGAGAGGTACTGTGGAAGTACAAACAACTGATTAGAGACATGGAGTAAGAGAGAATAAGTAGTCAAGGATAATTATGAGATTGTGAACTGAATAAGGGAAAGGATGGTGGTGCTCTTGATAATAATAGGGAAGTCTGGGAGAAGGATGGGTTGGGAAGAAAAGATATTAAGTTCTGTTTTGAACATTCTGGATTTGAAGTTACAGCTTAAAATGTATGGAAGCTCAGGATGCAGAATAAGCCATCTATTTTCAGACAGAGTCAATGTGTACATTGGTTGTGCTTCTCTAACCTCCCTGCTATTCCAAAGAACGTCCATCTCTTGGCTCTGGGCGCTCTGGCCCTCCCTTGTGCCTGGAACGCTCTCCCTCCTTGCCATCTAGTGACTTCTTTGAAGTCCCAACTAACCCCCCCCCCCCACTTAGGAAGCACAAAGTAAATGTTTATCACTGACTTGTTACAAGAGCTTTCTTCTTCCATTATTGAGAGGGGTAGAACTCAAGGTGGGCATGAGAGAAAAGAAAAAAGGACAAGTGGATGATTGAGGAGACAAGAACCCAAGACTCCACTAAGAAGCACAGACAAGTCAGGCAGCTTTGAAAGTGACAGGCTGAACTTGTTAAAAATGTAGAAAGAAAAACAAGTTGTATATAACAGAGATTGCAGTCTCATGTGGAATCCTTTCTCGCCATTTTACTATCTATAGAAAATGCCCATTTAGTTGGGTGCTTATCAGTTTCAGAATAAAACCAACAACAAGACTATAAAGAAATTTGCAGTAGGCAGCTGATAAAGAAGGACTTATGTTCTGTAATGTAATATGTAGGTACATATAAGATAGAAAAGATGGAAGGTAATCTGAGAGGGGAATGGACTAGCAGTGGAAAGGATTGGGAAAAGCCACCCATAGAAGTTGGCAGGGAAGCTGAATCCTGAATGAAGCCAGGTAAACTAAGAGGCAGAGTGAGGCACAAAGACAGGAAATGGAGAGTCATATTTAAGGAACTACAAGTGGACCTCTGAAGCCAGAGTACAGAATTCATGGAAGGGACTAAAGTATAACAAGACTAGAAAGGTAGGGAAAGGCAAGAGGATGAATAATTTTTAATGTCAAAAAGAGGAATTATATTTTATTCTGTAGACAAGAAAGAGCCACTGAGAGGCAGGTTGGAGGTGGTGTGGAGCATGGTCAGTTTTATGCTTTAGAAAAAACACTTTGGCAGCTAAATACAAATCTGGATGTCACACGCATAGAGATGATAAATTAAATCTATCCTTCCTTCATCTCATCAATCCTATTCATTTACTACATCTTGTCTCTTCTTCCTTCAAGAAGCCTTTTGTATCCAACCAATCTCTTCCATTATCAATGCTGAGTAATTGAGGCCCTTATTATTTAATGTTCGTATCACTTCCAACAATCTCTTAACTGTCTTTTCTGCCTCTAGTCTTTTCTCCATTCAATCTCTCTTTTACATATCTACATAAAGACTCTTGAAGTCAGAAAGTATATTAGCTTACCCCCATGGCCAAAAAAGAATTGCCATTACAACCAAGCTGAAAAGAAGCCATGGGATATAAGACCCCGAAGGAGGGGGAGGCTGCTACCTCCAGAACTATAGCATCCACAGATTTAATTTCTTTAAACACTGCTTTGATTCCTACTCAAAATCCTTTATGCAAGCTGGTTTGTAAATGCTTGTAGGACAAAGTCAAAACTACTCAGACCAATTTCTGTGCTCACCATAATAACCTGGAACCTTTTTATGGAACTATTCTCACTTTATTATTTCTCAACAAAAATGCACCTTCCAAATGTCTCGTTGAAATGATTCAAGTCATGACCAGTTCTGTTTCTGAACCCCTGCCCAAGTTGTTTTCTCATATCTTCCTTCTTCTTCAGTAACCACTTTGAAATAGCCAACTTCATTCCTTCATTCTTCATGAATTCTTAATCTTAAGCAATCTAGTGCCATCATACTGATCTGCCCCTTTTCCACATAAAGGAGAACACTAGTAATCATCTAGTCCAATCTCCTGTCCCCTGAACTTGCTCATTCTAAATCATCCCTAATTCTAGCAGAATATCATTTCTCTAAATACTTCCAGTCTCAGGAGCTTACTAATACCCCAAGCTATTCCATCACTAGTCCTACTTCTGGCTTTTCAAACAACAGAGAACAAGTCTGTTCTTTCTGCAACATAGCAATCATTAATCTTTTCAGTTCCACACCCATCCTCCTTCTTTTCCAGGTTCAATAGCTCTCGATCCTCCAAATGTTTTTCATATTACATGATTTTTAGATCTCAGTAAGAATGCTGTTTTTGATGATTTCAGAGAGGTCTGGAGAGACCTACATGAACTGATGCTAAATGAAATGAGCAGAACCAGGAGATCATTATACATGGCAACAAGACTATACAATGATCAATTCGAATGGCCGTGGCTCTCTTCAATAATAAGATGATTCAAACTCGTTCCACTTGTTCAGAGATAAAGAGAGCCATCTATACTCAGAGAGAGGACTGTGGGAACTGAGTGTGGACCACAACACAGCATTTTCATTCTTTCTGTTATTGTTTGCTTACACTTTTGTTTTCCTTCTCAGGTTTTTTTTTTTTTTTTTTCTTTCTAGATCCAATTTTTCTTGTGCAGCAAGATAACTATATAAATATGTATATATATATATATATAGGATTTAACATGTATTAGACTACCTGCCATCTAGGGGCGGGGGTGGAGGGAAAGAGGGGAAAATTTGGAACAGAAGGTTTTGCAAGGGCCAATGTTGAAAAAAATTACCCATGAATATATTTTGCAAATAAAAAGCTATAATTTAAAAAAAAAAAGAAAGAAAGAAAGAATGCTGTTTTCCTTGTTGGAGAGAATTGTGGGAAGTTGGGATAAAGAAAAAGAAATTAAGTAGCTGTGCCTCCTATTGTTATATCTCCAACACATGGGCCTACTTTATCTTTAATCTTCTCAAAGCAAAAATAATGATGATTGTTGGAGGGGATGCGGGAAAACTGGGACATTGATGCATTGTTGGTGGAGTTGTGAACGAATCCAACCATTCTGGAGAGTAGTTTGGAACTATGCTCAAAAAGTTATCAAACTGTGCATACCCTTTGATCCAGCAGTGTTACTACTGAGATTATATCCCAAAGAGATTATAAAGAAGGGAAAGGGACCTGTATGTGCACGAATGTTTGTGGCAGCCCTTTTTGTAGTGGCTAGAAACTGGAAACTGAATGGATGTCCATCAGTTGGAGAATGGCTGAATAAATTGTGGTATATGAAAATTATGGAATATTACTGTTCTGTAAGAAATGACCAACAGGATGATTTCAGAAAGGCCTGGAGAGACTTACACGAACTGATGCTGAGTGAAATGAGCAGGACCAGGAGATCATTATATACTTCAACAACAATACTATATGATGACCAGTTCTGATGGACCTGGCCATCCTCAGCAACGAGATCAACCAAATCATTTCTAATGGAGCAGTAATGAACTGAACTAGCTATGCCCAGAAAAAGAACTCTGGGAGATGACTAAAAACCATTACATTGAATTCCCAATCCCTATATTTATGCACACATGCATTTTTGATTTCCTTCACAAGCTAATTGTACAATAATTCAGAGTCTGATTCTTTTTGTACAGCAAAATAATGTTTTGGTCATGTATACTTATTGTGTATCTAAGTTATATTTTAATATATTTAACATCTACTGGTCATCCTGCCATCTAGGGGAGGGGGTAGGGGGAGGTAAGAGGTGAAAAATTGGAACAAGAGGTTTGGCAATTGTTAATGCTGTAAAGTTACCCATGTATATATCCTGTAAATAAAAGGCTATTAAATAAAAAAAAAAAAATCTTCTCAAAGCATTTCTGAAGATATTTTTTTCTTGGATGTAGCCTCTTGGACTCTTCTGTGTCACTCTTGTATTTAATCTTGATCACATGCTCCTACCTTCTTCTGGATTCATTTTCCCCTCCATCCCCACTCCCAAAAGAATTTTTTTTCCAAATACATATAAGGATAGCTTTCAAAGTTCAAAATTAAGTCTTTGTGTTTCAAATTTTTTCTGCCTCCCTCCAAGACAGTAAGTAACCTGATATAGGTTAAATAGTTGCAATCCGTCTAAATATATTTTCATATGTGGACAGCTCTTTTAAAAACGTGAGTCAATAGGAGAGCATGCACTGCTGCCACATAGTTTTCTACTTGTGTGCCCTTCTTTGACAGAGTTTTCACCAAGTCCCTAACAGCATCACCACCACCCATCTTGCCTCTTATCTTTGTTCTTTTCCCCTCAGCTTAACATTTCCTATTGGGAATCTCAAGATCTGGTTGCCTTGCCCAAGATCCTGCCATTTCCCCTTCTGTAAATTTTTTTCTTTTTCACTACAATGTGGTACAGTGGCAAGAACACAGGTTCTGGAGTCAGAGGGTCTAGATTCAAAGCAGAGCTCTGCCACGTACTACTCATATGGCATAGAGCGAGTCACTTCAACTCTACCTCATGGGAGTGGGTAGAGAAAGAGACTAGGCACTCACTGAGTTCTTTAAAGCTGAAGTTCTTTTAAGATATCAATAATTCCTTTGGTTGCTTCCTCTGCATTATGAAAAAAGGTGCAAGGCCAGAGGAGGACTTATCAGATGTTCTGTTTTTAAAATAATGAGACTTCTAGCAGATGCTTGCATTGTCAAATTCTCTTCCCACAAAAATTATTACTAAATTTTGTTTCCTGTGTCAGTATTATAGTATGTTTTAGAAAAGTATCATCTATATTCTGTACCTGGCTAGGCCATGTACATACCCCTCTATAATGGTACTATTTCTATTGTTTTTTTATTTAAATGTCAGTAAATATTCTTTTGGTTTTTATTCTCATGTTCTTAAGTGTAAATATGTAATTTCTTTATGTGGCATTACATCTGCTTCCTCTCTACTGAATCATTTCTAATGCCATATTCTAGTCATAAATCTTGTGCTAAGTTTTAGTGAAACCTATCAGATTTTACTTTCTTGAACTCAAAAATGATTTTTTAATCCATATTGTTGTTAGTTGTTAGTCAAAAAAATTAAGCATCTATAATATTCCAGGAATTGTGCTAATCGTTGGGGATACAAAGAGAGGAATAAGATAGCTCCTGCCATTAAAGAGCTCAAGGTCTAATGGGGAAGAAAAAAGCAAAGAAGCTGAAATATGTGTGGGGAGGTAGGGGTGGGAGGGTGATAGATTGGGTAGGGGGTAGGGTGGTATGTACCCAGTGGGAACGTAACATGGTCTTGTAAGAGGATGGGAAACCATTTGAGGAGGTGTGAGTTACAGAACTGAACTCATCATGGAGAACATTGAATTTTTATAGATCTTGAAATCTAGAAGATCAGCTGGATGGATGATATTGAGATGAGTTCCCTGGGAGTCATCTTTAAATGGTGGAAGATTTGGAAGTAATGTCTAAGCCCCATTCTCTTTAAGCAGAGGGAGGGGTCTATTATGCCTGTATACAGACAGCTGGGATTATAAATATTACTCACCTAGGTATTACTGGGCATCTCCTCCCCAAAACCATGCCAATTTCTGTTGTGTGCCTGTGTTTATCACAGAGTAGTTCTATTGGTAACTATCATCTCTTGGAGATACAGTTTTAAGACATGCTGTGACAGTGCACATTTTCACTTGCTCTGTCAGGTCTAGCATCATCAAGATCTCTTCATCTTGATGGTAATAGAATTCAGCCACTGGTTTGTGCCTGTGAATATTCCTTGGGAATATGGGGTGGTACTTTTTCAGAGCATAACAAATCACTCTTTGAAGATAAATCTCATATCTATTGTAGAGTTCCAATAAAAAGATGTTTCTTCTCTTTCCTCAACGTCTCAATTTTTTACTTCATCAACGCTAAACAATGATTTTGGTCCCCTTGCCCTGGAATAATTTTGCTTCAAAATTATTTCTTTCCTTTTATCTAAGAAAATTTTATCATCTCTAATAAGATGGAAGTATACTTCAGATGGACTTCAAGTCTCTCACTTTCTTTAGTAGATTAAGTTCATATGGTATGTTAGATGTAGCTGGTGATCACCTCAGATGGAAAAACATACCTTCTCTCTCTGTTGGAGCTCATGGCAAGAGTTTCTTCTGTATCAATGTTTCCTTGTCTCCAAGTTGGAATAAAGTATTTGACAACACTTACTCTTCAACTAAACCCTTAGTATGCCTGCAAACTGTCACTGAAAGCATATTGTGTTTGCCAGGGCTCCTAAGAAAGCTCCTATCTTCTCTTTCCTGGCAGCTATATCTAGATGCTCCACTACCCTTATATAAAATGAATATAGCATTTAAAAAATTTTCTATTAAGTCAGAAAAATATCTTTTACAGATATAGTACACTAATAATATTGTCTAATACTTGGACTATATCATTCAATATGGTACTTAATCATATTTTGTTTCATGTTTTGGATGCCTCATCTTCCTGAAAAACATATAAACTTCTTGAGGGATGGATCTATGTCACTATATTTGTTTTGAATTCCCCACAGCACAAAGAGAATGCTCAGTGTACTACAGGTATTTAAAACATACTTACCAAATTAAAGTCAGAGAAAGTGATGAAAATATATGTTTGGGAAGGGACTATTGAAAGATAGATTTTAAATGAATACTTATTAATTAAAGTTAAGAATTGTGACTATATAGTATTCAAAAGAACTGATATTCAAAATTAATAACTGGGTAGGTACAAGCAGATGAGTGGGTAGTAGAAAGTTCTGAGAAATAACACAGAAATAATTCAAGAACTTGAAGGATTAATTCTTAAGAAAAGATGATAAGATTTAAATGTGACTAGGTAAAGAACCATGGAGATCCTTTTAGATTTGTGGGAACAAAAAAATAAGATTCTTTACTACAAATATATTTAGAAAAAGACTGAATTCAACACCAGAGAGTATTCTGTGGGGAGAAGAATGTTAGTCCTAGATAGACACAGGCCCAAAACACTAGACGCAGAGGTCCTCAAACTTTTTAAATAGGGGGCCAGTTCACTGTCCCTCAGACTGTTGGAGGGCCGGACTATAGTAAAAACAAAAACTTTGTTTTGTGGGCCTTTAAATAAAGAAACTTCATAGCTCTGGGTGAGGGGGATAAACATCCTCAGCTGCCGTATCTGGCCCGGGCCGTAGTTTGAGGACCCCTGCCTAAAGTAATTTTTTCTCATATTAATCTTAACAAGACTTAGCAAAAAGTAGTCAGAAATGATGGAGTCAAGTTGAGCAACTAATTTAAAAAGATTTGGGAGAAAATGGTATGCTCAAGGTCAAGAATGAGTTAAGTTTTCAGCTATTGTAGTTAAGTCTAAGCAAAGTATTTGATAGTAGCAGAAGCCTATCTGGGGTGGGGCTTGGGGGTTCGAAGTGGGAAGCCTTTTAGTGCAACCCAAAAAAGAAATAATCAGAAAAATTTAAGGCAAACTTAGGGGATATGAAATCCAGACATATAGTGAGATCAACAGGTATGCTTCAAAAAAAAGTTTGGATTCTGTAAGAACTCAGACAAAAATAGCATGAATAACTGGAAACCATTCCACCATTTAAAGGAGTAAATGTAAAACTCAAGAACAACAGACCTTCAAGTGAGAAATGATGATTCATAGGATTCATAGGGGGAATTAAAACTAATTAATATTTTAAGGTACTTGAAGAGTTTGAAAAGTTGTTAATTGTGGAGAATTAATTTTTTTAATAACAGCTTTCTATTTTCAAAATACATTGCAAAGATAATTTTCAACATTCACCCTTGCAAAACCTTGTGTTCCAAATTTTTCTCCTTCCCTTCCCTGCCTCCAGACAGCAAGTAATACAATATAGATTAAACAAGTGCAATTCTTCTAAACATATTGTGGAAAATTATTTTTGATGACAATATTGATTTTAAAAAATATTCTAAGCTTTAGGGAACATAAGCTAACTTGAAGCTACAGCCATTCTTAGGAAAACTGAAGACTTTTAAGTGTTTATAGAAGGCTTTCTAAAGTATCTTTACCCCAATCCCCCCTACCACTCCCAACCCATGAAAAAATACTCACTGATAGCTGCAAAAGACTCGTAGGAGGTCTTCGGTGCGAAATTCCTGAGGGAAGTCATAGATTTCAATGACATGAGGAAGTTCACAATCGCTGATGTCAAGCTCAGGAGCTTCATAGTTGTAATAATCAAATCTAGGTTCCTGGAGACTCTTCCTGTTCTTCGAATTTCCTGATAACTAGGGAAGAGGAGGAAGCACATAAGTAACCGAGCCATTAAGACAAAATATAGTAAATACTTCTCCTATATGAGTGTCTTCTTTGGTCATCCAATCCCTACTCCTTGATTCTAGCCTTTTTACTGTTAAGACGGTACATATATGGGGATAATGATGAGAATAAGGTTTTTATAAAACCTTATGAATTTTTAATGAACTTCTAGTGAGAACAGGTAGCACTAGAAACTGAATTTTCACCTGTGTGCTAGCATGTGAGGAAATAAAGACTGATTAATGTGGGGAGTTATAAGTGGTGTGAACTCAGGAGATGGATTAATGGCACTTGTTATTTTTGTACTTATTGATCAGATTCATCATGTAGTGTGCATGCTTTTTCAATTTAACAACATGGGGGAAAAATCTATTTGCTTTCTGTTGACCAAGTTAAGTAGTCTGAGGAAGAAAACAGCAGAATTTCCTTGACACAGAATTTTCTCTCAAGTAAATGGTAAAAGGGGTATATTCAGGGCCACTAGCTTTGAAGAAACATAAAGAAATCATCTTGGTTAGACTGAAGTGATGAATTTGTAAAGGGTTAGTAGGGGGAAACAGTAATACGAATGTATTTTGTCATTCTAAAAGGCAATTGAAAAGATTTATTCTTGACCTAGTCAAATGTTGAAATGGAATCAATATAAAATTCTTTCCACTGAGAGAAAATCACTTTTACTGGGTCTGGCATATAATAGGTGCTTAATAAATGCTGATTCATTGATTGATTGCTACCTGTTTGGTAAAACCAAATCTCCAAGTTCATCAAATGGGAGTGGGGATATAGAAAGCAGCAATAAAGCCAGGATGCTGACTATTATGCTTCCTATTTGTCAGTAGCAAGATTAGTGCCTACCCAAGTTTATCCCACCCTGAAATAGTGGCAAAGAGGTAGAGGTCAGAAGCTTCAGTGTGGTGCCCTTTACCAATCTCAAATGTGTATTCCTTGACACGCCAAGTCAGGATTAATAGATAAAAGTAGTGGAGAGTAACAAATCATATCCTCCTGATGGAGAAGAGAATCACAAAGAAAGAAAGGGAGGTAGTTTAAAAATATGGAGTATGCAGCTGAAAAAAGAATTGTTGTTACATGCTTCTATGTTCAAAAAGAAACAGAATACCAACAACATAACTGAGTAGTCTAACCAACAAGAGAAAGATATTCAAAAGCTCCAAGTTCCAGCACTTGACTCTATGATGTACTCTGTTGATCTGTGTACAATTCTATAAAATGACAGTGTGAATCCCAAAATATATTATTATGGCTACCTACCAAGCAAATAACTTGGAAATAAAAGTACTCCAACTTAATTATATATGTTAAGTCTTAAAGAGAAATGACATCTGGTAATTCGTTATAAGAATAAGTGCTGCTGCAATAAGAAACCTAGAAAGTATTCTTGGGAAATAAGAAGTTCTGAGAAAGAAAGACCTTAGAGACACAGTAGGTTGGGTTTCCAACAGAATTGCTAATGTAAGTCTTCAGAAGAGAAAGGGAAAAGTGGGAAGTGAACAACTGATTAAGATGGTGATTAAAGAATGGGATTTAGATTCCTGGACCACAGCTTAAAATAAAAGAATGACAGACTTTTGATCAGGAAGGTTGACACATACATATTATTGTATTCTGGCAAATATGCTCATAAGGATTTTAACTAAAAAGGGGGTGGAAGAAAACTGCTCTCATACCTTGCCAAGTTAGATATCACAGAGAACAGCAAGCTCAACACAAAAAATAGCAGGGATATCTAATAAGTCATAAAAGATAAAGATCCAAGAGAAAAGTTAAGAATAATCCTGCTTACACATAAATATATAAAGTGTAAGTAATAATAAGGAAGGTAAAATGAATATCCAAATACAAGAAAGCAAATTTTATCTCAGTGAAATTTGGTAAGATGGAAATCATGATGGGAACATAACTCTGAAAGGGTCTACCTCATTCAAAAGGAACAACAAAATTCATAAAGAATAGAATTATATATTAAAAAGATATACTCATAAGAAGAACTAGAGAACATTATGAATAGCAAATTGGACAACTTTGATTACATTAAACTAAATTTTTTTGCACAAACAAAACTAAGAGAAACAAGATTAAAAAGGAAATACAAAGTGGGGAAAAATCTTTACAGCCAGTGTTTTTGATAAAGGTCTCATTTCTAAAATATATAAAGAACTATGTCAAATTTATAAGAATACAAGTCATTCCCCAAATGATAAACAGTCAAAGGGCATAAACAGATAATTTCAGATGTAAATTAAAGCCATCCATAGTTATATGAAAAAATGCTCTAAATCACTATTGACTAGAGAAATGCAAACTAAAACAATTCTGAGGTACCATTTCACACTTCTCAAATTGGATAAGATGACAGAAAAAGATAATGATAAATGTTGGAGGGGATGTAGGAAAACTGAGACACTAATGAATTATTGGTGGAGTTGAAAACTTATCCAACCATTATGGAGAGCAATTTGGAACTATGCCCAAAGAATTATCAAATTGTGCATACCCTTTGATCCAGCAGTACCATTATTGGATCTGTATCTCAATACATGGAATACTACTGCTCTACCAAAAAATGATGAACAAGATGATTTTAGAAAGGCCTGGAAAGATTTACATGAACTGATGTTGAGGGAAACAAGCAGAACTAGGGTTCTGAAAGCAAGAATATGTGATGATCAACTATGAAAGACTTGGTTCTTCTCAGTGGTTCAGTGATCCAAAGCAATCCAACAGACAATGGACAGAAAATGCCATATCCATCCAGAAAAAGAACTAAGGAGATTGAATGTAAGTCAACACATACTATATTCACTTTTTTCCATTATTTTTTTTAATCTCTTCTATGGTTTTTCCTTTTTGCTCTGATTTTTCTCTCCCAACATGATTTATAAAGCAATGTGTATTAAAAATAAATAAATTTACTAGGGAAAAAAAAAGAAATTAAGGAACCAAAGTAAGGGGAAGTAAGGTGTAAGTATTTGGATGAAGACAACTAGGAGGAAGAAATAAATGAGGTATTCCAGAAGAATTCCTTAGAAAAAGAAGGAAATAAATGTGATGAAATATATCAAGAGACAGATAACAAGCCTGGCATGAAAACCGGATATAAAAATGAGAGGAGACTTCAATTATCTGGACATCTCTTGGAATTCTATCAAAATTAAAGGAATGAATAAATTGACTTGCCTTACTTAAAATTTCTTCTCTCAAAAGTGGAAAAAGTAACATGAGAAAATGTTATTTTATACCTGATTTTGGTCAACAAGAAAAAAAAATCTATGGTTCAATTAGTGAAGATAGGTACTTTTGGGAAAAATAACTGCTCCATCTTGGCATTCATGATATAGAAATCCAGGCAAGTTTGTCACATACCCGAAATTTTAGACAAGAAGTTTTCAAAAGGTTTACAGAAAGGACAGTTAGGGATCCCATGGCCTAAAATTCTATAAGGGAAGTCACATCAATGGAAAACTCTAAAAAATGAAAATCTGAAAATGTAAACAATAACAACTGCAATCAGTCAGAAAGGAGGGAGCCATTTAAATGGACTAATATTTAATCAGGGAATTTACTTTGGATTAAAAAAAAATACATGTAAGGTAGAAGCAAGAGAAAATAATGGGGAAAACAAAAAAAAGTATGATATGGTACTCTAAGAATAGTGTTAAATCTCAGAGAGAACTGAGGTTAGAAAGAAATACTTATTATCCTTATAATAAAAGAGGCTTTTTATTTTATAACTATATTAGGAAAAATGATCAAAGAAGGGTCAGAATCCCTACTTAGGAGATAAGACATAAAGATAATGGGATAGAGAAAGAAAACTTATCTTATAAGATTGGAAAGAATAGAAAGAAAATGTATTGTTAATAGTGAACTGAAGCACAAAATTAACTAAGGAGATACTAAGTGAGCACCTAATTGCACTTGGTAATAGTTCTGAAAAAGCTATGTCTGTATTGGAAGGCCACTGTCAGTGATTTCTGAAAAATTCTGGAGACTGGGAGAGATGTTTCAGGACTGTTAAATGGTAAACTATTAATTTTCAAAAAGGGGGAAATTCCTACTAAAGAAACAAAGTTTCACTTAATTTGTGCCAAGCATGCTTATACTAAGCACTTGGGATCCAAAGAAAAGCAAGCAAGACAGTCCTTGCTCTCAATGAGCTTACATTCTAATGGGAAAATGCCATAGAAGGGTTGGGTATGATGTGAACAAGGCATGAAGTGTAGCAGAAACTTCATTTTCAGCAAGGTAAGCTAAAAGCTCATCTTTTAAGATTCCCCAGATCCAGGGAGGATCCAAGGTTACTATAAGTTAAGATAAAAATGGTGGCCAAAAAGTAGGGAGTAACCTAGTGAGGTGATGGCTGGGAAGAACTATGTAGGCCTGGTTTCCCACCAAGAAACTTCATCTACCAGAGCTGAAGATACTGAAGGGGTGAAGAGAAAGACAAGGATGATACTATGTCAATAAAATGTTATAGACAAAGTGTGTCTATGTTTTGGCAAAAATTTAATAAATTTTGTTATGTTCTTTTTGCAGGGAAAAAAAAGAAACTAGGGATATGAGCTGAATTACAGAATAGTTACATGATTTTAAATTAGCTGAATGACCAGACACTAAGAATAGTCAATATCTGGTTCAGAATGGAAGAAGATCTCTATTTGAGTGTCCTAGGAAGTATCTGTTGCCCTCCATATTTAACATCTTTATCAACTACTTCAAAGAAGGTAGAACTAGCAAATTTGCAGATGACACTGGATTAAAAGAGAAATACACCTGCCTCTTACCTATTTTTGTATTTCAAAGAGGAATGAGTTATTTGTTAAATATTTTGGCCACATAGGCAGAAAAGAGACCAAGAAGACTAACAGGCAGGCAGACTTAGCCTTAGCTCTCTCTCTTTTTTTTTCCAATCAATGTTTTTTATTTACAAGACACATAGATGGGTAATTTTTTAACATTGATCCTTGCAAAATCTTGTGGTGTTTCAAATTTTCCATTCCTTCTCCTAGATAGTTGATAATCCAATACATGTTAAATATGTTAAAATATATGTTAATCCCAATATATGTATACATATTTATACAATTATCTTGTTGCACAAAAGAAATCAGATCAAAAAGGGGAAAAAAAAAACCTGAGAAAGAAACAAAATGCAAGCAAACACCAACAAAAAGTATGAAAATGCTATGTTGTGGTCTACACTCAGTTCCCACTGTCCTCTCTCTGGGTGTACATGGCTTTCTTCATCACAAGATTATTGGAATTGATCTGAATTATCTCATTGGAAAGAGCCACATCCATCAGAATTGAGCATCATATAATCTTCTTGTTGCCATGTACAATGATTCCTGGTTCTGCTCATTTCACTTAGCATCAGTTCATGTAAGTCTCCCCAGGCCTTTCTGAAATCACCTTACTGATTGTTTCTTATAGAACAATAATATTCCACAATATTAATATACTATAATTTATTCAGTCATTTTCCAACTGACGGGCATCCACTCAGTTCCCAGTTTCTTGCACTTGCCACTACAAAAAGAGCTGCCACAAACATTTTTATACATGTGGGTTCCTTCCCCTTCTTTAAGATCTCTTTGGGATATAAGCCCAGTAGAACACTGCTGGACCAAAGGGTATGCACAGTTTGATAACTTTTTGAGCATAGTTATGACTTGCTCTCCAGAATTAGCCTTGGCGCTCAATACTGTTTGTCATGTGGGTCTTAACTTGATTTCCTATTCTGCAGAATGAAGTTCCCTAAGGAATTTTTCCCCCCATTGGTTCAAACCCATTACTAAGTTTTCCTTCTGACTAAACTTCACTTCAACATTGCCAATAATGTCAATATACTTTTTTTTTGAATCTTTACAGAATCTAGAAGACAAAACTCCAAATGCAGAATTCCTTCTTATTCCCAGAATAGACTACTTCAGAAGTTCCTAACTATTCTTTTAGGTTGAACAATTTTCATTTCTCTGAAGCCTTGAGACCATTAAGTTAGATCTGAGGAGTTGAATGGTGAAGTAGAAATGGAGCTGAATTAGGAATCAGAGGTTCTGGCTTTACATTTTGGCTCTGTTACTATCTGTGTGATTTTAAATACCTTAATCTGTTAAGGACCATGCCTAGGTGAAGGGGCAGGTCAATTATCCGAGAGCCTCCACAGCTATGGATCATAACATCTGAAGGAGTTTCAAAGCAGCCTTTACTGACACAGATGTCACTTGTGGACTAGGAATGAAATAAATTGGAGGCAGAGGGAAGAGGAGAGAGGTCAGAGAACGCAGCTGCCTCTCAGTTGGGAGGTCAGAGAACAGCAATGGCCTCTCAGTCTCCTTATATCATCATCATCTTCTCACAAGAAGAGATCCATTCTACAGGTCTGAGTTAGACCTCCAGCAGCCGCTGGCAGGTGACTCCCGTAGCACAACATTAATCCTCTTGATCATTTGCATAATATGGAGGCAGAAATGATTTTTAATGTCTCTTCCAGTTTCAAATCCTATGAACTTAACAAGTTCTTGAAGAGAATACAAGAGGGAATGTTGTTTTGAATGTACTCCCATCCTTTATAGCAGAGATGGCCCAAACCAAATTACAATGTAATTGGAAAATGTTTAACAAAACAAAATAAAAATACAATACATACAGATAATATTAATACATGGTTTTCTAAGTCAGTATGTGGCCTACAGGGATTCCTTTTTATTCGAATTTGACACTACAGCTCTATAGAATCATCAAAATCGTTGAAAAGGAATACAAGAAAGCAGCAACTAGCTAAGAGACCTATTAGTAGTTTCCTCATCTATTGCTCCCGTGCTAAGTAATCTAACAGTGTAACTTCCCATTCACTTATATTTGGGTCAACATTGTCTTCTCATTCAGTGTAGAACTTCCTTGAACAAATATAAAGCACCTGGTCTGCATCATATTACATAGGAACAAAAGGAATTGGAAGCTAAAGAAGGCATCGTCCTTACCTTTGAGAAGATCTAGTTGGAGAAATAAGACATGTCCTGTAATACAAACTAGAGCATGGTGGAGAAGTGCATAAGAAAGGCACATACATACTCTGATACTTCTCAGAAGGGGGATAAATCAGATGCATCAGATTAGGCTCTTTTCATAAGCACTTTTGATTATGTCAGACCAATCTGAAATATTTCTGGGAGAAGAAAGAATAAGAGCCTGACAGAGGGGACAGGGGAGTCCACGAGCCCATAACCTAGTATGAACATCTGAGTTCTGGCTCATGAGAATATACTGAGGAGTGTACCAGTAGCAAGTCCTACTGTTTATAAAACATTTGGGTCAAATATATACTTTCAGCAAACCTCTTTTATTCATTCACGAATAATCCCCACAAAGTCATAGAATCAGAGTTCAATTAACTTCTAAATAACTCAGTTTAGCAATTTTATGGCCTACGAGTCCAGCCTTGAAAACAAACTCGAGACACCTCACCTGTTTTAACTATGACTATTGCTGAGCTGTGAAAAAGGGAGAGATGCCAGGATTGTTATTTTTATTTCCTTAAAAAAAAAAAAAAAAAAAAAAAAGAATAGTATGGTTTTGTTTTCAGCCATAAGAAGAGAAACGCACACCAGGAACAGAATCTTAGATGATTGGTTCTATTCAACCCTCAAGTCAAAAAATACTAACATTCGCATAAGTTTCACACTTTGTAAAATGCTTCAGTAGCACTATCTTATTTGATCATAAAAACTCTTCTGTGAAGATGACAGAAAAGAAGTATTATCCACATTGTAGAGATAAGGAAACAAGCCCTAAAGAAACTGTGATATACTCAAGGTCATTAAAAAAAAAAAAGTCAGTGGCACAAAAGGACTATAACCAAAGTTTCCGGCATTTGGCACAATGTCTAGCACACAGTGGGTGCTTTAATACATGCTAAATGACTGACTCTGACTCTTCCAATCCAGTACTTTCCTCAAAACCCCATGCAAATGGCATTTGTTGTTGTTATTCAGTTGTTTCAATCATATCCAACTTTCTGTGACCCCATTGAGATTTTCTTAGCAAAGATGCTATAGTGGGCCACCATTTTCTTCTCCTGTTCATTAAAAAAAAAAAAAAAACAAACAACCAAACATTATGAGGAATTCAGGCAAGCAACGATGACTTTGATGAGTTCACATAGTAAGTGTTTGAGGGTAGATTTGAACTCGTGAAAATGAGTTTTTCTGTTTCCCAGCTCAGTGCTCTAGCCATTGTACCACATAACTGCCCTTTAAATGACTTATTGTGTATATAAACAGACAGTAGGTGATAGTGCTGGCAGTAATGAAAGAACCAACAGTTGGTTTACTGTTTGGACCAATTTAGAAGCTTCCTAGGGTACATGGGGGAGGGTGCTTACAAAATGAGGTCATTTATGGAGAACATTTGAAAACTTTAAAGTGCTTTTGTGACTTGCAGCTATTGTTAATTTGCATGGTTGGTATGACTATTCAAAGCATCTACAGCAGAGGGGAAAACCCAACTCAGAGTTGCTGATTCTACTCTTCAACAGGTATTTACTAAGTACCTACTATGTCCCAGAAACTATTAGGTGCTGGAGATTGCAAATACCAAATTGAGCCAGTCTCTGCCCTTAAGGCTTTCTGTAAAATATAAAGTTATTAGGTGCAACAAGGAATCAAGGGAGTTCTTTGGAAGAAAGCAGCCCTTGAGCTGAGCAAAGAAGGGAGGAAGGGGTTCCCTAAGGTAGAGCTAAGGAGGGAGAGCATTCCAGGCCCAGGGGTCAGCTGATACACAAATAGAGGAGGAGATAGAACGCTGTACACAAGCACAGCACGTAAGCCAGTTTGGCTGAAGCAAAGAGTGCCATTTGTATGTGGGGTAACAATGTGTAGTCAGCCTGGAGAAGAAGCTAGTACCAGTCTGTGGTTGCCTTAAAGACCAAAGGGAAGACTCTGCATTTCATCCTGGGACACGAAGCTTCTTGAGCAGGGAAGTAATTTTGTGAGATCTTATCTTTAGCAATGTACAGTTTGGCGGCGGTGGGAAGATAACCTGAGGAGAGGGATGGCAGACAAAAGGTGGTAACTCGCCAGAGTTCTCGCCATAAAACAACTCTTGGAGCAGAAGAAGCCCAAAAGGATGGAGTCAGGCAATACTCATGCCAGAGACAATTCAGAGGTCAGCAGGACAGGTCTGTCCCACCTGGGTGAGACGGAGTCCAGGCTGTGCCAGCACACACCCAGCCCAGCAAGCCAGGAGCAGGCCCTGGGAGCCTCAGAATCAGCAGCAGCAGTGCTTCCTGGAGCTCTCGGCCTCCACACAGCACAAATGACTGGTCAGAAAGAGGTAATAGGGGTCTCTCTGCTAGCCCTGAGGCAGGCCTCTGGGACTTGGTGCATACTCAGATTTTGGTCCCAGTCCTGGGTGACAGTCCCAGGCTGAGGAGGAGCATTAGCACACCAGAGCTTGAAGCCACAGTGGAGGGACCCACGTCAGAGGGCAGAAAAGAGTGCTTGTGGTCATTCACAGACCAGAGAGGTCAAGAGAAGAGTAAATGCATCTGTCCTTGGATCATACCAACTTGGAAGAAGTGAAAACTTACATTTCTCTAGAAGTATCTCTGAAAACAGCTGCAATAAAACCCCTGAAGCTTGAGACAGGGCATCTTCACCCTGGAAGCAGAGCCCTACTTAAACAAAGAGTCAAAAGTCAAAGAAATAGCCTGGGAAAATGAGCAAGCCATAGGAAAAAATTCAGACCCCACAAAATTACTATGGTGACAAGGAAGATCTAAACACTCACTCAGAAGATAACAAAATCAAAGCTCCTATGTCCAGTGCCTCCAAGAAAAATATGAACTGGTGTCAGGCCATGGAAAAATTCAAATAGGATTTTGAAAATCAAGTAAAAAAACAGAGTAGGCCACATGGTAAAAGAGAAACAATATGCCACTGAAGAGAAGAATGCTTTAAGAAGCAGAATTAGCCAAATGGAAAAAGAGGTACAAAGTTCACTGAAGAAAATAACTCTTTAAAAATTAGAATTTAGCAAATAGAAGCTAATATGAAATATCACACTGGAAAAACAACTGAACTGGAAAATAGATCCAGGAGAGATGATTTAAAAATTATTGGATTACATGAAAGCATGAGAGCATAAATATTCTTTCAAGAAACTATCTCTTAACTTATTGGAGACAGAATAAAATAGAAATGGAAAGAATCCACTGATTGCCTCCTTAAAGAGATCCCCAGATGAAAACTCTCAGGAATATTACAGTCAAATTCCAGAGCTCCTAGGACAAATAAGATAATTCAAAGCAAGCAGAAAGAAACAAGTTAAATATTGTTGAGCTACAGTCAGGCTCACACAAGATTAAGCAGTTTCCACATTAAAGAACTGGAGGGCTTGGGATATAATATTCCAGAAGACAAAGGAGCTAGGATTACAATAAAAAATAATCCAGCTAGTAACCCTTAAGGAAAAAATGGTAAGTCAATGAAATAGGGGACTTTTAAGCTTTCTTGATGAAAAGGCAAAAACTGAATAGAAAATCTGACTTTCAAATTACAAGACTCAAGAGAAATATAAATAGGTAAACAAGAAAGGGAAATCATATTGAAGTTAATAAATAAAGTTTAACTTTTAATTTACATTTCTATGTAGGAAAATGATACTTATAACTTATAAGAACTTTTTCACTATTAGGGAAATTAGAAGAAATATAAATATAGCAGACAAAGGTATGAGTTGAATATGAAGGGATGACATCTTTAAAAAATGAAAGTAAAGGATGAAAGAGAGAAAGGAAAAAGGAGAGGCAGAATTCCTCATAAATTATCTCCGACAAAAGAGAGAAGAGGTGAGGGGAGTGTGGGTACCTTACTCTCATCAGAATTAGTTCAAAGAGGGAATAATGTACATACTCAATTGGATACAGAAATCTCTTACCTTATAGGAAAGTGGGAGGGGAGGAAGATAAGAGAAGAGGATGGTGATAGAAGGAAAGGCAGATTGGGGAGGGCGTTGTTAGAAGGAAAACATTTTTGAGGAGGGATAAAAATGAAAGGAGAGAATAGAATAAATGGGAAGGGAAGAACAAGATGGAGGAAAATGCATTTAACAATAGTAATAGTGCAAAAATTTTGAAGCAAGTTTCTCTCATAAAGGTCTCATTTTTCAAACATAGAGAATGAGTCAAATTTATAAAAATAAGAGTTATTCCCCTATTGATAAATCATCAAAAGATATGAAGTTTTCATATAAAGTAATCAAGAGTCTATAAACATGAAAAACGGTCTAACTCACTAGTGATTGGAGAAATGCAAATGAAAACAATTCCTGAGGTACTACCTATTAGATTGTCTAATAAGGCAGAAAAGGAAAATGACAAATGCTGTAGGAGATGTGAGAAGAAATAAGACATTATTGCAATGTTGGTGAAGTTGTGAACTGATTCAATCATTCTGTAGAGCAATTTGGAACTATGCCCAAAGCACTTTGATCCAGCAATACCACTACTAGGTCTGTATCCCCAAAGAGATTAAGGGAAAAAAAGAAAAAGGAAAAGGATCTATATATACAAAAATATTTATAGCAGCTTTTTCTGGTAGCAAAGAATTGGAAATTGAGACAATGCCCATCAATTGTGAAAAGGCTAAACAAATTGTGTAATGTGGTTACAATAGAATACTATTGAGCTGTGAGAAATAATGAACAGAATGCTCTCAAAAAAAAAAAAAAAAAAAAAAAAAGAAAGAAAGAAAAACTAGAAAGAATTACATGAGCTGATGCAAAGTGAAATGTACCAGGTACAAAGTAACAGCAACATTATAAGATGATCAGCTATGAATGACTTAGCTATTCTCAGCAATACAATGATCCAAAACAATTCTGAATAGCTTATGATGAAAAGTACTATTCATCCCCAGACAAAGAACTGAAGGTGTCTAAGTAAAGACTGAAGTGTATTTTTTTAACTTTTTTCTTGACTTTTTTTTTTTTTGCCTATGTTTCTTTCTCAACATGACTAATATGGGTATTTTACATGACTACACATACATGAGCATGTTGGGAACACAATTCATAACTTTGCTTTACTTCTAGTAAGACCTTTTTTTCTCTTCTTGTGAGAGGATGATAGTGATTCAAGGAGACTGAGAGGCAGTTGCTGTTCTCTGACCTCCCCACTAAGAGGCTGTTGCATTGTCTGACCTCTCTCCTCTTCCCTCTGCCTCCAATTTATTTTCCCAGTCCACAAGCAACACATGTGTCAGTAAAGGCTGCTTTGCAGCGCCTTCAGATGTTCACAGCTGTGGAGACTGTTGGAGAATTGACCTGCCCCTTACAATGCACGTAGGCATGGTCCTTAACATGAGCCACATTAAATTACTTGCCTTTTCAATAAGGGGGTGAGTGGGAAGGATGTATGAGTGAGAATTTGGAACGTAAAAGTTTTTAAAAACAAATGTTAAAATTTTTTTTACATATAAATGGGAAAAATAAAATGGTAAATATTAAAAAAAAAAAAAAAACTGTTGCAACAGTCCAGATAAATAACAGCAAGTACCATTTGCTACTGATTGGCCTGAACTAGGGTTGTTGCAATATGAGGAAACTAAAGTCAAGTAAAGAAGCATGTATTAAGTATCTATTATATGTGAGACACTGTTTTGCGATTGAGGCCAGACAGATTTAATTGATAAGATTCTGCATTTAACTGGATATGGTGAATGAGAAGGAAACAATTATTTGTTAAGTCACAGACTGTGCTAAGCACTTTAAAAATATTATCTCATTATAAAGGAAGGAAAGGGACCCACATGTGCAAAAATGTTTATGGCAGCTCTTTTTGTAGTGGTTAAGAAACTGATGATGCCCATCAGCTGGAGAATGGCTGAATAAGTTATGCTATATGAAAGTTATGGAACATTATTGTTCTATAAGAAATGATCAGCAAGATGATTTCAGAGAAGCCTGGAGAGACTTACATGAACTGATGCTGAGTGAAATGAGCAGGACCAGGAGATCATAGTACACGGTAACAGCAAGGATTATATGATGATCAATTCTGATGGATGTGGCTCTCATCAACAATGAAATGATTCAGGCCAGTTCCAATGGTTTTGTGATGAAGAGAGCCATCTACACCCAGAGAGAGCATTGTGGGAACTGAGGGTGGACCACAATATAATATATTCACTCTTTCTACTGTTGTTTGCTTGAATTTTAATTTTTTCTCATTTTTTTTCCTTTTTAATCTGATTTTTCTTGTGCAGCATATTTTTGGAAATATGTATAGAAGAATTGCACATGTTTAACATATATTGGATCACTTGCCATTTTGGGGAGGGAGGAAAAAAAATTAAACAAAAGTTTTATAAGGATGAATGTTGAAAATTATCCATGGATATATTTTGAAAATAAAAAGCTTTAATTTAAAAAATAAACATCTCATTTGCTCCTCACTGCCAATTTTTACTGTAAGCATTTATACTTTAGAAATCCCATTTTTTCAATACTATTTTAGTTTTCAAATACATGAAAAGATAATAGTCAATATTCATCTTTGCAAAACCTTGTGTTCCCATTTTTTTTCTCCTTCCCTCCCCAAGACAATAAGCAATACGATATAGGTTAAACATGTGTAATTCTTCTAAACATATTCCCATATTGGTCGTGCTGTGAAGAAAAATCAAGGGAAAACAAAATGAGAAAGAAAAAACAAACAAGCAACAACAAAAAAGGTGAAAATACTATGTTGTGATCCACACTCAATCCCTACAGTCCTCTCTTTGGGTGCAGATGACTCTCTCTATCACAACTCTATTGGAACTGGCCTGAATCACCTATTGAAAATAGCCATGTTCCTCACAGTTGATCATCACATTATCTTGCTGTTACTCTGTACAATGTTCTCTTGGTTCTACTCACTTCACTCAGCATCAATTCATGTAAAGTCTACTGCTGGTCATTTCTTACAGAACAATAATATTCCATAACATTCACATACCATAACTTATTCAGCCATTCTGCAACTGATGGGCATTCACTCAGTCTCTAGTTCCTTGTCACTACAAAAAGGGCTGCTACAAATATTTTCCCACATGTAGATCCCTTTCCCTTCTTTACAATCTCTTAGAGATACAGACCGAGTAGATACAAAACTTAATAGTAGGCATGCACAGTCTAATAGACCTTTGGGCATAGTTCCAATTTACTTTCCAGAATAGTTGGATCAGTTCACAGTTCCACCAACAATGTATTAGTGTCCCAGTTTTTCTACATCCCCTCCAACATTTATCATTATCTTTTCTTGTCATTTTAGCCAATCTGAAAGGTGTGAAGTGATACCTTAAATTTGTCTTAATTTGCAAGAAATTCCAAATGTTACAAATAACAGTTTGACTTATTGTTTTTTTGATTGCATAAACTTAAGAAAGTAATGGAGAAAATGTAGACAATGAAGATTAAACTCAAAAGGAAGTCATAGCAACATTTCTCCCCCTGAAGACTCTGTTATTAAATATTTACCAGGATACTCTCAAGGGGAACATCTTAAGGACTCCGGGAAAGAAAAAACCTCAAGGATCTATGAGTTAACCCTTTGTCACATGTGCCTTCCAAGCTTGAAGCCACTTTTCCTTGGCTTCTGTATATATTAGTAATAGCATGCCACAGATTTTGGGGAAATATTTTTTCCCAATTATATCACCTAAGTAAATATTCTTTTTCTAAAATCTAACTCCCTGGGGCAGCTAGGTGGCGCAGTGGATAGAGCACCAATCCTGAAGCCAGGAGGCCCCGAGTTCAAATTTGACCTCAGACATTTAACACTTCCTAGATATGTGACCCTGGGCAAGTCACTTAACCCCAAGCCTCAGCAAAATAAATAAATAAATAAAGTCTAACTCTGTCTCCTTGATTATAAGCTGACAATCACTGAGAAGCATACTGGTGGGGACTTGTGAGATGCTATAGCACTATCAGAAACAATTCTTCATCCCTTGGAGATGTTCATGAGTGGACCAACGAGCAATGCTCTGGAACCCCAACTCCAGAATAAAAAAGTTGAGGTAGGATAGCTATCTCATAAATACTATTGATATGGGTGCCAAATTAAGAGAGCACGAAGAGAAACAATAGTACTCTTAGCACTAGTAGTTAGTAAGAGCAATTAGTTTAATAGGAAGTTACCACATGACTACAATGAGCTCCTTCCCCAGAACTGCCCTCTGGGCAATCAGCTTCAAGATGATGCTTCAATTTTTCCATCAAATGAGGACAAGTTCATGATTCTGTTTTGCTAGGAAGTGGAAGACCACAGCAGTGAAGAAGAGAAGAAGAGACAGATAATTCTGCCTCCTAGGATTTGGTTGTGAAAACCAGGGAGATCCAAGATGTTAGCCTGAGAGGATGAGAGGACCAAGTGAAGTTTTTTAAGGATGGGTGAGATCTACACAGGACTGCTTACCTAACTGAAATGCATCTGTCTCTTTTCTTTTTTTACTGAGATAGTTGTGGAAAACTGCATATATCCTCAGACTTTTTCAATGTGAGTTAGTTTTGCTGAACTTTAAAAATGTCTTTGTTATAAGAGATAGTTCTATGAGAAGGGGAGAAATTGAAAAATGCATATGATTTAAAAACAAATACCAAATTAATTTTAAAAAATATATGTCTTTTCCCTTTTATCATAGAAGTGCTACAAAAAGGAATGAATAATTTGTTAAATATTTGCCTGCCTATGGGACAGTGGGAACAAATTAAGAGTTTTTATTCCATTCTTAAATCTGTTCCTATCTAGACTTTTCTTCATGTACTTTTTTTTTTCTGTTAGCATAAACTCACTAATAAGACTCCCTGATTAATTCCAGTTGCCATATTACCAATAACCTCAAAAATATTTTTCTTACATTCTTACATAATTCTTATTTTTGCATGATCATTTGTGATCAACAAATGCCTGTCTATTTTATCTCTCCAACTCTACTAAACTCCTTGAAGTCCAGGGCTGAGAATCTTGCTACCCTGGTGGCCTCTGCTAGAGTACTCTACCTGAGGGATGCTAAGAATGTGCACTCTGAATTCAATGACTGGGAGCATGCACAAATGTCAAATGACTGTGTATACTTCATGAAGACAGTTACTTTCCCCAAAATCAAGCCTTGTCAAGAATCTGAGAAAAACTACTTTACAAGAGATTTGATTTTTTAAAAATTATTGGCACTACTTTTCCTCTTCTCAAGTTGCCTTGGTTACTGTGAGTGCCGAGAAAAATCAGTACCAATACACAAAAAGAGGAAAAACTCAAGAAAATTTCTTAAAATAGAGAAACTAAAACTCAGTAATAATTTTGGAATCTAAATTTATAATGCATAATGTAAGAATTCTTTTGATTTTTTAAAAAATGCACATAAAAGAAGAAAAGGAATTTGGAAACACTGATAAGTAGGACAGTCTTGAAAGTAATATGTAGAATATATTATATACTCTTTTTTAAAAAAGCAAGCTGTGCAAAATGGAAATTCAATTTCTTAGAGAATCTTCTTTTATGTGCTCTGCTATAATATATGAAAATGTTCTTTTTTGGTATTTAAGCCCAAAGTCAAAAAATTAAAATCTAGGTAATTTGTATTTATAATATACTTCTGTTGTACTACATTAGGTAATCCGATCAATAAAAGAAATAAGATTAGCTCAGCTAGAAGAGACTTATCCTTATTATCCTTTATTTTACATATGAGAAAACTGAGTCTTGGGAGATTAAGAGCCTTGTGTGATGCCATACAAGTAAAAAGCATCAGAGATGGGGTTCTTTTCACTCAGTTTTCTCTTCCTCTCTATGTTAAAATCCTCAAATCTCTCACCATTCTGGCCATACTCCTTGAGATGTTTTCTAGTTTGTCTATATTATTCCAAAAATGTGGTATCCATAATGATAGAGTAGAGGCAACAATCCATCAGACTCTCCCAACACTGCCCTCCAAATTTTAAAATAACTCCTCAAAGCAAATTAAATGCTAGAGCGGCAGGGCCAATGAAAGGTCAAACTTGAGACATTTTTTCAGCCTGAGACAACTTGGGAAGTCCAGAGAAGAAATTTATAATGCTGGGAGGGACCCAGGCCTAGGAGCATGGCAGGAACACCAGCCATGGGCCTTGCAGGTAGCAAAGACAGCAATGGAAGTGGCAGCTTTGGGATATTTCAGCCATGATATAATAATGGAGTCAGAAAACTATTCAGAGATCCTTTGCTGGACCAGAGTGTAGGACCTGGAGCTACTGACAACTCTGTTGCCTAAATACAGTTTTGGGTCATAGCTCCAAGGCAGAGAGGAGCACTTGTACTTGTGGATGCAAGGGAACAAGGGGCCTTGCTGAGTAAAGACCAGGAAAATAGTGATAATACTTCTCCCTATGTCATACTAGCTTAAAAGCAATGAAAACTTTCATAACTCCAGAACTAGCTCTGAAAATAGCACAAAAAAGCCTTGGAACAATACCTTCCCAGATAAGTAGAGCACAACTTTAACATAAAGTTCAAAGTCAATAGGCTAGAAAAATAAGCTAAGAACTTAACCATTAAAAGCTACCATGATGATAGAGAAGACTGAGACACAAACTCAGAAGAATACAATGCGAAAACAGGTACAAGTAAAGCCTCAAAGGGAAAAAGCAAACAAAAACTGCCTGCAAATTATATACAAGCGCAACAAGAATTCCTTGGAAAAGTTAAAGTGATAAGATAAAAAACTGAAAACAAAAACAAAAACAAAAAAATGAGAATGATGCAAGAAAATTACGAAGACAATTAACATATCGGTAAAGGAAAAAAAATTTTTTTAATCCTGAATTAAATAACACCTTTAAAAACAGAATTGACAAAATGGAAAAAAGTAGTACAAAAACTCACTGAAGAAAATAATTCCTTAAAAATTAGAATTCGGCAAGTGGAAGTAAACAACTCCATGAGATTATCAAGAAACAAACAAAATCAAATGAATGAAAAAAAAAAAACCAATCCCAAGAAATTGTGAAATATCTTATTGAAAAAAACAACTTGGAAAATAGATCGATAAGAAATCATTTAAGAATTACTGGACTACATGAAAGTCATGAACAAAGAATGTACAAAGACATCATGTTTCAAGAAATTATCAAGAAAAACTGTCCCACTACCTTAGATTTAGATGATAAAAGAGAAATTGAAAAAATTCACTGATTATCTACCAAAAGAGATTCCAAAATAAAAACTCCCAGGCATATTATAACCAAATTCCTGAGCTCCTAGGTCAAGAAAATACTGTCAGCAGTCAAAAAAAATTGTCCAAATATTGTGAAGCTGATCAGAATCATACAAGGTTTAACAGCATTAAAGGAATGGAATGCTTGTAATATGATATTCCAGAAAGCAAAGACTGAACAGAACCAGAGAATATTATACACAGTAACAGTGATATTGTTAATGATCAAGTGTAAAACACTTAGCTATTGTGTTCAATACAATGACCTAATACAATTATGAAGGACTCGTGAGGAAAAATGCTATCCCCTTCCAGATAGAGAATAGAAAAAAAGAAAATGATACTTCAGTTTGCACTATTTTTTTAAACATAGCTAATATGGAAATATGTTTTTCATGATTTTACATGTACAGTTGATTAAGTTGCTTGCCTTTTCAATGGGATCAGGTGGAGAGAGAAGGAAAAGGGACTAGAGAAAGGTAGAGATTTTAGAATTCAAAAAAAAAATTTTAAGTTAAAAATAAACAATAAGCTTTTAAAAAGAAATTATGAATAGGCTGGTTATAGAAAAACCTGAAAAGATTTATATGAACAGAAGCCATATGAAATGAACAGAACCAAGGAAACATTATACACAGTTAGGATGATCAAAAGTGAAAGACTTAGCTATGTTGATCAATACGGATGATTTACAACAATTCCAAAAAATTTCATAATGAAAAATACTATCTACCTCTAGAGAGAGATCTAATGAACTCTGAGTATAAATTGAAGCTTTCCCCATTAGCAAAAATGAAGCCCTTTCCTACAAATCTATCTTCAAACATATAAAATGTGTTTATGGCCGGTAAGTATATGTCTGTTTCATATATGAAGTCCTTCTCTATTGACTCACTGTGAGATGAAAGCAACAGTAAGTTCCTGAAGACTAATACAATGAGTATGATCTCTGGTTAATTGTACCATATTAGAAAGGTTTTGCATATAGACCTGGAAATAGGCAGTGCCTTTTTTCTGAGAATTATCCTAGCTAAGTACAGAGAGGGTTATCAACAATGAGTGCAGACTGACAGCTTTTTCACTTTCTTTATGTTTCTTGATTTTACTGTATCTATTTTTTGTAATATGACTAATATGAAAAATTTTGGTATGACTGTGTGAAATTTTTTAAAAATTTGTAAAAAGGAATGTTCAAAATAAATTTAAAAGAAAAGAAAAAACAAAACAAAATAAAATGTGGTACCCAGGACAAAACTTCATATGTGGGCTAAACAGAGCAGAAAACATTGAAATTTTTTTCTCCCTAGTTTTGCATCTTCTGCCTATCTTAATACAAAATAATATTGTACTAGCTTTTTTTGGATGCCATATAACAATTTTAACTCACAATGACCTTGTTACCTACTAAATCTCATCAAATCTTTTCCAGATAAGCCACTATCTTGCTATATTTCCAATTTTGTACGCAGGTCTGCTTTGCCAAACTAAAATACCTCTGGCCTTTTATTTCTATTTCTGATTAAAGAAATTCATATTAGGGAATGCAGAGGTACAACCCTCCCTAGGGGCATTTATATTTATATTTTTTAAAGGATCCTTGGTAATCTAAGGAATCTTTAAATTCATAGAAATATTTTGGTTTTATTATCATTCCTCTCTTCTGCTTGACAAAGAATAAATTCCATTATAATCAGCATTTCAGCCTTGTATTATCAACTTCAATTTCCTCAAGGAGCAAAACATCTCTGAACTCTATATTCTACCATATTTAGTAAAATGAATGATCACTCCTTAGGTACAGAGCTTAGCTTGGCAAGCATGGTATGGCTTCTACCATAAGGAGTATCACTTGGACCTAAAGACCAGAAGCATGTAGAATGACCAACATACCACCAGCAAGCAACTGTTCCCTCCTCCATAACTGAACTTTCTGTAAATTTCCTTTTCCTGTTAATCTTGAATCTCTATTGTCATACACATTTGTTCCATCCTGGCCTTCCATGGAAGGCCCAATCAGAACTACAAAAAACACCAAGAAGGAAGGCCTGTGTGGGAGGCTTTTATAATAGGAATCTAGAATTCTTAGAAACACAGATTATTGGTGTTAGAGAGAGATCAGAGTTAAGCCGGTCTGTGTTACCTATGCAGAAAGTGAAGTAGAGACAAGCTGATTTCTCTGGCCAGTTAGGGGCAAAGCCAAGACTACAATGTACACCTCAATTCCTAGGACCGGGCTCTTTCCATTATGCCATATCAGTGATGGGAAGCAAATGTGCTGGGTAAAGAGTTTTGTTTTAATTCAGAAGAAAATTACTGGGAAGGAAACGTCAAGAAAGCTTTGAAGGAATATTTTTATTTAGAAGAGGTCACCTCATAAGAACAAGAGAGCAATTTGTTAATGCTAATCTAACAAACCTACTTAATGTTCCTTATCTTTGGATGACTTGGAGATCTAATCATCATCTAATGGATTGGACTACAGTAGCTTAAACAGAGTATATAATTCAATCAGGCTCCTTTCCTAGTCCCCCAAGTGACTTTATCAGAATATACCATGGCTGGAAGGTGAATGTCTATAAATCCTCAAGAAAGCGATCAATAAAAAATGTTAATTCAGACAATTTTACAACAAAAATTAATTAGAGATGTGTTAAGACAGGCTGGAACAGATTTTTTTTTTAAAATCCTGCATGACTAGGGGCTGAGAAAAAACCTAAATTGTGAAATTTTTGAGCAGAATGGTCTTATTAAAGAGAGCAAAGTGTCTAATCCAGGACAAAATTAATATGAATGCTTAAAAAATATAACACCCACAAGGCAGTTAAAAAAGGGAAAGCCTTGAGCAATTATTTCTTGTTCCATTTCTGTAACATCTATAACTCTAGTAATGAGATGCCCACAGAAGTCTAGATATTCCTTCTAAAATGGAAGGGTCATTTCCTTTTTTTTTTTTTTTCCTGTCATCTTTGCCAATCTGAAAGATTTGAGGTGGAATCTCAGAATTGCTTTAATTTGCATTTCTCTAATTAGTAGCAATTTAAAGCTTTTTTTTTTTTTTTTTTTTAAATGTGGCTATAGATAGCCCAGGTTTCTTCCCTCGAGAACTCCCTGTTCATATCCTTTGCTATTTGTCAACTGAGGACTAGCTCTTACTGTTACATATTTCATTCAGCTCCTTATATATTTTGAAAATAAGACCCATATCAGAGAAATTTTCTGCAAAGATTTCTACCCTGATCAACTGTTTCCCATTTAATCTTAGCTTTATGGTAAATGTTGGAGGGGCTATATTTTCCCGATATATTCAAAAGAGAATAAAGAAAATAAGATCAAAGATGTTATATATGAACAAAATATTTACAGCAGCTCTTTTTGTCATGGCAAATACTGGAAGCTAAAGGGATGCACATCAATTGAGGAATGGTTGAGTAATTTGTATATAATTGTGTTGGAATGTTATTATGCTGTCAGAAACAAGCAGAGATGACTTTAAGGAGACCAGCAAAAATTAGGCGAACTGATGCAAAGTTAAATATGTAGAACTAGAAAAACAATTTATAGTGTAACATCCATATTATTTTTTAAAAATTAATCTTGAAAACTTTTATGTTAATGATTAAATGAGCAGAAGCAGGGATTACAATTTTTACAATAATAAAAACATTGCAAAGACAAAGGTCTTTAAAAATTGTAAGAAATATGATCTATACAATGATCAACCATTATTCTAGAGTTCCAATGATGAGACAAACTATTTTCTACCTGACTAAAAGGGGACAGGTTTAAGGCATAAAATGAGGAAGACGTTTTTGTATACAGCTACTGAAAAAACCTGTTTTGCTTGCCTATACATATTTGTTCCAAGGAATTAGTTTTTCTTTTCTCTTTTTTTCAATGGGATGGTAAAGAAAATATCTTTCTATTCATTTTAAGAACACTTAAAGAGATGGAGAGATACAACAGAAGTGGAATGCTGTATACCCCTCCTTTTGTTGGAGTCACTGTACAGTTAGTTTTACTAAATTGTTTTACTTGTCATAAAAGAGCTATTAAAGGATGAGGGTAATCTAGAAATGTTTTTAATGTGAGAACAAAACATGTCAATAAAACTTTTTAAAAAACAGAAGGGCTGTTTTCCAGGGGGTAGCTCTTTAATGAGACTCTTTCCCAAAGATTTACATTTAAAAATGGGAAGCACATTTCAGAGATTTTAGTTCCTGTAATTTCAGGCCCTAATGCCTGTGGTCCTCCTGTTACTTATAACAGCAAAGACTGCAGGCTTGCTTGGGGCTCAAGAACCAACTCACAGACACCATCAACTCCCTCTGAGCCTGTTCCCAACCTCTTAAAATCTCTACCCCATGGCTCTCAATAAACCTTTCCATTTCCCTTATTCCACATCGCCATTTTTCAAGTGGCATCTGTAGCAGCAGCAAGAATAGTTAGTACAATGAGGGCTCATAGAAATAAAAAAATAGAATGACAAAAAGACCCATGAAGAATATGATCCACAAACTCTAGAAAAAACTTCTAGAATAGAAATAAAAGCTCTAAATTCATTAAATTGGGAAATTATTCAGAGAGCTTTTTTTTTTTGGTATCTGAAATGTAAAATTCTACAAATTCAGAACTTAGTTAAGCAGGTTTCCATATTTTGGGAAATATCTATACCAGGATTTAATATATTAAACTCTGGTGCTGTGGGGTCAAGAGAATGAGGGTTACTAGACTTAGAGTTATAAAGCACAACAGAACTGGCTATGTTAGATGAATTGTAGATGTTTATAAATAATACAGATTTTTTTTCCCTTTAAAGTTCTTCTGTCAGTAGTTCTTATTATGAGACCTTGAGAGAATTCCTAATGTCTTTCATCCTCAGTTTCCTCACCATGAACAATAATCATATCTAGATTCCAGAGTTATTGGGAGGACTAAGTGAGAGAATATAGCTGTAAACTTGTAAACCTGTAAACTTCAAATGACAGATTATATGCTAACTATTACTGCTGCCATTATCGCTCTTCCTCCTCCTCTTCTTCCAGTTTTCAAAGATTTCTACAACTTACATCATCATCTAAGAAAGCTTTACTTACAATTTCTGAATGCCTGCTCCTTACTAAAAATGCTTCTTGAATATGTGAGATCCCACAAAGTCATCTATGCATTAGTGCAAATGCCTGCCCTCCGCTGAATATCTCCAATTTATTCGGTATACAGGGTATCCTAAAAGTGCAATTTTAAGCTTTTAAAGCACCAGGACTTTTGGGATGTCCCGTATATGCTGTTTGTATGTAGTTTTTCACGTTGTTTCCTTCTTTAGAGAAGGAAGTATCTTTTGTCATTCTTTGTATTCCCATCACTAAGCACAGTAGCCTGGAATGTAGTAGGCACTTAATGTCATTAACTGAATATTTCAATAAACACTGACAATGTTTAACTAAAAACTCATGGAAAGTAGTAATAAAGTAACTAAAAATATGTGCATTTCAATGAAATGTATATTTAATCAACAAATGTCAGAACTAAAATGGCTAATGGGATGGGGGTATACTCTCTATTTAGCTCTCCTCCAGAAACATTAGTGTCCTTATCTTCTGTGTAGTAAAACATCTAGAGGAACTAAGTAATACCAATAGATAAATTTTTTGCTGACAAGTCTAGACACAGAATTCAGAGACCTTTTAAGAAAGAATATAATTCCCCTTTATCATCAAGACCAAAAAGATAAGAATAATGTTGATTCCACTGAGGACAATATTTAAGATCAATTGTTCCTTCTATAGCTCTCATTTCTTTTCTAAATTTTTCATCTTGCAACTTCCATTGATTAAAAAAAATCTGAAATTCATTGTTTTCCTCTTCTAAGAATTCTAGTTGAATTTGTGAACAAATTCAAGTATGTTTTTCTTTAAGGCTTTGCTTATAAATGTTTTGAAGTCTTCTTTTCTGAATTTGTATCTTGAGCATCATTGTCAACCTAATAGCTATTAATGGTGGGATTCCATTTTTGTTTGCTCATTGTTCTAGCCTACTTCCTGATGACATTAAGACCAGGCTCTGAGAACTTGTCAAGGGAATATCTGGTTTGGTCTTTTGGGGGATGCTGAGTATTCAAGGTTCAGCTCAGGTTGGGGACCTGTAAGCTTTTAGTGCATAGTCTGAGCCAGGGCAGTCTGATCACTGATCACTAAGCTTCACAAGTTCCTGACCTGCATTTAGGTCAGAGAAACAGTAAGCTGTGGCTAGATTCAATTAAGATAAGCTACCGATGAAGCTCTCTGCTGGTTCAGAGTGACAGACCTGTAAGCTCCCCTTTAGGTATGGGATTCCTATCCTAGTTATTTCTCTACAGGCTTTAGATTGAACTAGAGGCTCCTGAGCAGCAGGCTCCTGAGCCACATAGTAGCTGCTTGCTTCTGAACTTCTTTTTTTATTCTGCAACATCCATCCCTGGCTGTAGGACTTTTCCATAATTTACCTTGGATCTATGACCTGGGATTGGATAGTGGGTGACAAAGCCAGCAGGTGGTACCTGTTCCATATCCAACTTGAGGTCAGGACATTATGGGTCTGAGACTTCAGACTCATAGGCATCGGTTACCAAGTTAGGACCTTTAGTGTCAGCTTCTGAGTCACATCCACAGACCAAAGTCTGTATCATTATTTTATAATTACAGTTTTTAAAAAAGGTAAAAAGAAACAAAAGCAACGTGACCCAGCTTGATCATCCTCCTTTATTCACAATTGGCAGAGAATGTCATTTAGTTGCTAGCAAAAGTCAAATATACCCTCAAGGGATGAAGATTTCCTGTAAGTGAAGCAATGCAAAAGGTGCTGACTTTTTTTTAATAGAGGAGTTCCAAAAATGTTTTCAACAATGACAGCACCATTAGAATAATTGTATATTTTCCTATGATAGTTACCTTGAAGGGAACAATATTCATTTGGATGTATAAATTTTTCAGTTCTCATCATCAATGACCTTTCAGAAGCATTTAACACTGCTGTTCAACCCTCTTACTGGATATTCTCCTCTTCTTTGTCTTCTAAGATACTAGGCACCAATAGTTCTCCTTCCTCTTGTTTAACTACCCTTTCTTGGTTCTTTTTTGGTACTTCCTCTTTCAGCTAAGTGTTGCTTCATGTTTCGTCCCTGGTCATTTTTCTCTATGTTGTCTCTCTTGATAACCCTATGACTTCAACCATCAGATATATATGTAGATGACTCCCAAATCTCTATCAATGACTCCTTCCCTGAATGCCAAATAGATCTCTCCAGATGTTAGAAGAAGACTTCATCTCTACCTGTGAGTTCCATCAGCATCTTAAAATCTATATACTCCAGAATAAACTTATTATCTTCCTCTCAAAACCTGCTCTCTTTTTCTGACTTGACTTTTATCAGTGATACCACAATCCCCCAGGTTTTCATCTCTAGTTAATGTTAATCTGACTTCCATAATCCCTCTTTATTTTCATTCTAAGTTTAAAATGTTATCTCCTACATGATGTGTTTCCTAACTAGTTGTGAGAGGGTACACCCCAACACAGTGGCATTTCACTCTTTGGTTTTATGTTATATACAGAACACACAAGCATTTATCTTTTGATATTTATGTCATACTATCTAGAGTCAACTCTTATAGAGTGTATGTTCTATATCATAGCCTATATTACTATCACTTTATAGTGTCTATATGCCTCAGTTAGCTGAGACAGGGATGGGAGACTGGGGGAGAGACCCACTCTTCATTTCCATATTCACTGTCATAATCTTAGCAAAGGCCCCATTCTCATTTACATGTACTATTATTTCCTAACCCTACTATCTCCATGCTAATCAACTTTTCACACTGCTGCCAAACCAATTTTTCTTCTGTAAGTCAGGTGGAGTCTGACCAAAAATTCTTCAATGTTGTTTCCTACTATCTACCAAGTAGAATTCAAACTCCTCAGTCTTGCATTTAAGATCCTCCAAAAGCTAGCATCATGTTATCTTGCCAACCTCTACAATATTATCTACAATATATATGTTCCAGTAACATACTATTTTGCAGTATCTGATATCTTTGTTAAGGTACACTGTTGCCTATTCCTGGAATATTTGTTCTCCACCTACTTGCTGAATTACAATCGATTCTTAAAATCCAATCCAAATGCTGTTGTTATTTGTTCTCCTTTCTTGAAAAGAACCATGACATCAGGGAGGCCATGATAAGAGAGAGGGAGAGAAAGAATGAAGAAGGGAGAGGAGAGAAGAATAAAGGGAGAAAGGGAAAGAAAGAGGAAGGGAAAGGGATGTGTTGACCAACTGACCAGTTCCATCTGAGTCCCCAGTGGGGTAACTACTCACAGAAATTTTTTGCCTTTTTGTCCTTGAAGATGACATTCTAAGGGAAGCTCTCCTTGATTCTTTCCCAAACCACAGCTAGTAAGAACTTTTTCCCCTTTGGACCTCACACTGTATTTGGCTCAAGCACTCATGATGTACTATTTTTTATTGGTTATTTGTGGTGGGCAATATACCAGAGGCTATGTTTTATCTAAATTATTATTTCTCTCAGTACTTAGCACAGTTCTCTGCACATAATAGGCACTTAGCAAATGTTTTTGAGTTTAACTGAACTGATATATTAGCTAAAAAGTGAACCAAATGACTTTATGGGCACTTTATACATGTTTGCTCTTCACCCAAGTCAAGCAGTTCTTATAAAATTTAAAGCTTCCTCTGAAACTAGTCCTCTCCTGAATAGCTTTTCCCAGTCACCTAATTTCCTTCTATATTCTTCTAAGTTAAGTTTAAAATACCATCTCCTACACGAAGCTTTTCCTAACCAGCTATAAGAGGTGATAATTTATACTAAGCACCCAATACAATGGCACTTCATTATTCAGTTGTATGTTATATATACAATGTACAAGCATTAATCCTATGATTTTTTTGGTAGTACGTCTCCTTTAATTTAAAGAGAAATTCTTGGAGGATAGTTGCAATATCTTTATAAACATAAACTCAATTCATAGTGTCTAAAACAATACTATACATTTGTTGTGGGGGGAGAGGGATCAATAGGATACTCCTCATAACATCACCTAATCAATATTACTTTGCAGGAACTATATTACAGCAAGGATTTGCAAAGCTACAATGGTGATGGGCATAATATACTGCAGCTGATCACCCAGGATAAAAATTGTATAGTCAGCAATAATACAAGCTAGCTCTTCAAGTTCAACAGCATTAATTTCCCAAAGACCAATCTGTTTACTGTCATCACAATGGAAGGATCATCCTTATGAATTTCCAAAATTTTTTTAAATTTTAATTATGTTAATACATTGTTTTATTTAACATTTATTACCAGGATATAGATTGTATACTCTGAGGTCTCAATAAATACTTATTTTACATCTGAATTTTGACTGCTTCAAAAGGAATTTCCCATTTCTAACATTTCTTATGGGGTTAACTATACAAAAGCACTTTGGATTTGAAATTAATAGTATCTGGCTTCAAATCCACACTGTTTAATATCTGTTTTAATATCAGTTTAATATCTGCTTAATCCTGGAAAAGCCAACTTCTCGGGGACTCAGTTTCCTAACAGGTATAAATGAAGAGCCAAAACTAGAAAATGTCTAAGTTTACAATTCTAAATTCTATATTTCCATGTTGTTTCACCCAGTGTGTCAAGTTTCTGTGAAAGAAATTAAGACAGCAGATGATAATTTACTATGTGAGGGTATGTCTTTTGAAAACTCACAATCCCAAATAGGAACAACCTGATATTCATTCTGTCCCTATAAAGTTGTTGTCTCCAACAAAGTTCCTTTGTCTCTTCCCAAACAGGGAGCCATTGTTCACCACTGAATTCCTGATTTTTTAACATTCTCAATAAAATTCCTTAGGCAATGGTTAACTATATGAAAGCTATATTCTATGGAGTTATTTAAAAGATCTAGCAGATAGATTTTTTTGAACTTTGTCATTTTAAGTCATGTTATCATGGACATGCACCATGCTTTGCCTGATTTGTCTCAGACCCACAGACATCCCCAGATTCATCCCATTTCATCTAAACATACCTCTTCTAGAAGTCGTGGATCCAGGCAGTCTCCATCATCATTAAATAAAGAATCCCAACTTTCCTCTGTAGAAGCACTTTCATCATTGGAGGAAGGATGAGGAGCTTTCAGTTCTGATTGTTGGTCTGAAGATACTGTATATTCTACTTTCCCAGGGGCATCATTCTCATCTGTTTTGAACTCTTCACCAGTTCTTAGATTATTCAAAGACTCTGTGATGTCATCTGCACCATCCAGATCACTGTTCAAGGACTTGTTGGAAAGCAATTCAGTCTTATTTAACATACAGAGTTCAGAGTCTAAACAGGAACCACAATTGCTGGATGCTTCCTCCTTTATAGGTATTAAAGAGGTATACTCTGACAAGTCCTTTGTTAGTCTTCCCATTGACTCCTGATAATTGGATGAACTATCTTCAGTGTAACTGTCTGCACAAACTGTCAAGCGGCTTGAATTTTCATTCTCACACTCCAAGCTGTTAGCTACTAGAAGAGGGGTTATGTCAGTACTTACTCCCATACAGTCTAGCAAACTATTGATGCTGCTACAAGCCTGTTCAGTGATTCCACCCACAATTGTCGAGGTGCTGCCCACACATGTCTCATCAGATATGCCATCTGTAATGCTCATACATGCTTGGTTAGTGTTGTCACTGTCATTCTGTTGCTCCCTACCTGTAAATGTTTCATCAGCAAAGTCACTTAAATTATCAGAGTCATAGCACGTGGCTGCTTCATCAGGAGGGTCACCCTTCTTCTCAGACTCTCCACTCATGTAAGGTGGATCCATAACATCACTGGCATTCTCTAATATGCTGACTGTGTGCATGTGGCCAGAGACAGGATCCCCAACTTCAGACACACTATCCACACTTGTCTGATCCAAGATGCCAGTTGCACTGCTGAGGAACACTGGATCAGTTAGGTCACTGACATTCTTAGGTTCAATGGCCATGCATGCTTGATCGATGATACTCTTTGGGCTCTCCTGAATAGCAGTGCTGAGCTTCAATATGTCACCTGTTGTACAGATGATTTCTTGCACAATTTCAGAAGATGTGGATGCTAGCACATGGTCAGGATTCAAAATAGAATTGCAACCTACCAGATCATCTAAAAACTGAGAACTAGACACCATCTCTACTACTTTACAATCAGCATTAACACTGTTTTTCAAGTCTCCTTTTACATAACTCATCCCACTTAGTTCTTCCTTTCTGAAATCACATAATTTCACACTTTGGAATGGTATACTTGAAGTCTGAGACTCACAGGTTTCCGTACTAGATTGTGAAATAAGTAGTCCTTGTGGTACTGTCATATCATTGCTTTTGGAATCCATAAATCTCTCTTCTTTCTTTGGTTTAAAATGTGTTTGTGAAGGTACTTTGGAAAAACTACTAGGATTTAGGATATTTTGTTGATTTTTGTTGAACATTTCTTTGGACTCTGCCATTCCCTTTTGAGCATGGAATTTTCCTCTGTTTCTTTCTTTGAAGTATGTACCTTTTTTTGATTTTGAATTAGGTCTCTTTCCATCCCTGGCTTTGTGCTCTTGTCTGCTAGGATTACTGATAGGTCTCTGAAGTTCAGAACTAGCTCTGAAGACATCATTCTTCGAGGGCACATGACTTTCTTCTTGCCCTTGCTTCACTATAGCATTCAGGTGACTATAACTCATTTCCTGATGACTTGATAAAGGAAGTACTGAACCTCTTCGAGCTTTGGGTACATAAAGGGCCATATCTGGCTTTCTGGCCCGAGGTCTGCTTTTCTCAACATCAGGCTGCATGATGCTACCTCAATCTGGAAGAAAAAGAATACTTTAGTACACATTAATTAGCTACTAGATATAAGGCAGTTACATATTTGCTTTTTTTTCCATTCTGGGATTGAGATGATGATTGGGGTGGAGGTGGGGTTGTTTACTAATTTAAAGTCAATAATTTATTTTTAGAAATGAAAGTTACTGGGGGTGGAGGGAATTAGCCTGGAAAAGAACTAATCAAACAACCAAAAAAACATATTCTAAAATAATCTATGAGCCCACGAATTACATCTCTGACTTTGTTCTTTTATTCACAATTCCTTTGTTCTACTTTATACTTCCTGTTCTTCACATTAAAAACACCTTTTCTTCCATGATCCTCTCAACTTTTCAACAATTTACCTCATTCATGGCTATAACATATCCAAATTGGTAAGAGTGGGAATAGCCAAGGAATGAAACCATGCTCTGGGTACTTAGGGGTTATATTACAGAAGAGACTCAACACTTGTCCTTGTAAAAGTATAAGATAAAAATCAACATGAATGAACTGAAGTAAAGAACTGGGTTATTAATTACATTCATGGCTTGGAAAATAGAAGACATTAATCAAAAATATTTTCCTAAAAAGAGGGGCTTTCAACTGTAACCTGATACAGAGGAAATAGTACAGATCATAGGATCAGAGACTTGAGTTAAAAGATGTCTTAGAAATCATTTAAACTCACCAACCCATTTAATAGAAGAGGAACCTGAAGCTTTGAGAGGTTCAATGACTTGCCAAAAAACACACAGGAAGCAAAGCTCAAATGTAGAACAAGAACCCCAATCTTTGGACTTCACTGACCAAAGAAGCAAGCAGTAGTCTATAAATTAACCTTAACTGTGACCACTAAGAATTTTTTTTATATGGCACAATTACAGAACTGAGTGGATTAGGGAGGGAAAGGAAGAAAGAAGAGAGGCTGAATATCTAGGAAATGGTAAAATCATCACTTTCTGAAGCCTGCTTTTTGCTTCTACCTCTAACATTGGGTCTGTGGAATCTAACTAGGTGGATAAAGGGCTCCTTCTCTGTTCCCTATTTCTTTTCTTTTTCCATTCTGAACTGTAGTTGAACAATCCTTTAAGATGGGCCAAAGTTTGGAAACAAGAGATCAGAAGATATTGTAGCTAGAATGGAGTACACCAAATAGTAGTATAAAGTAGGAAAGAAAGGCCAAACATGAAGACATGACAAAATGATGACGGCAATGTTCAAAGTTCATGTTTCAGGACAGGAAAAACCCACGCGCATGCACGCGCGCACATACACACACACACACACTCTAACTGTTCCTTTTACTCCATTGCAGATGATTATTACTTTTTTCTGGGGGTTACTCAAAGTCAGATGGGGTAGGAAACCAGCAAAAATAGCACAATAGGAACTAAGCTGTCCACCACAAATATTCCAACAAAGATTGAGGAAGACCACCAAACTGAGAAGAGTTTGGGAAATTCAAAGAGAAACCAGGCTCTGAATCTCGAACAGGGTCCCCGGTCTAGTACCCTCTAGTGTACAGAGGGTAGGGCCAACAGCTCTATACCATGGAAAAGAAAACAAAGTCACAGATTCAGCATAGCTAAAGACTGGGAGGGCATACTGAGCAGGAAGTGGGAATAAGCACAAAGTTCGTCATTTTCACCCTAAACTAGGATCTCCAATTCAGCCCTAAGATCCAGGCGAAGATCTGCAGATGAATACCAGAGTAGAGAGTACAGACCAAGGCTTACTAAAATTCTGTCATTCTGAATTCATGAAGCTTTCCAGCTAACTGACAGTCTGGGGCTAGCAGATGTCTCTCCTGAAGCTCCAAAAAGGGTAAAATCTGTAGCTGTGTCACTCAGACCCAAACATAGGTTGAAAGCCTGAAAAGCCTGAATTAGACTTCTCCCTGCTCCCAGATCACACCAATTAAGAGAATAGTGAAAAATCTGCAGTTCCCTGGCCAGAGCCAATGGTGATAATCTTGAAGAATATAATGCCCAAAAAGCAGAAACAAACAAGGCCTCAAAACTCCAGAAGTGGAGTGCTACTAAAGCCAGTGCTAATAAAAAGTCTGAAATTCAGGAAACCTGGAAGAATGATAAACCAAACAAAAAACTACAATAAAGAACTCTTATGGAACCAGAAATATCTAAGAAGAGAATAAGTCTATACTATTTAAAAGCAGTCTTAAAGAAAAATACTTTGCCACAAGAGCACAAGCAATAAAGCAAAAGTTTAAAAATCCGTTTATAAATTAAATGAGTGCTTTAGAGGAACAAGCTGGAGGAGAGATTGATGTGCTAGAGGTAGGGAGACTCATCTAAGGGACAGACTTTCTGAAAACTAAAACGGACCAAAGAGAACTCACAGGTAGTCCCTCTCCACTCCCAGGCTCCTGACCTCAGTGCTCTCCTTCCTCCTACTTTCTTTCTCATGCACATAGAGCTCTGTCAGTTCTACCTTCTTAATGTCACCTGCACATGCCTCCTTCTCTCATCTGACACTGGCAGCCCCTGAGTGCAGCTATTTAGCTCATACCTATGCTATTCCAACAGGTTTCCTGCTGCAAGTCTTTCTCCACCCTAATGTTCTTCTTTTCTAAAATATAATCGTTCTCTGGGAGCAGATTTCTTGGAGGGCTTCTGGAGGCAGCCTTAGTTTCAGTTCAGTGTTATCACCCCAAATGCAGCCAGGAGTTAAAATCCAAACCTTTATTTTCTCCTTCCAAGGCTTGTCTCTCTCCTTGGGCCTGGGTAGCTTTCTTAGAGGCCTATCTCCCTCCTTGGTTCCAAGAGCTCCTGTTGCTAGTCTTTTACCTCTGCCTCTGCCAGCTTCAGCTTCTCCTCTTCCGAATCCTTCGTTTTCAAATCTCCCCTGCTGACTCTTGTCTGAGACTGAGAGCTTTTAGTGGGCTTGTCCTTTTATATGCTTTTAGAGGTGTGAACTCAAAGGTTGACTCTTTCTCCGAGAGTGGGATTGTGGGAGCTGTCACTTGTGAATCTCCTCCACTGAACTTGTGAATCTCCTGGACTTGTGAATCTGGAACGCTAATGTGTGAACTCTTAAAGGTGTGAACTAAGTACATTTACATTGTCTCTATCCATTCCAGTGAGTTAGCACCTTGTTTCAAGTTCTGGCCCATAACAGGTCCATCCTCTGCTCAGCTTTCAAATGGATCTTCCTAAAATATAGGTAGACCATGTGACACACCCCATTGCCCACATTCCATACATTCCAGTGACTCCCTAAACCTGAAGCATCTAATATGAAATCCTGTTTGGCATCTGAAATCCTTGATGACTTGGCTCCTTCCTACCTTTCTAATACCTTTTTCCTCTTCAGGAACTTGGCTAACAATCCCTCTTTCTAAAGGAGGCTCCCTCTCCAGGATTAATTTTTAAAATCTATTTTGTATGTACCTTGTATACTTCTCCCTCTCCCTTCACTTTTAGAACATAAGCTCCTTGAAGAAAAGGATTATTTCATTTTTGTCTTTATATCCACTTAACACAATGCTGGCACATGCAAAGTGCTTAGTAAATGCCTGTTGATGAGAGCTGGCACAAGGTAAAGCCCAGTTAATCAGCAACCACCCTTTATGGTAAGTACTCAGGCAAATTTCACTTAGGAGTTTATCGCCACCAATACCATTTCTTTTCATTTTAGCAATACAATATATATAAAAGTTCTATAAATAAAAAGTATTTGTGAGGACTGGAAGGTGGTGATCAGTTAATATGCTATGTGATAAATCATGCTTACTTAAATTACCTTAAGGGAACATAAAAGCATCATCTTTTTGGAGTACCTCAAAAGAGGGAGAAGAATCATTTCCTTTTTCTAATGCTAGGTTCCCAGTGGAAAGGTAATGCATAAACACAAGATGTTAATCCTATACTTGGAGGTTCTTATCTCTAAGTCTAGAGAAGTTTTGCAGATAAACTAAATCCATGTACATAACACATTCTCTAGATAAGTTCAAACCTTTTTTCACTAGTCCTTTTTCATAATTAATAGTTTTACAACAGTGATGCATATGACAACAATAAACCTGAGAAACTAACTGGTTTACAAGAGACAGCCATAGTCTAGGGATCATAATCTCTTTTTTTTAAATTTTATTTTATTTAATAGCCTTTTATTTACAGGTTATATGTATGGGTAACTTTACAGCATTAACAATTGCCAAACCTCTTGTTCCAATTTTTCATAGGGATCATAATCTTAACCAAATGACTTTAGGAAGGTAATTTAACCTCCTTTTCTTTCTATTATCTCATTAACAATGGAGAATACATTAGGTAGAGCTGATGTTCATGGTAAATTTCTGAATCTCACTTGTTTCAAGTTGTCTAGGTCACAGCATCTGCTACATTCAAGATCACATGCTTAATCTCTTTCTTAAATATTATCCTTGTGTTGGCCAAGTTCTGGATGGGATTCCTTACAGAATTTGTTCCCAAATTATCCCAATCGGTCCTTTAGGGTTTTTTTTAGCCCAGGCCACGATAACAAGTGTCATTCTAGCACCAGGAAAGCAAGTGTAACAATCAATAGAACCATATAATCTTTTTTTTTTTTTTAATAGCCTTTTATTTACAGGTTATATGCATGGGTAACTTTACAGCATTAACAATTGCCAAACCTCTTGTTCCAATTTTTCACCTCTTACCCCCCCACCCCCTCCCCTAGATGGCAGGATGACCAGTAGATGTTAAATACATTAAAATATAAATTAGATACACAATAAGTATACATGACCAAAACGTTATTTTCTTGTACAAAAAGAATCAAACTTTGAAATATTGTACAATTAGCTTGTGAAGGAAATCAAAAATGCAGGTGGGCATAAATATAGGGATTGGGAATTCAATGTAATGGTTTTTAGTCATCTCCCAGGGTTCTTTGGGCGTAGTAGCTGGTTCAGTTCATTACTGCTCCATTGGAAATGATTTGGTTGATCTTGTTGCTGAGGATGGCCAGGTCTAGAACCATATAATCTTAAAAGTTGGAAGAGACTTTAAAAGTCACCCTGTCCAACTCCTATATGCATAGAATCTCTTCTACAACATTAAGTGACAAGAAGTCATTCAGCCTCAGCTTACACATTTTCAGATACAAGGAACTTAACTACTTCACAAGGTACTGTATTCTATTTTGGTAGGAATAGAGTCTTTCATATTAAGCTGGAATCTGCATTCCTCTAACTCTCTTGATCCACTGGTCTTAATTCTTCCCCTCAGAATAATCATCAAAATGATAACCTTTACATTTTCCTCCCTGCCTCCAGGGAAATTACGCCAGTGTTTTCACAACATTTTCCCATTGTCCTCATAACTGGGGTTTCCCTCCTCTGCACATACTCTAGTTTACCTATATCCTTTCTAAAATGCAGTACCAATCAAAGGACAAAAGACTCCAAGATATGCTCAGTCTGGAGCAAAGTACAATGAGCCTTTTATCTTTCTCCTATGCTGTACTGTTCTTCTCTAACAGGGTTTCTGCTTCAAGTCTTTCTCCACCCTGATATTCTTCTTTTCTAAACTATAAATCATTCTCTGGGAGCAAGTTTCTTGGGGGGCTTCTGGGAGCAGCCTTCATTTCAGTTTTGTGTAATAATCACCTCAAATGCAGCCAGCTTCAACTAGCCCAGTTAGTTTTCTTAGATGCCTATCTCTCTCCTTGGTTCCAAGAACTCTTGCCACTAGTCCTATAGCCTCTGACAGCTTCAGCCTCTAGCTCCCTCCGAATCCAAAGCCTCCAGCCAGCACAAAGGTGGAAGTTGGAATGAATTGACACTGCCTCTGAGAGAATGGGCTTGTGGGCTTCTGACTTGTGAATGTCTCGAAGTCAATCCTAGTTAAGGCTCCTAGCTTATATATGCTCTCTAAAGGTGTGAACTCTAAATGTGTGAATTAATGTGTTAACTCTAATGTGTGAACTATCTTAAAGGTGTGAACTAATGTGTGAACTCTCTTAAAGGTGTGAACTCTAAAAGCGTGAACTAAGTATATAAGCATTGTCTCTATCAATTCCAGTGACCTTAGCAACCTTAGAACCTCAAGTTCTGGTGTATAATACTACACAACATTGTATTTCTATTAATGTAGTGTCAAGTGGAATGGAATTTTTTAACAGCCTCTCATATATTCCATGGCCTCACTGAGCTTTTAGTAAACTAGAATCCCCCAGTTATTTTTCCTATGAACTATTTTTTAGCCAAATGTTCCCCATCTTAGCTTAATTCCTCACCAGGAAAATTAGCTCAAAGGTCATCATGTCTACCATCTTTATTTTATAGATGAGGAAGATGAGATTCAGAGAGATCACTTAAATTGGTGGGGCTCATATCCAGGTCTCCCAGACTCCAAGGCCAGCACTTTCTCCATGATACACACTTTCCCCTTTATCTTCACTGATAAATTCTGTTTTGGAAAATGGGCAGGGTATGCTGACAAATTGACAGGAAGCATGTCTTATCTAAATTGTGTATCTTCTTCTACATCCAGCACACAGCAAGCATTCACTAAGATTTTTTTTTCATGAAAACATTTAATTAGAATTATTAGATTACAAAATAAGAGTCATAATACTTGGGTGGTTTAAATTGTTCTGACCTTCATGGACAAAAAAGAGAAGACTTTGTGTACTTTGCACTTCTTAAGAAGGTCATCATAAATTTATAGCTGGAAGAAAGATTAGAGATCATCTCTCTCATCATTCTCATTTAGAGAGGAGTATAAGCACCTTAGGATATACTTCATATCCTAAATACTGAAAAGGAGCAGGTCTTTGCATTTTTCTGGAGATACATGGAACTGGATATATATGAGGAACTACAAGTTCCTTAGTGTTTCTATGGTTTTTGGTAGACATGCTTCAACATTTGTTCCTCAAGTGCACACCTCAAAATATTATCCATGTAACGTAACAACATAACTTTTTGGAAATGCTTTTCTTACTGGAGTAAGAGCAGCAGCCACATACATTTGACACATAGTAGGGCTGTTTTTCATTCCCTGTGGCAAAACTGTCCATTCATATCTTTTATAAGGCTCAGCTAAATTAACACTGGTCACTGAAAAGGCAAATCTTTCCATATCCTTCTTATCCAAAGGGACAGAATAGAAACAATCCTTAATGTCTATAACCCAAAGAGGCCATTCTCTAGGCAATTGAGTAGGAGATGGAAGTCCAGGCTGAAGAGTTCCTATAGTTTCCATCTGTTCATTTACTTTTCTCAAATCAGTCAACATCCTCCATTTTCCAGATTTTTATTTTATTTTATTTTTTTTACAACAAATATAGAGGAATTCCAAGGACTTAGAGGAGGTTATAAGCGTACTTGGTCAAATTGCTTCTGCAGGCAAGCCTTCAATAGCAGCCCTACCTAAAAAGTCGAAATACTCAACTATAATCCTAACTGTTATAAAATGTCTCTTCCCACAGATGGATGGGGATTTTTTCTACTACAAAAGGAGTAAAGACTCCTGTTTCACCTTCAAATGTCCATCTCAAAGGGGTAGCACTAACTTCATGCTTTTTAGCTGTTTTGTCAGTACCATCCCCCTCCTCCTCTTTCTTCTTTTTCTTATTCTAAAACTTATGTAATTCCCTAAAGCCAACTGTATTATGTTGTGTGTGTATATATATATATATATACACACACATATATAAAATGTTTCTTCAGGAATTAAATCAGGACCATTATCATTGTAATATCCAGTTAGTTTCTTTCCCACTATTTTCCACTTATCTGGCTCTAATTTTTCTTCCTTAGAGAACCAAGGAGACGTATATTCTAATGTTTCTAAGAGTCCAATGATCTGCTTCCAAGTTACAATCAAACCTTGGTTTTTTATTAGCTTAACTATGCATTCTAGACACTTCCCTTAGGATGGGGAAGGTTCTTTTCTAAGCATTATCCCATTTTAGCTGAAACACTAGTTTAGCCTTACCAAAATTTCCTGCTTGTCTATTTTTGTACTCACCCTATTTCTGGGTCACCAGGACTTGTCCACTGAACTCATGTTCATGTCAGTTGAACTGCTGAGTGTAAATCCTTAATGCCCCATGTTGGACACCAAAATGTAATGTTCAGGCTAGTTTTCCGGAGGTCTTTGGGACAGGCCTTGGTCTCAGCAGGATAGATACCACGAGAATGGTCAAGAATGGAGTCTAGATTCTTTATTCTGGCCCAGTCTTGATCTTAGTGCAGGAGGCATGAGAACCACCACAATGCTGGTCAAAGATAGAATGTCTATCTTCCAGTCCTTGTTAGCACCTTGTTAGGTGTATACCTTATTGTAATTACATCATTACAGTATACCTACTGAGTATGTGTGAACTAGAGAACCATTGCATCACCATGCTAAGTACTAAGTATATATGTGAACTAGAGAACAATCATTTCATCAATTCCACTGAGTTAATACCTTGTTTCAAGTATATTTCTCCAAAGTTCCACCCTCTACAGAGAAGGAAATTAGTGACCTTAGGGATGAAATATATTATGCAGGATGGTAAAAGGAAGAAATGAGATCTGAACTCACATTATCTTACATAAAATCTATTTGGTCAAGTTGCCCTTCTATCAGACCCAAATTTTGTTTTTAAGAACTTTGGAGAAAAGATTTCACTTCTATTGGCTTCAGATTCTTTATTTATTAAATGAGTGAAGCACTCACTAAATTCTTGCTGAATGAAGGCTCCTCACTCTTGTTTACTGTTTAAAGGCCAAGGTATTTATACAAGGGAGAAAGGGAGTGTGTGAAGCTTATGATATCCTCTTTGAAGTGATGGATATATATGAGTTTTTAGAAAAAGGAAGGGACTTAAATTTATAAGCTAAAATAATCATGATAACAAATTTATATCACTGGTTCTTGAACAGATAGGAATTTGAACAACATCTTCACAACACTGATTTACATAAATGAACTAGCGATATTCTAAGGTTCCAGTTGGTGTCCTTGGGCCAAAAAATGCTGTTTAAAAAGACTAATGCTAACCAAGAAAGGATAGAATTTAGAATTAGGGATTGAAAAATAAGACTGAAAAAAAAAAAAAGAGCAAGAATTGGTAGGGTATGAAAAAAAAATTTTAAAGGGTCAGGAGATATTAAAAAGGTTAAGACATACTGGTATACTTGTATAAATAATAAAGAAAAACACAGCAATCTGAAGAGAATGTAAAACCTAGTTAGAATTTTAAAAAATAGGCTTCTCTGGGAGAATAAAAAAAACAATCCTCTGGAGAACACACAGAACTATATATTTTTTAAAATATTATCAAGGTTCTCTATCCTAACATTTCAAAAGACTAATATAGAAATAAGACATTAAAAAAGTGCTCTTCATTTGCATAGGAGGCTCACTTTAAAGCAGGCTTAATTCAAATACACCACAGAGCTACTCATCTGGGGCATAATAATAGGAAAGATTCTACTTGGACAGCAGAGAGATGACTTCACATTTAAATAACTATGGAATCTCTTAATGAACCACAACTGATTCTGCTGTAGTTTTCTTAATGCACCCTTCCATAAATGCACTTGCACCAGTTAATACAATGAGATATTTCACACTTGAAAAAACAGAATAATTTCTATGTATGCTTAGGAGTAGTGCACTCTTACTTCTGTTTAAAATAGGTGGTAGAAAATTTATTATTATATTTTAGATCAATAACATGAAATCCATAACTTGTAACACTTAGGGGAAGCAGGAAACTGCCCTGGGCATTCTCTGTAAAGATACTTTAGGATGAAACTGATACACTGGAGTTATACAGGTCCTTTCAGAAGCTTACTCAGAACACCTTAACTAAAGTATTGTATAAATTAGGTCCAAAATAGGAAGCTGAACAGTAAGTCAAATGCCTGTTCAAACCACTACATTCCAGAAAACAGTCTGGTGTAACTCCATCAGAGAGACTGGATCTCTTCTGTTATGAAAATAATTGTATAAACTCAGAGAAGCACATCAGTGTGTGACTATCAATGACTACTTCATTTGACTTAATTCCTGAGGAAACACCATACTGGATCACTTCCTGGGATAACTCAGTCTGCCTTTGCTTATACAAGTTAAGGTAGTTCTTTCCTTAAAAACTAAAGAAACGATTTGTTTAGTTCAGATGCCTAAAGCTCAAGCCACCTAGTTATGATGATACCTTTCTTAAGCCATATTCACATATTTTCCTAGCTCCTTGATATGTTTTAACACTGCCCCCCCACACACACACACTCCCACCATGAGGCCCTTCAGACTTGGGTTTCCAGGGAGCTGCTCTGTGCATAAGAGATAGATTTTGATATGAAAAAAGTGAGGGAGAGAATTTAGCACTAAGGAGATGAGTCTGAGTGATTGGGAGTTTGGTGATGACCTCAAAAGTAAACAGAGAACTTATCATTTTTTTCTTCTTCCATTCATCAGCTACTCCCCAACAATCATTTCCCAAACCATTTACAATTAGTATTCATTCTTTGGCCTAGATGATATTTGCTCTTTTACGTATAAATGCATTAATATAACTTTAGATTAGGAAATTGAAAATTCTGGTCAAACTGACAGTTTTTCCAATTTCTCTAAAATTGGGTCTTCTAATCATCACCCTTTAAAGAAGATCATTAAAAAAAATTTCCTTAGACACTTTATTGTATCCACTCCCTGACATGTATTCAGATACCATAAGAATTACTGAGTATTGGTCTCACCTTTTTTTTTTTTTCCCTTCCTAAATTAATGAGAAAAAAATACCTACAAATGATCCTTTCCCTTTAAATCACTGCTGGTCCCAATAACTGACTTATATAAGAATAATGTCATACTGTAACTTAAACATAATAGGTTACAAGATAAAAAAAAAAAAGATGAATAGGAGGAGGTACTTTTCATAATTAGGGTTAGGGAGAGAATTTTTAACCAGAAAGAATAGAAATGATTATAAAAAAGAAAACTGACAAATATGACTGCATAAATAAAAGGGCTTCTATATTAGTAAAATCAATAAGGCTAAGGAAAAGTCAGCTGGGGGTGGAAGAATTTTGATAATATATAATAAAATTTGATATCTAAGACATATAAGAAATTAACACAAATATATGCAACCAAAAACCATTTCCTAAATAGAAAAAAATCTCAAAGGATTAAAAAAAAAGTTTTCAAAAGAAAAATCACTTCTTCCATTTTCCTTATCAATACTCCCACCAGAAGCTTGAAACTGTTTCAGATTGTAGTCCAATTAATAATGATAGTAGAAGTAAACCTTGGTTCGTTTTCATTTAGTCACTAAGAAAAAGGGAAACTTCAAATTTCTGGGGTAACATTTAGAAATTTATTATTCAATGGCCATAATTTCCTGTGAGAAAGGAGGTGGGTCAGATTTTAACAGTATGCTTACCAGCAAAGATGTACATTTGACATGAAAAACGTGAGAGATAAAGCTCAATGAAAACTCCAGTCTTTAGAAGTTCCTATAAAATACAGCTGGATACACTGACTCTTTAATCACAACTCTCAGCTTTGAGATCTGTCTACCTAAAGGCCAAAGAGTAATTAGTGTAGCCTTAATGAAGTTACATCAGTCTCAGAATCAATTCTCTTCTTAAAACCTGAGGCTACAGATTCGTACTTTAATTCTTCAGTCACTGCTTATAACTCCCCTTGACTTACTGAGCTTTGTCTGAGTGCAGATAAAAAAAGCGATCACCTGTCAGATGTCAATTATATCATCCATTCCTCATGTAACCACATTGTACTGCCCCCGATCTATTTTACTAATAGAATTATTTCCAAAACATACTTGGGATACTTTTATTCTGAAGAGTTTCCAAAATGTGGAGTAGTGAAAATACCCTGGGCTTCTATAGATTCTTCAAACCACATTGTGTATATAAATGCAGTTAATTTTTCCACTTTTTTTTTTTCCAGGAATAATGAAACAATGAATAAAGTCAAAAGTCCTAAGCCTCTACACAAATAGCCCCCAATTCTGATTCCAATTGCTCTCAAACATAAATCCTCTGCTCTAGCCAAATAAACCCATACTCATCTCCTTTTCTGAAATGATTGTCTACCATCTTCAAGCAAACCTTCATGCATTCTTCAAAAGGACTATTTCGATTGCTGTGACTTGCTTAGAGCTTATCCTGACCACTTTTGCCAACACTGACTTTTATCTCTTTTTGACTAATATAGCAGTTATTATCCATATCATCCATTTTTATACTTAGAAGATCTCTTATAGTTTAAAAGCTTTATCCATGAAAGGTTTATCTTCAGAACTATGCCACTGGCTTTCTAAAAGCAGAGATCATTTTATATTTCTTTTGAATCCTCTATGACAACTAATATGACAGTGGGCACCTAGTAAGGGTTCAATAAGGGAGCTAGTTAACTAACTAAAAACTAAGTTTTTCAGAGTGAAAAACTGAAGAAAATGTCCATTTAAATAACCTGTCTCAAGCCAACCCCCCCTCTCCAAAAAAAAAGAAATCCTAAAACCCCCGGAGTTCCCTGTTTCTACTCCAAACTCCAGCACATGACATTGTTTTGAATTGTTTTTCTGGTTTTCACAAGAACTTAGGGATCCTCCCCAACTAGATGGAAAGATAGGGAAAATGTCTTTTATTTTTTAAATCTCACACACCTCTAACCACATACAATAGGTGCTTAATCAATGCTTAGTGAATGAATGTTGAATGAATTTTCACTGATTGCTGTTTTGAAGGCTAGCTATTTGCCTAACAGATTTCCATGAGAGAGATACAAAGGCAGCTCCCATGCTTTTCTTTGTCCCCATACACATGCCTGTTAGATGCCCCTTTCTGGTGGGAAGATTTATTTTTCATCATCTTTGGCACAAATACTAGAATGCTATCTGCCAGGCCCCATGCCCTGATAAATATGCATCCACAAGCATTTATGGAGATAGATGGCTGGTGAGGAGGGGGCACTCCTTGGTCAGATCCCAAAGCTGGCCTGTGGTTAGGGGGAAGAGAGAGTGGGGGAGGGGTGTGGCCCTGTGATTAATCACTGCCCACTCTGTTTAGGGGTATTCATCACAGCCCGCTGTCAGGTAAATCACTGGAAAAACACCTCTTCAGTAATTAATGTGAAGTGACGGATGGACAGCCCCTGGGCCCATTAATCAGGAACATCAGCAGCCTACTGAGATTATGAATGTCAGGATGCATAAACTGCCGGTGGATCAATAGGGCCAGGAATTCATCCAAGGCTCTCATTTCCGAGGCATCTCCGGTACATTAGGCTCCCTTCAACCCCTCCCCCCAATCTGAAACAAAAACGAAGACTTTAGAACAAAGAATGGGGGTCTTTACTGTGAAGTGGGCTGTGACATCCACATAAACATATCAAGGACACTGACCATGGCCAGGGAGAGGCATTCATTACCCAAGAACAGGATAGGTGGCAAATGGATAAACAAATGGTATCAAATAAATTCCCTCAGAATACAAACTGAGATGAGACAGTCCAGCAATCAAGGAGATATAGTTAACAATCAATTATCCAGAGGCTGATTATCTAGTTTATGGATTATCTAACTTATTTATCTCCTCCTTAGCCTCCCAACTCTATTCTTCATCTTCATATTTTGGCTCATTTCTAGTAAGCACCATGAACTCACAAGACTTTAGATACCTGCTCAGTGCCCTCAATTTATACATAAAATACCTGAACTTGAGAGTGCTGAAATACCTTGTCCAAGGTCACACAGACAGTGCCAGCAGCAGCACCGGAACCTCTGTCCTCAATTTTTGGGTCTTTCCATAGTTTTAGCCACTTGCTAACAACTGTGGAAAGGATGGAAAAAGGATTTGGATTATCTGTGAATTTACTTTAACTATATCATACTCATCCCCTCCAGTTTATGGAAACCTAAGAATTTCCCAGAGGTTCCTTCGTAGATGAGACTGTACCATTCTCAGTACATTTCTCAGTTGCAAGGTGTTCCATCAATAGAAGAAATGGATTTAAGGCTAATTTCTGGTAGGATCCCAAGTAAAATGAAAATCAGCTAAATACTATTTCTTTCCCAGCTAAATAATATTTTCAAAGAGAAAATTTCTACTTCAAATGTTTCTGTTCAACCTGACAAAGTTACCCTTTGCTAAAGCTCCACATTCACTCAAACTTCAATTAAATTGAATACGGAAGGCAGTGCTGCTGCCACTGCCTCATATTGTAGTACAAGCTAAGCTAGCAGTGACGGGAAGGAGATTGTACTGCTTTCCACATCCCTCCAAGCCCCACTGTTATACTTTGTGGTCAGACCTCAGCCATGGCTGCAACTATTGGTTAGAAAGTGTCTCAGAGTTCCTGCTGCCTGTTCCGCTAAATCTCATTTCATCCTACTGATGGATAGATGGATGGATAGATGGCTGCTTGGTGAAAGCAGCATTATAAGCCAGCTTCTATGGAGCCTCTGCATGATGGATGGAACTTGTTCTGCTTTCTCCAAACCACCATCGATCTAAGCCATATATCAGCGGTCAGAAGCCCAGTAATATTAAGATACATAATCAGGTTAAACCTCCTGAAAAGAAATACCAACACTTGCTTTGCCCTAATCATAAACATGGCTGAAAATATAATTTCATTCTCTCTAAATGATGGTCCAATGGACTCTACCAATTTACAGCTCAGAAGAAATAGCTGAGCTCAATTTTTAGTAGGGTTTGAAAAACTACATCAAAAGTCAGAGATACCTGTGCATGTCTAACTTATCAGCTCTGGGAAAATGTACTGCAGATTCCATGAAAGCAGGGGATATAGCTATCTATGTGTGTATTCAAGGGTATGAGTGAGAATCATTAGAATTTCCCCAAGGATCTACTCAGACTTTTTTGTTGTTGTTTTTGTTTTTTATTTTTTTACATGACCAAAGCGTTATTTTTCGGTACAAAAAGAATCAGACTCTGAAATATTGTACAATTAGCTTGTGAAGGAAATCCAAAATGCAGGTGGGCATGAATATAGGGATTGGGAATTCAATGTAATGGTTTTTAGTCATCACCCAGAGTTCTTTTGCTGGGCGTAGCTGGTTCAGTTCATTGCTGCTCCATTGGAAATGATTTGGTCGATCTCATTGCTGAGGATGGCCAAGTTCATCAGAATTAGTCATCATATAGTATTGTTGTTGAAGTATATAATGATCTCTTGGCCCTGCTCATTTCACTCAGCAATAGTTCATGTAAGTCTCTCCAGGTCTTTCTGAAATCATCCTGTTGGTCATTTCTAACAGAACAATAATATTCTATAATATTCATATACCACAATTTATTCAGCCATTCTCCAACTGATGGGCATCCATTCAGTTTCCAGTTTCTGGCCCCTACAAACAGGGCTGCCACAAACATTCGTGCACATACAGGTCCCTTTCCCCTCTTTATGATCTCTTTGGGATATAAGCCCAGTAGTAACACTGCTGAATCAAAGGGTATGCACAGTTTGATAACTTTTTGAGCATAGTTTCAAACTGCTCTCCAGAATGGTTGGATGCATTCACAGTTCCACCAACAATGTATTAGTGTCCCTGGTTTCCCACATCTCTTCCAACATTCCGCATTATCTTTCCCTGTCATTCTAACTAATCTGACAGGTATGTAGTGGTATCTCAGAGTTGTCTTAATTTGCATTTCTCTAATTAATAATGACTTGGAGCATCTTTTCATATGGTTAGAAATAGTTTCAATTTCTTCATCTTCTACTCAGACTTTTGTCAATCCTGGAGTCAACAATCTTACAAGTCCTTTGAGGCCTGGAGTATACCACATAATCTTTCTGTACTCAAACTAAAGGTGCTTAAAACTAGGGCAAAGGGCAAGCAGCCTAACCCCTATCATCAACAATCCCACTTGAGCTACCTTAGTGGGCTGACTTGCCCAGTCTATGCCAAATTCTGAGACACTTTTCAAACTCTGTTTCCTCTTCTACCCTTCAAAAACTGGATGCAGGCTGAGGCCTATATTTTCTAACTTCATTTCTGCTTATGCCCTTTGCACTGTTATGAATTTCTGGCCCAAGTTCTCAGACAGATCTCAAACCTATCAACTAAATAGTCACATCTTATCTGTTTTGGAATGAAAAACAAAAAACTCATGGACAAGGTACTTAACTATAATTTGGTGATACTAGAACAAGGGAACCCAAGTCCTAGACCTGTGCTTTAATTCTGCAATGTGCTGGAGCACCCATCAAGTCTAAGAGATAGTCAGCTCTGCCAGCACTGCAAGGTGAATGGCCTCCCTCTACTACACTGGAGATATACCTCTTTCTACCCGAGAGTAAATAAATCATCCAAGGTGAAGTACCAATCATAAGTATGAATTTGGCAATTAGAAATGATAAGAAAGTATATTCTGGAATGGAACAATAACTTTAATGCCTTGTGTTTATACCTATGAATCCATCAGTCACTTCAGTTATTTCTACAGTTATGTCTCCCCATGGATAGAAATACTATACCGTCTTAGGAAGTGACCAGGTCTGACCAGCCACCTCTGTATCTGCATATGCCTTATTTTAAGGCTAATCAAACATTTGATTGGATCTTTTTGCCTGCATGTTACCCTACCTACCCTTAGTGGGTACTGCTGACCCAGAGAGTTTGTGTGGGAGAGAGCTCTGGTTATAGTCTGGAATAATTTATTGGAAATATAAACTGGCAGACTCAATGAAAATGATAGTGACTACAAAAATCTAAGATTTAAAAAAAAAAAATAAGGGAAACACATAGAGCTTATCCTTAAAAGGATCCTCCCCAAAACAGTATTTACCATTTTACTTGGATGTCAATAGTTTAAAGTATTCTGGGGGGAAAAGGAACTGGGAAATAAGAGAGCAACACCTTAATATATTTAAGAGGCATTAAAAAGAATAAAATTGCATTAACATACAAGAGCTTTTTTCTCCCTTTATCTTGCCTTTTATTTTAGTTTTATTATTATTTTAATCAGAAAAGATCCTTCTAAGTGCACAGAATTCAGGTTAAAATTAAATTCATAAAGAAACTACCTAAGAACAGAACTAAATAGAAAGAAAATAATGTTTAAAAATTCAAAGCGCTTACTTGTAGCAGATTAGCTACTGAGAAACAAACACATGCTATCTCTTTTTCTCATTCCTAGGTAAAATATTTGGCCAAGAGAGTCTATTCTTTCAATAATGACTCTGAAAGTATGAATATTTCTATTTTGTAAGCGAATCTCTTCTATATACTGATGTTTATACTCTAATAGGACATAATTTTCTTTCTGACAATAAGGATCAGAATTAGATATTTAATAAACAGAAAGGCCACATATCATTGGTATCTCATCAAAAGCAGCACTGATTCTTAACAAACTACAGTGAAGTATGAGATGTGGCTTTGGTGAAGAAACGAATGGAACAATGGTTTGTAGAAACAACAACAAAAAAAAAGATTGAAAATCACTCTCCTAGAAGAACAATTAGAATGATTAATAAGACAAGGAGCTAGATCAGCCCTCATTCCTATTTTAACAACGTTTCTAGACCGGTATTGTCCACAGGCTATGCTGAAAGAGGCAAGAAACCCTCCTTTCAATAAATAGACCATTGTGATTTGGATCAAGGCTAAGCTTAGTCCCTCTGGTGGGCAGAAGATATCACTGCAACGTCTACTAATAAACTGCTTCCCTCAACTGCTGATCCAATCAATCAGTACAGGGTTAAGATGTAATCAATTAATCAATCAATAAACATTTGAGTAGCTATTACCACCAGGAAGTCATTTCAAAGACAAAGCAAATTTTAAACAAGGTAAATATTTTGAAAAAAATTTAGATGTTCTCCTCTTCATCAATGAATATGATAAATGACATTATCCATTATCTTAGACAATAGCTTCTTGAAAAGATTTTATGTCATATTTTTGAGTTCCCACTTTTCAGGCATATTGTTTTACACACAGCAGGTGTTTAATAAATGTCTGAGTTGAAATTAATTAAATGGTTGCAAAAAAAATGCCATATAAGGACTGGTCAAGAGCTTTATTCTACAAAGACTATTTAGCATTTGAGAAAACACTGCTTCCCACCTTAAGTACTGCCCAAACTGACTTTACTAAGAGTAAACAACATCTCTTGGGCAAGAAAAAAAGAATATCATTTCTCTTATTTGTTTAATTACCTATATAATTCCCTAATAAGAGGGTGCTGCTTTTGTTACTTAACTACTCTCTGAACTAGTAAATTTTTATGCTAATTTTCAGCATATTTCACCTCATATGATAACCTTTCCCTTTTCAAAGGCAATTTCCCATACAAGTTTCATTTCCCTGGTACAGAAAAACCTTCAAATTATAACAAAGTCAGTAATGATAGGCATTTTTTAAAAATAGTCTATTTTATTCAAATGATTATAAAATAATTTGGTTGTCTATGTCAAATAATGGTTTCTGGTCAACACACCCCATAGTAAGGACCCTAGAGGTAAAAGGAGTGAGACAAATATGCCTGTGATTCTTACAATAATTTATTGACTTTACAAATATTCAAAATTTTCCTTTTGCAAAGACTCAACAAAGTTCTAAGACTGTCCAAAATGCCAAGAAAGACAGTAGAGAGAATGGTTAAAATAGACAAGGATAAGAATGCATGATCTGTAGTGCTCAGTACATGTCCACTCCAATAACCTTCTAGATTTAAAAGTGATGATAATCATAATTCATAGTTGTCTGTAACATCCCCATTCACCTTGCTTCACCCTCAAAAACATATGGTAGGGATACCTCACCATGTGTCAGGAGATGAAATCCCTCCCTTCTTTTCCCCAAATGAATAATCTTTCTTAAATTTCCTCCTCCCACCATCTCTGTCATATTATTATTCAGAACATCTTATTCTTCCCTATAGTACTCCCCTGCTCCACAGGGAAATGTATACATGGGAACAATGACCAATGAAAGTGACATTAGCACAAGTCTTAGCTTTATAGAAGGTCCCAAGAACAATAAGACTTCCATGCTACAAAGTCTAAAAACAAATGAAACTTGTTCAGTAAATTCCAGCTAGAGATGGTATTTTTAGAAGTGTGCGCGTGTTTTAACATATACCTTGGGCATATGTATTGCTCACCTCTCTGCAGTGGAATAAGGAGCAGAGAAGGAAACATTTCAGGAGAAAGCCAAGTGTCTAAGACAAAGATATGGGATATATGGTTCCAGCAGGATCTTGGTGGTTCCAAGGGCATAAGCAAACTATGGTATGAAGAAGCTAATCTCTCAGCACAACACAACTCACACCCCCAACTTATTTTACACTCCACTGGCCCCAGTAGCCATGCATCGCCACCAAATGATTTCACGCTCTATAGGCTAGGAAACAGCCTGAAGCTCAGTCTCTTTCACACTCCACTGATGTGGTAACCCTATAGCTCACCAACTTATTTTTAAGAGTTTAATGTTGACACCTAAAGTGACCACTGAAAAAAGCAGTCCGTTCAAGGTTTTTCATTGGCTTGAACAATGAACAAGTCATAAACAAAGGGAAAAACGTGTTTTCTAATCAAAATATACACCTTAGCAATATCACCTCACAAAACATGCAACGGCTGCAAACAATCCCCAAGTTAAATGGTACTATCGTATGCTTCTTTTAAAATAGTTACAAGACAATGAAAATGACCAAGATCACACATTTTGGCATATGTAGCAATGGTATACACAGGCAGCAGGAGAGTTTATTGAGACTGCCGAGCAGATCAATCTACCTGGCATCTAACCCTTGATATATAGCACTCTTATCTCCATGAAGTTGTACATGAATTTGTTTTCACACTAATCCCAATTTTCAGACAAGGCCAGTTCTATGGTTACCTGGGGAAGTTACAATCAGCTTGAAAAAGGATCCAGGGATCCTGGAGCTCAAGATCTCTTAAGCTTTACCTTTAGAAATCATCCCTAAGTGTCCCTCTTAACCAGTCATAATTTGAAGGTTTTTCTGTACTAGAGATATTTGAGTATCAAACTCAAATAAACACTGACTCAGATTTAGAAAACTACAAACAAATATTATCTGTGACAATTATATTTTTATTTAGTTAAACGCTGCTGAATTACATTTTAATCTACTTTGTGTCTCACTCTGGAATTCTGTGGCTGAATTTAACATTCCTCAACAGTCTAGCTTTCTTCTAGAATGGCTCTAGAGTGGTTCCCTTGTTGGATCTATTCTTATTCTAATTTAGCCTGGCATCTTATAGTGGGACACAAAGAGTGGACTGAACCCAAAGCTTGATATTTACTAAACAGGTTATATACCAAGTCATTTTTCTTCCCTGCATGGTTCTTCTCAAGTCACAGATTGAAGCCTACAAATCACTGACTAAAATATAAAGAAACCATGGGGGGAAAAAACAGCCTGGAACATTATTTCTCTTTTTTGAAGACTTGTGTTTTATCTAAGTTAGGACTAAATAGCCTGATGGAGAAATTTAGGTAGATGAAGCAGCAAAGCAGCAGTAAGTAGAAAAGAACATTTGCATGTTTCAAACAGAAGCAGGCATTAGTGGTCTGAAGAATGCAAGGACTAGTCAGTGTATCTGGGCTCTATCTCTCCTTACTATTCCCAGTCATACTAGGAATCTGAAATATGGCTTCTGGAGAAATAGAAGCAGAATGTTTCACTTATGAGCACAGAAAACATTAGATAAAAATAAACCAGGGATTACTCTTTCATATATGGAAAAGTTATTATCAAGCTTTAAGAACAGAAAATGTTTAGGAAGTTTGACTAGGTTATAAGCAAAGCCTAAAATATTGTAATGAGACTAAAAAGATGAATACTAGCATGCTAGTTTGCTAGACTATTCTATTCTGTGTTGACTGATATGGAGGTATTTAATCTAGATTAGACAAGAGTCTATATCCTAGACTTCCTAAATGGAAAAATAAGTACTGTCTGCAAAAATCCTATAAATTCAGAAGACAAAACCAATGAACAGAAAATAATAACAGCATAAGGCAGTATATAATTGTCTTATATAAACAGCAGTACAGGACTATGAAGTTTAGAGAAAAGAGAGATCACTTAAAAAAACTAGCAAAGGAACAGGACCTTAAAGGATTCAGATGGGTGGGAAAAAAAACAAGGAAGTCAAAATACCAGAGATAAGGAGAGAAATGAAAATGAACAAGGTACTTTTAGGAGAACAACCCTGTTGCTTCTAGGGGGAAAAAACTCTTATTTGGCCATAGGCCTTGAATGCCAGGCAGAGAAGTTGGGATTTCATTCATAAGCAATAAGGAGCCGGTGAAGGCCCATGTCGGAGGCCTGAAAAAGTGGTACTACCAGACTCTTTCCATTTCTGCATCCCTCTTCTTACTCCTTCAGAGATTTTCCCTAGATTTTTTGCTTCCTTTCTCTGCTATCAATCTTACTTCGGGTTTATATTATTAGGGCAATGGGAACAAGATACATACCTGAATTCTGAGTCATAAGCACTGTTATGATCATTTACTCACACACTGTGCTCAAACGTGGCCAAGAAAAGAAAAAAATAGCAGAAATAGGTTCAGAATAGTACCTCTCCCTTAGTTCCAATCCTGTGTGCAAAATGGAAGACAGGACCAAGAACAGTAATCAAACACATTCATTATCCATACTCACTTAAAAATGGCCCAATTAAGTCAGACAGAAGGCCGGCACGGCAAATGCCTCAAGTTTATTCCAGGATCTGAGCGGTGACAAGGTAGCCTTGCCTTGGGTTCAGAATGAGGTTACTTACAAGGGCCCACTAGTCTCTGAATCCACAGCACAACAAACCTAAGCCAGGGAGGAAGAGGCAGTCAGTATGTGATGTGCATACGGAGACTGGTCTCACCGTGAATGTAACAATTCCTGGAAAAGGTAAACTGCAGTTACTCTCCACCCTTCACCCGGGCCCTCCCAGCTGGGCAGGGAGGGTTTGAGCAGTCTCATTTCCTGGCAAGAAGTGATATTTTTAGTTGCTTCAAGATTTCTAATTCCATCCAATCCATACTTCTATCAATAAAACTTCTAACCTTAGAGCCTTGCTGATAAAATGAAACAGCAACACCTTGAGAAACAGAGTGAAATTCCTGTACCCCATCCCACACAGACCCCCAAAAGCATCAGTGGTGGCTTTAGAGCCCATTTGACGCCCTGATCCTGCCAAGTCCAATAGTTTCCATCCCACTGCCTCTGGGGCCTTGGAGTTGCTCTTCCCCAGCTCTCAGCTTTAGCGGGTACACCCCCCCTTTCCATGGCTGTCCATCCCCACCCCCCTCGCAGACTGCTGCTGCAGATTGTCAGCCCCGCGTTTGGGGACCTGGGAAGTGCTCTTGTGGGACGGCTCTGTGTGCTGGCACAGCACTTTCCCAGACACAATGTCACTCTTTATGGCCAGGTGCAGATTGGCTTCTTAAAAAATAATAATAATAATGAAAAGGCAAGTACAAGGAGATTTTAAACAGCCAAGATTAAATCTCTCTTTGCTTTTCTCTGGGGGTCTGGGCATCCTCAAAGCCATGCTCGATGAGGCCTGTCCTTCTGCTCACCCTAAGCCACATGGCAGCTACGACGACTGGCAGGCAGCTCTGTGAAATGGAAAGGGCCCTGGCTTCCAGATGTGGAGATACTCACAAGACCTAACAGCGCATCCAAGGGCAATCTCACTTTGTTTCTCTTCTCACACCTGCTCCCTCTGTCAGAGAACTTTTTCCAGACTTTTCCACAAGAGCACTTTGAACAAGCATTAGCATCTCCTTCTCGCTGCACTCCCCAAGGTGCTGGTCCGGCCCGGGCCAGAAGGACCTCACCATCCCCCGGCACACCCCACTCATCTCCATGCCAGGTTCTCTCTCCTGGAATGCTCAGCCTTGCCTTCTCTTCTTTCCCAAATCTTGTCCCTTGTTCAAAGTGACCCAGTTCAAGTGCTCTCTCCTCCAGGGAGAGCCAGCACTCTCCACATCTCTGCAACTCCTGATCTGCATCATGCCTTTTAGCAAGTCATATTTGGTAGCATAAGCAGAAAAGTACCTGAACTCTACATCAACCTAGCACCTACTAGCTGTGTGACCCTGAGCAAATGACTTAACCTTTCTGTGTCCTCTTCTGCAAAATGGGAATAATACCTGCAGTTCTTACCTCACAGGATTATTGTGCTGCTCAAATAGGGTGATAAACATAAAGCGTTTTACAAATATACCCTGTAAATTTCAGATATTTAATTATGGTTTCATGCATAGAGTTCAACTGCCCAAATAGATGGTAAGCATTTTATAGACAAAAACCATCTGACTGAACCAAATATAGTGCAGGACACGTAGTAGGAGCTCTATAAATAAGTGATTGTTCCATATGCCAAATATTCAATTACTTTCAGACACTGCTTCATTTTAACATATAGAAGCAGGAAAAGAAATTCTGAATTGTGCAAGGACACAGAAAAATGTCTCGCATTAAAAAACAGAAACAAAACAATAGGACTCTGCCTCTCAACAATGGTCATTATATACATCCTATAAATCTAGAAATTTTCCTAGACAAAAGATGCTTGTTGATATAGTACAAGGAAGAAACCCAGGCAAAATGTGACCACCAACTATGAAGTTATTCAATAATCACAAAGTGTCTATATGTTTGACAAAAACAAAAAGTGGGCAGCTAAAAGGCCAAGGCAGCCTGCGGCTTTCCCTTCTATCTGTCCTCCATTCTCCTAGCTGTGAGCTGACACCATCTCTCCAGAGAACACCAAGCTCCTCTGAAGGTGGGGTCTGTTTCACTGGTGTGCTGGGATTCCTCAGGTTTAAGACAGTGCCTGGCATACAGTAAGTGCTCCACAAATGTTTGCTGACTGACTGATCCCTCTCCCTAGAATTGCTCTGATGATTCTACTAGGAAAATACTTTTACTGCTGCAGCCTATTCTTCTCGTTACCCAAGCAAGCAGTGGACCATGAGCCAGCCATAAGAGGCTGCTATCACTCATGCAAGACCTATCAGTCAGGCAGCCTTTCTTGTGCCTTTTGGTAGAAAAGCCTCGTACAGGGCTGCTTCAAGTAAGACTCGGTTATGCTAATCCATCAGTAAGAAAGCTGTATCACCTGAAGGTGCTTCCTTAAACTTTTTAGTCACCGGCTCCTTTGTTGTCACCATGGTCTCAGCCACCACTGAAGGTCCCTCCCACCATATGAATCCTTGACCCTTACTACAAGCCTTCACCATGAGAGCCACCACCATGAAAGGCAACTCTAGAACAAGGCCCAGCTACAGAGGTGTCTCTAGATTGTGGATAAAGGTGGAGAGTTAGCCCAGATTGGGATGCAGTATGGTAAGGATGCTTGCATGCAGGAGACCAGAATCCAAATCTCAGTTCTGACACATACTAACTGTGTTATACCCTGGGGGTCCCTTACTCTTTAAATGTCACTGCCTTGTTTGGAGACGATACTTCCACTACCTTCCTCACAGAACTGTGATGTGATAGGAGACACTTATCTTCCATGAAACAACAGCCTCTTCTACTTTCTTAAAAAATTAATGAGATTATATATCTGCAAGGGTAATTATTAAAAATTAGAATGTTTTACTCTATTATAAAATTCCTTTTAATTCCAAGATATGTGGCAGGATTAATAATTTACCTTGCCACTCTGTCTACTGATTTTGTGTATATCATTCAATCTTATCTCAACAAAGTCCAGCAAGGACCTCAAAGTCCTTGGGTCTCAAACAGAACTCTAATGCTTGAAGTACTAATTCAATTCAACAAGCATCTATTCAGTGCCTACTGTGTGCAAAACAAAATGGAAAAACAGCTCAGGCCTTGAAGGAACTAAGATTCTCCTGGGAAAAACTTACAAAGTGATGTCAGTTGCCTAATTTAGCATGGTACTTAGCAAATTCTCTAGCTCACTAATGTATTTAAGTACTCATTGGAGTTCACACTTTTGGGAGATTCACAAGTCAGTATTCAGTATGAGATTCACAAGTCAGAAACCCACATCCCATTCTCTCAGAGGAGGAGTCAACCTTTGAGTTCATACCTCTAAAAGAGCATAAAAAGGAGCTGAGTTAGTGAAGTGAGTCAGTTCAGAAGAAGCCCAGTCTCGGAGGTGGAACCAGATTCATTCACTTCATCTCACCACTGTGGTGGCTGGCCTCCTGCACTTCCTCCACTGAGACCAAGGCTGGTCTGAAAGGCTCTTCAGAAAGCTGTCCAGCCCCAGACAAGGAGAAAATAAACGTTTGGATTTTAACAGCTGGCTGTATTTGAGATGATTATTACTCTGAACTGAAACTAAGGCTGCCTCCAGAAAACCTCCCCAAGAAACCTGCTCCCACAGAGAACTATTATATTTTAAAAAAGAAGAACACCACAAAAACCACATAAAAACAGACACGTATAAACAGAGTCATTGACGAAAATGGGAGAAAGCACTAACAACCAAGGCGATTTAAAAATCCATCAATTCCTCCTATTGAGGAATGGAATGTAAGCTGAGCACTGAGGGCAACAAGAGATTCTAAGAGTTGAATTTGAGGGGGGAATACATGTCAGGTAGGGCAGAAGCCCATGAAAAAGTACGGAAACCAGAAATGGAGGGTCAAGTCCAGGGACCAGCCGACAATCAGTTAGCTATGATGTAGAGAGTAAAAAAAAAAAAGTGTGCTATGAGCATGGAAAGGTAGGCTAGAGTCAGATTAGAAAAAACTTGAAATGCTAAACTGAGAGTTTATACTTTAGTCTAGAGGCAATAGGGAGCCTTTACAGGTTCTCAAGCAGGAGTAGTTATCTATGCTTTCAGAAGATAATTTGGCAATTATATGGAGAGTGCACTAGAACAGGAATGGAAAAAATCTGGTAGGCTATTTCAGGGACTATTAAGATAATATGATCAAAAGGTGATGAGCACTAAATGAGGATAGTAGCTATGTAAGTGAGGGGAAAAGATATGATGCTCAAGATGTTAAAGCAAAAGACTTTCAAATTCCAAACTTCAGTGACATGAAGGGTACTTGTTCCCTCAACAGAGAGAGGGAAATGTGGAAGAACATTGGGGGAACATCAGTGGAAGATAATGATTGAAGCACTGGATCAATCAATCAATATTTATCAAGTGACTATTATACGCCAGACATTATGCTGAGTGGTGGAAACAAAAAGAGTCAAAGACAGGCTCTTACAATCTATTGGGGAAGACAACATGCAAACAAATATTTGAAAAGCAACCTATATACAAGATAAATAGGAAGTGATAAACAAAGGGAAGATGCTAAAATTAAAAGGGATTGGGGAAGACATCCTGTAGAAGATGGCTTTTAATCTAAGTAGAACTTAAAGGAAGCCAGGGAGGTCAGAGTGCAAAAGGAAGAGCATTCCAAATCCTGGAAACAGATAGAGAGAATGCCCAGAGCTGAGAGATGGAGTGCCTTGTCTATGGAATAACCAAACATAACATTGGGGAATAAAGTGTTGTAAGAAGACTGCAATGTTAGGAGGGCGGGGGGTTAGGATTCTGAATGCCAAACAGACTTCAGGACTTGATTCTGAAGGTAAGAGAAAGGAAGAGGAGGAAACGATATATGATCAGACCTGAACTTTAGGAAAAATCACTTTATGTATGGCTAAATGGAAATGTACTGGATTAGGGAGAGCCTTAAGGCAAGAAAAAGGTGATGAAGGTCTGCACTAGAAAAGTGGGCATATTTGAGAGATATTGCAAAGGTATAACTGACAGACCCTGATGACAGATCAAACAAGGAATTCAAGATGACTCTTAATAAGGATGATGTTGTCCTCTACAGGAAAAAGGAAGGTGGGGGATAGAAGAGGATTTAAGGGAAAGATAAGGAGTTCTGTTTTGGGTATATTGAGTTTAAGATCTCTACTGACCATCCAGTTCAAGATGTCTGAAGGCAGTTGGAGATGCAAGATTAGAAGTCAAAAGAGAGTTTAGGAAAGGTTAGGTATTTCTGAGAATCAATAATATAGAGATGTTAATTAAATTCATGGAGTTGACAAGATTACCAAGTGAAAGAGTAGTGAAGGGGAAAAGAGGAGGACCCAGGACAGAACCCTGATTAGATCACATGGACTGGAAGAGGATCTAGCAAAGGGGGCAGAGAAAAAGCAATCAAATGGGAGGAGAACCAAGAAAGAGTCATATGCCAAAAACCAAGAGAGAAGAAAATTTCAAGGGTAGAATGATTAATATTTCAAAGGTTACATAGAGGTCAAGGAGAATGAGGACTGAGAAAAGGCTAATTTTGGCAACTAAAAGATTGTTAGTGACTTGGGAGAGAGGAGTTTCAGTGGAATGATAAGGTCCCAAGTCAGACAATAAGGGATTATGAAAAGAGTTTGGTTTACTATGCGATATCTTGTTGGATATGTCCAACAAACAGGTGGAGGTCACTCAGAAAAGAGAAGGCTAGACATGGAAATCTGAGCTCAGCAACATGAAGACTATCTCTAAGACCATGGGAGCTGATGACCTTACTAAGAGAAAGCACACACAGAAAGAGAAGGCACAAGGACAAAACCTTAGGAGACATGCACGCTTAGGGGATGGATTATGCTGAGGATCCAGCAAAGGAGCCGGAGAAGCGGAGACATAGGAGAAAAGTCTGGAGGGAAACGGGAACATGAAAAGCCAGGTAGCAAAAAGGATTCAAGAAGGAGAGGTTGTTATTGGTGTCAAATGCTCCCCAGAGATCAAGGAGGTTGAAGACTAAGAATTAGGGAATCAGATCTAGCAAAGAAGAGATTACTGGTAACTGGAGACAGTCAACCACAAGGAAGGTGGGAAACTGGATTATAAAGGACTGAGAAGTAACAGCAGAGGAAAAGGATAGAGGCACTTGTTATAAACAGAAGGGAGCAGACAATGGACTATAACCTAGGAGGATAGAAGGGTTAAGTGAGGATTTTTAATAATGGTGGAAATCTGAGCTTATTTGTATGTGGCAGGGAAGGAGAAAGTATAAGAAAGACTGAAAATTAAAGAGGGAAGGATGACTGAGAGGTCAAGATACTTTTGCTTTGCATGCTAACACATGGATACCTTCTGTAAACAATCCTTGGTATATATCTCAAGGAAAAAAGAGCTGAAGGGTGGTTGGAAGGAAATCTTTCAGTGTCTACCTCTTTCAAAGCATCACTTACAAAACTTTATATGAAAACAACAAAAAGGCCACTAAATTGTTAATAAATCATTTCAATATTTCAATTGATCCATGGTCCTATTGATGTGGGTATAAAATGAAACCCATCCATACCATTTCATCCTGTGAAACAATTTATTCCTAAATCCTCCAGAAGGTATTCAGTCAACATGATGAAGGTCTTTGGGAAAATAAACTAAAATTTCTCAATATTCCAGTCAAATATACAAAGGCTTAACAAAGTAATTTACTTACCAAATATTACCATTTATTTTTGATGAGAAGGGCAGAAGAGGGACTGTGTATGAAGATGGGAAAAAAATTACACAAATTTTCCAAAGAAAAAGGAGGAAAATCCTGGTAGTTTCTTTTTATTCACCAACATTGATACCTACAAAAAAAAAAATGGAATCATTATTTTTACAAAAAGATACTATAAAAGTTTAAAATAGTTATTGTAATAAAATGACAAGAAAACAAAAAAATTTCAGCAGAAAATTTCAAATGACCCCTCCCAAAAAAACCCAAACCAAAATCCCTACACAGAAATGAGAAAAGTAAATAAGTATTTAAGAAGCCATTTTAAAGTAATAACTAGTATTTATGTAACACTTTAAAGTTTGTAAAGCACTTTTATATATTATCTCATTTTATTTTCATAATTATCTTGTGATGATGACTATTACTCCCATTTTACAAATAAGGAAGATGAAGGAAGGGAAGAGAAGGGAGAAAATAACCATTTAAATAGAATTTATTATAAACATTATGTCATTTGATCCTCACAATTCTGATAGAAGCACTATTATTATCCCTATCACACAACTGAGGAAACTGAGACAGAAACTTGCCCAGAGTTACTTAGTTAAATAAGTGTCTTAAGATGGGATCTGAACTCAAGTCTTCCTGACTCCAAGACCAGCCCTTCCGCTCTTACGCAGTTTTCTTATACCTTTCTCTTTTCCACATATTCTGCAATCCAGTGACATTGGCCTCCTCAAAAAATGCTCATACCTTCAAAAATGACATTCTATTTCCTAACTCCAGCCGGATTTCCCCTGGCTCTCCCATGCCTAAAACACTCCCTTCTGCATCTTTGCCTGCCATTTCCTGGGATTATATCATGTCTCAGCAAAGTGCATCTTCTCCAAGATACCTTTCCTATTGCACCTTATTTTTAGTGCCATCTCTATAAGATATTCTCCAATTTGTCCTCTCTATAGGTATATATTTCTATAATATATTTTTATGTCTAATTTATCTTGTATATATTGTGTTTGTGTTTTTATGTTGTCTCCTCCATTTGACTACGAGACTGCAGAGAGTAGATTCTTTTTTGCCTTTCTCTATATATAAAACACCTAGCACAGTGCCTTGACACATAAAAGAAACTTAATAAATGCTAGATGACCATATGCATTGTGCCTCCTAGGCACAAATGAGTATTAGCAATAGTCAAGAGTTCTAAACATTGTTTAAAAATCAACTAAAGCTGAAACAAGACTTGCAGCCTAGAAAGATTTCTAAATAACCCTGAATACATGCAAAATATACTGAAATTCTAAATCCATGAAAAAGCACATGCTTGTTTGTTTTTTCTAAAAGAGGTAGTTAGACACGCTTATTAGTTTTACTACAAAGAATAATAGAAAACATGTAATGTATGCATCATTTGCCCTATTCATAGTATCGGGTTAGTATATTTAAAAGTAGAATAATTATTGACATAAAAATTACTAATTGAGTTTACTTTTACTTTTCTTTTAATTATAAATGAAGTTACAAGCTTCTGAACTTCAAGGAATATTTTAATTTTTACCACTTTGTAAGATGGCAAAAACTTGAGAAAAGGAAAAAAATCAGCATCATAGTAAAACAAAGAAAGTTATATCCTCTGGATCTTATATCCTCCACAATGTCATGTATATAAAAAAAGGTCATTTTCAGAAAAGAAACTAAGAAATTCTTAAACTTGATGAATTGTGGACCATGGGGTAAAAAAGGATAAAAAAAAAGTTCCAGTTTCCTTTCAAATCCAAATTTCTCTCTATCCTGAGCCTTTTGAACAAGCCAGAAAATAAACCACTTATTTCTCATGTCTACATAAACAAAGGGATGAGAGCATGCATTTGGCTGCCATCTCTCTGAGACCTAGGTAAAAGAGCCGCTCTACCAAAATCTAACTCAGAAATCCACAAGAAACAAGTCCACAAGCTAACCAGGCCCTTAATCCTTCTGTCTCATAAAAAAAATAGCGATACTTTCTGTAGATAACAAATATACCTTCATCTTTCTATCTGACAGTTGTGCTCCATTCTTTGTGACACACAAGAATTGTAATGGTCTGATACTATTAATAGTTACCTAGAAAAATTATCTACTTTTGCAGTTCTCAAAGATCACGTTAGAGAAAAAAGTCTAGGGAGCAAAGCATTTTGTGATTCTAAATCTACAATATATATTTAAATATTTTTCCAGAAAGGAACACAAAAACAGTGTTTCAGAAATCTGTTCTATAAATATAAACAAACAGTGTTTAGCACTATTACACCTTTCTTCTATTTGTAGGTGAGTATAGAGAGGAGATAAAAGAGAGAATCTTCCAACATTTATTATTCTCCTACTATGTGCAAGGCACTGTGCTAGGCAGCTTTTATACTCTCTAGTGTTTGTAATGGAAGAGAAATAAGTACCACATAAACATACCGAATTACTGAGTAGACAGAGAATTCAATCACTATAGCACAAGGAAGATTGTTAGATTTGGCCTTACTTATACATTCATTAGTAAAGAAGAAAGAGTGAAAACAGCACATTTAATTAAATTTGCTGATTAATATGTTTTAGGAAATACAGTTAAGAAGAGTGTGAAGCAAAAATAATACGAAGATAAAAAACACTGATAAGAAACAGAATGACAATATATGAGAGCCATCTGAACAATAGTATAGGTTGATAACATATCAAAAATATATTTAGCCTTTTGCTATTCTATCTTGAAATCATTGCTGAGATCTGACAGCAGGATGGGGAAAAATATTTCGCATTAGCTCATTAAGGAGTCAGATCAAACTTTAGGCCATTTTGTACTACTCATCAATACCTCCCCAAAAACCATGACAATAAAAATTAAGTTAACACACTACTGGAATAAATAGACCAAAGTAACAATTATTAACCCTGTGGTGTCAATCTTGAACTGCTTTCAATTGATTGAGTTGAACACTTACATACTACCATAAAATTCCTTTACTCTTTTAAAAAGCACATTTTGTCAACTCCAATATTGGATAATTCCTACAGAAAATTTCTTCCTTCACTCTCCTACAATTGCAAAGCACTGATGAACAAAATGCTATAACCAAAGAGACTTGGCCAAATACTGGATCATAATCATCTGATCTTAGCTTCTGAAAGATCATCTTACTAATATTCAAGTTCTCTAGTTTATACCCCACAAAAGTTACTTCAAATCACTTTCTCCTTGTTACTTATTACTATTATCTCTTATTACCTTAAAATCTTTCTCAACTTCAATGCATGGTAAATAATATGGTATAACCTCAGTTGAGGTCTAGGTTCAAATCCCCACTTCAAACATTTACTCTGAGACCATCAATAAGTCAACCCTTCTGAGTCTCAATTTGCTTTATCTAAAAAATTTAGATAATATTTATCCTTCATGCAATTACTAAGAGAGTCAAATGAAATAATGTATGTAAATTATTATAGAAACCTTAAAGCACTAAATAAAAATATTTTTTCATATATATATATATATTTGTTATTGGAAATTCCTTGAATAGAAATCCTCTTTATCACAAATTAGCAACTTTATTTGTAACTTAGAATCTGAAGAACTGCTAGGAACCCTGAAAGGTTAACCAACATGACCAGGGTCACACATGCTCAAAACCCTGGTCTTCCTAACTGGAAGATCCTATCTATTATATCACACTGTCTATCATTACTGCTGTTACCTCTGCATCTATCCTGGCACATATTAGGCACTTTAAAAGAATGCTTACCTGAAATGCTGATTATTCCCTGCAGTCTTGTGTGTGAATTCAAAACTCCTCTCTCTGTCTCTCCTTTGTCTAATATTCTGATTATGTACCAAGTTTGTTGTTTGGTCATGTCCTGCTCTTTGTGACCCCACTCAAGGCTTTGTTGGCAAAGAAACTGGATTGGTTTGTCACTTCTTCCTTCAACTCATTTTATAAATGGGGAATTAAGGCAAACAGGGTTTAATGACAGGGTCACATAGTTAGAAAGTTTCTAAGGCCAGATTTGAACTCAGAAAGATGATTCTTTCGAACTCCAGTATGTCAACATAGCTGTCCTCTCTAGAAATGTCCCCCTTCTAGAGCTAACTCTGTGCTCTGTATTCTATCTCTCCCTATTTCCTAAAAAACAAAACAAAACAAAACAAAAAAACCAGCCTCATCTTCTAACACCTTTTATCTTCTTTCTTCTAATGTCTTATGATTCTTTAAATAAGCTCAACAATCTTGGAGGTGGGGAAGGAGGCCAAAGGGGAGGAAGGAATCTACACTTGGTCTAGCTCTTCCTTTTTAATCACAATCCTATCACTTCTCTTCCAAGGGTAAAATAAATAATCTTTAATCACTCTCTTCTAGGTTTGATATCTAGTATTCTTTTTTTTTTCCTTTACCCTTTACCATTCCACTGAATGACCTAGAAAATATACAATTATCTCTTTTCAGTTCTCATCTCTTTTATACCTCTTCTAATTAGTATTGCAGGCCTCTTTTAAAACAATCGCCTCAATTCAAGCCAACAAACAAAATGACTATGAAAAGAGCTACTATTGTAAATATAAGATGAGTACGGCACTGCCCTCTTATATTCTTCCTTAATTTCCTGACAATATAGTCTCCAGGTTCTCTTTATGATTAATCTTACTGTTTTCTTCAATGATTATTCTTTCCTTGAGTCTAAAAATTGTGAAAATTCTTCACCACTCAGTTTTTAGTCCCATGAACTTTTCCCATTATACCTGTTCTCAAAAAGAACTAATATATTTTTACCGCTTCAGCTACTATTTATATGCTAAAGATTACCAAAGCTACATTTCTAGGCCTGATCTTTCATAGGAATTCCAATCATACCTCTAAGTATACAGGATGATTTCATTTATAAAAAAATGTGATCATAAAGTAAAATGATTATGTAGGTCAGATTAAGAAAGACAGGAAAGAAACAGAGTGGATGCCCATCAACTGGAGAATGGCTGAATAAATTGTGGTATATGAATGTTATGGAATATTACTGTTCTGTAAGAAATGACCAGCAGGATGATTTCAGTGATTTTCAATGGAGAGACTTACATGAACTGATGCCAAGTGAAATGAGCAGAACCAGATCATTATACATGGCAACAACAAGATTATACAGTGATCAACTCTGACTGACATGGCTCTCTTCAACAATGAGATGACTCAAACTAGTTCCAATTGTTTAATAATGAAGAGAGCCACCTACACCCTGAGACAGAACTATGGGAAATGAGTGTGGACAACAACATAGCATTTCTACTCTTTTTGTTATTGTTTGCTTGCATTTTTGTTTTCCTTCTCGGGTTTTTTCTTTCTTTCTAGATCCGATTTTTCTTGGGCAGCAAGATAACTGTATAAATATATTGGATTTAACATATACTTTAACATATTCAACATGTATTGGACTATCTGCCATTAAGGGGAAGAGGTGGGAGGAAGGAGGGGAAAAGTTGGAACAGAAGGTTTTGCAAGAGTCAATGTTGAAAAATTACCCATGCACATGTTTTGTAAATAAAAAACTATTTTAAAAAAATACAGGAAAACTAATACACTATTGGTAGAGTGGTGAATTAGTTCAAAAATTGTGGAAAGTGATTTATACTATACTAAAAAATGTCCAGAGCACATGATTTGGGAGTCCACTATTAGACAAATACCCTAAGAAGGTCAAAGCAGAAAGGTCTCAGGTATGGGGGTGGGTGGGTAGGTGGTGTACATGTGTGTATGTACATATACACACACATTTTTCCACCCCACCCTCAAGAGCACTTTTTGAACAACAAAGTATTAGGAACAGTAGATTAACTGGAAGTATTTAAACTGCAGTACATAAATGTAATGGAATATTACTGTTATAGAAATGAGTACAGAGAATTCAGAGAATCTTCAGAATACTTATAAGGGTTGTTGCAGAATAAAATAACAAAACCAGAAATAAATGCAATGACTACATCAACATGAGTGGAAAAGAACAAAAATGGAAACTGAATTCAGCATAATTATAATGAACATCGTTGGTCCTGAAGAAAAGTTGAGAAAATGTATTTCTTGTCTTTTACAAGACAGCGGCTGGAGGCTGGGTATAGCATAGTGTCTGGCATATAGTAAGAGGTTAATAAATGGTTGTTGACTGACTAAACTGTCAGATGTTGACTGACTAAACTGTCAGACTCAATGGATGTATTGGTTGATTTTGCTAAATTTTTAAATTTTCGTTAAGAGGCAATGTTCTCTGTGTAGTTGAAGTAGAAAGATTATATTTAGAAATAAATGTAAAAACAAAGGCACCAATAAAAAATAAATGAAAAAAAGCATGATTGATTTTTCTGAAAATGAACTAGAATACATACATCCAAATAAGTGCTGTCCCTTTGAAGAAGTCACCTTGAGAGGCTATATTCGTCTAACAAGGCTGCCATTACTCATTATATTTTTTAAACTCTTCTTTTAAATATACCTTCAGAATCTACTAGTATACTCTTTGGAGGAATTTCAATAAAAACTAATCTTTATCCTTTGGGGCCAGTTAAACTTTTGGAAATAGCCAAATGCAAACAACAAATCTGTATTAAGTACCTACTATGTACTAGGTACTGAGCTGGTTACTTTAAAAAAAAAAAAAAAAGAATAAATGTGGTTCTTGTCCTCGTGGAACTCACAAACCAGTGAAGGATATTACATGCCAAAAAATATGTACATACAAGATATATACAGTATAAGTTGGAGAAAATCTTAGAGGGAAGGTACTAGCAGTGAGGAAGACTGGGACAGAAAGGCCTCATGCAGAAAAAGGTGGGATTTAACTGACTCTTAAGGAAAGCCAGGGAATCCAGGAAACAAAGGTGAAGAGGGAGAATACTCCAGGGATAGAGAACAATCAGGGAAAACACACACACGAGCTGAGGAATGGGAGCACCTTACACAAGTAACAGCAAGGGGGTCAGTATCATCAGATTGAGGAGTATGTGGAAAAATAAGACATGAAAAGCGTTTAAAGGAAAGACCAGGTTACAAAAGGCTTCAAATGTCTCCTCCAAATAGATGATTTTAAATCTGATCTTAGAAACAAAAAGAAGCCACTGGAGTTTGCTGAATAGGAAGGCGACAAGGTCAAACTTGTACTTCATGATCATGTGGATAGCTAAGAGGAGGTTGGACTAGTGGTGGCAGTATCAGAGAAAATGTTACAACAGTAGGACTGAAAGGCCTCAGCAACAATATGGGAGGAAGAGAATAGGGAGTTAAAAACACCACTTAGGCTATAAAGCTGGATAAGCAGGAGGAGGATATACCTCAACTGCAATATGGACATTAAGAAGAGGGGGAAGATAATAGTTTGATTTTGGACATAATGATTTTGAAATGTTTATGGGACATCCAGTTTGATAGGTCAATGATAAAAGACTGGAGGATAAACAAATAGGTTAGGAATGGATAAATCGAAGTGAGAATCATCTCCACAGAGATAATAAATTGAATCAAGAGGAACCGACAAGATTACCAAACAAAATAGCTGAGAAAGAAAAGACTATGGCCATCCAGTACCTTGGAGGGACACAGACCGTTACTAGGGCCAGACCTGCATGAAGTTCCAAGAGAAGTTTTAGGAAAGATCAAATAGGCAGGAGTGTAGAGAACCAGAATTCTGGAGAAGCATGCTTGAAACAAGATGTTAACTCAATGCAGTGTCCTGAAAACCTAAAGCAAAAAGAGTATCCAGGAAGATGATTAAGAGTTTCAGAGGCTATAGAAATGCAAGACTTGGCAACTAAGAAATCACTAGTAATTTTAAAGAGAGATCTTTCAAAGTGAGAGGAAAGGAAGTAGAGGCACCAATTGTAGAAAGCCTTTTCAAGGAATTTACCCACAAAGAAGAAGAGGGAGGGTGAAAGCTAGTGGGGACTCAAGAAAGAGTTTTTGTTTTTAAAGATGGCAGAGACATGAACAAGTTTGTAGGAAACAGGGAAGCATCCAGAATAGAGGAAGAGACAAGATTAGTGAAAAAATGGGGCCAAAGGAGGGACCATCCTGCTAGACAGGATGAATAGAATAAAATCACTTGTGTATATAGAGTTTTATACTGGCAAGAAGAAGGATCATCCAGCAGTGTTACTACTGGGATTATATCCCAAAGAGATTATAAAGAAGGGAAAGGGTCCTGTATGTGCACGAATGTTTGTGGCAGCCCTTTTTGTAGTGGCTAGAAACTGGAAACTGAATGGATGTCCATCAGTTGGAGAATGGCTGAATAAATTGTGGTATATGAAAATTATGGAATATTACTGTTCTGTAAGAAATGACCAACAGGATGATTTCAGAAAGGCCTGGAGAGACTTACATGAACTGATGCTAAGTGAAATGAGCAGGACCAGGAGATCATTATATACTTCAACAACAATACTAGATGATGACTAGTCCTGATGGATCAGGCCATCCTCAGCAACAAGATCAACCAAATCATTTCTAATGGAGCAGTAATGAACTGAACTAACTATACCCAGAAAAAGAACTCTGGGAGATGACTAAAAACCATTACATTGAATTCCCAATCCCTATATTTATGCACACCTGCATTTTTGATTTCCTTCACAAGCTAATTGTACAATATTTCAGAGTCTGATTCTTTTTGTACAGCAAAATAACGTTTTGGTCATGTATACTTATTGTGTATCTAATTTATATTTTAATATATTTAACATCTACTGGTCATCCTGCCATCTAGGGGAGGGGGTGGGGGGGTAAGAGGTGAAAAATTGGAACAAGAGGTTTGGCAATTGTTAATGCTGTAAAGTTACCCATGTATATATCCTGTAAATTAAAGGCTATTAAATAAAAAAAAAAAAAAAAAAAAAGAAAGAAGAAGGATCATCTATTCAAATGAGACAGGGGTGAAGGAGACAGACGATGGTGGAAGGCCTGTGAATGATGTGAAATGAAGAAGGGAGGAGATAAAGTTGTATGCATACTTTATTGGATACACATGGCAAATGTCCTCAATGTTTTGTTTGGGTTTTATTTTGATATGTGACAAGGCTCTTAGCTGAGAAGGCTGAAGGGAAAAATCATGGGAGTTTTGAGAAGAGATGAAGAAATTTGAAAAAACTGTTGTGATGAGCAGAATAATGAAGTGATGGGAGAGATATAAAAGTAATAATACCTTGCCCAGTGAGGGTCTAAGGTTAAGATTAAGTAACATAAAGGACCCAGGGAACATAGTTTCAGGACTGTCTCCAGTTTCCTTCATGGCACACAAACAGGAAGGAATGTAGAGGACATCACAGCAAAATTGGATTTATTATACGACAGTGTAAAGGACTTAAGAGAATAATGTAGAAGGGTCAAGATGAGATAGGGAGGAGGCCACAGACAATGTAAGGTCATGACCTGGAAAAAACCTGCAGAATAGTGCTCCCAGTGAGGATGAAAAATAGGATTAAGTGTTGTAAGGTAGAGGGAAAAATAAAATGAAAAAAGAAATGTAATCAGATAGATAAATTTCAGAGTTCATGAATATGAAAATGACTCACTTTTGAGTGATGATGGCAAGATCAAGGATACGACCATCTCCGTACAGATGAGGTGGGAAGAAGAAAGGGATTATGGAAAGCAACCTGAAAAACTGGGTAAATGGGTATTGAGAGAGTGTCAATAGATACAATGAAGTCACCTAGTAAGAGGGCAGGAGTTAGGGAGGAGAGAAAGACAGTAAGTCAGGTACTTGAACTCCCTGAGGGAGAAAAGTGTTCAGGTCAATTGATGACAGCCAAAAAAATTCTGATAAATTATAAATTGAATGGTTCTTAAAGGAGGACTGGTTACTGAATGACAGTGGTAGGGGGAAAGTCTTGAAGTAACACTGAGAAGCAGGGAATATCCCCACTCCTCCACCACAACCTCTGAGTCAGACATATGAGTTAATGTGCAATCTGTACTGGGAAGAGAAACTAAAATCAGAGGGAAGTCAGATTTCAATGAGGTAAGAAGATGGAATGAGAAAGAGGTTTTGGATGAAAACATGCTTATTCCCTACAAAGCAAGCATTGCAGATGACACCGGCGGGGGGGGGGGGGGGGGGGGGGGGGGGGGGGGGGGAGTAGGCACATCTGGAGTAGGACATTGAGAAAGATAGGAGCAATGGAACATAATGGTACCTGTGATACCATTACGTAATAGGGGTTAATTTGAGGGGAAAGATGAGTTCTCTTTTGGATAGAGTCTGAGATTCCTATTGGACTTTTGCTTTGAAGGCAATTCCAAAAGAAACTTTCCAAAAAAAAGGCTTTGAGCTATTATGTTACACTATTGTAATAAATAAATCATGTAAATAAATCTACAAAAGCAAATGATTGAAAGTTGCAGACCACATCTGAATGGACCAGTTTAATTTCTGTTGTTTTTTTTTTTAATCTTATACTTTATTTTATAATCACATCACATATATCTTGGCATCTGAAAATGCCTCTCAAAAACTAAACTGATCTTGCTCTCCCTTTGCAAATCAGCACTCCTTCCCCATTTCTCCATTATTGTCAATGGCACTACTATATATACCTGTTATCTCAGGGTAAATAAAAAATTATTTTACTATCCCTCATCCCCATAGCCAATTAGTCACCTAGTCTTGATTATTTTTCTGCAATGGATCTCAAATTTCCTATTTCTACAGCCATAGCTAGATCTGAGGCACACAAGGTAAGAAAAATGGACTTACTGTTAAACACTGGGGGTTTGGGTGATAAGGAAGAAGATAAAAGGAACAAGGTATGGCTAACAATCACTACCCAGAAATTAAGATGGTTGTGATGAAAGACAAGACTGCAAGACAGAGTAAACTGCATCTTTGTGTTCCTATCTGTTTTATCTGTTTTTCTGCTTTAAACTTTTGATCACTTTTCTCTGCTTTGACTTGTTATTTCCTTTCATTTGTCTCATGTCCACTGCTCACCTATTTCCCTTGACCTTTATACCTTTCACAAAAGTCAGATATAACAGGACATTCATGATCCCATTCCCAGATTACTAGGATAACCAATCTTGTTACATTAGTCCATCCCACACAATGCTGCCAGGATAATCTTCCTCAAATTTTATCATGGATCCTTCTTTTAGAATATACAATGGCTCCTTATCAAGGATAGAATCAAGTTGGAACCCAGCTTAGCATTCAAGGCCTCTATTAATTGTTCTTCTCAGTACTTCACATAACTATCATAGAAATAATTTCTGATGTCTACCTTTTAGATAGGGTTTCCATCATATCCAAAGCATTTAACACATTAATTTATCATGGTCACACATCCTTATCTGTTAAATGAGAGGGTTGGACTAAATGATTTCTAAGGTCCTTTCCAGCTTTCAATCTAAGATCTTTAGCACCATTATTCATCTGGACCTTCAAGCTTCCATTCATGCTATTTCTCCACCTGCAAAGCCATTCTGATTTTTTTTTTTCAATCAATTCACGACTATCACTTCTTTCAAAAATCAGTTTAAGATCTATCTCCTCCAAATAAGCTTCCCTAACATCACATGGATCACTGCTTTACTTTACAATATATATAGTACCATAGTGACTATATGTCTGAGTTATTTGTCTATGTGTGATGTATGTATGCAAATATATGTATATCAAATATGTAGTTATATTGTATCATCTCTAAATTGCTTATATTTTCTACTTTTTCGTCTAAGAGTCTAATCTCTCATCCCTTATTCCCCTTTCCCTATGACTATAGGTCATTTGAAGGAAAGGGCTATTTTCTATGTCTTTTTTCACCCCCACAGTTTACAGTATAGTGTTCTGCAAGTTGTGCCCTTTATAAATGCTTGATGCATTTATAAATTTATTAATCAAGAGAGCTGGAAGGAACCTTGAAATTATCTAACCCAATTAAATTCCATAGGTTATTGGGTACTTTCTGATCATTCACAATGCTACTGTTAAATAAAAGATAATTGAGGCAAAAAAATAAAGTCATGAGGACTGGGGTTAACCAAATGAAGACAAAACACTTAAGCACTCTGCAGAAGTAATGAAAACTTGAGAATCACTATCCTGACCTATTTAAAAAACATAAACATATTACATTCTTCTTGGTATTTACAGGATAACAATACAAATTCAGGCTTTAGGTCAAGGATATGATAAAGATTTAATTAAAGTCAAAGTATCTAGCCTGTACAAATATGGGTAAATATATACAACTCAGAACAAGTTTCAACTTGTCAGAAAAATGGGGCATTACAGTCTGGGAAGGAAAAGAAAGGAGGCTTATATGAATTGTACAAGCTCAGATTGCTTCTAGTTTCCTGACCTTAGCATGGACTTTCTTAACATACTGGCATATTTAAATCTACCTTAAAGTTAGGTAAAATTTCATCAACAATATTTATTAAGTCTGTGTTACTGTGTATTAAGTATTAAGTTACTGTGATAGTAAGGCCATCATAACATAGTGATTGATAAATCCAAAGACTCAAGTTTTAAAGGCAAGAATTACTCTGATCTATTCACTGTGCCATCTAATCTGATAGAATATTATAACCAACTGGGCTTGAGCTGGGACTTATTGCTGGTCAATCAACTGAGAGACAGAGAGATTTGGGTTTAAGGAATAGTTCTTAAGAAAGAAATCTAACAAGTAAAATTCTAAGACATCTTGGGAGGTTTCGGCTGAACAGCTGCAAATAAGGGTATAATTCCCTCTATGGAAGAAAGGGAGAAAGAAAGAATGAGGGAGGGAGTGAAAAAAGAAGGGAGGGAAGGAGGAAGGAAGGAAAGGAAGGAAATAAAGAAAGGAGGGAGGGAGGGAGGGAGGGAGGAAAAAAGCTTTATGACCAACTGACTAGTTCCAGTTGAATCCCAAATTGTTTGCCTTTTTGTTCTTGAAGATGACCACTCTATGGGAAGCCCTCCTTGATTCTTTCCCAAACCATATCTAAGTAAGAACTTTTTCCCCTTTGGACTGTAATGCTGGAGAAATTGAGGCAAGATAAGAGATTAGAGAGTTTTTAATATTTTTTAATTAGAGAGTTTGATTGACTGGACAGGACTCTCTTCTCAAAGTATCCAGTGGTGAATATGAGTTCTCAATGACATATATACACATGGCTCAGTTACAAGGGTATATCAAGGCAGGGGTGGAGTCAGAACATTGAGAGTGGGGACAGACTATCAATCTGGTTCTGACAGGGTGATGGGAGACACCCGACATTCTGATAAACTGGGATAAAGAAAACAATAACAGGGTAGGGGGTAGGGCCATCAATTCTTGATGGCAAAAGGAGTTAGGAGCCAGGAAGTCTGAACTCTCCCTTATTTTGAGTCTCACACATTGACAATTTATAATTTTAGAGCAAATGGTCGTCAGTCTTAATGAACTGGAGGAGAGGTTTGCAACTAAGGGGATTGAGGCAGAACAGTTAAGGAAACTGAGGCAGAACAATTTAAAGAAACTCAGAACAATCAGGGAAACTAATGCAGGGAAACTGAGGTAGAACAGTTAAAAGACACTGTGGCATAACAGGACCTCACATTGTATTTTGCTCAGGTATTCCTGATGTACCATTTTTTATAGTTATTTGTGGTGTGCAATATACTCCTACTACTACTAGTAGTAGACCAGAGACTTTTATTTAAACTATTATCTCTCTCAGTACTTAGCATAGTTCTCTTTAACATAACAGGCACTTGGTAAATGTTTTTGAGTTTAACTGAAATTGATGTGTTAGCTAAGAAGTGAACCAAATGACTTTATGGGCACCTGTTTGCTCTCCACCCAAGTCAAGCAGTTCTTATAAAATTTAAAGCTTCTTCTGAAGCTAATTCTCTTCTGAAAAACCTTTTCCCACCTAATGTTCCTCTTTATTCTTCTAAATTAAGTTTAAAATGCTAACTCCTACATGAAGCATTTCCTAACCAGCTGTAAGAGGGGATAACTTATATTAAGAAATGTGTACTGTAAGATATGATGCATAATATGGTTTTTTTGGAGAAACCTGGGAAGACTTGTATGAACTGATACAAAGAGAAGTAAAGAGAATCAATGAGGTGAATAAGACCCAAGCAAAAAGACCCCAGGTCCTAGGCAGATATGTGGGCCATAGGGAGAGCCTTTGACAGGAGGCTTTTGTTGAATTTAAGTGGGCCTTTGTTGCAGTGAATCCTAGTGGAATTCCTAGCACAGACAAAATTATCATGACCCTCCTTCCCCTCAGTTACTATATTCAATCAGAAGGCCAAGTTTCAGATGTTAACTCCTGATATTATTTTTTTCTTATAAGAGAACCTCCTGGTCCTCCACTTCTTTTCTAATCCCTTTTTAGAAACTTAGCCTGCTTACTAAGCATCACAATGGCCACTTCATCAGCAGTTCTTCCCATCCCACTGTTATTAGATCATTAGGAATTTAGCTTGCCTTATGGCATCTTTCTCCTTGTTAAAGGCTAAACTTAACTCAATGCCATTAGTGCAATAAAATCTTTGCTTCTTGATTTGGAGATGGTCTAAACCTACAAATTCTTTTTAGACGCCTTGTGACAAGAGCCTGAAACCCCAATATATTTTGGGGGTTCACCTGTACCCCATCAGAAACAGGACTATGATTTATACTATAACAACAACATTGTGAAGGCAAATAACTTTGAAAAATTTAAGAACTCTGATTAAGACAATGATCAATAACAATTCCAGAAGATAATATGATGAAATATGCATCTATCTCTAGACAGAAAAGTGATGGACTCAAAATGAAAATGAAGACATAATTTTTTTAAAACTAGGCTAAGGTGGGAATTTGTTTTGCCTAATTGTACTTTTGTAATGGACTTTATTTTTCTTGCTTTCTTAGTGGGGAATGAGAGGGAGAATTCAGATCTGAAAACAAAATAAAATTGATTTTGTTTTTAAAAAGTTATGTTCAGAGAATGAAATTTCAAGATTCTACATCTTCCAAGTCATGAAATAGATGTTAAAGTCTAAGGTATGCAAATCATTTCCAATGGAGCAGTAATGAACTGAACCAGCTACGCCCAGCGAAAGAACTCTGGGAGATGACTAAAAACCATTATGTTGAATTCCCAATCCCTATATTTATGCCCACCTGCATTTTTGATTTCCTTCACAAGCTAATTGTACAATATTTCAGAGTCTGATTCTTTTTGTACAGCAAAATAACGGTTTGCATGTATACTTATTGTGTATCTAATTTATATTTTAATATATTTAACATCTACTGGTCATCCTGCCATCTGGGGGAGGGGGTGGGGGGTAAGAGGTGAAAAATTGGAACAAGAGGTTTGGCAATTGTTAATGCTGTAAAGTTACCCATGCATATAACCTGCAAATAAAAGGCTATTAAATAAAAAAAAAAAAGTCTAAGGTATGACTCAGTCTCTTTGTATATGGATTGGAGAAAGAAGGATTTGGACTAAGGAGACTGAAGTTAGGGCATCAGGATGACAGCAGAAGGATAGAGTAATGAGGAAGACTAAGATCTAAATAACTAAAGTGAATGAAAAAGTTGGAGCAATTATGTGAAGATAACAACAATTAGTAAAAAGACTGTGGTAACAAATAAATTATATGGATTTCCAAAGTGTAAAGATTAGCTTTAAGATGATGGCAGAGGAATGCTCTACAAATGGTAATGGGGATCAGGAAATATGCCCACCTTTCCTCCTGGCCCTTCCGTTCAGGTCAAGTTGGAAAGGATTTGAAAGAAATGTAGTATCCTCAAGGGAAAACCCTGTTGAAAGTCTATAGATAAAAGGGATCTTTGCTTTCAAAGTATGTAGATGAAAGAGATGAAGGTTATTAACAATCCCTCTGTTCTTAAATCTGATTAACTCTTCTCAGTCCTCATCTTCAAGACCTTTCTGCAACTATGCACACTGTCTGATCACGACTACTTTTTTTCTTTCTTTCTTATTTTCTTTCTTCTTTCTTTTTTCTTTCCCCCCCCCCCCCTTCAGCACATACTACATGAATGGATAAAATTAACAATACACCTTGTTTATATAGAAATTTTGGAGGAAAATCACAAATAGTCAATGGCCTACTGAATAGAACATTTGACATGGAGTGCCTAAGTAACTAAGTGATTCTGAGTCCAGGTCTGTGTTACCACCTGGATAAGAAGCTTCATAGTGAGAAAATTTCCTCTATTAATTCCAATATCAATATCAGTAACTGTTTTGTGACTTAGTCTTAGAGTATGTCTTGGACAGAGTAGTTAAATGATTTAGCCAGAGTAAAGAGCCTGTATGTGTCAGAGGTAGGACTCCAAGCTAGGCTTTCTTCCTACAAATATGAAGCTATATAAATATCAATAGTAGCTTTTTGACTCTGGGCAAGTCACTTAGCCACTGCTTTTCTACAAATGTACAGTACTTTTCTGCAAATGTAAAATGAGGATAATAGGACCTACCTCCCAAGATTGTTGTACCTGGAACATAGTAGACCCTATACAAATGTTTGCTGCTATTACTACCTGTGTACCTCAATCTATAAGCACTTATCCAAATTACTAGATTTTTCCTACAGATGGTATAGTAAGTGGACTTAGCTACTAATAGTTACCCAATGGAACTGACTACAAATTCTAGTTTTTAGTCTCTTTTTTCCTTCTTCCTGAAATGTCTTTGCCTACCTATAAAAACACTAGCAGATCTGTTCCAATTCATGTTTATTTAATGTCTTCCATTTCATCTATAGATGTTCTTAGGAAAAAATGGCTTAGCTGGGGTCCTATGTCAAACTTTCTACAGATCTGTTTAATTTCCAATTTTTGTTACTACCTTGTAAAGCAATACTATTAGTAATACTGCTAGTAATTTTCCAACCATGTTAACTTGTGGCTGCCATGTCTCTGTGTTAGGTAAGAGTAACAAATGGTTGATGGCTGGGGGGTTGTTTCCACTTTCTTCAGGATCTCTTTTTGTAATAGTGCTGTGCTGTTCTGATAAAAAATTTTTAAACAAACAGTAATGAGCCAGCACCTTTACTTTTGTCCATTCTCATTTTGGGGAGTCAACATCTTTACTGTACACCATGGTTAGGTCATCTATATTTACATGAAATATCCTCTCATTTTTATTCTTTGCATTTGCTATCAATTGCTTTTCTCTAGTCTGTGCATGCATATAACTGATTTTTAAATGATCTGTGTAAATAATCATACCTATGATCACATCTTAAAACAGACCTTGTCTTCTTATTTTTTGTCATTTTATTTATTTTTGTGTGATATTCAGTACTTTCTAACTCTTCTTAAAGTATTTAAGATATGTAGGTATGAGGCTTACAGATAGTATAAAAGCTTTTGTTCCCTCTCATTTATTAATCCTGACATATTAACCAAGGTAGTTTTTAGCTATTCTCCTATATTTCCAATGAAGTCATTAAGTATATATGTTGACTCAGAAGATTTTGAATTTAAAAAAAAGAATGATTTACCCACTGCAATAAATACTGGAATGTTAAGTTGCAATTCTTCTTATGCTCATCATAAGGACTATGAGGAAATAAATATTCCATGAACTGTTTGTTGTTGCCTTTCAATAACATTTCCCATATATTCTTTAGGCAAACTTAAGCAATCCCTATATGCAATACCTATGAGACAACAATTCACTCAGATGTAAACTTTTATTTATAACAAGAATGCCTTTCCAGTATAGTAAGCTCCTCAAGAGGGCAAGAACTATTTCATCTTGGTCAGCGCTAGCACTAGTACATGTGTCTTGCACATAGGGGCTTAGTAAATATTTGTTAGAATGAATTGAAATATTAATAAATATTTATTGATGTACATAAACAACAATAACAATAACAACAACAAAGCCTAGATGTTGCTATCCTGAGACTGAAGCAAAGTGAGCATTTCTTTAAAAAAAAAAAAAAAGCAAGAGTCTTGGGCAGGTAAGATAGAGCACCAGTCCTGAAGTCAGGAGGACCTGAGTTCAAATATGACCTCAGACACTTAATACTTCCTAGTTGTGTGACCCTGGGCAAGTCACTTAACCCCAAGCCTCAGCAAAAACAACAACAACAACAAACAATGGCCTTCAATAGATAAACTGACTTGGAGAGGCAAACAATTTAAAAATGCCAAGCATGAAAAATAAATTTAGTAACCAAAGGAAAGGCATATTGGATCATAGATCTGGAATTTTAGAGGTGAAAGAGGCCTTATTAAAATTCTCAGCATAAATATTATTGAAAATGTTATTTGTGCTTTTCCCTTTTATTTCCATTTGAGGCAATTTTTAACCCTTCAAATGATAGGGAGTTAGGTACTATCAGAATGAGATTGTTCAAAGTGAAGTCATAAAAGGGTGTATGGATTTAGATTTAAGATCTGGGTTCAAACTTGTATTACAATGGATGAATTATTTCATGTCTCTTTAATCCCAGTTTCCTCATCTGAAAAGGTCCCCTTTAGCTCTAAAATTATGATTCCTCATGTTTTCCAACCTGCCCTCAAGTCTCTCTCTTACCTATGAGCACCTCAACATTTCCAAGGCTTCCTTCTCATCAATTTTTATCTGCATTAATTAAGAACAAAAATCTTAACTTGAATCTGAGAACACAAACATTATCTACCTTCCTTTTTTTCTTTAATCATAGACTCCTTTTGACATCCCACGGAAAGGAGACCATGAAACAGTCCAATCCTAAGTCAATAGAAACACCTATAAACTGGGCCAGCCCTTCTGGAGAATTTGGAACTAAGTCCAATGAGCAGTACAACTTTGTTATAACCTGTCACAGCAATACCACTACTAGATCCAGATCCAAAAAGAATCTAAGAAAAAGGATAAGGCTACATCTGTACAAAAATACATAGAGCAGCAATTTTTATGGGGATAAAGAATCAGAAATTGAGAGAATCTCATCAACTCATCAAGGGAATAGTAATACAAGTGATGATATGTAACTATGATGGAGTACTATTGTGCTACAGGAAATAAGGAAAGGAATGGCTCCAGAACAACATGAGAAGGACTTGGATGAGGTGATACAAAGTGAAATGAATACACCCAGAAAAACACTGTTCATAGTAACAGCAAGATTGTAATGATCATCAAATGTTTAAGACTTAGCTATTCTGATCAATGCAATGATCCATGACACTTACAAAGGTCTCATGATGAAATGCTATCCATCTCAAGATAAAGAATTGATAGTTTTATAGAGTGAATTCAGAAGCATATTTTTTTAAAATTTCCATTTTCTGGCTTCTTTTTGTCAACATGGCTAATATGAAAATATATTTTATGTAACATTAGATGTTTCTTGCCTTCCCAATGGATAGAAGAGAGGATAAAGTGAGGGAAGAGAATTTGGAAATGGAAAATAAAAATTTTTAAATTAAAAAAAATTATATAAAAAAATACTACTACCAAATACATATATTCAGATTTGATAAAAGATAGACCTTATATTAAAGAATTTCACACCTTTCTCCAAAATGCTGCCTCAAATTCTAGTTGAAGAGAAAAAACATTTCCACATCTACAGCCTCTGCTTTTTGGCAGTTTCACAACGCCTCACATTGAAAGCCTGCTGTCTCTAGCACTTTTTGTCAGGTATCACTGGATCATGACCAGTCAGGTTTGAAAAACAAAAGAAAAAAACAGTCAGGATGACAATTATTAATATACCTGAAAAGTGAATGTGAAGAATGGAAGACAGAGAGACAGTGTTCAGAAGACATTAAGAAATAGACTTCATAGGTTGAGGGCACATATTTTCTGAGGGAGGAGCCTCCCAGGACTCTCCAAATGGAGGTTTGATGCTGTTGCACAGCTGCTGACACCATAGAACTTCTTTAGTATATAAGGCTCAGATAATGAGGATTTCTCTGTCATTTAATAAACATTTGAGGGTTAGAGGGTTTTCTTAATCCTCCTGGGTTCATCAACTCTAAATGGCCCTTTGCCTCCGTCAGGTATCAGTACAATTATTAAGGAAAGATTTGATAGAAGTCAGAATATCCCCTTAAAAGTAAACCAGCATGTCTTCTTTCTTCTGTCTCCCTGAAGACTAGCAGGAGTCTGCAATATATACAGTAATTCAACAAATAGCTAGAAATTCTATAGTTTAGTGGTTAGTCTATAGTGATTCTCAAACTACGACCACCAGTAGTACTTTAGAGGATTTCTTATACTATTTAAGTTGATGATTAGGCAATTTCTGTTCTTTTATTTCTGGCCTGAGTTAATTTATTTCTGATTTCTATCATTTTTGTCTCATCAAAACCACGTCAGTATTCTTTTCAGTTTGTTGAGGACTGGAGGTTGCATGTGTTAGGTTTAGTTTGGTTTTGGCTATGGTAAGCACAAGTGGGTAGCACAAATGATTAGTGTAAAGTTTTGCACTCAGTGAAATAATTCACAGACCAAAAAACATTGAGTACTACTAGTAAGAAGGCTCTAGTTTTTATTATAGTTTCTCGTTCTCTCAGTTCCAATGGAAAGGGAATGAGGAACTATGTGAAGAAACTAGTTCTTTGGGAACCATTGAAACATCTTAATATGTATTTGTTGTCTATGGCTGGTTAGTTCAGGGTGATAATGAAGTCAAGGTCATGGGTTCAATCCCCCTGTGGGCCAATTAGCCTTGTTCTGTTCCATATTTCCACTTTCAGACACTGCACTCCCAACACCAGCCAGCAAAAAGTCCACACTGGGCACAAGAGGACCTAGGTAAGAGTATAAATGGATTAGCCAAATCCACTACCACTACTAGTAAAATAATTCAAAGTGCAAATTATACCAATAGTGGGTCAGTAACAACATCTACATAATCAGATGACACATGATCATTCAATATTTATTGAGTATCCACAATATTGGAGAATGCCCTACCCTTCCAAATAGGGGAGGATGTCTCAGAAAAGTAAAAAACATTCAGAGAACAAAGATTTAAAGAAAAATCTGAGTAACATTCACTATAGCACACAAAGCAGATGTGGATGGAAATAACACTCTATTCCTTAGCTTTCATGTGCAAGCACATTATGGGAAAAAATAGCACACTATTCCTGATTTATCCTGTGAGCAAATATGCAGCTGGCAAGACAGAGATGTATTGATAGGAAACCAAAGTGGATGTGAAAGGAACCTTTTCCAAACACCTGGCTTGGTATATATCAGAGCATAGTTAGTAATACAAATATATAATTAGACTCCTTATGCTAAGACCTTCCAGTAGAAGGGAAGCCTAACAGTCTAAAATGGAAACCTAATTTCTCTTCTTTGTTCATCAAATCATCCTCTTCTACTTGACATTCACATTGGCCTCACCTAGTCTGACCACCCTGGGTATATAACGCCTGGTTAACTTCACTGATAAAAACTGGGGAAGGGGGAATAGGGAGGATGAGAGGAAAGTACACCCTCTTGCACTTTCTACTACTTTATTCCACCTGACTGTGCCTTCAAGTATTATAGCTCCACGTCAGATTATTTTTTTCAAACCAGGGGACAAGAATTTCTTACTTGTATAAAAGCCAACATACAAGTTACAAGAGTTGTACTGCGACTTCAAGTTATAATGCACACCTTGTTACCACAAAGGTTATTACCTTTGGACTGTTACCACAAGTCATGAAAATACCTATAGACAGTTCCTTTGGAGGAACTAGACAGAAGGCAGCATTCCACATCTTTGCAAAGGCTATATCCCATCCTCCTGGTCATACTGATTTGAGCATGGTGAAGGTCACACCTCATCTAACACTTAGTAGGAGGGCTTCTAGAGCTGCTCAGCCCCCAGATCTATCATTCTACTCATATCAAACTGTACAATAGAAATTCTTCATAGAACGAAACAGATATCTGACCTTGCATCATGACCTTCCCTGAGCCAGCATGATATATAAGAAATAAAGTGGAGAACTAGGAGTTAGAAAATACAGAATCACAAACCAGCCTTGGCATTTGAGCCTGGAAAAGTCACTTAAGCTCTCTGAGTCCGAGTTTCCTAATTTGGAAAATGAAAATAACAGAACTTACTCTACAAGATTGTGATATCAAATAAAATAGGGTAAAGCGCTACAAAAACCTTAAGTGCTCATAAAGATGTGTGATTATCACTCCCTAAATTAAAAGCAAGGCTATAGCTTTACTTTGGTGGAGACCCACAAAGTGACTAAAGACAATCAGTTAATAGTACTGTCATCCTATAGTATTCAGAAATAGGAAGCTATATTTCAGCAAAATTATTTCTGTGGGGATTTTCTGTTCCACTTACAAAGTTAGACTCTCTAACTATATTTTAAGTGTTTTCCATTCAAGGATTTGGGCATAGCTTTTAAAATGCTTAACAATCACTAGAAGGGAATAACCAAGGGGGAGGGGGAATCAAAAAACTGTTCTTTGTTTATAAGGAAACTAAGATACAAAGACTGGGAGGGTCCAGACCTGCAGGGAGCCAGTTAGAAAAGAAACTGGATAGGAACTACAGTTATTTATGTTCAACGCTTTAAGTGTGAGACTTAGAGGGACACAAATCATAGACAGAATGGGTCACAATAACCCTGATATCTGAGTTGCAGGGAAGAGATTATGGAATGGTGGCCTAGTATAAGCATTACTACTCACAACAATATAAATGACTGAAAACCTATGTAGTGCCCCGCTATAGAAGCAAACAGGGAAGGGGCAGGGTTAATCAGGACAGCGTTGAGGTCTAGATTTGGGGTGCCTAAATGAAACTGGGGTTTAGTCAAGGTCTAGTGGCAGGAAACAACTTGAGGATTCAAGACAGGGAGCAGTGAGGTGCCAATTTTCTTCAGTGAATGTATAAGGAACTCAAAAGAAGGGAATGACAACTCCTAGAAGACTTTAAAAGAGGGACAACTGGAGCCGAAACTTTAAGGGTAGGATTTGGCTGGGTAAAACGGAAAGCTAAGTGGGAAGGCGTGCGAGGATGGAGATGAAGAAAAGACAAAGGAGGAGGGGAAAACTTAGCGGGGCCAGTGGGAAACAACCCGGACGCAAAGGGAGAAAAAAGCTGAGAGGGAAGGGGAGAGGCTGAGATTGAACAGTAAGAAGGCCGAGGTTCTGGAGCCAGCCGGTGACAGTGACAAAACTGGTGTTTTCGAGGGAGAAGTCTGGGTTCTGAACACGGTGGCCCGGGGGAAGGAGACGGAAAGACTAGAGAGTGGGCACAAAAAGAGCCAGCGTGAACCTCTGGGAGAACTAGGGGCGGAGAGGTAACAGGACGGCTAAGCCCATCCCGCCGCTGATGCTTCCCGGACCGGGCAGACCCGGCTCCGGCTGCCTGCCTCAGTTTCCGCATTTGTACAAGAGAACCGCCTCGTTGCTGAGAGGAGCTAATGAGAAAATTCCCAGAGGGAGGCGCAGAGCCGCCGCTTAATAAATAAAGTAAAAAAAATAAAACAAACGCCGTTCTCCGCCCGCTCCTCTTCCCCGATAGGGCCGTCTGGGTGGCACAGAGGTCGCACGAGAGCTCATTTCTACACTCTAGCCCTCAGTTTCGCAAAATGCGCGCTAAAGCGGAGGACGGAGACTGGCCCCGCGCCCCGCCAGGGCCTGGGGAGTCCGCGCCCGCCCACCAACAAGGGGAGGGCCCGGAACCGGCAGCGGCAGCGGCCCGGGGAAACCGCGGAGAGGAGGGGGGGAGCGCGGGGAAAGTGGTGGGCCGGGTGAGGGGGGGGAGGGGCACGCGGCGGGCGCAGGCAGCCCGAAACCGGCGAGGACGGGGGGCGTCCGCCCCCAGGGCGCGAACCTCCCCGACGCCGCGGGAGCCAACCCAAGCCCGGAACGGCCCTTCAGGGGCGCCGTCCGGGCGGACAAAGGCGGCGCACAGCCGGGGTAGGCCGGGCCGGGAAGGGGAGGGAGAAGGGGAGGAGGGAGAAGGGGAGGAGGGAGAAGGGGAGGAGGGAGGGGCCGGCGCCTCCGCAGCGCGACGCCTCGAGGGGATGGGAAGGGGGGAGGGGGGTGGAGAGACAAGCGGAGGGCCCCGCCCCTTCCCTTCCTCCTCCCCGCCCTCTCCCGTAACCTCCGCCCGGGGCCTCCCCCCCTCCCCGGCATCACGTGAGGCGGAAAGCGCTCCTCAGCCTCGGGGGAGGGGAGTCCGAAAGCTAGGTCCCCGGGCTTAGGGGGGAAAAGAGCCACGGGCGGGAAGGGGCCGGAGAAGGCAAGCCAGAACAGAGGGAGGAGAGCCCCCCTCCCCCCGAGGGGAGTGAGGAAGTAGGGTGGGGGGGGGGGGGCATTTACCCGGCGGCGCCAGCCATCTTCGTCGCTTCCATAGGCTCCTCCGCCGGCGCGCGTTTCCGCTCTCGCTGCTGTCGCGCGCGCCGGGCCCAGGCCCTGGCTCTGTCCCTTGTCCCCGCCCCCTAGTCTCCGCAAGGCCTGCTGGGAATTGTAGTCCCTGTAGGGGAGACGAGGCAAGAAACACCCTAAAATCCCGCCTAATACAAGAAACCTTTCCTAGGAGCCCCTAAAAACTGCCGCGTTCTGTCCGCTATATTTCTCTTATTTATCCCCTACGTGTCTTGTTTGCACGGAGTCATTTGCATGTTGTCGCCCATTAAATCGGGAGCTCCCCTAGTTTAGAGTCTGGGACATAGTAGGCGCCTAATGTTTGTTGATTTCTGATTGACACTGTAGGCGCTTACTGTTTGTTGATTTCTGATTGACACTGTAGGCGCTTAATGTTTGTTGATTTCTGATTGACACTGTAGGCGCTTACTGTTTGTTGATTTCTGTTTGACACTGTAGGCGATTAATGTTTGTTGATTTCTGTTTGACACTGTAGGCGATTAATGTTTGTTGATTTCTGATTGACACTGCAGGCGAGCTTTAACCGGCTAGAGAGAGCCCGTGTTCTCGGTGGTCATTTACACTCCAGTTATCCCAAAGCGTGTCCGATGTGGGGTGGTTTTATTATCTCCTCGATTAACTAAAGAAATGGTTAATAATGCAGGTTAAACTTAAACGTGTATTGCATCTGGCCCTTGCTCCCTCCGAGTCCCGTGGGGTTGTTTACCAACACACCCCTTTATTGCTCTATAAACAGTACTTAGGAACTCTGGCTACGAAGGAAGCCATCGCAGTGAAGAGTAATAATCAGGGGCATTTATAGAACGCTTCAAGGTTCACAAAGTGCTTTGCATCCATTATCTCACTGAGACCGAGGCAGAGCTGGAAAGGGACGTACCAGGGTCTCGTGACCTCTCTGCGGGATACAAGCCTCTCCCAGACTCCCACACAGTCTCGGGGAATGTGTAGTCCAACCCCTAACGGGATGGGAACCCAGGGTACCACTCAGATACTTCGGATGATGCTGAACAGGACACGTAACCGATCTACCTCAGTTTCCTCATCCACAAACCGGGGACATTAATAGCGCCAAGCTCCCAGAATAGTTGTGAGGATCACGCAACAGGAGCATTTGTAAAGCTCTTTGCAAGCGCTTTCATGACTACATTATATATAAAAATCGTAGTGTGGAGAAAGCACGGGTCTGGTGTGGTGCTGTTTGCTGGTACATCCCGCCCACATTCTATGCATGCTCTGCACAAAATATATAAAGACATAATTAATATTGGGGAGCGGGAAGGGCACTAGCAGCCAGGAAGTCTGGGAAGGGGCGCCTGGGGTGAGGCTTGCAGGAAATGAAGGGCTAAGTGCTAGGACAGTTTGTGAAAGGTAGATGGGAAATAAGTAACGTCTAAGAAGGCTGGACAGGTTTATTTGGTCCAATTTGAGAAGGGTTTTAAGTAGCAAAAGAGAAGTTTATATTTCATCCTAAAGGTGATAGGAAGTCCTTTCCCCAACGAGTTGACCTTTCTCTAGATTCCTTCTGGCCGTCTTAGACCAATTTCAAATCCAGCCTCTTAGGTTTACTACCTGAGTGACCCTGGTCTCAGATTTATCTTATAATGGAGTAGAAGGGTGCTGAGATCTCTTCCCCAGACACAGCTATCATCCTGGGATCCTCCCTGCTTTGAGCAGGAACTGCATGGTTATCCTGAAGGGACTTGACAAGTCAACTGTGCCGGAAACCAGAAATTAGAGTCCTAAGCTTGGAATGAAACTGAGGCTACTAAGAATGTGGGTCCCACGGGGAGAGAAGGCAGATTCCAAAATACAATCTGATAGCTGCCTCCTTAAAAGTTCTAAAATGTGTCATCTAACATTTCCACGATCCTTTGGACAAAGTACCATATTATCATCATCCTTCTTGTTCATAGTTTTGGGTAAGATAGCTAGCAGATAGCTTGGTATCATTAATAATGGGGATTCTTCAGGTGATGATTTGAGGTCCAGGTGGAAGAAATTATTTGCTTAATTTAAGTGAATCTGGAGGTACTCTGTGCTGAGACTAGACCCAGAGTCTTTAGAGTCTATGCTAGCTATTTAGACATGGAGCCACATTGTCTCTTCCAAATCAGTCTGTCAATAAAAATTAAAAAAAAAAAAAGCTAAATTCAAAATCAAAATTCAAAAAAAGGAAGCAAACTGCTTCCTTGAGTTTCTCAGCTGTCTCAATTACTATTGTTAGAGTGGATTACTCTTACATAGTGTCCAAAATGTATTTGGTGCCTTACAAAATATTGTAGGGAGTCATGAAACCCAAAAGACCTGAATAAAAAAAAGAAATAGTAAATAAAGAATGACTGACTAGTGGCATCTCTTAACTGTTGGATAAAAAGATGTGTACTCTGCATTATTACTGAAGCAGTCCTGCAAAGAAAACAAAAAAATACTCCCCTGGTTGCTGTTTGTTTGTTTGTTTTTTCTTTTGTTGTTTATTTCCAGAAGTTGGTCTAGAGAGGGAGAGATAGTGGGTAGGTGGAACTCTGGGGCAGTGATGATGAACATGTCATCAATTATACTCTTATATCTTGCAGGGGAATATGGGAAAGGGCATGCAGAAAAGTCACGTCAAATGGAGAAGACTAGGTTTTGTGGATAATAGAGAAATGCAAAAATCAGTGTGGGTTCTTAAGAAGCTTATGGTCCAATGAAGAAGTAACTCTACATACAAAACACTTGTTCCAAAAAAAGAAAAGGAGAAAAATATTAAAATTTTAAAAACATAAATATTATGGCCACTATTATGCATAAGGGCAACGAGGTAGCATAGTGAATAAAATACCAGGTCTGGAGTTTCCCATGCTCCTTTACTGGACCTTCCTTCCACTTCAATTTCATTTTGTTCAACAAACACTAAGCTACGTTTAAGTACGGAGTGAGATATTAGGGATAGAAAGATGGATATAGCACAAACCTAATTTTTAAGGTGTTTAAAATCTAATAGAAAGAAATGGACATATACATGAACAGTTGTGATACAAGTGCGGTAATTATAAAAAAAAAAAGATCCTAGAAAAGTATTAAGAGAAATTTGAAAGGATAGATAGAGACAGAGAACAAAGAGATCGAGAGAGAAAGAAAAAAGATGGAGAAAAAGAGAAACAGAGGAGAGAGTGACAGACAGAAAGAGAGAGACAGAGACAGACAGGCAAGGAGATGAGAGAGAACAAAAGAGAGACAGAAAGAGAGTGAGAACTTTCAGCAGGAATATAAGTGGTTATATTGAGGAGATAGCACGTTGAGATAATAATGAGCCTTGAAGAAAGGATTTCAAAAGATGAAGGAGGCAAAAGGGCAGTTTGGAATTTGGGCAAGTTCAATGCCAAGATTTCAGTCCAATAAGAAGGATGCTTTCCAGCCCTGGATCATTTTAACTGATGGCTTCTACATTAAGGCACCTTGACTTCCACAGGTAGCACCATAGCCCTCAGGAGCATAACTTACACTGGGAGGTTCAGTTTCTTATTGAGTGAGACAGACTGGAGAAGAAATCTGATATTCAGATCTGTGCTCATTAGTCTCAAAGTGACTGCTTTTCCGATCCCCTCCAATGCCCCACTGTTGACAAGAAGCAATAACAGTAGGTGATTTAGGACAGAGCAGCTGATGAGCACATTCATCCACACCATGAATCCCAGGATGGCATCAGGTACCCAAACAATGGCCCAAGTCCCTGGACCTGGCAGATTTTATTTTCATCCAAAATACTGTGCTCTATATTTTCTATATTCTCTGTGGTCATTCCAGATTGGGGTGGGGCGAGGAGTTTTTTATTTGTTTGTTTTTGGAGGGAGAGAAGGTTCACAGAGGGGACAGAGCTGGAAGTCTAGAAAAACCTCTCCTCAGAATTAAAGTGCAGTTCAAAAGAGTGAATATTGGCATGGTGATAGAGCACTGGTCCAGGAGGACCAGAGTTCAAATCCAGCCCTAGACACTCACTAACTGTGTGACAAGTTACTTAAGGAAGATTGCTTCCTCCCAAAGCAAACAAAAAAGAGTGTGATGGTAAATAGGTATGTGACAAAAAAAAAATAGCATGGTATAGTAGAAAGTTTGGGATTTGAAGTCAGAGGACCTAGATTCAAATATTCAAATTGTGCTTCTGTTACTCTTTAGCACTTGTCACATTGGACAGGTCATTCAAACTCTCTAGGTTTTAGTTCTTGTCATCTGTTGATGGGGAAGAGGAGCTGAACACTGAGGTCAGAGAGGGAGGTCTCTCCCTGTTCTACATTTGAGATACTCTATAGGCTTCTATGACAATAGTGTGCATATTTGTTTAAGCTGAAGGTTTGGGGTGGGAGAGACATTGAAAGGAGACTCCATATATGACTCCTACTTCATTTATAGATTCCCACTTCAGGACTGTGTCTGGGGAAAATGTCTGGGGAAATGGCCTCCCCTTTTCTTTTAGGTTATGCTTCTACCTGCAGACTGCCTGAGGCTGGTAGCGTTTTGTTTTAAAAGAGGGAAACAATTCCATATTTACTTTCAGGGAAGACTTCTAAAGGAAATTAGGTTTAACTGTAAACTCCTAGGTCCCTCTGCTGGAGGAAAATCTCAGGAGTACCAAGTAATATTATAAATTAATGTTAATAGGAGGTTTTACGGGTACAGAGCACTTTGCTTACATTACCTCATTTGATCCTCACTACAACCTTGTTAGATAGTTATTATTCCCATTTTATAGATGAGAAATGGAAGACTCGGAGAAATTAAATTATTTTTCCTAAGGTTACATAGATAGTAATAGATCCAGAAATGGTATCCAGGGTTTCTGGAATGCCTCATCAGTAGTGTACTCTACTTAGAGGCTGGAAGGATTGAGTTTAAAAGCAGCTTTTGGCCCTTGGTAGCTGGCTATCTATGAGCAAGTTATTTCATCTCTGAGCTTCTATAATGGGGTTAATGCCTATATTCTCTGCCTTACCAGGCTGTTGTGACCAAAAAATGCTGTGTAAATGTCTATTGTTTGTTATTCTAACTCACTCTCCACTCTAGTTTTTTGGGTTTTTTCCATCACACTATGTTCCTTTCTTTGATTTCTCAAAGATTCTCTGAGAAGGTGGAGGAAGAATATAGGAGGGAAGTACATGTGGTTGAACCATTTCTGTAATAGCCTTATGAGGTCATACTATCAAATGAGATAATATTTAGAGATGATGGAGACTGAAGCCTATGAGCCCTGTTCAGGCAGGCCGGGAGCTTCTAAGCCAGACTTTGAAAACCAGCTATAAGGAGGATTTACAGAACTGAAGACTCCCAGAAGTTGAGTAGAGCTTAACATTATGCTTGGCACCAAACTCAGTAGGTGCTTATTACCTTCCCTTTTCCCCTCATAGAGGTTCCTAAGGAGATCTGAAATCCATTGTTCAGCACTTGGGGATCCCTGGCTTGGCTGCAAAATATAATAATAATAATAATAATAATAATAGCTAACGTTTATATAGCAGTTAATATTTACCAGACATTATACTAAGCAAAGACAACAACCCTGGGATACTATTATTATTCTCATTTTGTAGAAGAAAAAACTGAGTTATACTAAGGTTCAATGACTTGCCCAGAGTCACACAGCTAATAAGTGTGTGAGGTCAGATTTAAATTATGATCTTCCTGACTCCAGGTCCAGTGCTCTATCCATTGCACCCCTAAGCTCTCACTAGGTCACACTGATCCTTAGTTTGTGAAGCTATGAGCCAAACCTCGTCCTGGGAGGGAAATCACTTCTTTGTCACTAATGTTTTCCTTTTCATCCTGTAATTCTGGAGAAACTGAGGCAAGATAGAGATTAAAGAGTTTTTAATATTTTATTTGGATTTCTGAGAGGGAGAGATTTTCTGGGACCAAAGGATCCATTTTGGTCCCAGGGCTGAATCAGACTTCCATTTCAAAAGAATCCAGTAAGGAATGTGTGATTCCAAAGAAACCTATATGGCTCTAAGTGATCAGGGTAGACAAAGGCAGGGCGGAGTCAGAACTCTGGTGATCAGGGAATTTTCAGAAAGGGACTATCAATCCAGTTCTGACAGGTTAGAGGGTAGGACCATAAATTCTTGATAACTTGGGAGGAGTTAGGAGCCAGGAAGTCTGAACTTAGAGATAGAGGTAGAGGATACCAATTAGGTATCTGAGATAGGACATCTGGAGTTTTATGACTCTTTTAGAAGATCAGAGTGGCCAGCTACAGCCCTAATTATCTCAGTTCTAATGGTCAGGAAGGGGGGTTTTGCAACCAGGAGGATTGAGGCAGAACAAATCAAAGAACAAGGCAGAACAATTTAGGGAAACTGAGGGAGAACAATTTAGGAAAATTTAGGCAGAACAATTAGAGAAACAGGCAGGACAATTTAGGGAAACTGAGGCAGGAAAACTGTGGCAGGACAATTCAGGAAAACTGAGGCATAATAATCCCTCCATCCCCAAACTACAGTAGAAGGAAGTCCCCTAAGATAAAGATAATACAGAAGTTTGCTTAGTATAATATGAAATGTAGTGGTAAAGGGCAAACCAACACACCTGAGTCAAGGCACTCCAAGATAACAACATAGAGGGAAAAGGTGTGACTGCTATCAAAGTTTCCTTGCCCACTGCATAGTTCCAAAGTCCTAAAAGCTAGTACTAGAGCCCTTTCTCTTTGTTTCTTCTCATGGTGAAACCCTGAGGCCTGAATCACTCTTCTCTGAGAGTCTGCATCTTTGCCTTCTCTGTTCATCATCATTCACCAAAAAAAGAAAACCAAGAACAAAATCCTTATCAATGTGACCAAGAAAGAGAAGGATTAAAAATGCTACATTTCAACCAGGAATATACTATTTAAAATTTTGTTTTAAAACCAAACCCAAGGCAGCAGGGCACCAGAGAAACCTACTTGGACCTAGACAACAGGAATCCCAAATCTGCTTCTTTATGCAGATCTAGGAAAGGTCTAAATAACAGAGGGAAAAAAAATATTATATATATATATATATGTGTGTGTGTGTGTGTGTGTGTGTGTGTGTGAGTGTGTGTGTGTGTATGCATACATATATATCATATATACATATACATACATATATTTATATTTGTGTGTATATGTATACATATACACACACACACATACATATATATTTATATTTGTGTGTGTGTGTACACACATATATATTGAGCCAGTCAAATGGCATGGGTCCAATGAGTCATGCCTTGACTAGGCGATTAGAAATTGTAGTACTTCTGAACCTGAAGTACAGTGTTCAAATGCAGCCACTAACTAGCGAATGACCCTGAAAAAATCACCTAATCTCTGTCTGCCTCAATTTTCTCAATTTTAAGAAGAGGGGTAATCTTAGCATTTACCTCCATAGGATAAAATGAAAATTAAGTGGGATGACACTATTAATTACTTTAAATAGGAGCTTAAAAAAATACTCCTTTTCTTCCTTCTTTCCACAATATGCTCCATTTTATCATTTCCATTTCTTTGTTCTTTATACTAGGAATGCCCTTTACCTATCAAAACCTCCTTCACCCAAAACATCTTTTCAAAGTCTAATTCAAATGCTACCTTATCGTGGATACTTTCCTTTCAAAATCCACTTGGTCAGAAAAGACTTCTCTTGGATCATTTATATAGGGTGAGGTAGCCAGCAGAGTTGTTCAATCACTCCTGTTTGCAACCCTTCACACTACAATTAACTCATTACCTGGATAGATTGCCAGTACAAGTGCTTTTTCTTTGTGCTGGGAAATTTCACAAAAGGATCTCTTCTTCTTTCTTTCTTTTCTTTCTTTCTTTTTTTTTTTTTTTTAAGTTTCAAGCCCCCAGCCAAAAACAACCCAACTTGTTTATTCTACTTTATCAAAGAGGACCTTGACATAAGGAAGATGAGGCCATGACATGCAAGTAAATTGGATTTAAGTGAGGGTAGGCTGTGAAAAGTCACCAGCCTCACTTTCTCCTCCAGTACTATCTGGATCCCATGGCAAGATATAAATCAGGAGGACTACAGCTGGACCTGAGTGAAGTGGGAGATGGTTACTTTTTTTAAGTTAAGGTCTTTAGTAGGTTTCAGTTTGATTGAGGCCAGGCTCATTGAATGATTAAGACTAAGTAAGAAATGAGGCAAAGAATGGCCTCTTTTACCTAAGCAAAAAAAAAAAAAATCAATCAGGAGGGGAAGACTTTCAGGGTTTCTGGCCAAAACAGAAACAATTTCTTTTTACAATCACTCTGAGTCAATCAGGGCCCAAACAATGACCAATTGGGGATTGGGCTGGGACCTATTATTGGCCAATTAATGAGAACCAGAGTGATTTGGTTTTAAAGTTAGATTCTTCAGAAAGAAAACTGGATGGTAAACCCCAAGATACCTAGCTAGGTTACAGATATCAAAATTTACATTCCTTTGGGCAGAGTAAGGGAATACCTCAGTGTTGAATATATCTTTCTTCTCCCAGGATGCTCAATTTCCTCCTCCCAGCTGCATTTCCAATAAGTACACCCAGCTAATGCTGTTTATAAAGACAAAGTAAATGTTTAAACCAAAGAAAAGTAAACAGACTTTCTCTGAGACCAGAGAAAAGGTTTCAGGCTTTATTGAGGGAGCCTAAGGGGGGGAGAAAGGAGATAAAGAATTTTAGTCTGGAGATATCAGCTCCACACAACTTCTTATGTATCCTCCAAGTGTCTGGTTTTCAAGTCTGGTGTGCAAGCTTTTGGCCTTGCTTGAACAGATCTAAAAGCCAGCTGTCATGGCTACTCCTCCCGACTTCAACTGGGGCACTGCTGTATTCTTTCAGAATGAGCAGGCACCCTTATCCGAGGACTAGCAGAAGCCTCCCCACTTCTCCCTCAGGGTCTTGACAAGAGAGAAGAACAGACAACTCCCTGACAGGAGGTCAGAGGGCATGGCTGTGCTGACAAGCTAATGTCCTTTAATCTTTAGCTTCTTTTTTTTTTCTACAGCTCTTCCTGGTACACACAAGGGCTGACAAAGAGAATTCAGCACATTCCCCAAATCTACTTCTTTTCTAGCTAGGCCATAAAATAGGGACAATGGAATTTGCTAAACAATCAACAAACAGCTCTGGAATCCACATTTTTCCAATTTTTTGTTTTAAACTCTAAAGTCTTTCCTGCAGTTCAGATAAGAAGATACAGAGACACTGAGGCAATTTGTACTTGGGGGGCAAATTCATTGTCTTTGCTAGATGTTTAAGCTTCTTTCCTGGCCTTTTCATATGCAAATTAGGTACTCAAAGCCTTACACCCTTTGTTGTTCAGTTTTTTCTTTCAGTGATGACCCTATGTTTTTTTTTTTTTTTTTTAGGAATTTTCTCCAGCTAATTTTACAGATGAGAAAACTGAGGCAAACGGAACTTAAGTGACTAAACCAGAGTCAAAGAGATTGTAAGTGTCTAATGCCAGATTTGAACTCAAAAGATGAGTGGTTTAGACTCTAAGTTTTATACACTATGGCACCATTATCTTCTAGCAGCCTTTAGCTATCTTGGAATTGATAAGAGTTCCTCTTATATTGGGAAGGATCTCTAAATGATGAGGTTCAGATCCCTTCGATTCCCAGCCAGGGAACCAAAATGATGAGGGCCAGTGCAGGGCAGACATTTGTGGAAACCCCTTCTGGTCAGCATACATCCTTCATAAAAGAATTTACAAACCGAAAAGTTATACTGGAAAAAAGTTTATTGGCACTGGGAAGTCAGCCTTTGCTAGGAAGACTGACTTCCTTCATAGCAAGGTCGTGACAGAGAGAGAAAGTTCCTAGCAGAGAAATCTGGACAGAGAGGTAAAGAAGGGTGTAGTCCTATTAGGGAAATAGGTGAGAAAGATAAAGAAGGGCTGACACTGAGAAGAAAATGCCTTCTCAGTGGGCAGAGGATCCTCTCAGACAGCTATACCAGGGGAGGTCCCTTGGCCTGGCATGATTCCTGCTTTTAAGTCCTCTGCAAAGAAGTGCCCAGATTGCCCCCTTTTATAATTTGAAACTTTTGCTAGGGGCTGGGAGCAGTTGAAATCAAACCAAAATCTTGGAATTGAATAGAAGTTTCAATTGAATGAAATTACTACCCCCAGGTCTAGATTTACAGTACAATAGGACCACTTACTGGGAGTGGTCAAGCCAATTTTCAGCTCAATAAAAGTCAATAGAAATCTAGATCTCCAGCTTGGGCTGAGTATGAGTGGACCTGGACTCAACTAGTCCCACCAAGATAATAGAATGAAACTACTTAACTTGATTTCCTGGGGTGGGTCTTTCACAGAGGCAAGGGTTCAAGGAGACTCCTTCAAGGAGTTTCTCAAGTCTTTTACCTCGGCTTCCCCCCAAAGTAGAGACAGTTTCAGGGTTCCTCCCATCATTTCTACCTCCTTAAAGTTCAAAATTTTGAGTGGGCTCAATTGTAGGTGAAAATTGAGGTTGTTGTTTGTCCTTCCTTATAGAAGAGGACCATGACATCAGGAAGGTGATGCTATGACTTGCAAGTGAATTGGATTTAAGTGAGGGAGGGCTGTGTAAAGTCACCTGCCTCATTTCTGTTCCAGAATTATCTGGATCCAGTGGCCAGATAGAGAGAAAGATGAATGGGGATGGCCCTAAGTGCAGTGGAAGACTTTGATCTTTTTTAAGGTAAAGTCTTTTCAAGGTCTCAGTTTGATTAAGGCAAGGTCCATTCAGTGATTAAGGCTAAGTAAGAAATAAGGCAAAAAATGCCCTCTGTTACCTATTAAAAAGACAAAAAAACAAACATCAGTATGGGAGAAGAAACCCCTCAGATTTTCTAGCCCAAACAGAAACAATTGTTATTTACATTCACTCTAAGCCATCTGGTCCCAAATAATGACCGAATGAGGTTGGGTCTGAGCCCTGTTGTTGTCAGTCAATGACAGCCAGAATGATATGGGTTTAAGGCATGGTATATAAGAAAGAAATCTAATCGGTAAATCCTAAGATGTCTAGTGTGGTTTTAGCAATCAAAATTTACATTCCCGAGGGCAGAGCACCTGCAGGTAAAGGTATGATACCTTATGTGGGCAAAAGAATAGGAGAGAAGAAAAAATGATGGACAGAAGGAAGGAAGAGAAAAAAGAAAGAAGGAAGGGAGGAGGGAGAGAGATAGGAAGGGAAGGGAAAGGAAGGAAAGGAAGGAAAGGAAGGAAAGGGAAGGGAAAGGAAGGAAAGGAAGGAAGGAAAGGGAAGGAAGGAAAGGAAAGGAAGGGAAGGGAAAGGAAAGGAAGGGAAAGGGAAGGAAAGGGAAAGGAAGGGAAAGGGAAAGGGAAGGGAAAGGAAAGGAAGGAAAGGAAAGGGAAGGAAAGGGAAGGAAAGGAAAGGAAAGGGAAAGGAAAGGAAGGGAAAGGGAAAGGGAAGGGAAAGGGAAAGGGAAGGGAAAGGGAAAAGGAAAAGGAAAAGGCTCAATTTAAACTGGCCAGTTGGCTTCCCAGTAGAACAGCTCCTACTACTCATAATTCATTGTTTGTCTTTGTTCTTGAAGAGGACCATGACATCAGGGAGGTGATGCCTGACTTGCCTCATTTCCTTCTCTGGTGTCAGGTGGATTGGATGGAAGACATAGATCAGGATGCCCGGAGATAAGCCCCACAATTAACCATTCAGAGGTAGCTAGAGGCCATTAGATGACTAGTGAATATATTATCAGACTCAGAATACCAAGGATCTGAGGTCTAGCCCTACCTCAGACAATGAATAGTGGAGGGAAGGAAAAATTGACAAGTCAACAAGCATTTATTGAGTACCTGCTATGTGCTAGATATTCTAAGCTAAACTAGAGATACAAGGAAATGTAAAAACAATCCCTGCACTCCTGGAGCACACAATCTAATAAGTGAGACAGCATGGAAACTATACAAACTATATATGCAAATATATATATATATATATATATATATATATATATATATATATATATATATACATACACACACCAAAGAAACTGGAGGTAATTTCATGAAGTACTTGAAAGTCAAATTACTTCTGGCTCTAAATCTAGCATCCTTTTTACAGAAGCAACTATGAGCATGAAAACCAAATGGGGCAGTTAAGTGGCAGAGTAAATAGAGTACTTGCCTTGGAGTCAGGAGGACCGGACTTCAAAAGGGGTCTCAGATACTTACTAGCTGTATGACCTTGGGTAAGTGACTTAATCCTGATTGTTTCCCTCCACAAAGAAACATCATATCTAAAGTCAGATACACTTATAGTTTGTATCTAGGGTCTGTAGTAAGTATCCTTAAACTGAGTTACATTGTTACTCTCCACTTCAATGATTATATAATATTTTGTATTTTAGTTATTTCTGCTGAGAGCCTTATCCCTCTATCAAACTGTAAACTCCATAAAAACAGGAACCCTATGTTATCTAAATTCTGTATGTCCCTGAATATCTAACAGTTTTCTTGCATTAAACAAGCAAGCAGCAAACCTTTATTAAGTTTCTAATAATTGCCAAGTTTTGCATTAGGTACTAGGAATATGAAGTCTAAAAATCAAATGGTTCTTGCCCTCAAGAAACTTACATTCTATGGGGAATTATCAGATAGTCAATAAACAACCATTTATTTAGCAGCTAGAAAAGGAAATGGCAAAGCATTCCAATATTTTTGCCAAAAACAAAATGGGGTCATGAAGAGTGAGATGCTACTGAACAACACACATAGTAAGCACCATATTAATTCTAACAATTACTGTATTCCAGGCATTGTACTAAGAGCTAATTATATGAAGACAAAAGACAAGATCTACCCTCAAGAAACCCCCAGTCTAATGAATGAGAAGACATGCAAATGGCTATGTATAACAAGTAACATCCATGATTAACTGGTAATTTTGGGAGGGAGGCACTAATAGTTGGGAGAATCAGGAAGCGTTTTTGTATAAAAGGTGATGCTTGAGTTGAGATTTGAAGGAAACAAGGATTTCTAAGAGATGGTAGGAAGAAGAACATTTGTTGAATGGATAGGTGTGTGTATTCATTAAATACAATAAGTTATGTTAAAGTTATGTTAAAACTCTGGACCTCAGAGCAAAATTTTGTCTCCTCATCTTTTGCCAATCCTTCAGGAGTAAGTTGGAAGATGGTGAACATCTATACCGAAAGTTGTTACTTTTGAGAGAATCCTCTACTTGGCAGAAGCTGGTTTAGTAATTCTCCCCAATTAATCTTTGTTTTTGGTTTTATATGCCCAGAATTGTACAATACATGAGATAAGCATATAAAAATTACTTTTTGAATGAATGAACAAACCCCAGGGATATCAAAACCTAAAGAAAATGGATTTGTTCCTGGGGCATCCAAGAAGTTCAGTCTAGAGCAGGACTTATTAAACTTTTTTGTGTGTCATGGATCCCTTTGGTGTTCTGGTGAAGTCTGTGAACTATTCTCAGATTAATGTTTTAAAATTAAATCAAAAGAAATAATATTTAAATAATATTTGGCACAGTGCCTGACACATAGTAGGCAAATGCTTGTTTCCATCTCCCCATTAAACACATAAAATAAAATACATAGTATTAATAGAGAAATCAATTATATTATCAAGCAGTTATCAAAAAAAATTTTTTAAATAAGTTCATACCTAAAAGCTTAAGGCCCTTTAGAATTTTCAGTTGTATTCATCAGATATTTCTGAAATGCTTATTATATGAAAGGCACTGTTTTGGGCATAGGAGGTTTCAGTGTTGGGATTCAGAACTGGCTATCAGGATGATTTCAGAGATGCCTGCAGAGACTTACATGAATTGATGCTAAGTGAAGTGACTAGAACCAGAAGATCATTGTACACAGCAACAGCAAGATTATATGATGATCAGCTCTGATGGATGTGACTCTTTTCAGCAATGAGATGATTCAGGCCAGTTCAAATGGTCTTATGATGGAGAGAGCCATCTATACCCAGAGAGAGGCCTGTAGAAACTGACTGTGTATCAATCTTTTTGTTGTTGTTTGCTTCAATTTTGTTTTCTTTCTCGTTTTTTCCTTTTTGATCTGATTTTTCTTGCGCAGTATGATAATTGTGGAAATACGTATAGAAGAATTGTACGTATTTAACATATATTGGGTTACTTGCTGTTTAGTGGAGGGGGTGGAGTGAAGGAAAAGAAAAAACACAAGGTTTTTCAAGGGTGAATGTTGAAAATTATCTATGCTTATGTTTTAAAAAATAAAAAAAACTTTAATAAAAAAAAAAAAAGAACTAGCTGTCACTGACCTCCGGTTCTATTTATTCCAGCATTGGTTCAAAAGCAAACTACATCCCTTCTCTCTGCCTTAGTGTCCCCAGTAGGAATAGCAGTACTAATCTATCTCACAAAGGGGTGCTGAAAAGATCAATTAGTGTTAGTAAAGTGCTTTGAAAATGTAACATGCTAAATATTAATGGGTCTCTCTTACTGTCGGGAAATGTGCAACATGCAACTTGAACTTTGGTCAGAGAAAGACTGTAGGTGGAGAGAGCAATTCTGAGCATTTAGATTGCTAAATCCTCTGTCGATTTTGAATTTGGTGCTGATGAAAGAGAAATTAAGCCTATAATGCATCTAGGTAGCTGCACAGTTTCATGGAAGGAAACTGCTGAGGGAAGTGTTGAAAAAAAATTTTCACTTCACCAATAAGCAAAACCTGGCACTCCAAGCATTCAGACACATGCCCCCAGTTTGGTGTTATTCTATATTACTTATATAGCTACAGAAGGAGAGCCCTTAGTGAGAACCTGTCAGTTAGCTGAATTCCTGCCTGGCTTTCTATCTCCCTGGCCCCATGGGAAGAGTGATAAAGAAAAATCTACTTCTCTATATCCATTCCTTATCCAAAGTTCTCTGTCCACAATCCTAAATGCCCTCAGCAAGAGGAGAGACTCTTTCTTACCCCAACATACTCTGGAGTATCAGTGAGACATAAGGATGGAAGAGAATCTTATTGTAGATAGAGGTTGAATATAAGCCCAGGGAACCTGGGCAAGAGAAATAGATAAGGAGGTCATGTAACTTTACTCCTACGGGCCTTTTTGTCATCTGAAAAATGAGAAGTTGAGATTAGATGATCTCTTAGAAAAAAGACCCCGTCTATATATATCAAAATTTCATGGCAGTACTGTTTTGTTTCAGTAAAATCTCCATTGATCGAGAAATGGGTAAAAAAGAGCTATAGCTCTGGAGTCAGAAGAATTAGTTTAAATCTGATCTCTGATATTTTTATCTCTATGACCTCAGGCAAGGTGTTAACCTCACTGGGCCTCAGTTTTCTCACTTATCAAATAAGGGGGTTGGACTTCAGAGATCAGATGACCCTTTTAGAGCAGATCTCTAAATGTATGACTCCATAAGTTGTGCTGTATGAATATTATGTAATATTATTGTTCCATTTCTTGGCAGGCTATGCTACTGATTTCTCCAGAAAGCTTTTTATCCTGAAAGATCATTGCAGCCCTGGAAGTCATATCTCAGAAATATCCTTAGTCCCTGTGGTCCCTCCCCATGTTATGCCACAGTTTCCTTTAATTGCCCTGCCCTGCCTCGATTTCCCTGAACTGTTCTGCTTCAGTTTCCCTAAATTGTTCTACTTCAGTTTCCCTGAATTGTTCTACCTCAGGTCCCCTGGTTGCAACCCTCCTTCCTGACTATTAGGACTGATATAAGTTAGGGCCAGCTACTCTAGGATCATAAACTGTAAATATTTAATCTCAGATAAAGGGGAGATCTTCTATTTCAGATATCCTGGCTCCTAAATCCTCCTAAATTATCAAGAATTTATGGTCCTTACTCCCAATCTGTCAGAACCGAATTTATGGTCTGTTCCTGGAAATTCCCGTTCACCAGTGCTCCATCCACCCTTGCCTTTGTTTCTCTGATAGCTGGAGTCTTACAAAAATCGCTGGAATTCTTCATTCACTACTGGATTTTTTGAGATGTGAGTCTAATCCGATCAATTAATCTAAGTTCTCCAATAAAATATTAAAACTCTCTAATGTCTATCTTGCCTCAGTTTCTCTAGCATTACACCCTGATCCTTTAAGGAGACTATCCAGGCCAGTTATGTCTTCCTTTTTCACCTGTCTGTACTATGGACTTCATCATTCCCCCAAACAAAGTAAATTCCTCCCTATTTCCCTCATTTTCTAGTTTCCAAATTTATATTAATCTTCCCTCTACAGGATGTAAGCTCCTTGAGGGCAGGAACTGTTTCCTTTTACTGATATTCCCAGAATTTACCATAGTACTTGGACCATAAAAAATATTTGCTGACTGAATAACCCAATTAAAAATGGAATATAATGAGCACAGAGTAGTATTTGAAGACTTATATGAACTGATGCAAGGTACAATAAGCAGAGCCAGGAAAAGAATGAACACAATACTGTAATAGAATGGTATAAAATTATATAATAGCCAAATTTAGCGCCAAAGAAGAGATATGAGAATGTATCTCTTCTGACAGGGGAGGGCAGGAAGGCTATAGGCATAAAATACTATATTTAATGGTAGCTTTAAAAAAATACATATTGATTTTGCTGAAATGATTTTTCCTTCTTTTTAAATTCTTTGTTGCAAAGATTTGCTCTCTGGGAAAGGAAAAAGGAAAGGTTTCATTGGATAAAAACAAAAAGTATCAATAAAATGTATTTAAAAAAACACATTCAAAAACAATGATCTCTAAGATGTTTCTCTGGCTCTGACATTTTAAAATTCTCTATGTTCTACATATGAGGGAAAATTGAGAAACTTGACACAGACAATGTAACCTGTATGTGGTGTGTGTGTGTGTGTGTGTGTGTGTGTGTGTGTATGTATGTATGTATTAATAGCAAATATATATGGTACAAAGAGAAGTAATCTTAGAGAATCATAGAACCCTGTCTTGGAATTAATTCTAGTGCTGCTATTTCTTGGGCAAATTAATTAATTTCTTTGAGTCTCAGTTTCCTTCTCTGAAATAAGAATAATAATACTTGCAGCAACTATCTCACAGTATTATTATTAGACAAGTGCTTTGTAAATTGTAAAGCAAATGAGATTTTATTACTCAGGCTACCCATCCCCATTAATAATAATAATAGCTGACATTTATATAGGACTTTAAGATTTGAAAAGCACTTTACCTGCATTATCCTATTTGGTCAGTCATCTACGATTGGTATTATCTAAAATGTACAAGTATTCTGCCCAGGTAGTAGTAGTAGGTGCGTAATAAATGTTGTTTGCTGACTAAAACAGAAGGAGAACTAGGTCTCTCTTATTTTCTGACTTCCTGCTTGGTAACTGAATCCAGCTCATGGTAACTCTGAAACATAACTTTAACAAGCAATTTTGGTGAATGTGGCAAGTAGCAGAAACATAGACATCCTGAGCCATTGAGAGAAAGTCCTAGGAGAGTTCAAAAAACTGCCAGAGGAAGCAAAGCAGAATGAGACCAAGTTAAAGTAGAGTTTACCTGATATTTTACTCCAGAGAAAAACACTTGAAGTCAAGAATACTTAAATTCAAATCCAATCTCAAATACTTAGCTTCAAGTCACTTGACTGCTGCATCTGCAAAATGGGCATAAGAAGAGCACTCACCTTCCAAGATTGTCTTGAGAATAAAATGATATAATATTTGTGAAGCACTTTGCAAACTGAAATGCTATATAAATACTAATTATTAAGAAAGTATAGTAGCTTTCTATTTTAATTAATTATCCAATATAAACAGTGTTCATCTCAATTCTATGTAATTGTAGGAATGGAAGTGCTTATAAAAAGTCAATGTAATAAATTTTAACTTTGCATGATCTTTTAAAATCATCTTACATTTTCACACTCTTTGCATTTTGGAGCCCTGAGGGAAACTCTGATCACCCTGCCCTAGTTATGGCTATGCTCTTATGTTATGCCTAATCGGTAATTTTATTATAGGTCATTATTATATAGCTCCATAGATCATACATGCCTTTCAATGGTACATTAGATTAACATGGTCAGGCAATCCCTCAGCAAGTATAGAAGTATACATTTTTAGCTATATGTGGATGCAAGAGACAGCAAAACTATAGATTTCAAGGTCTTTTCTGCCCTGTGATTTTGTGATGCATGAATTACAGGATCTAAACATGTTGAGTTTTTGTACCCTTCCTGCCAAGAGTTTCCTTTTCAGAGTAATTAGTTCCTCACTATTAAAATCCCATACTTACATCTTCCAATTTATCTATGTTTTCAGTATACACCCAAAAGTTAGGAATTCTGGCCCATAGCTTCGAAGGGAGATAAATGCCTGGAGTATTTGAACTTTTTGAGGAGGTCAAAAAAGAAACTCTAATTTGCAACCCTCTTGATGATCAGCTCTTCTCCTGAGCTGACAGCATGCTGCTCATAAGCTCCCAATGTCCCCCGCAGCTGTGGCCTCAGGGAATTCATCATCTCAGGGAGGACAGTAGCCCTGGCCATATATAACTGAAGTACCAGGAGCCAATTCCCTGGGTTTCATTCTGCCTCTCTGTTCTTCACATTAAAGGGGCCCTATCTGACTATTTTTCATGATTTTTCTGCAGTATTGCCTTTCTTCTCAAGTTTTTAACTTTCTCATTGCAGTGAAGAATAACAGAAAAAGCATGTTGGGATGACCAAAGCTCAGAAGTATATGAGAATCTCAAAAAAAAATATAGTGAGGGAAAGATCGATCATCTATCCATCCATTCATCTGTCTGTCTGTCTCTATCTATCTACTCCTTGTTTATTCTCCGTCTTTTTCTATCTACTCACTTATCTCTCTACCTATCCATCTCTATCACTCTCTCTCTCCTTCTCTCTATCTACCTCCCTATCTTTCCATCTCATATCTCCCTCACTCTTTCTCTGTTTCTCTCCCTCCCTCTCTCTGTCTGTCCCTCCTTACTTCCCTCCCTTCCCCATCTCCTATCTTCCTACCTATCTATTTCTCAGTTTCTGTCTACTTACTTATCTACCTATCTATCTATCTTTTAGTCTCCTATCTACCTCTTTCTCTGTCTCTGTCTCTCTCTCTCTCCCCCTCACCCTATTTATCTCTCTCTCTCTCTCTCTCTCTCTCTCTCTCTCTCTCTCTCTCTCTCTCTCTCTCTCCATATCTATCTGTCTGTCTGTATAGATTTGCTTCCTGGTACTCACAATTATGTATGGTCAGAATGAAATTAGGAAGACCGGGGCTCAATTTTACCCTTTGACTCTTACTATCTATGTGACCACAGGCAACTAAATCGCTTAACCTCTCCCTGTCTATGTTTCTTAAAATGGAAAAAAGAGGATGCTGATAGCACCTTCCTCAGAGGACTATTTAAGGCTTAAATGAAATAATGTAGGTAAAGCACTTTGCAGAGTTTTAAACAGGATGGAAATGTCAGTTATTATTATGGTATAATGATAATGAGATTTGAGAATTGTTGTTTTTCCCTTGATCTTCTCCAGCAAGAATAATTGTATTCCTATTGGAAAAGGTAGAATAAGTCATGTAGGGAAGGAATTATGGACCAAGATGGATAGTCTTGGGCTCCTTTATTAAAGCCCAACTTAAATAGTAGACTTTCCATGAAGCCTGCTTTAATCCCTAAAGTGGATAATGATCTTTCCTACCATAAACCAGCAGAGCATTGGATTTCTTCTACACATCTTTGTCAACTTATTTCAAGAGTTTTCTACGAATATGCCATTTCTTTACTCATAAACTCCCTATAGATACAAAATAAAATGTTCCAAGTATTTGAGGTATTTCTTTACATTATGGCTCAGATCTGCCTGTTTAGTTTATATCATGCCCCTACATGGTTTTTTTTTTGTTTGTTTGTTCATTTTTTGGATTTTAGCCAAGCAAGGCTGTTTTCCATTTCCAGTTTCATTTATCTTCTACTATGTCCATATCTTTGTTCATATTACTCTATGATATGTCTGGAATGAATTTTCTTCTCATTAGTTTCATCTCTATGTCTTCATTTAAGGCCTAACTCAAGGGGTATCTCCTCCAGGAAGCCTTCTTTGATTCCCCTAGGTGAAAGTGATTACTCCTTCCTCAAATGTCTCATAGTATTTGCCTGCCCTTTCAGTTATCTCTTTCATATTATAGTTATTTGTGTACTTGCCCTTTCTCCATTAATAAATCTATAAATAGATTATAAATAAATTATTAATTAATAGATGTAGATATAGATTATAGGTAGACAGTTGAACAGACTGAGAGAGACAAAGAAGGAGAGAAGGAGGGAAAGAGAGAAAATGAGAGAGAGAGAGAGAGAGAGAGAGTTAGTTGCCATTCAGTTGTTCGATCATGTCTGACTCTTTGTAACTCCACTTAGGGTTTTCTTGACAAAGATAAGATACTGGAGTGCTTTGTAATTTCCTTCTTCAGCTCATTTTACAAATGAGGATATCAAGCACTTACCATGTGCCAGGCATAGCACATTGAGAGCATGGCTTGTTTTCTACCTGTCCTTGCATTCCAAGTGTCCAGTCACAAGGGAATGTGGTAGGTGGTTAATACACTTTTTAAATTAAATTAATTCATTGGTGTTGTTGCCAACATTTTCAGTATAGATTTCAGAACCTTCACACCTTAGGAGAAGATTAAATGAACAGCAGTTCCTTAAAAAAAAAATTAATTACCTTTTGCTCATCTTCTCCAAACATAGCTAAGTTGGTCTTTGGACAACAGATGATCTGTTGATGATCTCCAAGGTCTTTTACAATTCTAAGACTATGGTTCCATGATCCAGGTCTTCTATTCAAAGTCTTTACTTCCTAGTAAAAGTACCTGAGAACTTGACTTTGGCGACCAGTAGATTTATAAGCTTCTTGAGGATAGGGACTGGTTTTCAAATGAGATAATGTATGTAAAACTCTATGTAAATTTGAAGTTTCTCTTATTGTATGGACATAATCACCTTATTCTCTCTCTCTCTCTCATTAGTTCATATAGAAATGGTTCTGGAACAATTGCTTCCTTGTTTTTTTATAATTTAATCATATAATTATGATTTCTTGTAATTTTATAATATAATTATACATTTTCTTCTAATGATCTGTGGACAGTTATACAGGTGAATTCAACAGTTGCCATTAGGGACTAAATTTTTGATAAATATTGGGATATGGAGGTAGATAGAAAAATAGATAGAGTGTTGGGCCTGGAATCAGGAAGAACTGAGTTCAAATTCAGCCTCAGATACTTCCTAGCTACATGACCCTGGGTGAGTTTGCCTCAGTTTGCTCACCTATAAAATGAGCTGAAGAAAGAAATCTTTGCCAAACAACAACTAAAAAAACCCAAATGGGGTCATAAAGAATCAGACACAATGAAAAAATTACTGAACAACAACAACATTGACATGTAATCTTAACTTCTCCATGTTCACTAGAGGTAACATACTCTAATAGCAGTTAGGAAGATAGATATGATATGTCCCTCCTCCCCGTGTCCACACATTTCTCTCTGGGCCACAGATCTAGAGTTGAAAGGAATCTTAGGCCATATCTGGTGCAACTTTCCCATTTTACAAATAAATAAACTGAGCCCCAAAGAGATCAAATGGCTTGCCCAACATCACACAAGTAGTGAATAATTATAACTATTGGGTTTATATGTCTTGAAAGGTTTTCCTTCCATATTTTCTGGAATATATGATTGGAGGGTGGAGTCCTCCTCCCAAAACCTACACTTAAAGAGGGTATCTAGACTAGCTATTTCTTCATTTCTTCTTTCTTTCCCCCAGCATCCCTTCTCTCTAAGCTAGGAATCTTCTTCTTTTCTCCCCTTTTCAATTTCCTTTTTCATATTGTCTGCCCAATCCTTCCCCTTGAAATAAAAGCTCCTTGAGGACAGGAATTGTTTTTCTTTTTGCTTGTGTTTGGATGCATAGTGCTTTTTAACAGTATCTGGCACATTAAAAAAAAAGCTTAATACTATTTGTAATATCATCCATTAAAAATACTGTTTTTAACTTTTTATGGGTCAGTGTTCTTTCTGGGAGATGCTGCTGCTGCTGCTGCTACTATTGTTGATGCTGATACAGATGTTGATGTTGGGGTAATTATTGCCTTTGTATCTCCATGCCTAGCACAGAGTACAGACTCAAAGAATCATAGATTTAGGGTTGTAAGAGATGTTGGAAGTGATCTAATTCAATCCCTTCATTTTCCAGATGGGGAAACCGAAGCCTAAAAGATTTGAAGTGATTTATCCAAAGTTACATAGGTAGTTAAGTGGAAGAACTAACTAATATTCAAACCTATATTCCTTGATACTGGTGATCTTTCCGCTGATCTCTGCTAAATTGAACTGAATTGAAACAACCTTGTAGAAACTTTTCTCTCTTTGATTTTATTTTTTGGTGTAGTTGCTTTTCAGGGTGGTTGTGAGGAACAAATGAGATAATATTAGTAAAAACTCTTAGCATGGTACTTGACACATAGTAGGCTTTATATAAATGCTGATTCCTTTTCCATTTCCCCCTTCTTTTCATGTTTCTTTCTAAGCACTGCATCTTATCTAAATTTTATCTCTTTCTCTCATGATTTCTAGAACTGTGTGTTCTCTATTCAATAAGGGGTTAATAGATATTTATGAAATTGAATTGAATAGTATGAGAACATTTAGTCATTTTAATGATTTCTGGTGTTCAGGTCCAGATAAATTATAGCCTAGAAGGTAAAGGAATCTGAAGATTAGCTCTTAGGGCTACTTTTAGTATTCTCTAAGGAATCCTTGAGAATGGGAAATGTGCCAGAAGATTAAAGATGCACATATGTTGTTCTAATTTTTAAAAAGTATAAAATAACAGATTTTTTTTTAAATGGCAAAATCAATTCCTGACAAATTAAACAAATAATGAATGCAACATTTATGTAGCTCTTTGAGTTTTGCATAGTGCTTTATGTATGTTATCTCATTTGGTGCCCCAGAATCTCTGTAAGGTAAATGCTATTTATTTTACAGATGAGGAAACTAGAGAGGGGTTAAAAGATACTTGAGCAAGTACCTGACAAGAAATTTAGAATGGTTTCTCAAATAAGAAGTTAATAAATATTTGGGGATGGGGAGGAGAAGGAGGAGGGAGAACACAATTATTAATCATTAGGAGAAAAAAGAGATAATGTACATAAAGTACTGTGTAAATCATACAGTTCTATCCACATGCCAATAATTATTTTTCAGTGTGGGAAGTGGCAGTGGTCTGTAGCTGATTTCAACTGTGTAGAGAATTCCCAATGGAGAAATTACCTCCACCAAAGCAAAGAGAAAACTCTTTGGTGACTTAAAGAGTTGCCGAGGATACCAGAAGAGATAAATATATTGTAGTTCATCACTGGCCTAGTATATATCAGAGATGACTTGAACCCTGATCTTCCTGATTCTGGTGCTGATCCTCTATCCACTTTTACATGCTGCCTTGTTTATTATTACCATCCCAATTTTTATTAATACTGGTTAGCATTGCCATACTTCAGTTTCTTATTTTAGTATGATTACAGGCATCTTAATCTCAGAAATCAATCAATCAATAGCACATCCTTTCCTAGATACAAATGAGTCTACTCAGAGTATTGACTACTTTACAAGGCACTAAGTGATCTAGTGCTTACCCATTGCAAGGTAGCTAGAAGAAACTCGGGTGCTGGGAAGACCAGAGTGAGGAAGATCTCAGGTTAAATCTGGAATCTGAGACTTACTCTCATGTGACCTAGGAAAAGTGAACAAGTTTTTTTCTTGTTCACTTGTGCCTGCCTTTTCATGACCCTATTTGGGGTTTTCTTGATGAAGATTCTAGAATCATTTGCCATTTCTTTTTCCAGGTCATTTTGCAGATGAGTAAACTGAGGCAAACAGGGTTAAGTGACTTGCCCAGGCTCATGCAGCAAGTAAATGTCTGAGGCCAGAGTTGAAGTCAGGAAGACTCATTAGGTTATTGCTCTGACTCTAGGTTTATTGCTCTATACTGTACCACCTATTTGCCCAAGTTAACAAGCATTTATTAATTGCTTTACCATTTGCTAGATACTATGTTAAATTCCCGGGATACAATGAAACATAATAGTCCCTACTCTCAAGAAACTCACATTCCAATGGAGAAAACAACATGAAAAATTGTGCATACCTGATATAAACAGTCTCAATAAAGATAAATTGAGAGAGAAGATGTCAGATTATGTGTGTAGGTAGGGGGAGGTCATAATGAAAGAGACTGAGAAAGGCTTCCTGCGGAAGGTGGGATTTGATATTAGTCTTAATGAAAGTCAGAGAAGCTAGAAAGTGGAGGTGAGGAAGAAGAGTATCTCGAGCATAGGAGATAATCTAGAGTGAGGGCCTAGAGAAAGCAAGAGAGAATGGGTTCAAGTGATAAGTCTTAGTGGGAAGGAAAAATACCTTCTTTCACTATGACTAGGAGGGAAGGTGGATAGAGTGACTGATGATGCTGAGAAGTTTTGAGGAAGGGCAGAAGGATCACGCTGAATGCTTTTATTTCTCAGGGAAGTAAAGACTAGGCCATCCACTATAAATGTAAAGAGTAGGAGGCCAGTTGGGGTAAAAGGAGAGAAGAAATGTTCAGAACAGTCATTGTAGGAAATGAGATAGGGAATCGATAAAGGCAGAAAAGGATTGTCAAACTGCGCCATAGCCTCAACTAAGGTTATATGCCATAAATTTTTACTGGTTGAAATCAAGTCAATTTTGTGATTTTCTCCAGGGATGATCCACAGCCCTGTGAGGAACAGAAAAAATTCTAAGTGGTGGAAGTTACTCAGAAGATAAGAATTTGTAGACCAGGTTCAGCAAAAGCATGGGGCAAGGGATTCTGGGATAGTTGCTAGTGAAGTAAAGTTCTCAGTACTTCACACGTGTTCTGTGCATGGTAGATACTTAATAAATGTGGGTTTTTGAATGAAAGTGGGATCAAAACTTCAGGCAGAGGTGAGGAAAACTAGAGTATAGGGAGATGGACTGGGAAAATAAAGATGGGGCAGAGGCAGGAAGGAACTGAAGGTTATAACAAAGTCAAAGAGCAGACCGAGTGTGAGGAAATGAGAGAAGGAGAAGTTTAGATGGGTGCTGGGCTGAAAATCAGTAATACTCATCTGCCTGAGTTCAAATCTGACCTCAGGAACTCTCTAGTTATGTGACCTTGGGTACATCATTTAACCTGTTTTATCTCAGTTTCTTCAACTGTCAAATGAGCTGAAGAAGGAAATCACAAATCACTCCAGTATTTTTGCTGAGAAAACCCCAAAAGGAGTAATGAAAAGTCAGACAAAACTTTTAAAAAATGCTAAACAAAAAAAAAAATGAAGCATGGAGAATTCTGAAGATCTACATCATAGCAACATAGTTATAGAGTATTTAGAGGCCCTGATGAGTTGGAGCCAACTTTTTGAGAGCCAGTAGTTACATTTTCAAATTGTGAGCATTTATGCCTTGTAAGCCAGGGTGTGATTTATTGTTTGGTTGGTTATCTAGACTTAAAAGTGCTGAGATGCAAATAAACTTAATAGTGCATCCTACATAAAAGTTTTCTCCCTGGAGAGCTGGTTGTTTAACATTTTACCAGCATATCTCTGGCTAGAGGTCATCTAGAACAATCTCTTCATTTCACAGATGAGGACATCACAACCCAAAGAAAAGTACTTTACCCAAGGTTATACAGGTATTAAATAGTGGCAAAGCCAAGAAATAAACCCAAGTCTGCTGACTTAAAATCCAGCATCCCCTTCCCTCCTTATCACTCTGCCACTTGGAGTACAGCAGTACAAGAGGATATGGTTGGGATTGGACTAGGACAGTAGGATCAAACTCAGATAGAAATATGGAAACACTAAACCATACATAATGCCAACAGGCAGCATAGTGACTTACAGCTACATTTAAATATTACCAACATTTCATTCTTTTTAATTTATTTTGCTAAATATTTCCCAACTACATTTTAATTTGGTTTGGCTGCACTCAGGAACATTGCAGGCTCTGTCCAGTCCCAGAGCTGCGTGGTTGACACCTCTGGTATAGTGCATCCATTAAGAAGTAATTGTTCTACTGTACTCTGCGCCAGTCAGACCACATCCATCAATGAATCAATCAATCAATAAGCATTTGTTAGAGAACTTCTCTGTGCCAAGCCCCTTGCTAGGTGCTAGGAAACCAGAGACAAAAACCAACTAATCCCTGCTCTAAAGGAGCTGATGTTCTCTGGAGGGAATCAACAATGTACACACAGAAGTCCATCCATGGAACCCCTTTAAGCTCCAAGGCTCTTTATCCCACTCCCATTCTCATCAGTGAGACTTGTGTGCCTAGAGCTTGGCTACATCTCTCTTTCAGGATTCTAGAAGCAGCCCCTAACCAGGGGTCCTCAAACTTTTTAAATAGGGAGCCTGTTCATTGTCCCTCAGACTGTTGCAGGGCCAGACTACAGTAAAAACAAAAACTTTGTTTTGGGGGCCTTTCAATAAAGAAACTTCATAGGCCTGGGTGAGGGGGATAATCGTCCTCAGCTGTGGTATCTGGCCCGTGGGCCATAGTTTGAGGACCCCCACTAAGCAGTCAGAGGTTATTCTCTAATGGCATTGACTCAAACCTCCAGAGTGTGTTTTACTACAAGATTATTAGCTGAGAATTATTTAGCCAGAAGCTTTTAGAAAGGGATATTTTCTAAGAGGTATGGTAAGAATAGGAAACATGAAGAATCTGCACACCCCAAAATACAAACAGAGTTCTGGAGAAATGAGCTGCAGCTCAGAGAGTATCTGTGGCAAAGTGGTAACACACAATTTCTGGTTCTTGGAAATCTCTTTTTTTTTATTTGTGGAGTGCCAAAGAATATTTCTTTTTTATAATTCAGTCATATCTGACTTTTCATGACTTTATTTGCAGTTTTCTTGAAAAAGTTTCTGGAGTAGTTTGCCATTTCCTTCTCCAGCTTCACATGAAGAAACTGAGGCAAAACAGATTTAAGTGACTTGCCCATGGTCACACAGCTTCTCAGTGTCTGAGGCCAGATTTGAACTCAACAAGCTGAATTTTCCTGATTCTAAGCATCATACTCTATCTACCTAGCTATCTCAATATTCCCTTTAGAAAGGTGAGTATTTATCCATTCTGTTCTTAGCTAAATCTAGACACTGTTCCTAACTTCTGCTGTCAGTCAATCAACAATCATTTATCAAAACCTTACTATATGCTAAGAATTATGCTTTAGCACTGTAGGTATCCATAAAAGCAAAAAGTCCCAGCCCTCAAAGAGCTCACATTCTAATGGGAGAAAACAATATACAAGAGAAATCTGGAAAAAAAGAATAGGACTGAGGAGGAAGTTATCCCAGCTCTGGAGAGTATGATGGAGTAGTTTGCATTGCAGCCTTATGAGAAATGAAGAAATGGCTGGCCTGAGATTCCTTAAACAAAGGTCCTTTAGGCATCATCCTTTCTGAAGAAGGGTCACATGAGCTTAGAGGTCTCTTGAGGAATGAATTCCAGGACTGAACTGATCTTCCAAAAAGCGTTTTCTGGGGGCATACTGGGAGAGTCAGGATTACTGTTCCAGAAGAATGATACTAAGTTTACTACTTCCCAGGTGCTGGTGGGAAGTCCAAAATCCTTCAGACTCTTCTTAACTCACAAGGTCCTCTTCAACAAAGTGGTAGGGCTGGGAAAGAAGGCCCAGCCAAGGTCAATGCTGAGGTCGAACAAGTTCAGACAGTTCCTCCTCAGGGGTATTCTGAAGAGCCACACTTGCTTTAATTTCTGGAATGACTTCCCTCTTAACTTGATCAATAATTTATAGATGACCACTGGGTCATGGCCAAATTGCTTCAGCCTATCCAAACATGATTCCTGTGCAGAAGCACTCCATTTCTGAAGGACTCTTCATACTTAGGCTGAAAGCCAATTGTAGTTTGATTGAGACCTGTTCTCATCTAATTAAGGTCATCAAGACTAAAATGACGCACAGTGATTTTGATATCACGCTTACACAAACGCTGTTCATATAAAATACATACAAAAAGAAGACAAGGTAAAGTTCCAATGGTCTTGTGATGAAGAGAGCCATCTGTACTCAGAGAGAGGACTATGGGGACTGAGTGTGGATCACACCAGAGTATTTTCACTTTTTTGTTGTTATTTCCTTGCAATTTGTTTCCTTTCTCAATTTTTCTCCTTTTTGTAATGATTTTTCTTGTGCAGCATGATAATTGTGGAAATACATATAGAAGAGTTGCACGTCTAATATATATTGAACTGCTTGTTGTCTAGGGGAAGAGGTGGAGGGAAGGAGAGAGAAAAAAATTTGGAACACAAGGTTTTTCAAGGGTGTGAATGTTGAAAATCATGCATATTTTGAAAAGTAAAAAGCTTAGAAAAATGCAAGAAGCAGAAGGGAAAAAGAACTGCATTCCAGACTGTGAAAAGGCACAAAGGTGAGAGACGGACCATCAGTGGTTAGGAACCTCAAGGACATTGTGTTCAGCCCAGTAGGCACATGAATTAGCACATTAGTAGTGTCCAGGCTTGGGTGACTGGGAGAGTGAAAGATGAAGGAACCAATTCATCTGAAGGATGATGAAGGGCAGCTAGGTGGCATTGTGGATAGAGTGCCAGACCTGTAGTCAACTTGACTCATCTTTCTGAGTTCAAATCCCAGCATCAGACACTTACTAGCTATATGACCTTAAGTCATTAAACCTTGTTTGCATCAGTTTCCTTAACTATAAAATGAGCTAAAGAAGGAAATGACAAACTACTCCAGTCAGTATCTTTGCCAAGAAAACACCAACAGAATCAAGAAGAGTCAGGCACAATTGAAAAATGACTCAGCAACAACAACAGAAAATTAGGTATGATTGGCTATCTTCAATTATTTAAAAAAAAACAAACCTGTCACACAGAAAAAGGAGCAATAATAATAACAACAACTAGCATTCACATAGTTCTTTAAGATGTGTAAGCATTTTACAAATATCTCTTTTTATTTTCACAATACCTCTGGGCGTTAGTAATAAACCTTAATTTTACGTATGGAGACACTGAGGCTGATAGATGAAATGACTTGCTAATTAATTAATGTCTTGAACTCGGATCTCACAGATTGCAGGGCAGAACTCTACCCAGCTGCCTGCATGGCCTTAGAGGGCTAAATTAGGGCAGAGGGCTGGAAGATCATTAGGAGACAGGTTTTAGCTCAGGATAAAAAAGATATTGTTGATAATTAGAGCTGTCCAGCAATGAATGCCACGTGAAGCAATGAGAACACCCTGTTATCATAGGTAAGCAAGAAGAGGCTATTTGTCAGGACTACTATAGCACAGATCCATTCCATGACTGGAAGGTTAATCTCCAAGACTCTCTTGAATTCTGACGTTCTATAGCTTTGTATGCAGTAGGTGGAAGACTGGGCTGGTTTTGCCTTAATGCCAAAGATGGCTACTTAGTATGGCACTGTGTGTGCACAATGAATAAGGTACAGGTTTCCTGAGACGCATGGGCCTGATGCACTTTGGGGTATTGTTGCTGTGGAGCCTCCTGGCTACACATATACTGGCCTGTTGCTTCCAGATCTGCTCAGAGCCCTGGGGCAGCTGGCATTGATTTTGTTTGTTTCCTTAGAAAGAACAGTATTGATCGACTGCACTGTGAAACCTGGCTCCTAGGTCCTGCAGTTCCAACAAACAATTCCCTTGTCTTCTACATCCACTTCAAAGTCTCCTAGATTTTCCATTCTATTGAGTCCAGCTTGCAGTTAAGTCTCCTCGTGCTAGATATCACCATTTCCACCTCCCAGTCCTGCAAGTAAAGATCCTTATTGGGGTCATTAACACAATTTTGCAGTTGGAAGTCATCTCTAATGATATGACAAAGGTTCTAATGGTTGGTCAACAAACTGTGAAATCACAACCAGTCTGTGGGGGGAAAATTGTACAGTAGGTAAAGTATAAGCTTTCTACTTTCTCTTCCTCCAGTCCCTCTGTCCTTTCTAATCCCCAGGTCCCTGGAAGACTGAGGCCCTCCCTGAACCTTCTTGTGTTCCAAACAGCTCTTAGGTGAGAAGTTCCTTTAGCGAAAAGAACATTGGATTCTGGAGTTGTAGGACCCTAGGTCTGCTGGGGAGGCAGTTAGGTTGTACAGTGGATAGAGTGCTGGACTTGGAGTCAAGTAAATCTGAATTCAAATCCAGTCGCAGACATTTACTAGCTATATTACCCTGGGCAAGATATATTATATCTTTTTGCCTCAGTTTCCTTATCTGTAAAATGAATTAGTGAAGGAAATGGCAAACTACCCGAGTATCTTTGTCAAAAAAAAAAAAAACAAACCCAAATGGGATAACAAAAAGTTGGACACTGAAATGACTAACAACAACAATCCTTACTACATGTATAATCTTTGGTGACTGACATCACTTTTATAAACTCGGACTCATCTGTAAAATGAAGAAATTGGATTAGATTGCTCTTAAGTTTCCATATCTAATTCCCTTGTTTTATGATTCTTCTCATTATTCAAACTTATTTCGCCTCTGTTCTGTTCTAGTTTGGATCAGGTCATCTATTCTAAAAAAACTAACATCCATGAGTACAGATATTAACAGGTTAATTATGATTCCTTCCAATCTTCTCTGCATGCCCTGCCTCTTCCCCAAATACACATATACCCTCCTGCAATAATAAGGGATTTCTAAAAGCAATGGCTCGACTCAAAGCTCCTACATTAATGGTGACATCTGAGATCCAGATTTGTTTTCAATAGGCTGCCTCTGGCTTAGATGTATTCTTTCCTTGGCCTCCATGCACTCTCTTTTCAAGAATCTTCCATTCTAAAAACTGTCAATCCCAGGTTGAAGAAGGGCATGGACTTTCTAACCAATTCCTAGCATCTCCCTTCCTGTGACGACAGAAATGGGTAATCAATCAGATTTTTCTGCAGGGAACTTTCTCCCCCATCTTCTCCCTATAAACGCTTCCCTTCATCTTGGAGTTACTTGGGGTAGAGGATGTAAGCCAGGCAAAGTAGGAGAAATGAACAGAGCTTTGTGTAACTGGTCTGTGATTTCAGAAGGCAACTTCTAGCAGCTTTGTTGTCAAATCATGAAGCTATTAAGTGGTTCAATAAAGTACTGAAGGTGTCTGGGAGACTCAAGTTCAAATACTACCTCAAACATTTATTAGCTGTGTGATCCCATGCAAATTATTTAACCTCCTTGAATTTCAGTTGCCTCATTTGTAAAATGTGGGAATTGTACTATCAGTCAATCAAACAATCAACATTTATTGCCTACTGGATCCCAGGCTCTGTTGTAAGAACTGGGAATACAGAAAGAGGCAAAATACAATCCCTATCCTCCAGGAGCTTACTATAATGAGACAATTAGATAAGTAAGAAAAAATATATAAACAAACAAGCTAAATATAAGATAAATAAAAAATAATCAATAGAGAGAAGGCACTTGAATTAAGAGAGATTGAAGAAGGCTTCCAGTAGAAGGTAGGATTTTATTTTATTTATTTATTTTTCTTTTTTTTTTCTTTTTTTTTTAATACCTTTTATTTACAAGTTATACGTATGGGTAATTTTACAGCACTGACAATTGCCAAACTTTTTGTTCCAATTTTTCCCCTTCTTCCCCCCACCCCTCCCCTAGATGGCAGAATGACCAGTACATGTTAAATATATTAAAGTATAAATTAGATACACAATAAGTATACATGACCAAACTGTTATTTTGCTGTACAAAAAGAATCGGATTCTGAAACATTGTACAATTAGCCTGTGAAGGAAATCCAAAATACAGGCAGGCAAAAATATAGGGATTGGGAATTCAATGTAATGGTTCTTAGTCATCTCCCAGAGTTCTTTCACTGGGTGTAGCTGGTTCAGTTCATTACTGCTCCATTGGAACTGATTTGGTTCATCTCATTGTGAGGATGGCCAGGTCCATCAGAACTGATCATCATATAGTATTGTTGTTGAAGTATAGAATGATATCCTGGCCCTGCTCGTTTCATTCAGCATCAGTTCATGTAAGTCTCTCCAGGCCTTTCTGGAATCATCCTGTTGGTCATTTCTAACAGAACAATAATATTCCATAATATTCATATATCACAATTTATTCAGCCATTCTCCAATTTATGGGCATCTATTCAGTTTCCAGTTTCTGGCCATTACAAAGAGGGCTGCCACAAACATTCATGCACATACAGATCCCTTTCCAGAAGGTAGGCTTTTAGTTGGAAGTTAAAGGAAGACAGAGGAGATCGGTAGTTGGAGCATTCCAGGCATGAAGTACAGCTAGAGAAAATGTCTGGAGCAGAGAGATATTGTTTGTGGACAGCCAGGAGGCCAATGTCACTGGATTGAAAAGTACATGCTAAAGAATGAAATTATTAATAAATTAGAGGAACACAGGATAGTTTACCTCTCAGACCTGTGGAAGGGGAAGGACTTTATGACCAAAGCAGAACTAGAGATCATTACTGATCACAAAATAGAAAATTTCGATTATACCAAACTGAAAAGTTTTTGTATAAACAAAACTAATGCAGACAAGATTAGAAGGGAAGCAATAAACTGGGAAAATATTTTTACAGTCAAAGGTTCTGATAAAGGCCTCATTTCCAAAATATATAGAGAATTAACTCTAATTTATAAAAAATCAAGCCATTCTCCAATTGAAAAATTGGTCAAAGGATATGAACAGACAATTCTCAGATGAAGAAATTGAAACTATTTCTAGTCATATGAAAAGATGCTCCAAGTCATTATTAATCAGAGAAATGCAAATTAAGACAACTCTAAGATACCACTACACACCTGTCAGATTGGCTAAGATGACAGGAAAAAATAATGATGATTGTTGGAGGGGATGTGGGAAAACTGGGACATTGATGCATTGTTGGTGGAGTTGTGAACGAATCCAACCATTTTGGAGAGTAGTTTGGAACTATGCTCAAAAAGTTATCAAACTGTGCATACCCTTTGATCCAGCAGTGTTACTACTGGGATTATATCCCAAAGAGATTATAAAGAAGGGAAAGGGACCTGTATGTGCACGAATGTTTGTGGCAGCCCTTTTTGTAGTGGCTAGAAACTGGAAACTGAATGGATGTCCATCAGTTGGAGAATGGCTGAATAAATTGTGGTATATGAATATTATGGAATATTACTGTTCTGTAAGAAATGACCAACAGGATGATTTCAGAAAGGCCTGGAGAGACTTACACGAACTGATGCTGAGTGAAATGAGCAGGACCAGGAGATCATTATATACTTCAACAACAATACTATATGATGACCAGTTCTGATGGACCAGGCCATCCTCAGCAACGAGATCAACCAAATCATTTCTAATGGAGCAGTAATGAACTGAACTAGCTATGCCCAGAAAAAGAACTCTGGGAGATGACTAAAAACCATTACATTGAATTCCCAATCCCTATATTTATGCACACCTGCATTTTTGATTTCCTTCACAAGCTAATTGTACAATATTTCAGAGTCTGATTCTTTTTGTACAGCAAAATAACGTTTTGGTCATGTATACTTATTGTGTATCTAAGTTATATTTTAATATATTTAACATCTACTGGTCATCCTGCCACTTAGGGGAGGGGGTGGGGGGGGGGTAAGAGGTGAAAAATTGGAACAAGAGGTTTGGCAATTGTTAATGCTGTAAAGTTACCCATGTATATATCCTGTAAATTAAAGGCTATTAAATTAAAAAAAAAAAAAAAAAAAAAAAAAAAAAAGAAAAGTACATGCTGGGGAATAATGTATAGGAAGATTGGAAAGGTGGGCTTTGAATACCAGAGTTTAATTCTGGAGGTGATAGGGAGCCAATGAAGGTTATTGAATAGGAGCACTCAAAGTCGCCCTTTAGTTCTAAATCCTCCTATGGTCTAAAAATTATTGCATCTAAAGTCCATCAACAAAGACCCAGTTTTATCTTTGCCTAAACCCCTCTTCCCTTGTCCTTGATCCCCCATACTCCAACTTCTAGATAGCTCAGGTTAAGTGTGGTGCCATTCCTTGTTTGAGCTAAAATATGCCTGTAATAAAGGTTTTTTAGCATCACTGGCCAGTTTGGCACTTTTGTGAAAGTCTCTAAATCCCAAAGCAGCTGCAACAGACTGGGACAGAGTGTTAATGGATTTATAGACTTGGAGAACCTTTAGTTCAATGGCCCCCTTCTTGCCTCTAAGGCATTTTATAGACAGGAATACAGAGTTTCAGATGCCTTCTTTGACAGGCTCAAGATGAGAAGTTAGGGACAGAGATCCCTGGTTCCCTAACTCCCAAACCAGTTGTGTTTCTCCTATATTCTGCTGCCTCAATGCTCATAAAGTATGACTATTATCCTCCAGCTATAACTAGACTATTCACTAACCTCCTACTTTTCCATTTTATCGCGCTTGTTCACAAAGTTTTTTATGCCTGAAATTCCTGTCCTTCACCTCCCACTTAGTCACTTTCTCTCCCTCTGTTGATATCTTAAACTTTCTTTGAGACCCAGCTTTAAATGCAACTTCCACCAAAAAAACCCTAAAATTGGAGTCCTCTTCATCTCTGGGGCTTACACAGTCTTTTCTTCAGCCCTCTTGGTCAATTGCTATGTTTTATTTTGTCTAAAGAGGATGTCATCTTTGTCATGGTAACAGAAATTGTGGAAGAGGCTATTCTTAAGAGTCTTCTTAGAGTTTTTTGGCTCTCCAAGGTAATTTGCACAAAGTCTGGCCCACAATAGGTGCTTAATAAATGCTTGCTGATTTATGTAGTTTGGTACTAATAATTGAGAGATGTAATAGGAGCTGAAAAAGCAAAAAGAAACAGTCTTAAGAAAGACTCCTTATCATATGTGATCAGTGTGAGACCAACAATCAACAACTCACTCAATCTATTGATATTTCTAAAGGCTAGAATTATTAGACACTGATAAAGAAAGGCAAAAACTGTTCTTACCTTCAGATTGAGTACATTCTCATAAATAATACAACATAAAATTAAATAGGTACATACAAGATACATTTGGTGTAAATGGAAGATAACCTTAAGGTACCTCTAGAAGATCCATAAGAAGACAGACTTTGGAAGCTGCTGGAATAGGGAAAAGCAACCTGAAGTGAAGAGAAATGTGACTCAGTTATCCCCACTTAGAGTAAAGTCATGGGACCTTCCACTGAGAAAGGTGAATCTATAAGCCTTTCTGGGTATGCACTTCAGTAAATTTGAGGGCATAGTTCCAAATTACTTTCCAGAATGCCTAATGAACATTAGTTTTATCAGGATGTGCTGGGAAGGAGGCCCCGAATTCTCCTTCATTGGCACATGATATTTGTAAAGTATTTAGCATAATGTCTGGCACGTGTTGTTGTCATCTCAGTCATGTGCAGCTCTTTGTGACCATTTGTGGTTTTCTTGGCAAATACATTGGAGTTATTTGCCAATTCTTTCTCCAGTCTATTCTTACAGATGAGGAAACTGAGGCAAACAGGATTATAAAACTATAATCATAATTCTATGCCCAGGATCATAGAACTAAGAAATATTGGAGACTGGATTTGAATTTCTAAAGAAAAATTTTCCTGATTCTAAGCCCAGTACTCTATCCCCTGAACCACCTGGATACCCATATGCCTGACATATAGCAGGTGCTATATAAATATGTATTCCTTTCTTTTTTCTCCTGTGGGATATTTTACTTACTTATGTATGGGGGTTCTGATAGTGCTTCTACTGCTTGACTTTCCTGTTATTTATATTGTTAGTCTATTCCAATTAAATAACTTGCCTTTGATTTACAATTCTTGCCTATTCTATTAATAGATTATATACTATATAGAGGCCATATCTTACCCTTATATTTAACCCAGTATCCATTGGGAATTCCAAAACGAATAGAACATGAATGTTACATTTGTATTATAATTATGTAACTGTGGAGGGGCTGGGTCTCATTTATCTTTATATCTTGCTCAGAGCTTAGCATAATATAGATGGTAAAAGTGGGAGCTTTAATCAACTAACAAGAATTTATTAAACTCCTATATTCGAAGCCCTGTGCTTGATGCTAGTACAATTAGCTAATTGCAAATTCAGAAGCACAACTGACCCTATCCTCCAGGAGTTTACATTTTAATGGGGGAGACACCACACATATATAGACACATAAGAACACAATACATGTTTCTACAGGTACATAGGAAATAAAAGTAACATCAGGGGAAGGGAAGGTCCTAGAACCTGGAGGGAGCAGAAAGGTCCTTTGGGAGGGTAACATGTTGTGGAGACCAAAAGTTCCAAGAGGCAGTGGTGAAGACAAAATGCTTTTGAAGCATGAAAGACAGCCTCCAGAAGCAAGAAATGTAACATTGTGGATGAGGAACACCAAGAAGGCCAGTTTGGATGGATTATCTAATGTATGGAGGAGGCTAATGTTGTACTAAAGCTAGAAAGCAAGTATGGGGCCAGCTTGTAAAGAAGTTTTCATTCCAAATAGAAGGGTTTATATTTGATCTCTCAGTTGATATAGGGAGCCACTGAAGTTTATTAAGTGGGAGGGAATGATGTGGTCAAGTCTTTTCAGGAATATCACTTTGACAGCTATGTAGAAGATTGAAGAGGGGAGAGATTTGAAGGAATTGGAAGCTATGTCAATTGTCTGGGGGAGGGATAAAAAGAAGTTGAACTAGGATTGTGGTTCTGTGAGTAAAAGGAAGAGGGTGTACATGAGACATGTTGTGGAGGTTATATGGCAATGATAATTATGTGTGGGATGAGTGGCAATCAGGTTCAACACTGAGGCTGTAAACCTAGGTAATTAGAAGGAGCTTAATAAATGTTTGTTGAATATATGTTAATATATGAATTATATTGAATGAATATATATTAGTATATATTAATACAATATAGGACACCCTCTACTCCCTCTGGCATTCTTAAGAAACGTCATGGATTGTACTTTAAGAATCTTTTTTTTTATAACTAGAGTTGACTCCAACAAGTCTGATCCTATATCATTCCCCCTGTTCAAAAACTGTCACTAGTTTCCCATTGTCTCCTAAATAAAACAGACTTCTCATCCTGGCATTAAAGGCCTGTCACAATCTGACCCCTATTTAGAGAACATCCAGTTCCATTCTTATGTCATCACACACACACACACACACACACACACACACACACTTTATAGTTAGGAAACCTGAGACCTAGAAATGTTGCCACTTATATCCAAAATCATGGCAGCCTTGTCCCATATGACTACCCTTTGTAAACTCTGCATTCCATCAAGACTTAATTATTAGCTAATTCCCAAATTCAAAAGTCCATTTCCCATCTTCATGTATTTGTACAAGCCATTTCCCATACTTGAAACCTATTCTCTCCTGAGAATAGCCAGAGTTGATAGTGAATTGGATCTGAGAACACTTAGCAGGGTGCAGCAGAGAGCTATATAAACCCATAAGTAGAAAGCATAGCATCTTTGGTTTCTCAGAGATTTGAGTTTCCCTCCAAGAATATATGTCTGGGTTACATATGTTGCTACATGCATTCCCCAAATATGTCTGCATCATATTATCTTATGAAGTCCGATTCTTCTCCCGAATATGTTTGTCTTCATGGGAGAGGGGACTCAGAGATCACGGGGGCAATGCTATATTTACATATAAAAATTTTTACATTGGGGACTTGTCCTGAAAGTAACCTAAGGCAGAGATAAAAATGAAAGTTGGAAGGATTCCCAGTAAGGACTGGATAAGTTGGTTTTCTACCTGTGGAGAGGAGGAAGAAATGTCTGGCACTGATATTTAGCTGAATGGTAAAATGCACAGAATACACCGCTGGGGGCTCATGAGCTATGACATAGAGAGGATTCTAACCTGTAATCTGAGGTAGATAATTAAAGTCCTAGACTGAAGGATCCCACAAGTTACACATTCTTTCATCTTAACCCAAAATCTATCCTCCCTGAAGGCAAGGACTGTTACATCTTTGTATCCCTAGTGTCTGGTCTAATGCACTAAATAAAGGGTTTTAAATTGCTTCACTGAATAGCTACAGATCATCCTGATTAAAAAAAAAAAAAAAAAAAAAAGCAAGGGCCATGACTCCTTCTCTTTCCCACAATCATGAATATATTAAGGTACTCAATAGATCTTTGTTAAATGGACAGGGAACTTCTTTAAGTTTCCCTTTCCCCAACTTCCAGCTAGGCAGTGACAGGAGGTCAGACAAATGAATTTGCATCAGTCAGCCTTAAAAGATATGGAAACTCTAATGAATATATAATGTCATCACTATCATTAAGGTCAAGAGGTGGGTCTATTTCTTTTCCTTTCTAGACACAACCCTTGTAAGCCTATCTTGTCATCTCTTTTACCCTTTAAGGATGGCCTTAATATTAAGTTTAATCTGATTTTCCCTGCATGAAAACAATTTGTGCAGAGGGAAGGACTGGTAAAATGGATGTCATGATGTGCCAGCATCCCATACTCTCTAAGGAATTTCCATACTCCCAGGAATCCCCTAGGGGTAATCATCAAGTCCCTGTGAACACTGGAAAATTATTATTTTATCCTAGAAGAGTATACTTTAGTGTTCCGTGTATGGTGGAAGCAGAGAGATCAAGCAGAAGAGTTCAGATGATAAAATAGACGATAGGGAGCCATTAACGTTTCTTGAGGAGGGGAGCAATATGATGAGAACTGTTTTAGAAAGACTAGTCTGCACCACTGTGCAAGATGAATTGGAGTGAGAATGTCTGGAGGCAGAGAGACTGAGAAGCAAGAGAACTGAGAAAAGGCCATTGAATTTTGCAAGGAAATCATGGGTAACCTATTAGCAAGTTGTTTCAGTGCGTTGGTAGAAGCCATGCTGTGGGGTTTAAGAGGAAAATGAGTAGATAGGAAGTACATATAAACACACCAGGTTGTGAAAGGCTCTAAATGCCAGATGGAAGAATTTATATTTGATCCTAGACATATAGGGAGCCACTGGAGTTTATGAGGGGATGGGGTTGTTATTGGAATGGAGTCAGACCCATACTTCAACAATACACTTTGGAAGCTCTGTGGAGGATTGGAATGGGGAGAGATTGGAAGCAATTGGAGACTTGTAATCGTCCAGTTAAGTTATGGAGTGTTGAAGAAACTTGTTGGTAAAAGGAAAGAGAATTCATTGCATGTATAGTCAGTGAATCCATCTCTTTATAGACATGCACAGGTACAGGTTCTAATTGTGGGAACTTCTGATGGCAATTTATTTATCCTGACCCCTCCCCATGTAGCACAAAAACTAGGAACCTTATATTTCACCAATCTATATTTTCAATTGGGTACCATGCTAATGGATTCAGGGAAAGAACAGTATTGAACAACAAGCATTTAATCATGACAGAAATGAATGGGAAGGTAATGAACTCAAATCAGCCATATTATAGTATTAATAAAGTATACTTTCAATCTTCCACCCCAAGAGTGTTTGGGATTCTCCAAACTAATGACCCTAGCAATAGACTCAATCTCTCTCTGTAGCTGGAGGGTATTCTTCAATGGCTATGGGATAGAAGACTTCAGTCAAGTACTGAGGCTGGGTCTAGGATTGCCTTCTTTCCACGCTCCTCTCTTCATGCATGTAACTCCTTTCTCTGCATGGCTCCTGGTTGCACCATCTCTGTGTAGGTCCCCAGCTTGGCTTGCCTCAAGGACTGCTCCCCCCTTGCTGGGCTGCTGCTATCTCCATGCTGCCTTGGTTCATCTCTCTGCTCCCTGTGGTTGTGAGCAGAAACATCCATTACTCCTTCATCAAGTGGCAGGGGGAAGACTTCCTCCTCGGTTGCTTCACTGAAGAGGAGGGACAAGATTCCCTTCAGCCTTGGCAGGGAAACAACATTGCTTCTGCTGCATAGAGGAGAGCAGGTGAAGGGAAAAGATTTGAGGTCATCACTACCTAGACTTGGTAGCCAAGGGTCAGCACATCAACCAAAGGGGCTTTTTTCAAGATAGCAGATCTTAGAACATTTTTTTTTAAATTAAAGCTCTTTATTTTCAAAACATATGCACAGATAATTGTTCAACATTGAAAAACCTTGCAAAACCCTGAGTTCCAAAATTTTCCTTCCCTTCCTCTCACCCTCTCCCCTAGATGGCAAGTAATCCAATATATGTTAAACATGTTAAATTCAATACATGTGTACATATTTGTATAATTATTAGAGCATTTTGAAACAGGAGAAGAAGAAACAAATGGAGAAATTTAAGAGACTAGACAGAAAGGATTGAATTGGAGGAGCAAAGTCATCCAGAAGATAACTATGATAAGAATAATAGACACTTATAAAGCTCTTACAGCCTATAGCCAGTTGAAAGACAAATATGGCATATGATGATTATAGAAACCACTACATTTGCTGTGTTTTGTAACTAGAAAGCTAGTTTCTTCTCTGGCTCATCAAATTAACTTCAATTTAATAAGCATTTATTAAAGGCAAGAGGCAGTGACCTGAGAGCTGGTCTTGGGTACAAGTGCAGCTTTTGATATATATTAATGGGGGTAGCATGAGCAAATCACTGTACTCTTTCCATGACTCAAGTATTTCTCAAGACTAAATTGCAAAGGGGAAAAAAGGGGGTGATTTTTGATATTTGGAAAAAAATTAATTTTTTTAAAATTGCAGAGCAGTTGAAACTGTGTATTGGTAGCAGAAACTTCATCCTCTAGAGGTGAACGCTGTATGCAAAGTATGCAAAGTACTTTCCATATATTCTCTTTTGAGAGAATATTTTATTTTATTTTTAAAAGAAAATGAGACCTTGAAAAGATAAGTGAGTTGTTCAAGTTCCCACAGCTATTAGGAGTCACAGGCAGGCTTTGAATTCATATCTTCCCCATGAAGTCCAGGACTCTATAAACTAGGAGTGCAGATGGAGAGATGTGGATTCTCTTCCCTTAAGATAAAAAGGAGGTAGCTAGGTGGAGTAACGGTTTGAGCACGGTGTCTGAAGTAAGGAAGATCCGAGTTCAAGATGTATGACTTAAGTGCATAACATAGCAAGTCACCAAACCCCGATTGCCTCCCTCCCCCCCAAAGAAGAAAATTAAAAGGTGGCGAGGAAGTCATGTACAGTCAGAAAGGGGCTAATAGACTTAAGGGAAGAGATGGTAATACCATGTCTTGGAATAGCACAGAAAGCTAACCTCAAGCTTTTGCTGTCTAGTAAGTGAACAAAAGGCTAGAACCTTAAGGGGATAGAGCCGCAAGACCCAAGCGGTGGATTGCTATCTCTGAGGCTTGTAAGAAGCGGTGAGTATCATGGAAGAGCTCTGTCCTCGAGGCAATAAAGTCTGGGGTTTAAATCCCAGATCTGCCGTTTCCCAGCTGTGTGATCTCGGCCACATTATTCCCATTCTCCCTTCATCCCTTCTAGAAGTCCCCCTCCTGTCCTCTCTCCCCTTCCCCACCCCTACTCTCTACCGGCCTCAACTTCCTTGTGGATAAAACGATCTCTCAGGTCCCTTCCGGTTCTAACATTTTCCATTTCCACGAAGCGTATGGATGACCCTCGCCTCCGTGGGTCTGGACACCCTAGCTAAAATCCCACGCGATTTGATCTTTCTGATGGGGCCGAGGGCAGCCGCGCCGAGGTTTTTGCCTCTTGGGGCTCCTCCAGCGAGCTCCAGCCACTTTGCAGTGCTCCCTCCACCCTAATTAATTCTTGTTTGGGGGTCCGTAACTGCCGTTACTCTTCATTGGCATACATAGCCCTCAGGTGATGGCGTTTCAGTTGGAAGGTTTCCTACTTGGGAATCTATAGAGCCCTTACTGATAATGGGCCAGGGCTCCTGGAGGGGGGGCTCCGTCTAGCTGACGGGCCGCATCCCCGATCCCCTGACACCGGGGCGGGGGGGCTCTGATGGGGCTCGGGGACTGTCTAGACACTGTAGCTAGTGGCCTTTCACGTGGTAGAGAAAGGAGAGGCCCCACCTGTTAAGTTGATTTTTCTTTTCATATCTGAGAGAGCCTTGCTGATGAAGAGCGATAAGTGTCTTTCACTGGTGGGGAAAGGATTCTAATAACCGCTGCTGATGACTCCTGCCCTGCACTGCTGAGATACAGAGTCTCATTCTTCTTCCCTTTAATAACCCCAGCATGACTGCGCTATACAAAGAACTAGCTGCTGGCCCCGACTCCCTTCTCCTCGCCCCAACTTCCCTCCCCCATCTCCAAGCCCCTTTCCCGTTTCCCCCCTTCAGGTTCCCCTTCCTCTTGCAGGCACCCCTGCCAAATTCCAGGGTCCCTCTTTCTTCTCTCCGCCCCCCCCCCTCTTTCTTTTTACTGCCTGGGATGTGGTGATGAGATTGCTTTTGAACCGCGTGGTCAGGAGATTTACTGAAGAAATGGAGCCAGCAGTCATCACAGTGCCTACCTAGCATGTAGTAGGTTCTTAATAAATGCTTCTTGACAGACTTTCTGTTCCAGGAATTTGCCAGAATTTAGGCGATAATGTCAATAATAGTAATGATGATGGAATTTATGCCCGTTTTTAATGTTGGCAGAGTGCTTTAGTTATCTCCTCTCATTTGAGCCTTATAACTGCCTTGTAAGGTAAGGTTCTTTGGAGAGTATCATTCCCATTTGATAGATAGGAAAAGAGAGGGACTTATCCACAGAAGATTAGATTATAAGCTTCTTGAGGTCAGGAACTGTCTTTTTTTTCTTTTCTTTCTTTTTTTTTTCTGAGGCAATTGGGATTAAATGACTTGCCCAGGGTCACACAGCTAGGAAGTATTAAGTGTCTGAGATCAAATTTGAACTCAGGGCCTCCTGACTTCAAAGCTGGTGCTCTATCCACTGAGTCACCTACCTGCCCCTAAGGACTGTCTTTTGATTCTCTTGTATCCTCAGCACTTTGAACAGTGCCTGGCACATAGAAGGCACCAATTTATTGAACTGAATTGGCAGGATTTCAATATAGATCTTCCTGACCCAAGGTTTATATTTTATAATGGCAAGCTTGTGGTGCTTGCAACAGTCTCTATAGACTACTTTCTAGTACCAGTTACTTATAGGATTTCCTTAGGAAGCCCAACCTCCCAATCGTTAGCTAATAATTACAACTTAGTATATACACTATCTTCTGCTCTTGTCTCTGAGCATCAGTTCTACTGTGAAGTGATGGTGAAAAAAAATCCCATCATTGGGTACACATGACCTACTAAAATCCAAGGTCTCTCTTTAACTACATTTGCCCTGGACACTTCCAGATCATGCAATTACTGTAAAATCTTTGCTATCTACAACCCTTAGGGAATGAGCTATTCCATTTAGAGGGGTTTTTGAGGTAGTTCTTTATCTTATTAGACCACCAAAACTTTTGTTTTAACCATTTTGATGAAATCTTTCTTAATTGTATTAGAACCCTCACCATCTTAAACTTTCATATGTTGACTTTTTTTGGATGAATCAACAAATACTTATTAGGCACTATGTGTGCCAGACACTATGCTTGATGCTGGAGATAGAAATACATGGAATGCAATAAATTCTACTTCATATAAATTCAGATCTCTAAGGAGGAAGACAATAGAGAGATATAGATGAATAAATAATATGCACATTTCTATATATTTCTACATACACACATAGATGTCTATACATATACATATAGATATTAAAGTTTAAAACTGCACTTAAAACCACACTTTTAGACACTCTGTATATAGGAATATTTATGTCTATGTATGTGTGCATATATATCCCATGTATGTTATATATGTGTACATGCATATACACTCACCCCTGATATATCAGGGGTAGAGATTGTCCTGAGGGTCATAAAAAACTTGCAAAATCATTTGCTAAGGCAGTCACAGATGATGAGGAGCTGAAAACTAGGTGCTACAACTTGAGTTCTAAAAGTTGATAACTTTGTATGGCCCACAAATGATGTTATAAATATCTAAATGGCCCTTTGCAGAAAAAAATTTCCCCACACCTGGTATAAATTATAAACACAAAGGCAATAAACACAAGGTAGTTTGAGGGGGAGGGCATTAGTAGTTGGGGGCAGCAGGAAAAACATCATATAGAAGATAGGTCTTGAGCAGTGTCTTGAAAGAAAAGAGAAATTCTATGAGGCAGAGTTGAGGAACTAGGATGCTCATTGAGAACATCCATCATTGGGATATGCCTTCAGGTCCTATTGAGCTATGTAGGGCTCTTGTCACTAAATGGCTTAAGACTGCTGTGCTTTTTCAGTCAGTCTACTTTTGACATTCTTACTCTTTTTCTCTTCCCCCCAAATCCCTCATTCCATCTGAGCCCTCTGCCCTTGCTGTCAAACTCTCAGCTGCAACTTCTAATTGTCAATGTATCTGTCAGAAGTCTCTCTCCCTTTCCATTTGCTGCTTATAATTATCTGTTAGCCAGGAAACCAGATAACCAACTAAGTTAGAATTATGTAGAAGATAAAAGTAAATGGTTTCTGAGTGAGAGACTGAGAATTCTCTAAAGAGAATTTTGTGCATGGATTTTATGTTTATTTTGTCTGCTAACTTTTTGCTGCTAAATCTGAAAAATAACTAGGTTCTGATAGGTCAACTATTATTAACAATTCATCCTTTGTCAGTTCTATGGTTCATACTTACACTAGCTATTTGAAAACTTTCTTTTCTATAAGCCACCAGTTTTTCCTGTACTTCCAGTACTCACAGCAGTAGCTTAGCAAACATCCACAGCATTCAGCTTTTGTGGTAGCAGGAGGTCTCTAGATAAAACCAGAAAGAAGGTGAACTTTGTTCTATCTTAATTAGCAAAACTTGTTCCCTACTATTTCCCCAAATTTAACCAGCTACTCTTCTTCCCATCCCCAATATCTCCTACTTTGTCTTTGCTGGATGTTTTTTCCCCACATTACTTTCCCAACCTAAGAAAGGATCATCATTTTCCCTTCAGCTAATTCCTATAGTTAGAAGACCCAGATCAAAGCTGTCCTTTCAAACAAAGCCTTCCCTGGTTAACCCCATCTTCTGTTAGAATTTTCTTTGTATAGAGACTTAGCACCACATTTGCTTGTATATTGAGCCAAAATTATTATTCTGTTGGGTCCAAATCTTTCATGCAATGTTAGAGCTGGAAGGCACTTAAGAGACAGATCACTTTACCCTTTCATTTTGCAGAAGAAGAAAAAAAAACTATTTTCTCTCCAGACCCCACACCTCCCTCTTTTTTTTTTTTTTTTGCTGAGGCAATTAGGGTTAAGTGACTTGCTCAGGGTCACACAGTCAGGAGGTGTTAAGTGTCTGAGGTCACATTTGAACTCAGGTCCTCCTGACTTCAAAGCTGGTGCTCTATCCATTGCACCACCTAGCTGCCCCTATCCATATGTTTTTCATATTTAAATATTTCCTTTCATTCTTGGCCCAGAGGATCATTCTCACCATTACACGGCAACTTAATGTCATATGCAGCACTTAACCCTAGGGCTTTAGTACCTCAGTCTATTGCCCTTTTCATCATACCATGCTACAGAGACCACTTGGTGGGGTCATGATGCACAGAACTTTAGACCTGGAGTCAGGAAGATATGAATTCAAATTCAGCCTCAGACTTACTAGCTATGTGACTCTGGGCAAGTCACTTAATCCGTTTGACTGTTTTTCTTCAGTTGTAAAATGGAGATACTAAAAACAGCTACATTCCAGGGTGCTATGAGGACAAAAAGAGGTATAGTTGTAAAGGGCTTAGCAAGTGCTTGACACATAGTAAGAGCTATATAAATGTTAGATTATTCTTACTATCACAGTTTAGCTCAATGATCATTTATTAGGCATTTGTTTTTGTTGTTTGTCCATCATTTTCGAAGAAGACCAATGATATCAGGAATGTGATATTTTGACTTGCAAGTGAATTGAATTTAAGTAGGACAGAGCTATGCAAGGTCCCCAACTCACTCTCTCCTCTGGAATCATCTGGATACAGTGACAAAGTATAGATCAGGAGGACTGTAAATAGCCTGGGGTAGGGATGGGGGACAGTGAGAGACTTTGTCCTTTTTATGTTAATGTCTTTCCTAGTTCTCAGTTTGTGTGAGACAAAGCCCATCCAGTGATTAAGGCTAGGTAAGAAATGAAGCAAAAAATGGCTTATTTTACCTAGTCAAAAAAAATTAATAAATCTGAGAAAGAAGACCTTCAGAATTTCCAGTCAAAACAAAAACAATTGCTATTTACTCTCACTCGGAACCTTCGAAACCCATTTGGGTTGACCAAGTGAGGCTTGGGCTAGGAATTATTGCTGGCCAACCAATGAGAGTGATTTGGGTTTAAGGCATGATCAGGTAGCTCCATTTGAATCCCAATGGCTTTATCAAAGCCTGGTTTTCTGGTAGTGTATTTCATGAAGTCATGAATGAAACTATATAGAATAAAAGAGTTAATTATCCCAGTTTTTTTAATTATGATAGAATAAATAAATATACAAGAGAAAAAAGTAATCTAGCCCATAAACTCCAACATTCCTTGTAAGGTTTCAGCAATTAAAATTAAGTATCAACTATATGCAAACTATGATGCTGGATACTGGGATACAAACACTCTGGATGCAAGGAGTCTATGTGTGGTCTCATTCTAATAGAGGTGGAGACAAAGTGGAAAAACAAAACAGAGATGAAATGTAGGAAAAATAAATAAAGTACAAGGCAGCATGAAATGGGCTCTAGGAATAGCTAAGGAAAGAAAGAATGCTGTCACCTGGGGAGTAAGAGGTAGTTGGGATCAGGGAAGATTTCATGGAAGAGGTGGTATCTGTACTCAGCAACAAAGGTAGATATAGTTCTCTCCTCTCTCCAGCAACTCTGTTGTTCACCCCTTCAAGGTAGGGGTCATGCCTTTTGCTTCTATAGCCTTAACTTAGAAAGATATAACTTGTAATAGGTGACAATCTCAGTGGTGTCACCTGTGGAGGTGGGGACTGAAGGAAATACTGCTGTCGGAGTTCTAGGGGGAAAAATTCTCAAGGAAAGTAAAATTTGTCTTTGGAGGTTTCTCCTCTACTTTCCTAAACAGCTAGATGGCAGAATGGATAGAGTGCAGGATTTGGAGTTAGGAAGACCCAAGTTCAAATCTGCCTCAGACATTGTGTGATCCTGGATTAGTTACTTACCCCTGTTTGCCTCAATGTCCTCCTTGGTAAAATGAGCGAGAGAGAAATGTCAAACCCCTACAGTATCTTTGCCAAGAAAATCCCAGATGGGGTCACAAATCAGACATGATTGAAATGACTGAACAACAAAATTCCAATCCCCCTCTCTTCCAGCAATTAGGTTCAATGAACTAGCATTTCTGAAAATCAGATTTCAACAAAATATAAAGAAATATTCAGTGAGATTTAGAACCGTCAAAACATGGAATGAGATGCCTTGTGAGATGGTGAGCCCCTCATAACTAGAGATACTCAAACAGAGCCAGGAGGTCTGTCAGAGATAATGAAACAGGGATCCCTGCTGAAGAGGCGTTTAGACTAGATGACCTTTAATTTTAAGGTCTCTTTCAACTTTAAGAGTATATGTTTCTATGCCCACCACCGCACCTACACAGTAAGAGAAACAATGGATGCTCCAGCTGCTACTATTTTAGTTCCAGCCCTCATTACCACTCCCCTGGACCACTGTAACAGCATCCTAATTGGCCTCTCTGCCTCCAGACTCTCCCCTCAGCAATTGGCCTTTCAGACAGCTGCCAAAATAAGCTTCCTTAGACCTGGTTCTGCTACTCTCTTGCTCAAAACCTTTACTGGTTCCATCTTGCTCTTCAAGGATAAAAATCTAAATTTCTTAGATGGACATGTAAAATCGGTTCCCACTTGCTGCAACTAGAATACATAAAGACTAGAAAGGACTTTTAGCTGGTTTAGTTCTTTAGTCTCCATATTTGCACAGGTCACCTCATCCTTCCCCTTCCCAATACATTCTTCATATAATCCTTTGGATTTCCTTAATTTCTTCAAAGTTCAGCTCAGGTACCATCTCCTTTATGAAGTCTCTGCCAATTCACCAACTAGTCATATTCTCCCCCTCTTCAAATATTCCCAAAGTATTTTGTCTGAATCTCTTCTTAGTTTCCACCATTCCTTATCTGTGTATGGGTTAGATTCTCTCGGTAGAATATAAACTGTGACATCAGGAGATACTTCCTTCTTGTTTTCATCTTCTCAGTGCTTTGACACAGAGTCTTTTACATCACAGAAGCTTAATATCAAATGAATAATTACACATAATAAATGTTTTGATCACAGTAATTATATATTTCATATTTTATTCTTCCAAATACATGCAAAGAGAATTTTTGACAGTCACCTTTGCAAAACCTTATGTTCCAAATTTTTCTCCCTCTCTTCCCCCCTCCCCAAGACAGCAAGCAATCTGATATAAATTAAATATGTGCAATAATCACAGTAATTATAGAAAACAACATAGAGTTTGAGAATAATTGTACCTTGTATTGGGGGAAGGATTAGTCACACTAAGGAGATTACAAATACTTAAACTTTGCAGTATTGATAAAAGAATATAGGTGTAAACCACCTCACATTGTTTCAACCAATGTATTTTTCGATAGAATCATTAAGGCATAATTGAATTCCACTAGAGTGTCTCGATCCCCATTGTAATAAAGTTAGATCATTTCCTTCCAAACTCATTTCTCCCATAGTTCTCAGTCTGGGCTCCACCAGGGGGACTTCTTATCCCTTCCAAGATACAACATAGGAATTGGAGTGAGAAAGACCACCTCTGACATTGTCAGCTCATCTTCCCATGACCAATTCTCCCTGAGCTTCCCTTCCTCACATGCAAAAAGGCAACCATAGTTCTTAGGTTTTCTTCCTCCTAAGACTGTGAAATAATGATGTATGTAAAATGCTTTGCAAACTTGAAAGTTATATGACTAGCAGTCATTCTTGTTAGGGCAAAGGATGGATCTGATGAGTTCCTTGATCACCTTCTAATGAGATTACATTGCATTGTCCTTTTGAGGAAACATTGAAGGAGCACCTTCCTATAAAATATGGGTCTGCCCACTGATGCCTTGATGATACAGCACAGGGAACTTACAAATAATTGTTCAACTCAAGAGAATGGACTCTCATCAAAAGTGCTGCTTCTCATTATGGCAAATAAAAGTGAGCTGGGACAACAGTTTAGATCCCTTTTCTCTTGCTTACTCTGACAAGACAGACAAAGCAGAGAACTAAGTTCTGAATGGGGTGGGGGCAGAATCCACACCCACCAATTTGTTCCTTCCAGGAACAGATTATGTAATTTATAGAATTAGCAAGGCAGAAATGTGTCTGTATTCTCCTATTAAATAAAATTGTGTGTATGTACCTTTCTTTCTCCCAAGAGAAGTTATTCAATCAACAAGCTTCTTTGCAGCATCTACTTTGTACCAGGCATTGTGTTAAGTGCTGGAGATATAAAGAAAGGTAAAAGACAGTTATTTTCAAAGAGTTCTCCATTTAGTGGGGGAGGCAATTTGCAAATAGCTGTGTATAAACAAGAAATATTTTATAGGAAAAATTGGAGATACTCCTTGAGGGAAAGTACAAGCATTGAATGGAAAGGCTTCTTGTAGAAGGTGAGGAATTTAACAGATTTAAAGGAAGCCAGGGAGGTCAGGAGATAGACCAGAAGAGGTGATTTTTCATAAAAGAACATGATGAGCTGAAGTAATTTCAATAGGGTCAATGAGCCAAAGGGATTAACTGACAAGACTTGTTGGTATGCCTAAAAGCTCTACAATTAGAGAGGTTGACATAGAGAGGAAGGATCATTTGAGTTCAGGAGTTCTAGGTTGCAGTTGGCTATGTCAGTGAGGTATTTACAATAAGTCTGGCTTTCCTATGTGGTTTGACAGGGAAGTTCTTTGACCTCTGGTCACCTTCTTTCTGTTTCAGTTTTCGAAAACAAGACAGTATATAGATCTAAGAATGGACTTTCCCATTAGTATAGTGGCAACCAAGGCATTGAGAGATTTCCAAGCAGAAGCACATGGCAGCAGCAGACACATGAATACCCTTTTGTCCTAAAAGGGTAGGATTATAGCTTTTGGGTGAGAAGGCAATTTATTCCCCCATCTTGCAGATGAAGAAACTGAGCACACATATTAAATGAGCTGCCCCAAACAAAGAACTAATAAGCATCTGAAGCAGGGTATATAATCAGATTCTCCTGATTGTATATCTTGTTCCCTATCCACTAAGGTAAGTTTGAGAGTTTGGGAATCACACCTTCTGGGGAAATAAAATTTCCCGATGGAGCAGTTTCCTTAGAGAATTAAAGACAATGTTACTTGGATAGCAAAGCCAGTAAGTCACTCAGGGAAAGACCAATGAGGAAGGGATTGATTGCTTAGCAGCACCTGAAATATATTTATCTTCTGGGAAGAGTTTAAACTATAGCATGATAATCTAGGGGTGTGGGAGTTGGGGGGATGAACACTGGGGAAGAGGGACTCGCTGGAATTCAGTTTGGGGAGGAGCAATGTCAGGAATGATGGATTATTTAAATGCTTTGTGTGTTTTTTTTTATCTGATTATAGTCTTCTATGAATTCTTTGAATTTTATTATTTTTTGTGTGGGATGAAATAAAGGTTGTCCTGTACTTAATAATTTAAGTGCTTGCATGGGAGACAGAGACTTTATTACTCATATTTGGGAAGACCTAGATATGAACTAGTGATAAGCTATATGTGGACAGTGCAATGTATAGAGTGACAGAGCTGAAGTCATGAAAACTCCAAGCTGAATGAAAATCTGACCTCAGACACTCACTAGCTGTGTGATCCTGGGCAAGTCACTTAATTCTATTTGTCTCAGTTCTTCATCTGTAAAATGAACTGGAGAAGGAAAACCATTCCAATATCTCTGCCAAGAAAACCCCACAAAGAGTGGTACAAGACTGAAGGCAACTAAACAGAGAAAAAAACACGAGCTGTATCATGAACATCCTAGATTTTCTTGAAGCAATTTCAATGACCAATTGCTTATTCTCTCTCTCTCTCTCTTTCTCTCTCTCTTTCTCTCTCTCTCTCTCTCTCTCTCTCTCTCTCTCTCTCTCTCTCTCTCTCTCTTCTCTCTCTGTCTCTCTCTCTCTGTCTCTCTGTCTCTCTCTCTGTCTTTCTCTCTCTCTCTCTGTTTCTCTCTGTCTCTTTGTTTCTCTTTCTTTATCTCTGTCTCTGTTTCTTTCTCTCTTTGTTTGGTCAGTTGGTCAATGAGCCAAAGGGATTAACTGACAAGACTTGTTGATAAGCTTAAAATCACTGCAACCAGAGAGGTTGAGACTGGAGGATCATTTGAGTTCAGGAGTTCTAAGTTGCAGGTGCTATGTCAGTCAGGTGTCTACCCCAAGTGTGTGGTACCAACAGAGGCAGGAATTGGGAACCACAAGGCTGCTTAAACAGGGGTGAACTAGCTAAAATTGTAAATAGAGCAAGTCAAAACTCTTATGCTGATCCATGGTGAGATAAGGTCAAAGAATGGCTGCTACATTGAGAGAGACAGAAAGAGACAGTGATGGAGAGACAGAGATAGACAGAAAGACAGAGACAAAGAGATAGAGATAGAGAGAAAGTAAGAGAGACAAAGAGACTCTCTCTCTCTCTCTCTCTCTCTCTCTCTCTCTCTCTCTCTGTGTGTGTGTGTGTGTGTGTGTGTGTGTATTTGTAACAAATCCTTTAAGGTCAGGTCCCCAAGATTAGATCCCATCATTATGAACCCAGAATCCTGGGGGAGAAAAAACATTTTCCAAGGCACAGGTTTCCTTTATTTCCAGAATAATCTTTTTTTTCACCATCCAGGATGCAAGCCACAGCCTTATCCATCTTCAACCCAGTGCTTTTCCTCCCCATTACAAGCCCTAATTAAAAGACTCCTCAATCCTTCCTTAGAAAAATTATTTCATCTAATGCTATGTTTTCATGAAATCAATTCATAATATTAGATGAGATATGCTTGTTTTTAGGGACCCAGATGAGTCAGGCAAAATCTGTGACAGATGTTGAAGTCATGTTTACCCTTTAGGGGACTGAGAGGTTGGGAAGGGGTAGGCAATAGTAGCACAAGTTAAAAACAATCTTGTGAAGATGCTGCTATTTTAAGAACTTATTATCCGACAGAAATGACCTTTGATAAGGGTGCATGATCACCATGTTGCTCATGATCACAAGCATGATTGCCCTTGTCACCCTTTCATATCCAATCATAAATGAAAGATATGGTGTCATAAGGAGAGTGCTACATTTGGAAGGAAATAAGTATATTTAAGCATCTACTATGTACTAGGCACTGGGCTAAGGGCTTTACAAATATTGTGACATTTGATTTTTACAACAATTCTGGGAGATGGTGCTATTATTATCCCCATTTTACAGCTGAGAAAACAAATAGGGACTAAGTGGCCTGCCCAGAATCAGAGCTACAAAGTATCTGAGGTTGGATTTGAACTCAGATCTTCCCGATTCCAGGGCCAGTGGAGGACCTGAGTGTCAATCCTAAGGATGGGCAATTCACTTAACCTCTGAGTCTCAGTTCCTTCATATATAAAAAGAAGGGGTTCAACTAGAAGAGGACTTCTTAACCTTTTATGGGTCATGGACCCCTGGGCAGTTTGGGAAACCCCTGGACCCCTTTTCAGAATCATGTTTATAATTTAAAAAACTAAACATATTTTAGAATCATATTTTTAAATGGAAGGAAATGCTAAATTCCAGTTTGAAGTTAGTAAAAATAAAGATGTAAATTTTTTTCCAATCCAAAATTATAGACTCCCTGAATCTATTTATGGATCCCTTGAGGGCCTGTAGATCCCAGGGTAAAAAACTCTGAACTAGAACTCTGATTTCCCTTCCAGCTTTAAATCTCTGATTCTATAACTACCTTGTAGGTGATGTGGTGAAAATTTAAGCAGGGGCATTGTAAACCTTATTCAGGGCTCACTTTCACTCCATAGGAGACAGGTAGGACTAAACCGAAGAAATAAAGCATTATTATTTACGGGCTCCACACTCCCAAGGGACCAGTTCCTGGCACCCCTAGCAGCAGGAAGCAGGTTCGCATTGGCCCCACAGGCTCCAGCGCTGGTGCCCTGCCCAGGGAACCTGCAGTGGCAGCAACTTTGACTGTCCCATTAATGACAGCAATGCTGGCAGTTGGGGTGACCCTGCTGTACATTCCCATCGATTTTCCCATTACCCTGTAATGTTGTGTATTAAAGTCTTTGTAGATTCACTCAGTTACTCTCCTTCTTTATTATCTCAGGGCTTGTCCCACTACTTGAGAGAATTAAATTGTATAGATGCAGCAAACCTCTCCCAGGGGCAAAACTCTTCTTTTCAGAAGAGCTCCAGGGATGACACCCTGCCTGGAAATAGAAGACACCTTCTTTCCCTTTCTGGTTTTACCCTCAGCTTCTCTGCAAGCTTCCCTGCGCCAGGATCCTTGTGGAAGCCCTTGGATTGGGCCCTCAGAGGTTAACTTGAACGCTAGGAGAAGATGGAGGAGACAGCAACAAACATAGTTGGGAACAGAGATGAAGGAGCCTGAGGCGTTCTGGCTCCCAAGTGAGCTGTCCATTTCTTCCCATAAGGCTTCTCCTATGCATTCTGACCTTGACATTGACTTGGAAACTGAAGCCAATTTTGGTTTGGCCACTGGATTCTGATGTCCTGTGCTCAGAATTTTGCTTCTTGTTTATCGGGTTTGCTTCCTCCTCCATCCCTCTTCCATGATCTTAATTTCCAAGTCTCCAACCTCACTCTAATGCCCTGAACACCCTTTCCTAATGACTTTCTCAGTCTGATGATGCATTTTGGCATTTTCAATATTGGCCGGGACCCTTGATTCTGTTGTGGCTAAGGATCTAATGCCTTTCTCTCGAATTTATTAAATGAATAGAGGCAGCTACATGGCTCAGTGGATAGAGTACCAGTCCTCAAATCAGAAACACCTAAGTTCAAATCCAATCTTAGACACTTAATGTTTACTAGCTGTGTGATCCCTAGGCAAGCCAATTAACCCCAAATGCTTCAGCCCCCCCAAAAGAAAATCAGGTAAAAAATGAATTTAAACTATTCTCTTTTTCCTTTGTGATTCACTTTTCCTCATCTGTGAAATGAGAAAGGCAAGTCCTCCCACAAAAGCCTGAGAAGGAAATAATGTTAGTATAATGCTTCACACTACTTGAATAAAGAGGCCAGAAAAACCCTAGATGTGATCATGAGGCTCTTTTGCATACCTGAATAGGGTGAGGTAGTATGCTGCCAGTGAAGAGTAATGAATCTGAATACAAATACTGGCTTTGTCCCTATTCTCTGTCATACAAACTCTCAATGCCTTGGTTTCCTCACCTGCAGAATGAAGAGATTGGGTGATAAGACCTCTCAAAGGTCCCCGACTCTAAATCTAGATCCTGTGAATATTGTCCTCTTCAAAACTATTACCCTGGGAGTTCGCAAGCCTGCGCCAAGAATTTGGAGTTGAATTCTTCTAGGGATGGTGTTCAGCATGCAGACACCCTTTTGAGTATCCTCCGTGGCATGGTGGCAACCTCTTCACCCAGAGAAGATGAATCTGGTTTTTTGCAAGAGCAAATAGATATTGAAAGCCCAGTGCGGTGAAGAAGATAGGGTATTTTGAGTCAGAAACAAAAGGATCATAGGACCATGAGGTACAAATTGGAAGGAGCCTTAGAAGTCATCTAACTGAACCCCCTCATTGAAAAATAAGGAACAATAGGCTAAGGGCTTTGCTCAAAGTCACACAGGTGCTGAACAGCAAAGCTGGGATTCAAACCTAAAGCACTAAGGGTCTCTGAATTGCAGTTTCCTCTTCAGCAAGCTGAAGGGGTTGGAGTAGATGGCTTCCAAGGCCCCGTACAGATTGAAATCTTTTATTTTCTTGTGTGATTCTAAAGGCAATTCCAAGAGGAGTCCTAGTAATGTTCTGTATATCATTGGAATGAGTAGAAAGCCTTCTAAGGTGACTCCCAAGGTGATTACTTTGAAGGAAACACTAATTTAGAGGTATAAGATAAGCATGTCAAGGGGCTCTCTCATCCCTTTGCTTCTTTCCTCTGACGGCTGGAGGTCCGTCTCCTAAGGGCCTCATTTCCAAAACCATTTCTGGTAATAAAAAAAGGCCCAAGATAAAATGAATCTCAGACTAGGGAGAATAGAGCAAAAATGGTTAATAAGGAAAGGGTGCTCAAGATAACTGAAGAGATGGTGTGAGAAGGTAGCTGACCTCAAGGAGTTCAAAGCATTAAGCTCAGATGAATTATATCCCGAGATACCAAAAGAGCTTGCAAATGAGATCACTGAGCCACTGTTAGTGATCTTTTAAAAGTCAGAGAAAAAGGGAGAGAGATTCAACAGGAATAAAAATGGGCATGCTTTATCCTGGTTTCCCAAAGGAAAAAGTGGTATTATTTACAGAGACTTGATTTTAGCTCCTGGAAACATTTTAGAACATATTATTAAAGAGCTGGTTTGCAAACATTCAGAAAAGGAAACAGTGGTCATTGTGTGTCAGCGTGGGTTCATCAAGAATGAGTAATGTCTTTTTACCATTATTCTAGTCAGGTAAGGGGAATGTTGTAGACATAAATACTTAGACTTCAGTAAGATATTTCAACTCTCATGCTATCCTAATGTACAAGATAGAGAGATACAGATTGGATGATAGGATAATTTAGACGGATTCAAAGCTGTTTGAATGGCCAAAAGAATGTTGATTAATGTTCAATTAGGTACAGGTCTCTAGTGGTGGGCCATAAAGCTCTATCTCTAGTCCTATTTTGTTCAAAAAAATTTTTTTTACCAATGAATTGAAATAAGGGGTGTTATTGAATTGCAGAGGAGTTGAATCTGGGAGGAAGAGTGAGTTTCCAGAAAATAGATAAGTTGGGAGGTTGGGCAAAGTCTAAAAAGATGAATGGAATAGGAAGTACTGCTCTTGAGTTCAAGGAATAAACCATACAAATACAAAAAGGTATTAGCTAACTGGCACAGTAGATGGGGCACTAGGTCGGGAATCAGGAAGACCTAAGTTCAAATCTAGACACAAATATTTACAAGCTCTAAGGCTCTGGGCAAGCCACTTAACCTCTGTCTGCTTCAGTTTCCTCATCTGTAAAATGGGGATAATAATAGCACCTACCTCCTAGGATGGTTATATAAGTCAAATAAAATAATATTTGTGTAGGACTTTGCAAACCTCAAAAAATGCTGTTTAAAGCAACTCTCTTTTCGTGGTGGCAAAGAAATGGACATTGAGGAGATGCCCATCAATTGGGGAATGGCTGAGTAGGTTGTGGTATATAAATATCTTGGAATATCATTGTGTTATAAGAAATGATGAGCAGGCAAATTTCCGAAAAGCCTGTAAAGACTTACATGAACTGATGCTCAGTGAAGTGAACAGAATCAGGAGAATATCATACATAGTAATAGCAACATTGTGTGCAGCTCAACTGTGTGATCGACTTAGATCTTCTCAGCACTATAATGACCAAGACAGTTCTAAAAGACTCATGACAGAAAATGCTATTACCCAGTCTGAATACAGATTGAAGCACTCTGTTTTCACCTTCTTTTTGTTTTCCTTGTGGTTTTCCCCTTTTGTTCTGTTTTTTCTTTGATTAGTGCGGAAATATGTTAAATATGATTGTACATATATAACTTATATCAGAATATCTGCTCTCTTGGGGAAGGGGGAAAGGAGAGAGAAGGAAGAAAAAATTTGGAACTCAAAATCTTATCAAAAATTAATGTTGAAAATTAAAAAAAATCAGTCATTATATCACATGGAATCTTAATAATGTTAACCATAATTATTTATTGATAATGCTATTTAAATGCTAGCTATCATTGTTATGGGGCAGCTACATGGCACAATAGGTAGAGCATCAGGTTGGAGTCAGGTACTCTCATCTTTATGAGTTCAAGCCTGGACTCCTGATTAGGAATGTGATTATTATTAAGATATAGGTAGAAAATATTTCATAAGCAAAGGATCTGAAGGTTCAATTGAAATTCAAGTTTAATATGAATTAACAAAGTTATGTGGCAGAAAAGTAACTAATGGGATCTCAGGCTGCATTCATAAGGATGTAAGCATTTATTAAGTGCCTTTTGTGTGCCAGATATTATGCTATATACTTTACAAATATTATTTCTTTTGATCCTCACAAAAACTCTGGGAATAAATGCTATTATTACTCCCATTTTACAGTGACTTGCCCAGGATGACACAGATAGTAAGTGTCTGAAGCTGAATTCAAGCTTGATCTTCCTAAATCCATACCCAGGGCTCTATACATTATACCACTTAGCTGCATCCATGCATGCATTCAGTGGATAGAGCACCAGCCCTGAAGTCAGGAGGACCAGAGATCAAATCTGACCTCAGACACTTAACACTTCCCAGCTGTGTGACCCTGGGCTAGTCATTTAACCCCAATTGCCAAAGAAAGAAAGAAAGAAAGAAAGAAAGAAAGAAAGAAAGAAAGAAAGAAAGAAAGAAAGAAAGAAAGAAAGAAAGAAGGAAGGAAAGAAGGAAGGAAAGAAGGAAGGAAGGAAGGAAAGAAAGAAAGAAAGAAAGAAAGAAAGAAAGAAAGAAAGAAAGAAAGAAAGAAAGAAAGAAAGAAAGAAAGAAAGAAAGAAAGAAAGAAAAAAGGAAGGAAAGAAGGGAGGAAAGAAGGGAGGAAAGAAGGAAAGAAGGAAAGAAGGAAGGAAGGAAGGAAAGAAGGAAAGAAGGAAGGAAAGAAGGAAGGAAGGAAGGAAGGAAGGAAGAAAGGAAGGAAGGAAGGAAGGAAGGAAGGAAGGAAAAAAGAATAAGTTAAATGATAAGTCCCATTGTATCATGACCTGGTCAGACTACAGATGGAGTATTGTATCCAGTCATGGAAACCTTGAGAAGCTATGGGAAAACAACGTCCTTGGGAAAGACATTGACAGTCAGGAGTTTCTTCAGATAAGGGTGACCTGATGGATAAGGCAAGTGGAAAATATTCCACTCAAGGATTAGTTGAAGAAACTGTTTTATTTAGTCTGAATTAAAGATGATTTTCAGTGGGAGGGTTGGGAGTGAGAGTCTTAAGGATCACTATCCTTAAATTATAGAAAGAGCTATCCTGTCAAAACAGTATGACACTTGTTTTGCTTAGATACAAAGGGCAGGAGTAAGAATGATATGGGAAAGTCGAAAATAGGTAGATTTCTACTTTATAGAAGGAAATATGTATGAATGGTTAGAATGGTTGAGACATGAAATGTGAGTGACCCTGGGTGGCAGCAAATGCTTTTGTCAGAAGAGACCTTCAGTGGAGTTTAACCACTTGTCAGAAATGTTCTGAGATGTGATTTATTGATCACATATGGTTTGGATGTGAACTAAACATTGGTGAAGTAGAAAGACCATTGGATTTGGAGTTATTGACCTTGGTTCAAGCCTTGTCTCTGATGATTTCTACCTGTGTGACTCTGGGAAAGTCATTTTACTTCTCAAGGCTAGGATTTCCACACCTAACAACATAAGGGAATTGAGCTAAGTGATCTCAAAAGTCCCTTGCAGCAACCCCCCCCAAAAAAAAAAAACTATAATTCCACAGTTCTATAAGATTTAAAAGAACTAGGTGGCTGCTGAGGGTCCTTCTGACTGAGATTCTGTGAATTCTGTTAGGGAGCTGAACCACATAAGCTCTGAAGTCAATGATTCTTTGGCAGTGGGGGTTGGGAGGAGAGGAAGAGGGAATGAGGCATTTGTCTCCTGCTGCCATGGCTTCCAGCTTCTATATTCCATTCAATGTCTCCATCAGCCCTGCCAATAATGTCATTTTCTCACCTAGACTCACCTTATTTTCCCTACCCCCTCCCTTTTCCCCAGCTTTTGCCAGAATCTGACTTCATTCTCCCAGGAAACACTTAGCTTGACTTCTGGTGTCTAGCATCTGTGTATCTTCTGAGTGACAAGAGAAATAGCCACAGACTTTGACCAGGGTCCTTAGGGATAATGATGATAGTAATAGCATTTATATATTGTTTTCAGATTTGCAAAGCATTTAACATATGCTATCTCCTATAGAAAAGGAAACTGAGGCTAAAGGAATGTAAGTGATATACCCAGAGTCACACAGCCAAGAAGTGGCTGAGGCTGGATTTAAATTCTAATTTCAAGTTCAATATTCCAATCACTGCTGCTACAAACCAGGTTCCCTACTGGAGGAGAAACAAGGACGCCTGTAGGTCTCTGGGTATGTTTAGAGAATAGGTAAAAGACCAGTGTTGGTGAATGGCAGAGTAATTAGCCTTTGGGTGAAGAGTAAGGGGGGTGGTTATATTTTTTTAAGGGAAAGAATGCTGGTATGCTCCAAAAATTGTGGTAAAGGGACATTTTATGTCTTTGATGAAAAATGGCTCATGGAAGGCCCTGACCTCTGCTCCTTATTCTCGGGGCTGAGAGCCTTCTGGGGAATTCTTTCCTGCTCCCCTAAGAGCAATGTTGATGTCACTCTAAAGGGGCTCTTATTCAAATCCCAGTTCTTTTGCCTCTTTACTTATACCATAAAAATGACTTCTATTTTTGGGCTCTATTGTAATGGAGACCCTGGGACGGAGCCAGGTATCTGGCAAGGTTCTGAAGCCAGAGCCCTGGGGACATGCAGCATACTTCATAGGGTTAAAACAACAGAGTTTCTTAGGCTCACTCTGGCTCTCCTTGTGATTCACTGTGAGGTCCTGAGCAAAACGTCCCCTTGTCTTCTGCTCCTCCCCAGAAAATATTTATGAGGTATCCTCAAGCTGTGAAGAATCAGGCTAGACTTATATACCATATATCATAACAATAATAGCACTTTACATGTCTTAGGTAATTACAGCATTTTGTCTAATGCATAGATTCTTATCCTTTTATGTGTCCTGGCCCTATTTGAGAGTGGATCCTTTCTCAGAATAATGCTTTTTAGAACACATAAAATGAAATATATAGGATTACAAAGGGAACAAATAATATTGTAATTATCAAAATATTAAATATTTATTAAAATATATATATTTAAAACTCAGTTAATGGCTCCCAGATAAAGAACCCTATATCTTATATGTAGCCAATGTAATAATATGATGTAATGATGGGGTTACTCTCAATACCTTATCTTGACTGTTATGATCTTATTATCCTATCTTCACAAAAATTCTAGTTTCATTAATTTCTCTTTTGAGTTTTCAGAAATTCTTTTTAAAAAGTTTTACTGATGCTTGTTTTTAATGTTAAAGGTATTTGCCATCCCCAATTCCCCAATCCAAATCTTCTCTTTCAGTGTTCTGGAGTCAGAGCATTAGGTTTTAAAACCCATCTCTGATGCTAACTACTTATGAAATCTTGGGCAAGTCACAACCTTCAGTTTCCTCATCTGTAAAATGAAGAAGTTGAACTAGATGATTTCTGAGATCCCTTTCTTCTCTTGATCTTATTACCCAACGATCTGTGTGGATCCTGCCTCAGTGATTGCAATTAGCAACTGGTTTGTAATTAATCACTGTAGAGAGTTGCCTGAGGCAGTGAGATGTCAAATGAATTGCCCATGTTCACTAAGCAAGTATTTGTTGGGACTGGACAACACTGCCTACTGTGTTTCACTCCTCTCATTTTTCAGATGGGTAAACTGAGGCTCAAAAATTGTGTGAGTTGCCCAAGGTCATACATTTAGTAAATTGTGGAACAGAGAAGTGCTGTACCAAGTCTTTTTTTTTTTCTTCTGCTTCCATTCCTTCAACTATAAAAATGGCAGGAAATATTGCCAACAAATGTTCCAGGAGCATTGTGAAAAATAACTCATAAAAATGATAGTGGAGCACTTTGCAAAGGAAAGATACTAAAGAAATATTAACAAGGAGGGTGTGGGGGTCTATCTCTCTCTCTCTGTACAAGGTTTCCTTCCCTTTCAAATGGGGCTCGACTGAAGCTAGTGAGAGGAGTTAATTATTTGGGCAGTGGGGACAGAAGCAAATCATTGTGGCTCCTACTTCATCTCAGGTCAGGGAGGGAACTGATGGAACTGGGGTTGAAGCCCAATGGTCAGAAGGAAGCAGAGCCTCTGGGTGCAGGCCAAGGGGAATAAAGCTGATATATTGTCTATAGGAATGGAGCAGAGTTGACCACTGCAGCACCCCGCAGAAGTCCTTGTGGCTTTGTTAAATGATGAGTCAAGTGAGATAAGACTGCTTTTGTTCCAAGTATATCCATAGTATAGGTCTGAGGCTAGGAACATAAGATTTATACTCAGAAGGAACCTTAGAGATCAATTCATTTTACAGGCAAGGAAACTGAGGTGCAGAGTAAAGAAATGGCATGTCAAATATTTTAAAATGTAGTAAGTAGAATGCAGATCATATTACTTGAAATAGAGTCCTCTTACCACTGCCTACCCAATAAAGCTACAATTCCATCTATGTATTTATAACTGATATTCTGGAAATGCAAAGAAATTCCAGTTTTGTACCCAGAACAATCAAGGGGGCAGGAATAGTAAGTGGGGAAGGTAATCCTTAAGGAGATAATAGAATCAAAATCAAATCCACACTCACTCCCATACCTTTTTATTACTATAACATCAATTTATAAGGAATAAGGGCAATCTTCAAATAAAAGGGATCTCAGGAAAGGTTACCCTCTGGCACAAGAGGCTCCAAAGTATCTATCCATATACAAAAAGTGAGTCTGAAAAGAAAACACCAATAGTTAAGATTCTCTTCTTTCTCTCCAGCAGGCAGTTGCTCACTGAGTCAGGGGAGGAAGGTGGGATGGAATGGAAGGAGAGAGAAACAGGGAAGCAAAACATAATCTGGAAAATCTTGTTTTGTAATTTCCTAGGAATGCTCTCTCTTGCCCATCCCAAGGATCAAAGCAGCTTATTAGCCCCTGATCCAGAGGGGTCCCTTTCTGAAGATCAGAAGGAAAAGCATTTTCGTACCCAAATCTCACAGTAAATCAGACATGCAAAAAGAATAGAAAAAACTGATTTCTCTCAAATGTCTCACAATACAACCAATCATACCAAATCCTGTCACTTCAGTCTTGGAGGCATCTGTCTTAGGAATTCTTTCCTTCCCATTCCCATTGCCACCATCCTAGACAAAATCTTCCTCAGAAAATTCCAAGGATCATTGCAACATCTTCCTAACTAGTCTCTCTGCTTTTAGAACCTCAACCAACAAGTCAATTAACCAATATTTACTGAGTGCCTCTGTGGATAAGGACAAAGCATTGCAATAGGTGTGGTGGGCACACAAAGAAATGTCAGACAGGCACCCTGAGAGCTTACAGTCTAATTGGGGATACCTGACAACATAAATAACAACCTAAAGCACCACTCCAGTGTCAGATGAATGGAACCAACAACAACAGAGAAGGAGTCTTCAAAGTCAGATGAATGCCTTAGATATTTTATGTTTTGGCATTTCAGCACAGCATATGATAAAGTCCTTGATTATATCCTTATGGACAAGTTGCAGAGATATGGACTGGATGATAGGACAGCTAGATTCAGAACTGGTTGAATACTTGACCCAAAGACATTAATGTATTAATAGCAACTAGGAAAAGGATCTCTGGTGGTGCGCCCCATGGATCTGTCCTTGGTCCTGTTCAGCACTTGTCAGTGACTTAGATGAAGGGATAGATGACATACCTATTAAATTTGCAGATTGCACAGATCAAGGAAAGTGAGCTAATGTGCTGGATGACAGAATTGGGAACAACAGAAAAATCTTAACAGCTAAAATGATAGTCAAATCTAATAACATAGAGTCTAATAGGGATAAATATGAGGCCCTCACTCAGGTTAAAAAATGTATAAAAAGAGAGAGGAAGATGTGACTAGACAATAATTCATGTAAAGAGGACCTAAGGGTGTTAGTGAACTTCAAGCACAATATGAGTCAATACTGCAACATGGCAAAAGAAGTCCATTAGATCTTAGGTTATATATATATATATATATATATATATATATATATATATTAACATATTTAACATTAACTATTGGACTACCTGCTATCTAGGGGAGGGGGGGAGGGGAAGGAGGGGAAAATTTGGAACAGAAGGTTTTGCAAGGGTCAATGTTGAAAAAATTACTCATGCATATGTTTTGTAAATAAAAAAACTATTATAATAATAAAAGATATTAGGTTATGTTAATAGTAGTATAGCATCTAGAACACGAGAGTTGATTTCTTCAATATTCTTTACCCTAGTCAGTTGGAGTATAGCTCAGCTCTTTTTTTTTAAATTAAAACTTTTTGTTTTCAAAATATATACATGGATAATTTTCAACATCCACCCCTACAAAACTCTGCGTTTTAATTTTTTCCCTCCCTTCCTCCCACCCCTTTCCTCAGTCAGCAAGCAACCCAATATATGTTAAACATATTGTAGCTCAGTTATTGATGCCTATTTTAAGAAAGGCATTAATGAATTGTTTTGTGTCCACAGAAAGGTAACCAGGATTTCAAGGGAACTAGAAAACACTTCAAATAATTACTAGTTAAAGGAAAAGAGAACATTTAGTTTGGAGAAGTAAAGACTTGTTGGGTGTCAAATTGCCTAAGATGACAGGAAAAGATAATGATGAATGTTGGAGGGGATAAGGGAAAACTGGGACACTGATGCATTGTTGGTGGAACTGTGAATGGATCCAACCATTCTGGAGAGCAATTTGGAACTATGCTCAAAAAGTTATCAAACTGTAAATACCCTTTGATCCAGCAGTGTTACTACTGGGCTTGGATTCTGATGGAAGTGGCTATCTTCGGCAATGAGAGGATTCAGTTCAGTTCCAATTGATCAGTGATGAACAGAACCAGCTATACCCAGCGAAAGAACACTGGGAAACGAGTGTGGACTGCTTGAATTTTTGTTTTTGTTCCCAGGTTATTTTTACCTTTCTAAATCCAATTTTTCTTGTGCAACAGGAGGACCGTGTGACTATGTACACATATATTGTATTTAAGAAATACTTTAACATGTTTAACATGTATGAGACTGCCATCTAGGGGAGGGGGTGGAGGGAAGGAGGGGAAAAGTTGGAACAGAAGTGTTTGCAAGGGTCAATGTTGAAAAACTACCCATGCATATGTTCTGTTGATAAAAGCTATATTAATAATAATAATAATAATAATAATAAAAGAAAAGTCTTGGTGGGGAAGGGGAGATAATAGCTATCTTGAAGTATTTCAAGTTCTGTCATATGAAAAGGAAAAAAAAAAGTCACTCTGCTTATTCTCAGAAGATAGAAGAAGAAGCAATGGGGAAACTTCAGACAGACAAAATCCCACTCCATATAAGGAAAAACTTCCTAGTGATCAGTTAGTTGTCTAAAAGGAGAATGGGTTTCCTTTGATGGCTCCAAGTTCCCTATTACTGAAGGTCTTCACGTGGAGGTTGAATAATCTCTTGTAGATTTTGAAGTGCTAGCCTTAGAATCAGCAATTCCTGGGTTCAAGGCCTGTCTGTCTGTGATACATATTGGCTATGTGATTCTTAGTAAGTGACTTGTCTTCTTAGTTTTCTAGGCAACTCTGTAAGACTACAGGTTATTGCAGAGATGGTGCCCACCTTCATCAATAGAGGGTGTTTCCTCAACTGGAAGTTTCTTAAATCAATGAAAACACAGGTCTAGTCCCAATGCTCTCTCTATTCCTGTTAACATTAGATTAGTTGATGTCTCACGTTTCTTCCACCTTTTTGAAGAAGTGGATCTAAGTTAAGTCATGAATGAGGGGTAACATAGAGAAGGGGGAGTAGGGAGAATGATTTCTTCAATTCTTCAAAGGAAATAAAACTTGTACATGCCTTACTGACAACTAGCAAACAGTCTGACTGGATCTGAGAGTTTACATAAGGAAATCTGGAAGATAAGATTGAATGTTACAATGGCTTAGGGCCAGCTTGTGGAAAGCATTGAATTCTTAGTCTGAGGAGTCTGTCCTTCATCCTGTCAGCAATGGGGAGCCACTGGAAGATTTTGAGCAAGAGAGTGACATGTTGAAAGCCATATTTTAGGAAGATTAATTAGGTGACAAGTTACAGAGTAGGGATGGGATGGGGGGGGGCACTGTGTGTAAAGAGAGATACTAAAAGCGGAAAGACCAGTTAGAACATTATAAAAAAAGATCTGTTGTGAATTGATTAGGGTCTCTCCTCATGCAATACCATCTTTAATCTAGTCTTTGTGAGTTAGGTCTTTTTTCTCTCTTTAAGAAGTTCATAAGTTCTATGAGGGCAGGGATAATGTCTTCTACTTTAGTTTTCCTCCCACCCTTAGTCCCTAGCACAGTATCTAGCAATACTATCAAGTGCTTAGTAAATATTTGTTCAATGAATGATAATCATTCAATATGTATTTATTAAATCTGGCCATGGGGGAACATAGCTTCAACTCACTTCTCCTTCTCTCTCCCTGCCCTACCCCCACCCCTGAAGAATCTTCTTTTCTCTCCTCCAACTCTTCCCTCACTCCCCTTTCCCAATATGACAACAGGCAAAGCACAGGGCAGGCTTCAGGAGTAGCCTGTGGGCTCTGTGCCACCTGGAATGCTTAAAACATGAATTGCGAGTCAAGTGGCCCCTCTCACAGTTAATCGATGGCAGCATATCCTGATCGCTTTCATTATTATTATTTTCTTATGCATGTGTGATCGGGAGATTTATTGTTGAGGCTACAGAGGCAAAATCAATTATTCATGTTATAAATTAGAAAATGATTTATGTCTACAGGAGACGGGGCCTCGGAGAGCCGAACCCATTACAGATAAGCTTTGCTGAAAGGACCAAGATTTATCTGTAAACTTCACAAATTGCAGCTCACCAATCCCGTTTCATTCTCTCTCTACCCCCCTCCCCCAGGCACCCATCCCTCTCTTTGGTGCTTTTCTCCTCTGTCCACTACTTTCCTGTCTCTCTTCCCTCTCACCTTTTCTCCCTCCTCCTTTTCATCTGCTGCCTCCTAAAAATATCCCATCTCTTCCTAGTATCTCTTTGGGGGGACAAAATTGTAGGAATATTGGCGTGGTAAAGAGACCATCAGTCTAGAGAATGAGAAACTCTGACATTGAGTTTTTGCAACTAGATGGCTCCTGGTTTGGAGTCAGAAAGACTGATTTTCCTGAGTTCAAATCTGACCTCAATTACTAGCTGTGTGACTTTGAGGAAGTCACAGTCCTGTTTGCCTCAGTTTCCTTATGTGTAAAATGAACTGGAGAAGGAAATAGCAAACCACTCCAGGATTTTTGCCAAAAAAAAACTTCAAATGGGGTCACAGAAAATCAGACAGGACTGGACAACAGGTGTGATCTGCCACAAACTGACCTTGACTTTGAGAAGTCACCTGACCTCTTAGCCTTAGTTTCCCTCCTCTATAGAATGAATGAGTTGAACTAGATGAATTTTAATCCTTGATCTCAAACATTCTATGAAGTTATGATTCTTCTACTTAGCAGTTATGTGAATTGAGCCAAGCAACAATTTGTCTGAGCCTCCAATTTCTTATTAATAAAATGGAATTAATGATACTTGTACCACCTACCTCACTGGGATGTCATGAGGAAAGTGCTTATAAACCTGAACATGCTAAACAAATGTGAATTATTATTATTAGTGTATAAGGACACATTCACAATAGCTTATAACTTAAATATGGAAAAGATCTGAGATTTCCGCAGGATGGGGAACTCCCCACACTGACCACAGATGGCATCTCATCTATGACTTAGTTAATGGCCAGCAAACTCTAGAGGCAGGATTTGAAACCAGGCTTATTTGAGTCCAAGCCCATTACGCCACAATTCCTTTTACGTACTTTTTGTAAAGTGCTATATAAATCTAAGTGATTATTACCATGAAAGATTCTCAGCAGACTTGTTTTTCCCTGGCAGACTTCTTCTTTGTTGTTATGGAAGAGAGAAATGACTAACAGGTTGGGGGATGACTGCTGCCAGTTTATGACATCTGCAATTGCAGATGGAGGATAAGATAAAAGAGCCTGTTCTCTTGCTCATCTGACTTCTGCCTTGGGTGCCTGAAAGGTAAAACCTCTCTCAGACCATGGTACCATCAGTCTCCCTCTTGGGTCACTCCAAATTCAGACAGCAAAGTAGTTATGATTTGCTAGTGTAGTGACTCCAACTTGCTTCTTAATGAACATGGACGGTTTCTTAAAGAATAAGCTTTAAATTTCAAATGGGGATTGAGGATATATGGGAAATGTATTTCTTCATTGTCATTATAATCTACTGTCCACTCTTTTGGTATCTGAAAAGTGCCTGATGACTTGAAAAGGAAGACTGTATGAAGCATAGAAACATAATGGCTTTTGGACGGTATCCATTATAAGCTTCTAGAATTGCCAGACACCTTAAATCATAAGAGTTTGATGACCAGTGCTTTACTTGTGGCTGTGACAGCTGACAAGGCATGAATAAGGATAAAGAAGGATGGACTATGTGTACCTGTATGCAGTGGAACTGATAGAGACCCCACCAGGAGTGACCTTCACAGTGAGCATGATACCCAGTCAACCCATCAACGCCTAAGCTATTCGCTCACCCAGACAGGCAGATCGGAGATGAGAATGATCAATTGGGGCTATTCCAATGTCAGGGGGATATGTACCAGTCCTGAAACGCTGATCCTGGAGAACTCAGCTCATTTACTGATTCCCCAAGGACTCCTGGACTGAGGAGGTCCCCACTGTAGTAACAAGAACATGTACAAGTAATTGGAATAATATCTGGCTAGAGATATGGTTATCAACAGAACTGATGGGAAGAGAAGGTAACCTGAGCTGCCTTCAGTCCCCTATCATGGACCTTCCAGATCCCAGGCAAGACAAGTGAACCTCTCTATGTTTGGAAAATCAATTTCTTTTTAAGTTACAGTTCACCGGAGACTTTGAGCCTTCTGTGTACACAGTAGGAGCTTAATACATCATCTGGTTGTTCATTATAATACATACAACTTGACATCACCTTGCTGTATGTAGAACTATGAAAATACATTTTGGGGTTTAGGGCAAGTGGGAGGCTATATGTGTGCTAGGAGTGGGGTGAGCTTGGAGATTCACCTGGATTGTGTCCAAAGGAGAGAAAACACTGCTAGGATACCAGGAAGTTCCTACACTGACAAAGGAGGAGAAACTTTGCCATAGACAGAGGCTACTGCTGGAGTGGTGGGGTACCTTCTAAGTTTTTCATTATGGACCAAATCCCTTGATTACCCTGCCCTAGTTCTATGATAATAGAAAAAAAAAAAGGAAAAAGTCTAAAGAGACGTTAACCTAATGGTTGCTTTTAAAGATCTAGAGGAAAAGAACAAGGGAGCCAATAAGACAGGGCAAAAGGCAGAAAGGGGAGTTTCCACTTGTAAGATTAGAAGTAGGATCATAGATTTAAAACTAGAAGAGATTTTGGAGCTCATTAGTCTGACCATTTTGTTTTTATAGATGAGGAAGCTGAAGCTCAGTGAGGTGTGGTGAATGATCCACAGTTTTTCTAACATTAAAAATATGGATTGCAATCGGTGTTTTTGAAGGGAATTTCCAAATTGATGAGGTCACATATCCATTTGGACATGAGTGATATTCGACTCATTCTCGAACTGCCCCCCAACTCATTGTTGTCCCTTCCTTGCTTGAACCTAATCCAAAGGAGTGCTTCCTTTTCTAAAAGTCTCAGTTGTCTTAAATTGGGGTCAGCCTGTCTGCCGAGATGGTTTTCCTAGGATGCAACTGCTGTGCAGGCTTCTTGGAGCCACAGGTGAGAGTTGGGTAAGATGTGGACACCAAAGGTAGATAACCAGCAGCCCTTGAAAAGGGCTTGGCAAGCTCTCCCACCTGTGCTAGTCCTTTCTGAACACCTCATATGCTATTCTGGACTTCAACCATGCAATGTCCTTTAGATTCCAGTTATTCATTGACCTCTGTGTCATAGGGTTTTTAAATTTCCTGGCAGCTTCCTCTGAAGATTATAAACTAGCCCCTATAGTATGGCCTGAGCCCTGGAATCCCTCACTGTCATCTTGGCTCTGGAAGCTTTCCCTTGATCAATTAAAACTCATATCTGCGCCTGATGTCTGGAAATTGTCCTTGTTCCTTTCACCTCAGACATTGGCTGGCTTCCCTATGGACTGGAAGCCATTCTCTCTGTTAAGCCAAGGAAACCCCTTCTTCTCAGTGTGTCCTGCAACAAGGTAGACAGTACAGGTACCATGAGTCTATTGGATAAGTCTGAATAGGTGGGCTGGGATTGATGTGCAGAGGGACAGGAAAACCCAGGCAGAAGCAGAGAGCTGTTGATTCAGCACTTGGGAAAAGCAGCTCTAACAAAGGCAGGTAAGATACTTTGGGTCCTGGTGTTAAATGCTATTCTTGCTGAAAGCTAACAAGAGTGGGCAGGTGCACCTTGGAAGGGGGAAGGGTCCTGCAGGCCCTTGTAAGGTAGCTTGGTGAACTGGGAAAGAGCAACAACATGGCTACAGGTCCTGGCTCTGTTACATACTGTCTATGTGACCTTGAGCAAGATACTCTTTTTTGGATCTTCTTCAGTTTCCTCGTCTATAAAACAGGGAGTGATCCTTCCTATCGCTAATGTTCTTGGATTCCTTGATTCTTTGACTGCAGCACAGACAGAAAGAAAGGGAGGTTTCTCTGTCTCATTACAGCAAAGGGCTGACAAGCAGCCACTTCCAGCAGCAATCTGTCTTTTCTAAGCTGGAATTTGATTACAGTGATACCCCAATCAGTGAAACCTCTGGGAAAGAAGGGCCTTAATAATTCAGGCAACTATGCAAAACAAAATGAAACAAAATAAAAAATACTCAAACCCCCAACAACAAGAATAACAACAAAAACCCAACACAATCTTTGTAAGCTACATGAAGTGGTCTTGGTGTTATTTCATGACAGAGTGGTAATTTCCCCACTAAACTTTGCATATGTGCAGAATAAAGATATTTATGGGCCCTCCATCTGGCTTGCCACCAAGGCTAAATCCAAACTCTATTCCTACTTCATTGTTGGTTAAAATCTCCCATCCTTTTGTCTCCTTGTCCAGGATATAGGGAAGAAGGGAAAAATGGAAGGGACATTCAAATTGATTCCAGAAGCTCTGGGTTCAGGTTATGTATGGCTCTGATCTTTCTAGTTGTGGAAGTATACACATGTCACCTAATTTCTATTTTTTATTTATAAATTATTTATAAAATTTTATTTTTAAATAAAATTTAAAAATTTTATTTATAAATTATTTATAAAATAAGCATAATTAGTACTGGTACCCTCACTAAAGCCACAATAATGTTCTAGCTCCCACAGGACTCCTGTAAAAAAAATTTCATTTTGATAACTATATTTAGATAGGATTGGTTTCTTTTGTAATCAGATGCATTTTATTTGATGCATTTAAAAACATTCCTCAGGGAAGGGGTTCACAGGCTTCGCCAGATTGCCAAAGGGATCCAAGACACAAAAAAGGTTGCTCTATAAAAATGTGAAATGTGTTTTTATGTATTTCATTGTGACCCACTCAGAGATGGTACATAGTTTTTATGGAATTGGAATAAATTGAATTATTTAATAAGGAAAAACTCTTCTGAGAAAAGAGAAGGAGCTTGCTGAACCTTCTTCATCTTGGGAAACAGAAGCTGTCAGTCAAAAAATAGACTGTACTAGAGAATGGAACACAACCTCCTGCCCTAGATGAAAGTGTACTTCCTTGATGAACTGGCTTTGGCAACGCTTGGTTACCTTGTCCTGCCAATAAAGTCACCAAGATTGAAAAATGGAAACAATTCTCTCGCTCGCCCTTGTCCTCTCAGTTGGTCTATGTGTCTGGGCTCTGTCCTTTCTGCTGCCAGATTTCTTTGTTTCCCTCACCCTAAACAGTCTAGTGGTGGGTGAATTAATCCCCATCAAATGCCCCAGGGAGCTACTTTTGCTATATTAATGATTTGAGAAAGTACAGTCTCTGAAGGTAGCCAGAGAAACAGACAAGGTCAGGTCCGAGGGAACAAGTCTAAAGAGAGACGTTAACCTAATGGTTGCTTTGTTTAAAGAGCTGGAGGAAAAAAACAAGGGAGCCAATAAGACAGTGCAAAAGGGAGAAAGGGGAGCTTCCAGTTGGAAGATTAGAAGTAGGATCATAGATTTAAAACTAGAAGAGATTTTGGAGCTCATTTTGTTTTTATAGATGAGGAAACTGAAGCTCAGTGAGGTGAGGTGGCTGGTCCACAGCTAAAAACTGTCTGAGGCAAGATCTGAACTCTTATCTTCGTAACCCAGTCCAGCACTTCACCCACTAAGCCTTGCTGCCTCATAATAGCTTCGAAGCAGGGATGGTGGCAGAGGCCATCTTGTTCATCCCTCACATTAGACAAATGATGCTCATGCTCGGGTAGAGTACATGATTTGCCCAAAGTCACATAAATAGTAAGTGATAGAGGCGAGATTTGAACCCCGGTCCTCTGACTGGAGAGCCAGCATTCTTTTATTGTACCAAAAGGAGGAGGTGAGGGCGGGCTTTGACCAAGAAAAGGAAGAAGGGGTAGTTGAGCATGTTACTTCTAGTTTTGATTATTCAAGGGTTTCTAACTAAGTTTCCAGTTTCTCTCTCTCTCCCCAGTCCAATGTATCTTAGACATTACTGCTAAAATAACATTTCTACGCTTTGACTTATGTCACTCCCTTCTCATGCCCAAGAGCCTTCAATGGCTCCTCATTTTCCAGGGGACATATGGTCCTGTGGAAAGAGTACTGGATTGGAATAAGAAAACATTCATTTGAATACTTACTCTATTACTTAATAAGACCTTGATAAGCACTTGTTCTCATCTGCAAAGTGAGGTTGTTTTTCATTCATTTTTTATTTGTGTCCAGCTTTTTGTCACCCCATTTGGAATTTTCTTGGCAAAGACACTGTAATAGTTGCTATTTCCTACTCCAGCTCATTTTACAGATGAGCAACTGAGGCAACCAGGATTAAGTAACTTTGCCAAAGTCACAGAGCTAGTAAATGTCTCCAATGACCAAACCTCTACATTTTTTCCCTTCCTTCCTTCCTTCCTTTTTTCTTCCTTCCCTCCTTCCTTCCTTCCTTCCTTCTCTCCTTCCTTCCTTCCTTTTTCTCTCCTTCCTCCTTCCCTTCCTCTCTTCTTCTCTCTCTCTTCCTTTCTTCCTTCCTTCCTCCTTCTTTCCTTCCTTCCTTTTTTACCTAGTCTTAATCACTGAATAGTTGCAGCCTCAATCAAACTTAAACTCACTAAAGATCTTAGAGCCTAAAAAGGCCAAGGTCTCCCATTTCATTGAGGGCCATCCAATGGTCTTGATCTATATGTTTCCACTGGACCAGATAGCGCAGGAGGGGAAAATGAAGCAGGTGACCTTGCCCAGCCCTCCCTCACTTAAATCCAATTCACTTGCAGGTCATGGCACCCCCTCCCTATGTCATAGTCCTCTTCAAGAACGAAGGTCAAACAATATTTTTCTTTGCATCCAAACTATCGCATTGTACCCTGCACATGGTAGGCACTCAATTAATATGTATTGAACAAATGAATCAATGGATGAATATATCCAGATGAAGAAAGGCAAGTGCTAAGAGCCAGCTTCCAAGCCGGATTCAGCATGCATTCTCAGTACTTGCTGGTCTTACTTGTAAGAAGTCTGTACATGCGTTATCTCCCTGTCTGCTGAAAGTTCGCCAGCATATGGCTGATATGTTCACTCCCTAAGAGGAGGAGTGTAGGCATTTCGAGGGGAGTTACATTCACAAGGCCATAACTACAAGGGCGAGCTCTCCCCGCTAGCCTCCAGTGGTGGCAGCCGGGGCAAGAGCTAATAACCAGCCGGCTGCTTGCTGCCACACCTCCTCTTCTGACCCCACACATCTTTTTAGCTGACACCTTGGTTCTTTTCTCCGCTTCATTGCTCAAGCAACAGATCTGTGATCTGTCCTACTATCTCAGATTTCTTCCCTGTGTCCCAGCTTTTATTGCTTCACCTTTCTGAAAGAGCATTCTCTGAAATCTTCAATACCCTCCAAGACGGCTATAATTCCCTTCTCTTTTTGCTTCCCTTTCCCCCTATTTTCAGCACGCTAGAATAGGCTTTCTTCTGGGGGATGGGTCCTAGGTCCCCAGGGATTCCCAAGAAACTCCTCAGAGACCTGGGATGTCCTCATTACTCTAAGGACTACAGAATGGGAACAGCATGGCCTAGTAAAGATACCGTGTAACAGTTCTGCTTTGGACGTAATGAGGTCATTTGGCTCTACTCTAGTACTGAGCTTAAGCTTCTTGGGCCTTCAAAGCCAGCCCCAGTTTGGGCCTAAACATTTGTGTTTTATAGTTAATCATCAGGAACCCAGGTCTTACCATATAGCCAAATAGATTACTGAGAAGGATGCTACTTCATGCAGGTGACCCCCATTGATATAAGCTCTTCCATTAGAACATAAGCATCTTGAGGGCAGTGCTTGATTTGTGTCCATGAAGTAAGTGCTTAATATGTTTGTTGACAGATATAAAAATAGGCTGGCCATTTTAATGTCTTCAAGTCTCTTATTATTATTTCTCTTTCATTATTTCCTGTTTTAAATTTGTCCTATCCTTCCTTTTCAAGAATAGTTCTTAAACTTTCTAGTAACTTTCTAATCCTCTTTTCTTGGGGGGACTGGATCCATGATTTCATCAACAAAGGGATTCCCAAGTAAGGAAATGCCCTCTACCAAGGCAAGTCAGCCCTGCAGCTTCAGATCTTAGGAAGTTGCCTAATGCACTTATCATATAATATTTTGTGTGCTTTCATCCTTTGTATGGGCAGTACCATACATGTTGTAAGGAACTTAATTATGGAATATGAATATAGAAAGGGTCTTCAGGGGCATTTAATTCAACTCCTGTCAAAAAAAAAAAAAAAAAAAAAAAGGAATCAGACCATGCAGTGGTTAGAACCTGGAGTCAGGAAAATCTGAATTCACATCTGACTTCAAAAACTTACTGTGTGATCCTGGGCAAGTCACTCAACCTGTTTACGTCTGTTTCTTCAGCTGTAAAATGTAGATAATAACAGCACCTATCTCAAAGAATTGTGAAAACCAGATAAGATATTTGGTTTTTTTAAATTCCTAGCTCATAATAGCTACTACAAAAGTATTTATTAGTTTCTTCCCTCTGCCCTCTTCACTAGCACATATTGGACAAATGATTATAGTCTATTTTACTCATGCATGGCTCCAGTTTTTAGGAAGATTTTTTTCCCTGAAATCAAGTTTAAGTTTGTTTCTTGGTAATGTCTATCTCTTGCTCTGACTTGGCTCTTTGGGAGGAGGGGGTCTAACCCCATCTCCACATGAGCTCTCTTTAAATAATGAAAGAAAACTGTCCTATTCCTCTCCCCTTCCCATATTTCTCTTAAAATAAATGTTCTAATAAATGTTGAATTGAGCTGATAACTCACTCCTGAGTCATCCTATCTATTTTTATCCCCCTATTTAAATTGTAAACTTCTTGAGGGAAGGGACCGGTATTTTTATCTAAATGTTGTATCTTCTCCAGTGCCTTGCTCATTGTACATGCTTAATAAATGTTTGTTTACATAGATGAAATCTCCTTTCATTTTACCTTTGTCCTCTTCATTCCTACATGCCCACCACAGCCCAGACCCTCATCCCCTCCCTCCTGAATTACAATGGCCTCTGAGCCTATCTTCTTGCATCCAGTCGCTCTCTTATCCATCCATCCTGCATATCACTGCCAGATTAATATTCTTGAAACCCTATTTTCATCCCATCCTTTCTCTGCTTCAGAGCCTACAATGCTTTCTTATTGCCCAGTGATAAACTATCTCCCTTCTCAACAATATATACATGCATTGCCAGTTACTGTGGAAACCTTTTTCTTCTAACGTTCTTCACTAGGTTGAATGGAAAGTTGAGTTTTAAAATCCCGATTCCATGGAAGGCTAGGGATCAGAGAACAGGTGAGCAAATGAAAATCAAGGGGCTTACTAATCACAGTTCATAGATGTAGAGCTGAAAAAGCCTTAGAAGCTATACTGTCCACCTCCCATGTTGTCTCTCCTCCCCCATTTTACATATGAGGAATCATCAGGTAAACAGAGGTTAAGTGACTAGATTTAAATTGAAGCCTTCCTGATTCCAGGCCCAGCCCTTTCTGTATTCAACAAAGGCAGATTTCAGGAGTGGGATGCTACAGTGTATTTCTCCTAAAAGGAGAAAAAGGTATGAGAATCCATAAAAACTGTCAGCAGCCAGGTAAGCTTCAGGGGCTGAATCCCCAGACAAAATTCTCAGACCTATAGAAATGGAGGGAGCCAGCCAGGCAGGTGGGAAAGTTCACAACACTGTGGAAAGAACTCGGACAGGAGAGTAGCTTATTAAGCTGGCATTAGTTGCCTTTATTTTCCCCTCCTGAGCTAATCCCAGGTGTGTCTGGCTAGGAGGCCTGCCTAAAGGTGAAAATAAGTAAAGACAGCTGGCTGGTAAACAGTGACGGGGCTGGAAGGAGACCTGGATCTCTTTCATAGGAATTTCCCCGATAATGAGATACAAATTACTTTCTGAAATAGACTGCCTTCTAGTTACTAATCCAAGCTTATACCAGAAATTGTTTCTTAAAAGGGCCAGGATCTCTTCCTCTTTAAACCAGAGCTGTAATGAGGTCTTTGAGCGAGAATTTAAAGTGGTTATGTCACACCTCTTCTTAGTAGTGAGTTACCAATTCAATAAATTACTCTGTCCAGGGAACAGGGAATAATTTAGGCCCTGGGGATAGAAAAATGAAAACCCACCTAATGCTTGCCCTCAAGGTACTTACAGTCCACTAAAGAGGAACCCATTGGCACACAAACCCGATTATGTATAAGTAGGGCATGATAGGAGCAAAGGAGAGATCCAGGGAACATGAATGGATGGGAGGGATTGGAATGGAGAGAACCAAGAAAGGATATCTTAGGGAGATAGCATCTGAACTGCATCTTGAAGAATGAGAAGGATTTCAATATACAAAAGATAAAGAGGAAATCCATTTTAGATAGTCTGTGTGAAAATATCTAAGATACAGAAGGTTGAAACTGGGGAATAACTAGCTGGTAGTTCAGTTTTACTAGAGGGTTTTTAAAGTACATGAAGGGGAAGCACTATGAAATAAGATTGGAAAGATAGTTTGAAGGTAATTTATGAAGGGCCTTACATACCAATTTGTGTTTTATTATGTAAACAATAAGGATCTATTAAGGTGTTTTAATCAAGAAAGTGATATGGGAAGACTGTGTATTAGATTATTTTGATCACACTCAGCTAATTTGGGTTAAGAGATTACGTATAAAGACTATTTTGGTAGCCGTGTCAAAGCTGGATTGGAGAGGGGAAGAATTGGACTTAGAGAGATATGTTAAGAATCTATTATGGGGGCAGTTAGGTGACACAGTGGATAGAGCACCAGCCATGAAGTCAGGAGGACCTATGTTCAAATTTGACCTCAGACACTTCACCCTTCCTGTGTGACCCTGAGCAAGTCACTTAGTCCCAATTGCCTAAGGGGGAAAAAAGAGTCTATTAGCATAGTTCTAAGTAGAAAAGATGAGAATTGAACCTGAGAGTATGAATAGAGAAAAGAGGACAAGAGTGAAGGGTATTGTGGAATCAGAATCACTAAGACCTGGCAGTTGATTGGATGTAAAGGGTGAGGTAAAGAGGAGTTCAAATTACTTCAAGATGACTGAACCCAAGTAGTTGGGGAAATGGTGGTACTCTTAAAAGAAATAAGGAAGTTGGGAAGATTTGGGGGGAATATGGACTGTTTAGATTTGGATATGTTGCATTTGAGATATTGGCTGGACAACTAGATTGAGTGTATGCCAGGCGGTTGGAGGTATGGAGCTAGGGTACACTCTGAACAGAGACTACATATACAATATGAATTAGGTGAGGGTGAAATTATAGCCCAGATGAGTGATCATTAAACCAACCATTGATTATAATCATTAATATAAAGATAATATATAAATATAATCATTAATATACATATATGTATATATGATTATAACTTATTACTACCAGGTACACAAATATGTTTAGATTTGAAATTAGGGAAAGGTTCAAAGTAGGTTTGAGTTCAAAGGGAATGCTAAACCATATATAAAGTTCCCTGTGGCCTTCATGTTAACTTAGAAAAACATATTTTAATATTATCTATGTTCTATTGTATTTTTATTTAATTTGTTAAATATTTCCCAATTTTATTTTGGTCTACTTCAGAAGACCTTTAGGCTAAATTTTTTGACATCTCTGATATAGAAATTTTCCACTGAAGAAATTCCCTCCACCACTGCAAATCAGCAACTCTACTGTAATTTATAATTTTAGAGAGTTGCTCAAGACATTGAGATGTTAAATGATTTGCTCTGAAACACACGATGAATATATGTTAAAGGTATGAAATCATCCTGATTTCACAACTCCACTTACAATGCTATTCTGCCCAATCTCTGTCTCTCTATAGCCATGTGTCCCCAAGATGTTGGGTACATGCTTTGTTGCATTCTTTTGGACCTGGACAAAAGTTATACAGGATGAATAGTCATGAATGGATACACATCATAGATCCATTTGAGCATTTTTTTATTAATTTATTTAAAACAATATTAAATAGAAAAAAACTTGCCATGTGCACAGCAGAACATGAGAAGATTCAAAATATGAGATGATAACTTTCCATTTCAAGAAATCTTATATAATAAAATATTACACATTGTGTCCAGAGCTGTCTGTCTTTTCTTTGCTTCCTTATAGGTTTTCTTTTGTTCTCTGTTGTGTACTTTTTAACTTTGTTCTTTTTTCCCCTTTTCCTTCCCTATTCCAAGAAGGCTACAGTTAAGTGTGGAGATATATCTATATCTATGTATGTATATGTACATGTACATGTGCATGTATATGCATAAACACATGTGTATATATCCCCACACATATACATAGATATCTATAATCATATACATTCATATACATCTATGTAAGACCCTAGTTTGCTTGTTTGTCTTCTATTTCTTTGAGGGTAGATAGCATCTTCTTTCATAAGACAATTTCAATAATAAAGAACAGTCCTGAGATACTGATCATTTTTGTGACCCTAATTTGTTACCACCCAATCTATTCTACAGTCCCTTGAAACAAAGTCAGTTTTTGATAAATGTTTATTAAATTGAACTCAAACACTGAGGCTGGCTCTATAGGGTTGAGGTATAGTCATCTGTATAGAAGTGGTAATTCAAATCATATCAATGGAACCACGTTATTGTCCTTAACAAATATTTATTGACCACCTACTATGTATAGGTCATTGTGCTGGATTCCAGAGTCACAGAGAAATATAAGGGACGAGAACAGAACCCAGTGACTTATAGGGTCTAACTTTCAGACTGCTGGATAGGGACACTAAGAACTAATGAGATGTGTCAGCACTCTTGGAAGGAACAGCACCAAGTCACTCACAGCCAAAGCTGCATTGCACCACCATTATAGGGATATGGGGGCAGCAAGTCGTGGATTACTTAAGTAGAAGAAATAATGGACCTCACTGCTGATAGCTAGAGACCACCCACAATTGTGGAACTTTCCATTTTAACAGCCTTTGGAAGAAAACTCAGATGAGCCTTTGTGGTTCAGGAAGGGTAAGGTTTCATTGTCAGGATCCCTAGGAGACTTCACTGATTCAGGTTTATCTCTCCATCTCTAAGATACCCGGGAAGGTGACCAGGAGAGAGCTGTGTGTGTGTGTGTGTTCATTTCCTGTCCCCCCAGGGTGTATTGTGTTCCAGGAGTTTACTTGATATCTCCCCATAGAATATGGCCCTGGAAGAGTATACTTATCTAAAAGGAACTGGATAGGTAAGATGAATTGGTGGAGAAAACATGAAATAGCAATGTATATTTCTCTGGTGAGAAAATCCAGGAATCAGAGTATAAAAGATGGAGAACATTTGGATGAGAATCAATAGGGATAGAAAGAAAAGTTATTTTATCATTAGCATACACTATACATCCAGGGAAAGAGAGAATATGTGAGGGGTTTAGGAAGCAGCATGAAGGAGTAATAGAATAGATATGAAAAACTTAAATTATCCAGACATCTGCTGTAATTCTCTCTCTCTCTCTCTCTCTCTCTCTCTCTCTCTGCATAAAGCTAATAGTTTTTAGACTTGCCTAATGATAATTTCATTCTTCAAAAGCATAAGAACCAATGAGAGAACTTGTTATTCTGCATTCTATTCTCTTCAATAAGAGGGAATCGGTTGTTGGGTGGAACTAATGAGGACCTTGGGGAGAAATGACTACTCAATCTTAGAATTTATAATTGATAAAGAAAGGAAAGTATTCTAATATGAAACCCAGATTTTAAAATGGGCTTTAAATGGTTCAGATAAAGTATAAGTGGGATATCCTGGGCTAAAATTTTATATAAGTCAGTTCAGAAGTGATGAGAAACTCTCAAGAATGAAATTCTTAAGGCACAAAGAGAAACAATTCTGAAGAGGAGGAAAAGACAGAGAGTTGTCTAAGAAGATGAATGTGGATGCACAGGAAACTCATGGGAAAAGCAACAGCGGGAAATTCATGCTGGTCAATAATCCTCTAAGTAATTAATGAATTAGTGAATCTGTGTTTCTAATAGATTTGTTTCCTAAACATAATGCAGAATGGCTCAATTTATTTGATTCAACACTACATGTCCAAAGCAAATTGTCTTCCTAACCATCTAGGTCCAGTTAAACTGTGAACTTGATATAACAAGTACATGGGCTGACTACTCCCACCCATAGTTCCTTGCACCTTTCACATGGGCATGTGGATGTTGAATTGACTTATTCACTCCAGTGTGTTCTCACACTGGCAATTCCAGATTCCTAGAGAAGGACCACCACAAAACGATTATACTCAAATTCTCCCAGAATTATAGGTGAAAGAGTACTCAACTACTTGGTGCTATAGATCAGTGGTTCTCAAAGTATGGTCCAGAGAATCCTGGGGGTCTCTGAAAACCTTTCAGAGGATCTACAAATTCCAATTTGGTTTTTAATTTCTAAAATAGTATATAACTATAAATATGACCCATATAAACAAAAACTCTTTGGACAGATCCTCAATAATTTAATATGAAGATACTGAGAAAAAAGATTGAGAACCTATCTAGATAGAGTGGACATGGAGTCAGGAAGACCTACAGCTTCAGATACTTACTAGCTGTATGGACCTGGACAAATAATTTCTCTTAGCCTCAATTTCCTTAATTGTAAAATGGGTCTAATGATAGCATCTAACTCCCATGTTTATTGTGAGTAAAAAAAAAAAAAACTGTGATATTTGTAAAACACTTTCCAAACTTCAAAATGCTATATAAATAATAAATATATAATCATGTTGTAAAAGAATATATTACCCCTACTCATCACTCTAGCACTAATACATTCTATACACAAATGACACTTCACAATGACACTTTCAGATCTCAAACACAATGATTTGCTTAATAAATCAAAGGAAATCTCATAGGTCATCAGTCAGCTATTAAAACAAATGGATAAATCACAAACACAACACAAACTTGGGTCATGCTTTTGTACCAAGTGCCTAGGGGAAAGAGAACATATACAAGGAACCTTCCAGGCAGGCCTAGGAATGAGGAAAATATACGTAACTCAAAACCCTGAATCTCTAAACTTTAATGTCTTCTTACTGTTTCAGGAGCTACCTATTAAGGTTTCTCAATTAACTTATCTTCTGTATTGATTTGAGGTATCCATAGGTAAGCTGAGCTGATATGGCTGTTCTTGGTAAACACATCAACTAGTTGAATCCCTGAGTGACTTTTACAATTCTCTGTTTCTGATCAGTTCCTCTGCTCAGCTAGATTTCCTCCTCAAAAGCAACTGTAAATCTCTTATTTCCATGTTTGAAGTTAGTGAAAATTGTTCTGAAATCTATCCCTTCTGTTTTTTTCTGGTTCATACTGTAATCAGATAAATTATATTTGTCCCATGGTCCACACTGCTATTTTTTTTGCCCAAATCTTCCTCATTTATAATAGCATCCCACATTTAAAACTCATCAACTATTTGCCTCAAAACCAGATACCCCAAACCTTCAGCAATTTTCAGACCTGGAATTTCTTTTAGAATTCTGAGGAGTCTTAATTCAGCAATAAACCTTAAGGAGAGAGTAGATTACACTGGGGAGACCAGTTCCATGTTTTCTTGTGGGCCTTTTCCAGTGTTTGAAATACACTCTACCACCTCTTCTCAGAATCCTTACTTTCATTCAGGGATCAAATTAGGTGCCTCTTCTTATGAGAAATCTTTCCCCAGACTCTGTCTCCTCAAATTGTCTCATTAATTTATCAATTTACACATGTAACAATGGTGTCAATGGTGTGGTACTATATGGATAAGCAGAATTCACTTTTACTAGATCCCTATGCTTATGTGAGTTGGGATACTCCTTTTAGTCATTTCCTCAGCTTCTCCCTTCAGGAGAATAGTTGTTTCTTTAAACCAGGTTGAGAGAACCAATGGAAAGGATAGTGGTGAAGGGTACACTTCTATTATCAGCCTTTCTAGTCTAAATCATATGACACTCCTCCAGTTACATGGCTCATTCATTCATTTGTTGTCTCTGTCCATAGTGCTTCATACTCCCAGGTACACATCCTAAGAGCTAAATCTGTGGGTGGTAGATTCATAATGGGCTATTTAAGGGCATATCTGGGAGAGAGGCACACATCTCTAGTCTTTGAGAATGGGAGGTGTTTTCCTCATCTATAAAATGAGAGTATTGGATTAGATCCTTTGTGTATCATGGACCCCTTTGGCAGTCTGATGAAGCCTGTGGATCTCTTCTTAGAAACATGTTTTTAAATGTATAAAATAAAATAAACAGAATTATAAAAGAAGCCAATTATATTGAAGTAGTTATAAAAATATTTTAAAAAATCAAATTCACAGACACCAGATTAAGAACCCCTGGTCTAGAGAAAAATTTTAGCATATGTTTGGTTTCTCTCTTCTCTGGGATGTTATAAAAAAAATCAATCAGTTTCTTACAACTCTGAGCCCCCAGCCAGGAAACCATTCTGGCAAAATACCATATTTGTGAATCTACCTCTCTCTCTATTGTCTTATATTCATTCCCTCCTTGCTGGTTTTGAGCAAGGATAAATAGTTATCAATTCAATGATTAGTTATGTTTATCATATGAAAAATATAAACAGAAAGATAAATAAATTGTTTAGATACAGAAGTATATTCTTAAAAAGAGGCAAAAGAAATACATTTGAAGAAATCACCTCCTGTGGGCTTGTAGGTTTACAGTCAGAGCAAAGACAGAGATTGAGTTTTGGAAATATATTATCTATTCAGATATTTCTCAACTACAGTTTGCACATACATAGTCCCAATCCTAGAGTTCACTGCTTTGTATCTCTTCCTTCTTTGGCTTCTATTCCCCCAGTCTTTTCCTCTGCTTTTCAAAGCAACTCTTGTCCTTGTTCTACTTCAGGCTGGAAGTCCCATTTACCTACCCACAATCTTTTAGCTGGGTGGGCAGGTTTATCAGGTGTATCTTTCCCCTTTGTCTAAGGGTTAGAACAAATTCCCTTTTATGAGGTAGGAAGATTAAGAAAGGGCAAAACTCTTGAAGAGCTCTGTCTAAAAACCAGGCATTTTTCTGTACTGTCCTAATCTGATATCCTTAGCAATGCCAAGATAACGTTACATTTTACATTTTCCCACAATAAAATCCTACTATCCTTAAGGGGAGAGACTGTTTACTTTTGTTTTGGTTTTCTATCTCTAGGATCTATAGTAATGCCCAACACACAGTAGCTACTCCATTTCAATTCAATATTTATTAAATGCTTATTTTGTTAGGCACTTTTCTAGGTGCTGGGATGCAAAGACCAAAATGAAATTCTCTGCCTTCAGGAAGCTTACATTCTAAAATTGAATTTTATTAAAAGAGGGCTATGGTTTAAAGGAAGATAATCTATTATGTCATAAACAAGTGTAGGTATAGAATGCAGCCTGCTCAGTTTAGAAATATTTTAGAAATCATCCTATTCTGGATCTCTGTTCCCACAGTCTTCTGGCTAACTGAGATGTTTCTTTCTTCTGAGTTATACCTTGTTTCTACTCCCAAAGTTAGAGCTATCACTCTGAGTTTCTCTAGTGCCTAAGAGGACAAAGTCCTTAATTTGATTCATCAGGCACTTTCCTTGGGATCAGACTAAACTAGATTCTAGGTAACTCTCCACCATGTCAAATGCCGCTTTTTCCCTGATTATCTCTACCAGAATTTCTCCCTCCACATTTTACATCTCTTAGCTAATTTGGCTCCCGTCTGACTGATTCTTCTTCTATCATTGTTTTCCATTCTACTGTTACCTTGGTTCAACCTCATCTTAAAAAAATAATAATAACAAATTCTTCCTAATCAATCCCTTTGTCTTTAATTCTGCCATAACAAATTTATAAATATCTTTATTTAAACTGAATATGCAAAAGGTAACTCTTGGAAAGGACTACAGGAGAAAAGGGAAAACAATACATTTAGAATAAGGATAGTGATACATGCATGCAGACCCTAACATACACCGCTTTTTTAAAATATCTAATTATTTTCCTGTTCATTATAATCATCCTTGTCTCTGCAAACAGCCTATTTCAACTTTTCATCGGATGAGAAGGTGTGAGGATCATATCATTTATACTCTTTGGTATATCTTTACACTCTGGGTAAAGTCTTCCCTCCTTCCTTCCAGTCCTTCCTTCTTCCTTTCTCTTCCTTTTATCCCATGCCCACCTTCCTTTCTCTCTCTCTTTCCCATTCTTTCCTTTTTATTTCTTCCTTCTTTTTTAATCCTTTCCCTTTCCCTCCTTCCTTTCTCTTTTTTTCTTTCTTCCTTTCAATTCTACTTTCCCTCTAATTTTTTCTCCTTCCTATCTTGCCTGCTTCTCTTGGGAGCTCTGAACTCCTTGAGAAGATAGGTTGTCTTTTACTTTTTTCTGAATCCCTATCACTTAGCATAGTGCTTGGTATATAGCAGACACTTAATAAATGTTTATTGACTGATTAGCAGCAAATAGAATGCTGGACTTGGAATCTTCATATCCTCTATCTGATAATTATTAAGTGTGTGACTCTGGACAAATTACTTATGCCTTCTTTTCCCCTTTGTAAACCTGGGTAGTAATAGCATCTACCTCATGAGATTGCTGTGAGGATTAAATAAGATCACATACATAAAGTAAGTTTGAAGTGCTGTACAGATGCTAAGTGTTAACTGTTCTCTTTTCTCCCTTCTTCTCTTCTGTCTTCTTTCCTTCTTCTCCTCCCTCCTTTCCTTTCTTTTCTGAGTACTTGAAATGTATAACACTGTACTGCACCAGTGGAGAGTACAATGATGAATAAACTTAGAAGTTCCTCAAAGCAGAGACTAAATCTAAATCTTTTGTATTTTCCATCCCTACCCCATACCAAGTAACAAATGTGTATTCTGGGGTGTTTTGTTACATTTTTGAAGAGATTGGGAATATTGTATTATCTATTTTCATAAAATGTTTCTTTTTCTGTCTCTTTATTGGGGTGGGGGAGAATGGTTATTTTTCAAGGAGATAGGGATTAGTAAGAACTAAATCCCAGAATTCTTTCTGCCTTAGGCATAGGAGTCAGGTGACATGACTAGGACTGCCTTTTGACCTCAAGAATTCTAGATGAAGTAGCCCATTTAGAACTTTATTGATCTATTGTGCTTCTGAGTAACTGATAAAGGGGGCTGGATTTTTGCTTTCCTGGAAGGAAGAAGAGTCAGGCTGCCTGGGAGGTTTGAAAAATGATGGACCTTTCTCATTTTGGACCACTGTATGATAGGAGGACAGGATCCAGGGTCTAGAGAATCTTGATGTACCAAGGACTAAACCTGAAGGGTAAAGGTTAGACCAAATTATCCAATCAATCCGAACCAGCTCCAGAAACATTTATTAAGTTCTAGTTACTTACTTACCACATGTGAAGCACTATACTAGGCTGCAGGAGTACAAAGACAATGAAAAATTACCTTTACCCTCAGGAAGGTTACACCCTACGGGGGAAGGGGGATGGTAATCAGATATTGAAATGGATAGATATGTATGGGATATTTTAAGAGAAGGAAACATTGAGAATTCTGGAGGCATCAGAAAATGCTCACCATGGGGCAGCTAGGTGCAGTGGATAGAGCTCTAACCCTGAAATCAGGAGGACCTGAGTTCAAATCTGCTCTCAGACACTTACTACTTCCTAGCTGTGTGACCCTGGGCAAGTCACTTAACCCTAATTGCCTCAGCAAAAAAAAAAAAAAAAGAAAAAGAAAAAAGAAAAGAAAAGAAAAAAAGAAAGACAATGTTCATCATCAGAGTGGGTATTTGAGCTCAGAGCTAAAAGAAAATAGGGATTCCCAATGGCTGAGGCAATGAGGGATTAAACTCTAGGAATGAGGGATAGCCTATACAAAAAAGATGGGGATGGGGAGATTCTGCTATAGGCTTCTGTGCTCTTTACCCCTCAAAACTGACAGCTATCTGTTCTACTTATATAAATTATGGTCCTTGCTACTTGCCCTTCCCAGCATTTTCCATCTACCCTGAATTTTCTTTTATTTGTTCATTCTTCCAGTGAGAGCAGAAGCTCCTTGAGAGCAGATGTGGTCTGTTTGACCTTTTTCTTTCTTTTTGTTTTATTCAAAACTCAACACAGGGCTCGTTCCATAGTAAATACTTAATAATTGTTTTTTTTTTTTTAAGTCAATCACTTATTCCTTTCTGCTTATCTTAACTCTATTGAATTAATTCTGAATTTATGTACTCTTTCCCCTTGTAAATAAGGAAAGACCCAAAGGTCCATCATATAGTAGAAAAAGGTCTAGATCCGAAGTCAAAGGAAATGAGTTTGCATGCTGAATCTGCTATGTGCTATATTAAAACTTCTTAAACTGAATATGGGGGTCACAAAATTATGATTTATAATCAGTGAACATTTGGTTTGTATACCATTATATATCTATATACCTAGGATCATGTAAAAATTTCCTGGGGGAAAAGGGGTCATGAATGGAAAAAATTTAAGAAGTCCTGTGCTATATGACCTTGGCTAGGTCAATACCATTTCTGGAGTTCTGTAAAGTCAGGAAGCGGAACCAGAAGATTTTTAAGATTCTTTCTAACTCTAATAACTAGACAAATAAATAATTGAAAATTTTCAAAATTCTATGATTCTCCACTATTTGTAGATACATCTTTGGTTTTCTGCAGGTGCTTCTCAGTCTCCAGGCTGTGTTTCTTTCCTTCCACACTGCATGTAGCTACTTCTACTTCCCAGTGAATAAAACATTAAAAGTGTCTGTGTTTCTGGTGTCCTCTTTTATCAGCTTTCCCTCATCATCTATTAAGAAGAAACATTTCCCCTTATCTTCTTCGTGTTCCTAGTGTATTTTAAAGAATGTTTTTCTATTTCCTTTTATGTGTTTTGTGGGTTGCATCTCATTTCTTTCTTTGATTTTTCCCTTCCTACTTTTATATACATTTTAGCTCTTCCTCTGTGTGTGTGTGTGTGTGTGTTTTTTATGGTAATCCAGACTAACTTCCCATCTGTGGTTTTCTGGTTGGTGGATCAGCTCCTTATGCAGTTCTATGTTTAACCAATGAAATTTCCTGGTCACTTATTACTCTCTTTCATCTTATGGACTTTTTTATACTCTTAATAATGAACTTGATTCATCGGCCCTCTGAGATCAGGCTATCTAAAACCAGAGCAAGTACTAGAATTTTGCTACCGGTATAAAATTTGCTACCGGGTATAAAATGAATCATTACACAGCTTGTCTTCTTGCCTCCCAATTGGTCGCAGCTTCTCTACTTTCAGGGCAGTGAGGAAGAGCAGCGAGCCCTCTATATCAGGATGGGGGATGGCTTAGTATCCAAAGAACTGAATTCAAATACTAACTCTATAATATTGGGCAAGTCACTTTATTTCCCAAGAATTCAATTTCCTCATCTGTAAAATGAAAAAAGATGTGGTTTCTAAATTTCCTTTTAGCTCTAAACCTCATGATTCCTAAGGGGTACATCTCCTATGTATGAATAAATGAAACATAAGTGTCCAAGATAGTTGGATTCTAAGCTCAGAACACTCAAAGGACCTGATCCATATTTGGTCAGAAACAAGCATTTAGTAAGCACTTACTATGTGCCACACCCTTTGCTATGTGCTGGGGATTTAAAGACGTGCTGAGTTGGTCCAAAGGCAAAAAAAAGCAAAGATAGAGAAAAAAACAAACAAAAAATCATTATCTCCAGAAAGCTCACATTTTCATAGGAGAAACAACACACAAACCATATGCATATGAGATTTGCATAGTGCAGAATTTAGCTATGGAAAATCACATTTCAGCTACCCTGCTTCTGAGAGCTCAATGTCACATAGGGAATCTCAGTGATTTCTAGGAGTGGCTTTTGCCCGGTGCTACTTGTGCCTGGTCTGTTTTCTTCAGAAAGCAGTTGGGGGCAGTCCTCGATGGAACAGCAGCCAACAAGTAAATATCATTAAAATCATGAGATCCAGGGACCTAATAGATAATCTAGCCTGAATTTTTTTTTTTACAAAGGAGAAAGCTGATGTCTAGATAAATGTGGTGATTGCCTGAGTTCATGCAGATACTAAGTAGGGGAATCAGGTTTTTATCCCATGTCCTTTGATTCTAAATCCCAGAATAAGGATATATTAGGAGGTAGGAAACAGGAATTTCTTACTCTAGATTTCACAGAATAGTTCCATAGTAGAAGGGGAAAATTAAGGCAATTGCCTTCTAAAGTAATTTCTAATTCTACTAGATTCTTGTTACCTGAATATAGTACCTCCCCATCAGGTTTTCCTACTAAATTGAACAAAATTCAATTCAATACACACTTTCAAGCACAAACTATGTGTGAAACTCTTATACTGGATGCTGATACTTTAGCTAGCATTTATGTGGTACTTTACAAATATTATTTCATTTTATTCTTACAACTCTGAGAGGTAGTTGCTATTATTATCTCTGTTTTACAGATAAGGAAACTGAGGCCAAGAAAGGATGGCAGACTTACCTACTGTCACACAGATAGGAAATGTCTAAGACTGGATTTGAACTCAGGTCTTTAGCCTGAGTGCCTGCTGATAGTAGTTCCTCTCTTCAATTCTTCAATAGATCTGTGACTTGATTGAAAGTGGATATTCCCTCCAATGATGGCATTCATCACTCTGCAATTTGAAATCAGGTTTAAAACTCATACCTACCCAGGCTATCTCCCACCCTGCCTGCAGGATTTCATCATACCTCTTTCCCAATAACTTTCATCTCTCCCCTCCTTTTTAGCATTTTCTGATGTCTTTTGTCTCTCCCATTAGATTGTAAGCTTTTTGAGGGCAGGAACTCTTATGCCTTTCTTTGCATCCTCAGCACTTAGCACAGTACATGGTACATAATAGGTAATCAATAAATGTTTATTGACTCTGACTCACAGCCCATCCAAACCTTCTCATGCTTTCACTCTTGTCAATATTCTCTCATAGATCTTACATAAGAGTAAGGGAATACATACTGGCAGCCTAGTACCATGGATAGAGATCCTGAGTTCAATTCCTATTGCGATAATACCTACCTGTCTGATCTAGTGAGAATTACACAATTACCCTAGGTCTTGGTTTATTCACCTGTTAAGTTAGGAGGCTGAACTAGATGGCCTCTAGGGTTCCTTCCAGTTGTTGGTCCTCTGAACTTGACATGCTGGGGGCCTTCTTTTAGGACCTTGTCAAAACAAATAATCTATTATTCTTTATTCTCACTCTCTTTTATCTATCAGATGGTATTAAATTATTTTTTTCTACAACTGAAGTATGTCACTGTTGATCATTTTTGAGAAACCTAGATCTGTGAACTCATTTAGATCAGAAACTCTTCCCCCATGAAAATCACTTTCATTGCAAGTGAGAGGTTAGGTGCCTCACCTGTAGTATAATAGTCATTGTGTATCAGGTCTTCCTGGCTCTGAAGTCTGCTGAGATCCATGAGATCCACAGCTGCCTCTATTGACAGTATACAGTTACTGCCTACTCATAAAGTCTCTCCATTACCTGGGGAGGTGTGGGGGGGAAGATGTGTAGTTTTGATTCTTCGGAGATTATGATGTTTCATAATTTATAGGCATATGACATCAGGGGAAGAATTTTGGGGGCTGGGAGGAACCTGAGCCTGTAATTTCATGAATATGGTGATAATATGCAAATTTCTACTAGGGATTCATAAAGTCAATTCATTTCAAACTTGTAGTTGGAGAGAGTGGCCTGTGGGTATTATAACTAGCCTGTGGTCACTCAGCTAATTAGTATGTATCAGAAGCAGGGCTTGTCTTCCTGACTCCAGGGCTAGCTGGAGCCCTCTATTGTATCATTCTGTCTCTCCATAGGAGAAAAAAACCACACCAAAAGCCTGAGATGAAAAAGATGGGATCTAATGATGGTTCTGGAGAACAGATAATGAAACATATCTCTCCTTATGGTAGAAAATTAGAGGGCTACTAGAGCAGAATATTGTATACATTTTCAGATATGAGCAGTGTCAAGTGGTTTTACCTGGGGTTTTTTGTTGTTGTTGTTGTTGTGGTTTGTTTCTGTTTTTTGTTTATTTTTTTTACAAAGGATGCTTCAGTGTTTAATCCATGTTAAAGAGAGAGAGGGAGAAAAAGCTGAATGTTGAAAATTATCTTTGCATGTATTTGGAAAAATAAAATATCATTTAAAAAATAAAACAAAGCAGGGTTCAATTTTAAATGGAGGGAGACAGGAGTTTTTCCTGTTTCCTAGAAATGACTGTGATATAATGATAAAATACATTAATAAACATTTTTAAATGAAAAAAATGGGTTTTAGGTTTAAGGGAGAACTCGGTATGCATAATTTCCTCAAGATAGAAATGAGCTTTCCAAGTAAATTAAAATCAGCATTCTAAAAGTTAATTTCTAAGAATTAATTTTTCTCCCTTCTTTTATTCTTCCTCTTTCTGTAAAATATTAGCCCCTTTTCATAAATATCATATTTTACAAGGTCACAATTCCTAAGGTTGCCTTCTACCTCAAAAGCTCCTCCCTCTTACTTCTGTGACCATCAAATCCGAGCGTTGAACTTCTAACTTCTGAACCAAGAAATTGCCACTGATGTAGTCTGACCTTGCTGAGTTGTAAAACTTTTGCCTTTTAGCTTTGTGTATGTAAATCTTGTTTCTCCAGCTAGACTGTAAACTTTTGTAAGCAGAAACCATGTCTTATATGTCTGTTTTTGACACACCCTTGAGCCACAGTACTGAGAATAACTAATGAATGTTGGCAAGTGCTCACAACTTAGCCTCTAAGAATATTAGAACCATAAAGGACTTTTTCAACCATATAGTCCAATCTCTCTCATCTTGTAGATGAGAAAATGGCAGTTAAAAGTGTTAAGTGACTGGTTCAATATCATTATTTCAATATCATTAGTTACACAGCTACTATTGGTTGATCAAGATGCCTTGCTTCGTTTTCCAACTGATTCTATGTTCATGTAGTTATAAGCCCAAGCTTAATGAAGGTACAGAGTCAAGCAGGAAGCCCAGTAAACTCTACCCATGAGTTTGACAGCATTTCAGAACTAGGTGGCCACAACAAAAAGACCAAAGCCTTGGGGAATCGGGTTGAGTCCAACATATGATTAAATTCCTTTCACTCCCTTCATGTTGCTACTAATGATCTTCTGGTCCTGGGAAGCTAGTCTTCCCACTCAAATTAGCTTCTCAGATGTTAATCCTCTCCCACAGTAAGTCTGGCACCAACTGATCTGTCCTTTTGGGGTACACTTGCTTTCCTAGCAGCTGACCTTTGGTTTCCCTAGGGCCCCATGTAGGGATTACCTTCCCTCCATCCAGTTTGTTTATCATTGGCACATGTTGAACCTGTCTTGGGTGGGATGTGGCAAAGCTTACTATCACCTTTCAATTCCATGCCGTGGCAGATTTTTAGAGACTTCTTCAGAAAATCCATACTGATCTCCTTTTCTTAGTAATGATCATGAAATGCACTTCCTCTTTTTTCTGCCTTTCAACTTTAACTCAATGACTTCTTTCTTCATGTTTAAGACTATGTCCCTTCTCTTTCCCATTCAGTTTCTCCTTTCTGAACACAATTATTTCCTTCTGCTCTTATAGGCTAGCCTAACTAGAGAGAGCTATTTCACCATGTTTCAGTTGTGCAAATCAAATCACATACCCAGCCATAGTCTTTTAATGGAAAAAAAAATGCTTTGGCAGAATGCAGCAGGGAGACCAGGAACCTAACTGTCAGCAGAAAGACACCCATCTCCTCCCTCCCCAATCCTTTGCCCTGAATAGAAGATACACATTCCCTTTCTGAGGCATTAAATCTTCTCCATACCCCTATTTATGGCCACTGCAGAATCAGCTCTGATTCTTCCCCATGTGTGCATATGAGATGCCCTGCCAGTTTGATCCTGGAAAGGACATTTTGTTGGCCCAGGTGCAAGTTAAGGAGTTTCAAACTAATGGAAAGCTAAATAACTTTTACATTTTCTTACTCCCCTGCCACCCCCTATGTTCCTTCTCTTCTAGTGATAGATAGGGATCTTCCCAACTGGGAACAAATGTTTCTGTATCCCAGGGAGAATCCGAAAGCCCTTTTCCCTTGGACCTGTTAACCACCAACATACTGCATGACCTGTCACTCCTTTGTGTCAGAGGCTATCTGTGAACATTAGAGAGAGGTTCTGCAGAGAAGAGAAGCATTTTCCTGCTCACATGTCTATGTCTTAGAGCTAATGGGAGGGGATGGATGGGAGGGCAGCCTTTCCTCTGAGACCTGTTGGAGGGGGCCACGTGCTCTCTTTACTCACCCAAGGGCCAGTGCTGATTCATGTGACTTTTGATCCAGGGTTGACATTAGTCCTCAGGGGAAAACACAATGGGCGGCTGACTCTCTCGCCTTATCCTTGTCTGATCATCTGTAACAGCGCCAGATGGAGTGCAAGGGAGGGCTGTGTGTGAAAGGTGGCAGAGGGAATGAAAAGACAAGCTGAGAGAAAGGAGCTGTCTCAGGGCTTTGGGTACTGACTGCTTCTGAACTGTGAATAGGGGAGGCAGGGTTTTCTTTGGTGTCTTTTACATTGCAGGCATGGCCCTCTGTTCATTTCTTCATAAAGGGCTCAAGGGACATGGGGTTTTTTGACCATCCTCTAACAGTTTCTGTGGAAATCACTGGAGACTGGATTCTAAAAAGGAAGGACCAGGATACTAAAAAGTTTATCCTGATTCTTAAGCAATTCCAAGAATTCTAACTCTGTGTATGTGTGTGGGGAGAGGATAAAGAGACATAGAGATTAAAGGGAGGAGAGAGAGACAGAGAGACAGAGAGATAATGACAGAAATAAGCAGAGACAGAGAGATAGTGACAGAGACAGAGAGTCAGAGACTGAAATAGAGACAGAAACAAGGAAAAGATCTGTATTTCCTCACCAGGGATTGACAGGATAGCTTTGGTCAAAGCTGGACCTTTGAGTAGACCTCAAAGATCCTGACTCAGGACAGAGTGATCCATTAGCCACAAGAAAATATTAAGTTTTCCATAGAGTAAAGGAGGATCCGAACCAGAACTCTCTTGAGAACAGACCATCTGTGAATGAATTTCTCCTTGATTAGGGATGGCCTCATTTGGATAAAGGGTGGAAAAACATCTATTTCATGCCCTTCCATTTTGAAGACAGAAACAAGAGTGATTCTTCTTTCCTTGGGTGGCTCTCCATATGGCAACTATCTAGGAGTTTCAGAGGAAAGAGATCCTCCTCCCCACCAGGCATTAACCAAGAGAGACAGCAGAGACCTTAGTATGCATAACATTCATCTCCAAACAATTTTGAGGTTTCCTAATAACCCGGGTTGCTAAATCAACTATAGTTGCTTATCTCCTAGTCCATCACAGGTCCATGGAGATAGCTTCCTGATGTTCAATCACTTTATTTCCCATTTTGGTGTTAGAGAAGTATCTCCTTCAGCAAAAAGATTCAGACCAAGGACACAGTGTCATCCAACTACTTATGTGACACATAGGGTATATTGCTCACCTACACTGTGGGGCTCTGAATCATGGAACATCACAGTCTTCAAAGAATTGAAGTTGAGGATCACTCAAAGGGCAAAGGAGAGATATGAACAGCATTTTACAAATCAGGAGTATTGGAGGATGGTAACTGGGACCGTGAATTCATGTGCTATGTAGCTCATTTGAAGGAAGTGGACACATTTATCCTGGAGAAGAAGGGATTCCAGAGAAATGTGAGAGCTGTATTCAAATATTTGAAGGACTATTATGTGGAAGAGGGATTATACTTGTTCAGGTTGACCAGAGAGGGTGGGAGCAATGGGTAAAATTGTCAACAGGCAAATTCTGGCTACAGCAAAATTGTCAACAGACAGATTTAGATTTAATGTGAATAACAAATTCCAAATAGTTCTGCTATTCAAAAATAGATTTCCCCTCCTCAGAGGCCTTTAGGCAGAGCCTGGATAATCACTTGTCAAATATATTAGAGTAGAAATTCCTTCAGATATGGACTGTACTCCATGACTAGTATCATTACTCTCCTGTTCTATAATTCTGTGACTCAAGCAAGTGGTAGAAAAAAAAGATGAGTTGTTCATGTAGCAAGAGGGAGGGATAGCCAATGGATAGTCCACATGCTCCTCTAGGAGCTCTGCAATGCCAGGAGAACAAAAAGAAGGCTGTTGATATGTTGACTTATTGTGGTAAATTTATGGGAGGATATGGATGAGAATCATGTAAAATGGATGGAAAGGAATGGACTGTGGTCTTCATGATGGAGGTAATATCCACACTGATGACATCAAATCATAGTACTGAATTTTGCATAGATCCTATCTCTGAAGTGAGCCTCCCAAAGACTGTGGCCTTGCTTAATTCATATACTCTTCCAAGGCTAGAATGGTGCCCCAAGCACCATAAGAACTGGAGAATTGTTTGTTAAGAAGGAGGAGGAGGAAGTTAGAGCAGAGAAGGAAGAGGCAGGGTGGTATAATGGGAGGATCTGAATTTGAAGTTGAGAGTCCTCATTTCAAATCCTGGACTCCAATAGTTATTAGCTATATGAAGCTTACTTTTAAAGATGGCTTGTTGCATATGGAGGGTTCTCTGTTTCAATACTTTAATTTCCTTAAGATGCTAAGTTCAACATGAACTCTCTGTCCATTCAATATTGACAGATTTTTAGGATATTCAAAATTACTTGAGAATTCCTCGTAGCAGAACAGATTTTAAAATGTCTATATACTTACACAAATTGTACAAAATATGTATTTTAAATGGATTCTTAAGTTATTTACCAACTTTGAGTCCCAGTTTCTTTATCTTCAAAATAGGCATAAAAGTACTTATACTACCTACCACTTAAAGTTATGAGGCAAGCATTTTGTTGTCCTTCAAGCACTATCTAGACATATATTATTGTTATAATTAAAAGTCAGTCAAAGTTATCCATAAGAATCACTATTATTGAGCTCCTTGAATGAAGCTAGGAGTCAAGATTCTAAGGTCTGTCAATGGCTAGTGATTTCCTTTGGTGGAACCCTATTCTTAGAATCATTACTTGTTTCCAAGGGATAATAAAGGAGACCACCAGCCACCTGTACTCAAAAGGGACAAGTCATTGTTCATGTCATAATTCTACATTTCCCAACTCTGAAATTATGATCGGCTTATACCAAATAAACTATTTCAAAGTCTGCTTTAAGGTTTTGCTTATCTTTTCCTCAGGAAATCCAGAAACACATGGCTAGAGAGTGGAAAATTTATTTTCAAAGACCTTTCTTGGCCTCATAGTTTTGCCTGGGAACTCTGATGTTGCCTTTGTTTGAATTGGAGATTTTGGAATCATATCTTCACCCTTCTTTGATTCTGTAATTGCTTACAGATGGGTAACTAAATGCCCATGATCCTTATGTGACATCAGGGCCTGGCAGTAATCTGTTAAAGAAATGTTGGCTCTATTCCCTCCTGTCCTCATAACTGGCATTGTAGAGAACAGAGGGAAACTTACTAGTAGAAGCAAGACTACCTGGGTCAGCTGCTGGTGAAGAGAGACTCGTTGAAAGGTTAAAGGGTCACCCCTAATAGAGAATAAAGGATTTAGGATAGTGAAATGCACCATTAAGATTGATTTCCTCACAAAATGCCTTTTTTAGTAAGTGCTATCTTTGGATAGTTAAGTGAATAATCTTTATTTGCAGAAACTTTTCTAAGGGGGTTGTACTTGTACTATTAAATGCTGCAGGTTCACTTATTGAAACCTGTTTTGGTCCCTGGTGGCCCAACATTTAGATCTCCACCAATATAATTGCCAACTTCAAGATAACCAGTCCAAGGATTCAGGCAGCCACTCTAAGATATAGAGCAAGGGTTTCTCCCAATGAGAGGATTAGAATCTCACAAGATTAAACCTAGATTGTAAGAGTCAAATGCTGATGCTTTCTACTCCCCAGCTATTCTTCCTTTTATCTGCATCCACAACATGAGAACTGAGAATCATTCAGCCATTGATTCCTCATACGTCTATCTCCATGCTTCTGATTAGGAGGTGAGAAATGGTTGTTGCATTCTCTGGGATCTGACTGGCATCAGGACCCATTTTGGTGGAGACTAGTTGACAAAGGAAGGTTTGTTTATGCTTCTTTACCTGGATAAGAATAGCTCTCTGCCATCTTCATTATTAGAGAAAGGATTTATTAGAGCCAGTTGATCTAGAAAAGGCAGGAGCTGTCCAGGTTCTGAAGTAAACCAAGGCCAAAGCGATAAAGACTAAGTGACAAAGGAAAGTATGAACTATATCTTTACCTGGCTTAGAGAATCTTCTCTGTCCACCATTTGCCATCTTTCTCCTCATTACTAAAGTTAGGATTTGTTAGACCCATATAATCATGGAATGAGGACAAGTAATTAGGAAGTCTAAGCAGGACAACTTGCAATTATCTCCATCCTATGTTGTTTTTATTTCCAGAAACACCAAGAATCAAGGAAATTTGGTTTCTCCATTTTTTCCATTCTTAACTTCTTAAGCCATTATGTGATTCTTACCATCCTTCTGTTCAGGACGATGGGTTCTTGATAGAGAGATGTGAGGAGCAGATTTCACTTGGGTAAATGAAAGGGAAGTGACTCTAGTTCTTAGGTTAAAGGAGCCTGGGTGTCAGGTATCACAAGGCAGTTTGGAAAGTCACCGAATGTCTTCTGATTGGAAGATTTGAATGAATTAATCAGCTGGATTCACTCAGAGTTAATAAATCTTTAAACATGTTTGAAGGAGAAAACCCAGGCAGGGACCGTATCCTGGGACCAGCCACAGCCAGCAGAGAGGAGCCAGCCACAATTACCGAGTGACCCAACTGAGATGCTGTTGAGCTACTGCCAGTGCTGTACTCCTCCCTCCTCCCTCCCAACAATCCCCACTGTGCGACTCCACTCATTGACACACAGAGTGGGCAGATGGACATAAACAACTTTACCCGGTCTCAAATTTTAAAGAATATTAAGGAAGATTCAGCCAGACAAAATTATGGAATAAGTAAAGTTTGTCTGTAGCACTCCTTATCACTCTCCTCATGGGCTCTCCTCTATTTCCTCACCTTGTCACTCAGGGATCCTCTAGTTTTGTCCCACTTATAGGGCATATAGGATCATTGATTTAAAATGAGGGGAACTTAAGAGAGGATGTAGTAGATAGACCTCCAAGTCTGGAGACCAAAAGACCTGAGTTCAAATCCAGCCTCAGACATTTACTTGTTATGTTATCTTGGGCAAGTCACTTAACCCTGTTTGCCTCAGTTCTTCATCTGTAAAATGGGCTGGAGATAGAAATGGCAAACCATCCCAGTATCTTTATCAAGAAACCACCAAATGGGGTCACAAAGAATTGTTAGAAATGATGGAAATGACCCAACAATCTAGTGCAAGCTTTTCACTTTCTAGTTGAGAAAACTCAGCCCCAGATTCTTTCTTTTGTGGAAGGTCCCAAAGAGAGCAAATGATAGAGACAGAATTCAAATGCAGATTCAAGTCCTTAATCTAATTGTAATCTTCCCAAGAAGGGAAAGTTATGTGGTCAACAATAGTAGATTTAGACAGATTGTTTCTGGCAAAGCAATTTTCTCATCGTTCAAATGAAGGGCTAGACTTCACTTACAAGTTGATGAGCTCTGAATATAATGTTTATTCAAACACAAAAAATACTACCTTACCTTAAAAAATAAAGTCTTTTAAAATTTTAATACAGTTCTTTGTGGTTTAGAAATTCAAACTCCCACTTCTCTCCATTCACCTCTACTACCTCTTTAAGATATCAAAAACATTTCACAGTACATAAAGGCTAATCACTAATTTTGAATATGCCCCAGAATAGTGTTCTGGCACTGCACTTAAGCAAATTCCATAGGTTAACTGCTCCTACTGCTGCTCAGCCTATTATATCCTTTGCCATAATTGCCACCCCTTTGGCAGGGTCTTGCCAAGGAATGACTCGGTAATTTTAAGAATTCTGGAGCAGCTGACAAAGTTAAGAGATGAATACCTATCCACTAGAGATGGTTTGCTCAGCCTAGAAAATAATGAGGACACAATAGAACTCGATGGCTTAAGTATACTACTAGAGAGGCAGGTTGGTATACTGGATAAGCTACATTTGAAATTAAGAGGGCCAGGATTCAAGTCTTTCCTCTAAAGCTGGCTGTGGGATCATGGGTAAGCCCTGAGTCCTTCATCTGTATAATGGTGAAAATAATACCTGAAGTCCCTCCTTTACAGGAGTGTTTCTCAAATGAGAAAAATACGTGCAGAGCACTTTGTCAACTTGTGTACTATATAAATGTCAGTTATTATTATCCTTCCTCCTTGCCTACCCCCTTTTCCTGGTGAATCCATTCCTTCCTCCCACAATTACAGCACTGTCTTTAGATAAAAATGAGACTGAGTGTACCACAAGGTGACCATGAATGACATTTCTAATCCTGGACTCATCATTGTGATGTGACCCTCAGCAGAGTAGCTAGGGCTTCAGGGACTTATGTGGTGGGGAATGCTTGTCTGGGTGGGGGAGGGAAGGGCCATGATGTTAAAAATCTGCCACAGGGGTTACATAAGGTTCAACTTTGGCTCATTGATTTTGATTTTCTTACACTTTTTGATGCCGAGTGAGTCATTTTGGGCTGTTCTGTCAGCATTGGCTCTAATCAATGGGATCAGAATCGCTTTTCGGCCCATTTGTTTTCAATAGCCTGCTATTGGTGGCCCCCCACGTTGACTTTCTCCAACAGCAGCTGGTACCCCTGACTCCCTGTGGGTCTCTGGTGAAGAACACTAGCTAAGCCACTGTCACAACTTCAGTTTTTTAATCGCTCCTTCTAAAGGATAAGGTTCTGGGCTTTTCCTTCTGAGCAGATTACTGTCACTCCTGCAGAAGCCACAAACAGCTTTGCTTGTCACTTGAAGCTTTCTCCTTCCTTCTGCTTCTTCCTTCGTTGCTGAGAATAGGGTTTGGGGGTTGACCTTCTCTCAATCTGAGGCTATTCTAAGGACCTGAACAACTTTAGTAGCTACAGAGGAGAGCAAACTCCATGGAGTCTCTCACAGAAGACAAACCAGAAAGACCATAAATTGCCTGCTACTGTCCCTGCTCCTTTGAGAGAAGTCTCAGTTTGAGGTTCATCCTAGAATTAAACTTACATTTAATGGTGAAGGTTTTGAACCAAACCAGATTCCTGGAGCATCTGGCCCTGATTGAATCCAGACCTGCTTCATAGAATCTTGTTGTGGACAGAATTTTTTTTCAAGGTTAGAGAAAGACTCAGAAACGTTGGTATGTGGATACGTGGGAGGTGACACTATTTGCCTAGTCCTTTACACCCCCTTTTTATTGGCATTGGTACACCCAAACTGGGGTGAAGCTCCCCTGTTACTTTTTTGCTCCATCCAACCCTTTGCTTTGTTCGGATCCCCTCTCTCATCCCAAGACTGGCCTTGAACTCTTCAGTAACTTAGTTCCTCAAAAGCCCCATCTCAGGTCCAATAAAGGACCTCCTCTTGGAGGAAGAACTCCTTTCTGAACTCTGCTTCCCTACTGGACTTGCCACCAAAATGAAGTCTAGTCTTTATTTCTATTCCACAGATGGCAAAACCCCCCATCGACAAGGTAATAGGCTAGGGATTGGGAAACACTGTAGTGGATGGTGACTTTGGCTTCTTTATATTTTATTAAATCAGCACCACCACCATCACCACCACCATCATCATCTTGGTACTGTCCTACTCACAGAGGAGATATTTAACAACAATTATAGTTGTAACACAGCAGGAAAATTACTGGATTTGGACTGAGTCAGAGAACATGAGTTTTAATCTTGGTTCTGTGTCTCATCTATAAAAATGTAGAGATTGGATTAAGTGGCTCCTCATCTTCCTTCCAGCTTTAAATTTATGATTCTCACATTCCTGGCTCCTCCTATCTTTGAGAGCCTATGCTTCATAGCTACTTTGACTATTTTCCCTTCCTCCAACTCCACTATTGAAAGCTATTTCCACTAATCTGCCCAGTGCCTGCTTCTTTCTCTCTGAGGATGCTGGTTCAAAGTGATTGCTATGGTAAAGACATCCCTTCAAAGGCCATTGATATCTCAGTTTTGACACTGGAGCTGGAAGGAGACTTACCCTGACTTTACCTAACAACTTTCTCATTTTTACAGATGAGGAAATGCCCAAATAGTTGAAGTAATTTGACTAAGGTCAGACAAATGATCAGTAGCAAAGGAGTAATTTGAACTCAGCTCCTCTAATTCCTAATCCAGGGCTTTTGCTTATTACAATATAATAACTCTACCACAGTTCACACCATATTTGAATTTGTTTGAATGCTAGTTCCAAGAGATCTTTTTAGAATTCTTGCCATAGACCCAAGACCTAGTCCCTACTCTCACCAAGAATTCAATATAGACAAAAGCCCATTTGAACTTAAGCATTCAAAGATACCACCATTCCATCTAGCATCACTACGTGACTTCTCAGAACAGGGAGCAAATGGCTGCAAGAGGAGGTTAAAACCACAAGAGGCAGCTGAAGGAAGCACAAAATGATTGTCAGAATTGGTAGTAAGCCAGGACACCTGGGCTAATGCTTTGGCAAACTAGGTCCTCATCTTGGCACGTCTCACACTACTGGGGTTGGGGTTATCTCCTGAGTTAGAGGACAGAATTTCTTTTATGAACTTGTCACCTTGCAGGACAAAGCTTTAGAAGTCACTGGGGGGATTCAAATCCCCCTGGCACCTCCCAGATGCATCAGAATTCACAGGCGACACAGCGTCCGATGCAGCATGGAAATATCATTTAGTGGTGATAGGCAGCAGTCTGGAAATACTCATCCCAATCCTATTCTTTTCTTAAGATCCCACAGCTTTTTTTTTTCCTTAAGCAGAAAAGAGCCATAGATAAATCAATCAATTAGCATTTTTCAAGGACCTACTATGCCAGGTGTAGATAAAGACTCTCTAACCATAATGCAATTGAAAGAATGTTGGACTTGGAATCAGAGGACCTGAGTTTGAATCTTGTCCTGTCATGTGATCTTGAGTAAATTATTTCATCTCTCCTGGTTTGTAAATGGAGAAGTTGGACTAGATAGCTATGAAGACCCCTTCCAGCAAGAAATTAATGATCTTATGATTCTAATTTGATTCCTTTATCTTACGAAGGGAATAATAAAACTTGAAGAGGATCTAGGACTGAAAAGGAATCTAAAAGTGACTTGGCAATGGAACAGAGACTAAGACCCAGGTGTCCTTTGTATTAACCTAGTATTTTTTTAGACACAAGCCTGATTCATTGAATCAGTGATTGACCCTGTTCTGTTCCCAGACTCTCTATAGCTCTGTTTTACCCCTGAGAAAATAGGATAATATTCTAAAAGTACTCATTGTCCAGTATGGCGTTTCTCATAAAACAATGGGAATGGCTTATGCACATTTTTTGAGCTATTTATGCTTAATAAGTAGCTTGTCTTCCATCTCTGCATAGAGGTTCTCAGAAACAAGGAGGAGCCAGGAGCTAAATGCCTTGGATCACCAGGAGCCGTGATGAGAGCCAAGAGAAAATTAACCCTACATCTGGTACTGCTGCTGATATCCTGGGGTGGTGCTACTGCTGGTTCTCTCCAGCCTCACTTACTAAGCTGGCAGGATTCTCGGAGGAACTCAACACACCTTATGCAACTGTAGCAGAGGAACACTTCTCCTTTAGTGCATTGCTTAGATTTTCCATCTCTCTTTGTATTTAGTAGCTGCATCAAAAAATGTCTTTTTTCCCCAAGTCTCTTCAGGGGTCCATACATTTAAGTGGAGTTAGCACAAGCCAAAGGGAAGATTTAGGAGACACAAGGCATTCAAGTCTATAAAGGATAAATCCCTTTGACTAAGATAACTAAATGCTCAAATAAATGTGTGATCGCATGGATGTGAGTGTCTTCTCCAGAAATGCAGTTCATAACCCCATCAGTGATTTGTTCTCCCTCTGGGCATGTCCTGCCTTGACAACCCTACATAGATTCCTCTTTTCCACTCACACATTTCTTTTGCAGAATCTTTTACCCAAATTCACTTTTATGATCCCTTATTTAGAACATACTGCAGTCTGCTCATACTGACCATGTTTCTCACCATTGGCCTCAGGGTGACACTCATTTTTAATCTTCAGAGACTGTAGTATTCTATGATTTGTGGCCATATAACAACACTAATATAATACCAATATTAAAAAGATGGGTCTTTATTTCTAGGAGAACTTTAGAATCATTAAAAGAGCTTTACAATCGCCCAGAGCCAATCTAATTGGCTCTCCTCCTCCTGTTTCACTCTAGACCCAATTCCTTGTCCATTTACACTATCTAGACCCACTTCTGTATCCATTTGTACTATCTAGACAGCCAGGCAGTTTGTAGGCTTGGCGCAGATTATGATGCAGATAGGCTTGGAGGCAGGAAGATAAGAATTTAAATTCTTCCTCAGCTACTTACTAGCTGGGCGACCCTGACCAAGTCAGTTGAAGAGAAAGGAAAGGGAAGAGGCATTTATACAGCATCAACTAAGTGCCAGGTACTGTGCTGTGTTATATTTGTTCTTTTTTTAAAACAAATATCTCATCTGACCCCTTAATTTCCTCATTTGTAAGATGAGGATAAAATAACACCTGCATCACAGGGTTGTGAAGACCAAATGAGACAATATGTGTAAAGCACTTTGCAAACCTTAAACCACTTTATCAATGTGGGCTATTACTTTTAACTGTTAGAGAGACATACAGAGATGGATAAGTGCTATATAGGCTCTCCTTTCAACTGCATGTCATAACCTGGCATTCTTTATCCATTTATGCTTTTCTGCATGAATGGCTAGAACAAACTCTTTTGAGTGACATGGCTCTTTTCCAAAAGGTTCTGCAACATTCCAGGGATTGAGACACCCAGCACAATGTCATTTGTCGAAAGAAATATCTAGAGTATCTCACCACCCTTAGGGAAGTTCTCTTCAACTTAGGGTCTGTCCTGGATATCTTCCACTAGAGTAGCAAATCCTTTTGGTAAGCATACATTTCCCTCTTTTATGCCTGGCCTGATATTTATGATGAGAGGATCACAGGACTAAAATTTCATTGTCTATATATCTTTCAAGGAATCTTGAGTAATTTTGATGTATTGATGGGAGACACATTGTTGGAAAGAAGCCTTTAAGTTGATGTTTGATTATAACATCTGGGAATACACATCAAGTGGATGGGTTAGGTAATATATAAAAATATAGGCACTATGTAGAAATAGAATAGAAAATGTATAGAAAAAATCTCACCGAGCTCCTAACCCTAATCACCTTAGATGTGCCTTTAGTAGAAGGGACTCTTAAGAAGATACTTATTATAAACACATATTTCACTGATCCTAAATCACAAACTCATTATTAAAAACAGACTTCAAGATGGCTGTATAGCACAATTATACACATTTTAAATGTCCGTAAGATGGTTAACGGGGTACATCCTCTTCATTGTCTTTCAGGAATTTGACACACCTGCCTGGCAGAGTGTGCAGATGCCTACTATACAGAAGAGAAATTTGCAAGGATCACAGAGCACCCTGTGTTCACCTCATTGCAGCAATGACCCCCTCTCTCATCTCCTGTCTGATTCTTCCCTCTCTTTCCTTGATCTGCAGATTTGATTTGTCTGCACCCACAGAATTATGAGAGCTTTCCTAAATAAATCGTAACAATGACTGCATCAATTCTCTCTCCTTAAATATTCTGATTAAATCATAGCTCTAGTACCCAGAACAGAAACGATAGTGCCCTCCTCTAGCACAATAATTGTACCTGCTCCCTTCTTCCTCCCCCATTTCCAAGTGCCCCACTGCCTTTCTTGCTGTGCTAACAAACTCATATTAAAAGATGATTTGTAAACATGTTGCGAATGAGATTAAGTGGCTCTCCATCTCACCAGGGAGCCTCTAATCTTAAATGTAAACTAATGCAAAAGAAGCTATAATTTTAGAAACTGTAACATATTATAAGATATGAATCAAGTGTTTCTATAAGGACGGATGTTCTGGTGGCCAGTAACCTTGGGCAAGACACTTAACCTCTTGGGGGCACAATTACCTCATCTGGAAAATGAGGGAGTTGAATTAGATGACCTCTAAGGTTCCTTATGCCTCTAAATCTAAGTGATCTTATGAAACTAAAAACTTGACAATCTTTTTATAGCATTAACCAAGAGGAAGAGGTACCTTGCCTAGCTACTATTGATTATTATGGTCCCCTTTCTTCATGTAAATTAATAAATTGGCATTCTTGTTTGTATGTCAGTCTATCTAGTGTGAATCAATCCCACAGAGCCTGATTATCCCTGGGAGAACTGACAAAATCTGTTGACCTACAAAGGTTAGAGCCATACTTTTTTTTATAGTGATTTTTTTCTACCCAGGAATAACCACACCTTAAAAAAACTGGTTGAAACATCCACCCTTTTCATTATAATATTCTGAATACCAAAAACAAAATTCAGGTCTTATAGTTCTTTATATTCAACAATATAACATCTTCAAATTTGCTTCCCAAGTTTCTCAATTGATGTTTCTTTAAAGTTCAAGTCACTCACATTTTCTTCTTCATCCTCAAATAAATATGATTCAATTCAAGACAATAAACAGTTATTAAGTACCTACAACATGCAAGGCTCTGTGCAAGCAGAAGAAAATATGACAATGAAAACACAGTCTCCGATTGGGGAAAAAAAATCATCTTATAATTCAACAAGGGGAATCACGTGCACAGGGGAGTGGTATGAGCTAACAAAGTATAGGTATATTAGAGCCACACTGTAGAGAGTCTTGAATACTAGAATTAAGAGTTTATGCTGCCCAGGTATGTATTGGCAACATTTTGACTAAGAACCTCTTTCATTCAGATGAGGAGAATGACATAGGTAGAAAGCATTTAAATTTCACACACACACACACACACACACACACACACACACACACACACACACAAACACTTGACAAAGCCTTATGATGTCCTAGCAGTAAAGATAGAAAAATGATACTATGGTTAAGCGGCTCCAGGGTTGAATAAATAATGGGATCCAAAGTCTTGCTTAATGACGCCATGTCAGTTTGGAAGGACATATCTAGTGGCTTGCTGCAGAGTTCTGTCCTTGGTCCTGCTCAACATTCAATAAAATTCGACAGCGATTTATTAAGCAATTTCTGCTTAATAAAACCAAGCACTGCTCTAGGCACAGAGGATACAAAAACAGAAGCCAAACTATCTCTGCCTTCAAGGGGTTTATATTTTACTGAGGGCAAACAACAAATATTTATAAATTTATTAAGCATAGAAATGCCATCCACCAATGTAAATAGCAATCCCTAGATAGTTTGACAGATGAGATGCTGTGATTGAAAAAATTCATCACCTGATGGCTACCCTTTTAGTTGTTATCAAGAAGTTGAATGAAGGCATAAGGTATATTTATCAAATTGGAAGATATGAAGTTGGGAGAAATAGCTAATATTATGGATGACAGAATCAATGTTCAAAAATATGTTTCCAGGTTAGAAAAATGGGTTGAAATCAACAAAATCAAATTTATGACAATAAATGTGAAGTCATGCACTTAGGTTCAAGTAATCATTTGCACAAGAACCATATAAGGTGACTCTAGATCTGAAGGAGTTCATGTAAAAAAGATTTAAGAGTTCTTAAAAAAAATATACTCAGTATGTCAACGGTATAATATGACTGACAATAATGCTAATATATTTTTGCGTGAAATAATAGAATTATAGTGCCCAACCTTGGGAGATAATATTCTATATACTCTACTGTATTTATTGTGTTTACTTCTGAGTGCCACATTACAAGAGGGACATTGATTATTGGTTTATATTGAGGAGATGATAACTAAGATAATAAAGGGTTTAGGAACTATATCTTATGAAAATTGGTTGAATGAACTGGTAATATTTAATCTGGAAAAGACTTAAAGAGAGATGTAATATTTGTGGTCAATTATTTGAAAAACTATCTTGGAGAAGAGGAAATAGACTTATCCAAAATTTTGCAAGGGACAGAACTAGAATAGACCCATAGCAGTTAAAAGAGGCAGGGTTTTGTTTCAACATAAGAAATGACTTCCTAAACAATTAAAGCTAAACAACAATGGAACAAGTTTCTTTGTAGAAGTGAATGACCCATTATCAGAAATTCTCAAACAGAGGCTGGAAAACCATTTATTAAGAATGCCAGAGAAAGGATTCATTGGGTAAGAGAAAGGGGACTTTTATGTTGGGGATAATGGAGACTATCCCTCTTAGTGGGAATCACCTTTCCCCTCCCACAGCACTCTAGAATCTTAGTTTGGCAACAGAGAGAAGGAGAAGCACTTTCAACTCCTTCAGTACAGTTTAGTGCCTTTCTACAAACTAGCTATTGATGGGATGCCTTCTAAGATGCTTTCTACTTCTAAGATTTTTACGATTTTGTGATTCTTCTGAAATAAGTCTTAAGTCCCATTATTTCCAGTATGAGCTGTAGACTGCTATATTTTCTTCTCTTCTGAGAAAAGGTTAGTCTGAGTGAAATTAGACAACATATATTGAGCTATAAACTCAGAGTTGGGCACCATGAAGATTTTTTTTTAAAAATGAAAAGAGTTGGTTCCTGTCCTCAAGGATCTTACAGTCTGAGAACAGACACAAAACAACTACTGAATTTATTAATAGTGTAACTTATCAAAAAGAGTAATTTAATATAGGACATGAAGAAGATTACATAACAAAGTGGGATTCTGCATAACAAAACTTTTCTCTCTCTGAAGATAGCAAAAATTCAGGATAGCATGTGTGTGTGTGTGTGTGTGTGTGTGTGTGTGTGTAGACACACTACCACTTAACCAATCAGCAGTTACTATCTATTAGGTACAAGGCTCTATGTAGGGGATAGAAAGATGAATGATTCATAATTCCTGCCCTTAAGGAGCTTATAATTTAACAGTCCTAGGAATAATAAAGATAAATTTCTCTTTGGCCTCTTTCCACTAGTATTTTCTTTCTCTTCTCTTTCTTCACTTGTTTATCCTATGTCCCATTCCGAGGACTAGAATCTCTTTTATATGGTTAATTGATAATAGTTGAGAAATAAGGCTTATGAGGTTGCCTTTCCCAGGGATATTTTAACTAGCTTTGGAGATTCTTGAAGACTGGAAAGTCTTCAATATACAGAGAAATGATTCTCTAATTAAAAAAAAATTCAGGCATTAAGTCAGAATAGGGGAACTAGTTTTGCATGAGGAGGGGGATGTGTCTTCTGGGTGCCTCTCAAGGATAACTGCTTCATTTGCCTATAAGATTGATCATGATCCTCAAAGGTAGAGATCCAAGTACAAAGTACTATAAGAGTAATTGTGGTAAAATGGAGAAGAGGTCATTTAGGCTTATCAACAATACTGTGGACTGATAAAACTCAGCCATTGTCCTGCTTCTGTGTCCTTGATTTCTTAAAGTTCAAAACTAGGTTTTTACCTAAAATACAGAAGTGGCAGCTCAGCACAGAATGATTCAACCTAGAGACTCGGCCAGATGTCTCTCCCTCCCCCTGCCCCGTACACATACCTTATACTCAGGGCATTGCCAACTCTCCTGGTAGCAGGTAGAGAGGTGAGCAGAGCAAAGGCAGGAGATTTGAGCGTGAGGATTCAGTTACAGAAGGAAAGGGGAAAAAAAGAGAGATAGTGAGAGCGATCAAGAACAGCAATGCAGCAAAAAGGGCTTTTAGTGATAATTAATAATTAACATTTCTAATGATGTCCCGGCGACAGGAAGAGGCCAGAATAGGGCTCTGGGGCATGACAAGGGGTGACAGCAACCTCCAGGAGTCTCAGACAGTCTTAGCCCTGATTAACCTTCACACGACCACCCAAAGCAGTTCAGATGTTTGATTGGGTTAATAGTGGCCAGCAGGCCTGCAAGAAAGGTTATTAATTTCAGCAGATTTGGGAGAGAGAAGAAAAGGCTGGGGGTAGTGGGATGTCCATGGGGGCATGCAGAGAGTTACACTGAAGGTTTTGAGTAATTCTTTTCCTCAGATCTCAGCAGGAAGCCTGAGGGTGCAGAAAGAGCAATACATGAGGAAAGGGGAACTTTTCCATTTTTCTGCTCAGTCCCTATTTGACATGTTTATCCTCATTCCCAAGAGAGGTAGCCTAGAGTCTCTCCCTTTGGGTACACCCTTCCCAGAGACATGGGCACTCACACCATTTGGATGAGCAGGAATCACCAACTACAATTCTTCTCTAGTAAGATGGTGGGCTGTTGTTGTTCAGTTGATTAGTTGCATCTGACTCTTCATGACCTTATTTGGGGATTTCTTGGCAAACATACTGCAGTAGTTTGTAATTTCTTTCTCCAGCTCATTTTACAAATGAGGAAACTGAGGCAACAGGACTAAGTGACTTGACTAGGATCACACAACGAAGAATATCCGAGGCCAGCTTTGAACTCAGCAAAATGAGTCTTCCTGACTCCAGACCCAGCACTCTAGCCACTGGGACACTTAGCTGACCAAGAAGGGTCTGCCAGGCTTTAATATCTGCCATTGCTCCATAATTTGCATTAGTCTCATCATCTTCTGTGCTATTATGCTTTCCAGAACCCCAAACATTCCTCAACCATCCTGCCATTGTACACTAAGGACAGCTGGTTTTTGCCATCTGCCCTGGAGGTGCACCCGCCCCCCATATATGTTATAATTAGAATATGAGTTCTTTGAGAGCAGGGAATATTTCACTTCTCAATTTGTATCTCCAGCACCCAGCACGACACTCGGCACACAGTGAGTGCTTAATGAGTATTTTCTTACTCATTCCTTTCGGGATAGAACTGGCTCTTTTCAAACCTCCCTTGGCTCTTGCCCCTTTGTTTCAGTGTACTGTGGAGCAGGAGTGATTGAAGATATAGGAAATCCCAGTGGAATGGGAACCCCATAAAGAACAGAAGGAGCCTTTGAAAATAATTGAAACAGAGAAAAATTCTTCTCTAAAGGTGGAGGGAAACTGTTTCTAGGAGGCGGGTACAGCTACAGTTGACTGAAGCTATGGAGGCAGATATCCATGATACTACCGGTGATGTATGTTTGTCCATCATCGCTGAATTAAAGGAGAATCATTTCGATCTAGAGACTAGTTGTGCAGTCAGCCACTGTTAAGTTTGTAGAGAGGCTTCCCTCTTTTCCATTAAATCACTTAACCTCAATTGTTTCCCAAAAAGAAAAGAAAGAAAAATGGCTTGCATTTACACAGCTCTCTGAGGTTTACAAAGTACTTAACATACATCATTTCATTTGACCCTTACAACATCCCTACGACCTGTTAGGCACATTTTGCAGATGAAGAAATTGATGTTCAAAATATTCAAGTGAATTTCTTAGGATCACTTGAGCTGGGATTCAAATACAGGTCTCCTGATTCTCTATAACCAGACCAAGTCTTGTTCTTTCTGTGTCTCAGTTTCCTATCTGTAAAATGGGAACATTAGATTAGATGCTAAGATTCCTTCTAGCTCCAATGCTAGTAGAGTTTTGCACACCTTTTCTATTAAACCCAGTGAATAACTTCTGTCCAACAATGTTCTAGGTTTGTCAACCTCATCTCTGTGATATTTTAATTTATAAGACCACAGACTTATTAGAATTGGAAGAATGATCTGGTTCAAGCCTTTCATTGTTTACTGAATGCCCAATTTTAAGGTCCGCCCATCTGTACCTTTCAGACAAATGCTGGGAACAGAGTCTGTTCTCCCAGCCATGCTGTCTATCTCTGGAAGACTGAAAATTATCGATTTGTGATTTCTTATAGTTCTTAAAGAGTAGCTCTAGGCTGCAATTTTTTTCTGAAATATACTTTTTGGGGCCCATTCCTATAATTTCCTTGATTTGGTTTCCTATTATTGATATTACCTCCAACTATGCAGATAGGCAGCTCAAAAGTAACTTATGTTCTTAGGACATTGAGAGCTTTCTTGTTCCATTGTCCCATAATTTTGAGAGGCAGGATTTGAATTCATATTTTACTAATTTCAAAGCACCTCTCTAGCCATAAGCCATGTGTTGCCCTTTAAATATGTTCCCAGTATAATCTGAATATCTTTAGGCTATGTGTTCATTTTCTTAATTTGATAGCCTTCCCAATTCACAGAATTATAGAATCTTAGAACAGGAAGGGTCCTTTGAAATAATGTATTCTAAATTTGTCACTTCACCAATCAATAAACAGATCTAGATAAGGCAAGGAACCCCACCCCCAACCCCACCCCACCAAGGTCACACAGCTAGTTGGTGTCTGTCTGGGAATAAAACCCAAGTTTTCCTGACTCTCAGTCCAGCATTCTTTCCAGTTAAGTAAAATAAATACTTGCTGTAATTGATCGGGCTCTGTACCCAGTGAAGATTTGAGCTGAGGGTGAATTGGCTTCTCATCACTCAGAAGGGTTAGCTGGTGGGGTGGGGTATATCCAGAAATAACTGAGGTAAAATAAATTGCTTTAAAGATTCTTCCAGTCCATCATTGCCCAGATTTAGACTCTGGTTGGCTCCCTAGTCTATTGACTACCCTAATTTATAGGTTGTGGTGGCATCTAGGTCCTATAGTACACAAACATCTGTTAAGTGCCTACTAGATTCAAGGAACTGGGATGAACTCTTGTTGTTTTCATGCTGATTTTGTTGGTTCTCTGAAGGCTAGCCCATTACCACACTAGGGCATTTGATGGCATTGCTCATTTATGGTCATCAAGTTTTCACCATTTGTCAAATAGGGCATTATTATATGGTTCACTAACATTTCTAGTGCCTAATTACTACAAGATATCCTGCATGTGGTTCGACATGGAGGAGGGGCTTTTAAAGGAGAATAATTCAGGAAATAAGCTGTAGATGTAGGCTTGATGAAAGGAATAATTTCCTCACAATTAGGGCTACTTTTGAGAGACAGTGGGTTTCTCTTCACTGGCGGTCTTCAAGCTATGTCAGGGATACTGTAAAAGGGATTCTTGTTCAGATAGGTCTGGTACACCTCACAACTCTATGACTGTGATATTACTACCATTTTTAGACAGTAGAAAATGAGGAAACATGGCATATTAAAAAGAACACTGAGATCCTCCAGAGTCAGAGGACCTGTGTTTGAATTCCAACTCAATAGCTTACTCACCTTGGGCAAGTCAATTAATCACTGTTTCCTCATCTGTAAAAGGAGGAGGTTGGACCAGCTGACCTCTAAAGTTTCTTCCAGGCCTAAATTTATGATTCTATGATACTGTCTCAGCTGTCTTCCAAAACAAACCTCGAAATTCAGTAATTCCTATTGAACCATACCCTGTCTGCTTCCTTCTCATGGACTAAGGAAAAACAGAATAGGTCAGCTAAACATTTTTTACTCAATGAGACAGACTAGTAAAAACAGCACAGCAAAACCTCAATTAACTAATACTGACCCTATAAGTTAAACAGAATTTTTCTAGACTGCAGTTTTAGGAGGAAATCAATGAAAAGAAAAGAAGTGATAGGAAAACAATCTGACATAAAACACTGATTTTTTTTTAAAGAAAATAGAAGAAATTTCAAGGGTATGTACGGTAAACATGTAACCCAATCAATCTTTCTTTCACAGCCTCTTATCAACTATACTCTATAAGCTTATTGACAGCTCCAAGATTTTCTAAGCTACCAATCATAGAATTATAGAATTTCAAAGTTGCAAAGAATGTCAAAAATCATTTAGTCCAATCTATACCTAACAAACAATCTCTTCTAAAACATCTAGACAAATTGTCCTCCAATCCAAACCTGAATACACACATAATTAAATGAGGTTTATTTTACTGTATTTACTAAGGCAGGAAATTATACTCAAGTTTTATAGGAAGATTTTCAACAAGTTTAATATGACAGTGTTTATTTTTAACTCTCAATCCACTATTAAATTAAATTAACCTAAACAATCTGTTCTCCTTCGATAATGGCCTTTTCTCAATCATATCACACATGACCCTTCTATAGCACTGTAATGAATTTACCATATGTTATTGTGCATTATAATCCTTTGAATATATTTTACTCTACTGAATTGTAAGGTCCACAATTCAGGTACACATCTTAATCTTTTCATCTTCCCCAAAGCTTTAAGTTTTTGATGAATTGAATTGACAAAATGAAAACCCTCTAGAGCCCATTTTTTATATTTTAAATAGGAGTAGTAGCTGATTTCTGCCAGGAGGGGAAGAGTGGATGATCTTTAAGTGACCCTGAGTCAGCTCTTCTCAAATGTGATGCTAGCTGATTACAATCTCAGAAAAGTTGAAAAGGACTTCAGAAAACATCTAATAGAGTCTAAATCTAAGTAAGAACCCTCTTGAATTTAGCTTTGGTGTTTTCTACTTTAGTGCTATTAAGAATAAGATATATAGGGCATAGGGTGCAGGATAGAAGAAGGTAATTTATATTTAAAAAAAAATTTCTCTTTATTTTGTATTTTAGTGGATGGAACATCAATAGTTAAAAAAAAAACTTATAGTAAAATTTTCCTTAAAAGGTAGCATAACTTTTTTTATTATAGCTTTTTATTGACAGAACATATGCATGGGTAATTTTTGCAACATTGTCCCTTTCACTCACTTCTGTTCCAACTTTTCCCTTCCCTCCCTCCACCCCCTCCCTTAGATGGCAGGCAGTCTCATACATGTTAAATATGTTAAAGTTTATCTTAGATACAATATATGTGTGCAGAACAGAACAGTTCTCTTGTTGCACAGGAAGAATTGGATTCAGAAAGTAAAAATAACCCAGGAAGAAAAATAAAACTGCAAGTAGTCCACATTCATTTCTCAGTGTTCCTTCTCTGGGTGTAGCTACTTCTGTCCATCATTGATTAATTGGAACTGAATTAGATCTTCTCTTTGTCGAAGAAATCCATTTCCATCAGAATATGTCCTCATATAGTATCGTTGTTGAAGTGTAAAATGATCTCCTGATCCTGCTCACTGCACTCAGCATCAGTTCATGTAGGTCTCTCCAAGCCTCTCTGTATTCATCCTGCTGGTCATTTCTTACAGAACAATAATATTCCATAACATTCATATACCACAATTTATTTAGTCATTCTCCACCTGATGGGCTTCCATTCAGTTTCCAGTTTTTTTGCCACTACAAAGAGGCCTGCCACAAACATTTTGGCACATATGGGCCTTTTCCCTCCTTTAAGATCTCTTTGGAATACAGGCCCAGTAGAAACACTGCTGGATCAAAGAGTATGCACAGTTTGGTAACTTTTTGAGCATAGTTCCAAATTGTAGCATAACTTTGAATGAATTACAAAACTTGAAAAAAATCTATGGAAAACGGGTTGTAGAACTTGTAACCAAAATCTGAAAACTATATGTACATACATATGTGTATATGTTTGTAGATGTGTATATTATATGTATGCATATGTGTAACACATATGTTTGTGTACACTGTTGTTTAGTAACATCAAATTCTTCGTGGCATTTGGGGTTTATTTGCTTGGCAAAGATTCTTGAGTGGTTTTCTAGTTCCTTCTACAGTTCATTTGACAGATGAGGAAGCTGAAACAAACAGGGTTAAGTGACTTTCCCAGGGTCACATAGCTAGTAAATGTTTGAGACTGGATTTGAATTCAAGTCCTCCTGACTCCAGGGTAAATGCTTTATCCACTGAGCTACTGAGCTGTGTATAGTTACATACATATGAGACAGAATAAGAGGATGGGGAAAACATAGTATTAATTTATCTATGGATTATCCTCCAGACTTGGTTCAGCTCCTGACCCTGACATGTTGTCTGGCTGACTATGGACTAGTCACTTAAACTATTGGTGCCTCCAGGTGACTCTCTTAAGACTCTAAATTACAGATAAGTTGCTGCTTTGATCACATGGAAGAAATTTCCAGTCACGAGGTCAACAAGAGTTTATTAAGAACCTACTTAAGAAAAATAGATAAACCTTTGGTTTGGTTTGGATTAGAAAAAGGAAAGAAAAAAAACAAATTATCAGTATCAAAATGAAAAGGGTGAACTTACTACCAACAAAAAAGGAAATTAAAGCAATAATTAGGAGAACTGCCAACTGTATGGAGGCAAATCTGACAATCTAACCAAAATGGATGAATATTTACAAAAATATAAATTGCCCAGATTAACACAAGAATATAGTTAAGGTCCAGGTATAAAAAGAAAGGTAAAAGACAGTTCTTGCTTTCAAGGAGTTCAAAGTCTTCTGGGGAAGTTATACAAACATGTACAAACTAGATAGATATGAGATAAAATGGAGATAATTAACAGAGGGGAGTTTTTAGCATTAAGAGGGTTTGGGAAACGCTTTTTGCAGAAATTAAGACTTTATCTGAGACTTGAAGAAAGCTAGGAGGGCCAGAAGGCAGAGTTGAGGGGAGAGGTATGGAGAGAGGGGGTAGCCAATGAAAGTACGTGGAGTCTAGAGATGTTTTTGTTCACCCTTCATTCTCAAAGAATTCTCAACATCTCAGGAGGGTGATGTTATAATTTGTAAGTGAATTGGATTTAAGTGAAGTAGTTCCATGCAAAATCTTCAGTCTCACTCTCTCATCCAGAGTCATCAGAGTCTAGTGGCTATCCATAAGTCAAGATGACTGGCAATGACCTAATGGGTTTTATGCAAGGAACAGCAAGGAAGGCATTATCACTAGATGATAGAGTATGCAGGAGAGAGTATGATTTAAGGAGATCAGAAAAGTAGAAAGGATCTATATTTTTTAATAATAGCTTTTTATTTTCAAAATATATGCAAAGATAGTTTCCAACATGCACCCTTGGAAAACATTGTGGTTCAAATTTTTCTCCCTTCTTTCTCTTCATCCCCTCCCCTAGATAGCAAGGAATCCAATATATATTAAACATGTGCAATTAGAAAGGTCTCCATTTTAAAAGGTTTTGAATGCCAAATAGGGTTTTTATGTTTGGTCCTGAAGATAATAGGGAGCCATTGGAATTTATTGAAGGAGGAGGAATAGTCAGATCTATATTTTAAGACTATACTTTAGAACTTAGGTCAGGAAGAACAACCAGCAGGCTACTGCAGTAATTCAAGTGTGAAGTGATTAGGGCCTGAACCAGAGTAGCCAAGTCAGAGATGAGAAATGACTGTATCCAAGAAATGTTACAAAGGTAAAATTAACAGGACTTGGCAGCATGTTGGATAGGGAGGGTGAGAGAGTGATGAGTTGAGGATGACCCCTAAGGTGTGAGTTTGAGTGACTGAGAGGATGGTGGTACTCTCTACACTAATTGGAAAGTTCAGAAAAAGACAGGATTTTGGGGAGAGGGGAATTGGGGATTAAGTCTTAGATATATTGAATTTGATATGTCTATGGCATATTTAGTTTGAAATGTCCAATAGGCAGATAGAGATGAGAATCTGAAGATTAAGAGAGAGATTAGGACTAGATAAGTTGATTAGAGAATCATCAGCACAGAGGTAATAATTGATCCATGGAAATATTGCTTGAACTGATGTAATCAGAAGTTCAGAAATGTGACTCCCTTTCTCTATCCTATCCCTAAATCTAATCTTTTTCCATCTGAGAGTCTTGTGAAATAATGTAAACACTTTGTGCACTTTAAATGGCTGTATAAATGCTATCTATGCTTATTATTAAGTAGGTATTATTACTCCCATTATAGGTGAATTAAACAGAACAGTGACATTTCATGATTTGCTCAGTATGTACTTCTCAAAGTATGGTCTAGAGAATCCTGGGGATCTCTGAAACCCTTTTAGAGGGTCTACAAATTCAAAAATAGTTTTTATTTCTAATATGGTAAATGTGTATAAATATAACCCAGATGAACAAAAACGCTTTGGAGAGATCCTCAATAATTTTTAATAGGATAAAGATATTGAAAACAAATGTTTGAGAACCACCACTTGCAGGTTCTTTAAGCACAGGAGAAAAGATGAAAATAACATCTGAGGAAGATTCCTTTGCCAGCTTTATGTAGAATGGATTGGAGAGAAGACAATCTGGGAAGGGGGAGGCCAGCTGTTTTAGTAACTCAGATAGGAGATTCCTGTTTGGAGGAGGTCTTAGGACCTGCCCACTTCTGCCTTGTAGTTCCCAAGTCCAATATGTAGGTGCCTGGGTTCCATTTGTCAGCTGCCACCTCTGGAGAAAACCACCAGATGGAGCTCTTGCACACCTTTCTAATATCACATGTCCTAGTAATGGTCATTATCTATTGGCTATTTGTTCCCCATGGAAAAAGACAGAGCTAGGACCAGTGCTAGAAATCTGTGCTTATTAGGTAAGGAATAGAGTGGCTGGAAATACATCTCACACACACACACACACACACACACACGTGTGTGTATATATGTAATATAGCTACAGCATACGTGCATAAGTATATTGTGGGTATAGAGATGATGTTATATAAATATATAAATAATATATAAAACAAATAACTAGGAATATTAGGCTCAAGCAATATGGTGCTAAATAGCACCCTACTGAAAGTCAGAAGGTTGTCAACTGATAATTGCTTGGCTATTTAATAGTAACCTTGGATATATCATATCCAATTCAGTTCTCAAAAAAAAAAAAAAAAAAGGCATAATCATATCTTCCCTGTTTACTTTGCAGGATGTTTGGATGGGATAAAGTATATTAAAAATGCTTTATAAACTGTAAAATGCTATACAAATACAAGGAATTTATATACTACTGTTATTAAAAAGTTCCCATTTATACCTTAGGGCTCTATCTTAGCTCTCTTAAGTTTTCCACTAAAGCTTGATTCTGCTCTGCTCTTATGCATGTGTGTTCCGCCCCCCCCCTCATTCCTTGACTCTTTCTATCCTAAATCAATACTCCTTTGATCCCTCCAGCCCTATCCATTCCACTGTGACTAGATATACTCCTGGTCTGCACATGTTATAGAAACAACCATACCCTTCGTGGATAACTGAACTGCTAGTGGGCAGTCCTGTCCTGATGCCAGCTATGCCCAGGCATAAAACATACTGTTGCCTTCAGGCGAAACTGTACCTACATCAAACCTGATAGGTGAATATCTGTCCAGTTCTACAAGATCTCTAGGGAAGTGGATTCTATAACCTCTGGTGGTAATTAGTTCTAGTCTCTCAGCTCTTACAGAGAGAAAATTGTGCCTTACATACATGTAACCTAAATTCCTTCCCTGTTGAAATAAGTTCACACTTCCTTTTATTCTCTGTTCATCTGAGTTAAATTTGCAGAACCAAAATGATAGGGAAATTCTTCTTCCCACTTCATAGACTAAATACAAATGGTCAGTCAACATTTATCGATCACCCCCAGCTTGCATGCAGAGTTCTGTGCTATGTGCTCAGCAAGAGAGATAAAAATATTAGCTGACATTTACATAGTGCTTTAAGATTTGCTAAATGTTTTCTATATATTATCTCATTTGATCCTTATAGCATTCTCTGTGAAGTGGGAAGTATAAGTATTATTATCACCATTTTTCAGGTGAGAAAAGCGGTTCAGAAGGTTGAAGTGATTTGCCCATAGAAAGAGTGAGACTTGGTTCCAACCTTGACGGAGAGACAGCATATGGAAGGAAGTAAGAAGGAGAGGACTGTTATGAGCAAAAGCACTAAGCCTGGTGTGCTTAGGAACAGTGAGACTGGTACTGGATAGGACTGAACAGTGAGACTGGAGACTGCTTTTGGAAGAGTAGCAAGAAATAACTTTGGAGAGGTGTTTGTGAGAGTATCCCAGGGGAAGGAAAGATGCAAGTCTAGAGTAGAGGCAATCCTTTAAAGGAAAGTCTTTAAAACGAGACAGAGGCATTTGGAATTGATGTACTAGGCAATGGGGAGCCAGTGTAAGACTCTTGAGCAGAGGAATAACAGGAGGAAAGCAGGGTTTAAGGAAGATCAATCTGGCAGTAGTGTGCAGGATGGATTGGAAGAACTGGCAAGGAGGGACACAAGCTGGCTGGCTATTGCAGAAATTCAGGTGTGAGAATTAGAATCTGAGAGTGGCAACAAGAAATGCATCTGAAAGACTTCAGAGGAAGACCTAGCAAGACAGAGTGGATATGGAGAATTATGGCAAGAGAAAGTGGAGATGCATGGAATTCCCCTTCATGTGCATATACATCTATACCATAGAAGTGAAATGCACAAGATTATAGAGATCCAGAACCTGAGCTCTCATTTCAACTATAATTGGTTAGCTACCAACTCATCTGTTCTCTTTGAATCCCAGTTTCCTCATATTTAAAATCAGTGGGTTGGACTGCATGACTCTCCCAGTTCAATAATTCTATGGATTTATGACAACTTTTTTTCTACCCATAAACTACTGGTTCAGGGACCCAGATTTCATGTTTCCTCGTGCAGAAGCAGTGCTTTGACCTTCTGAGACTCATTGCATTGGTGGATCTCTCTGGAGGAAACTTGAATTCAGGATAAGATAACATTAATCTCTTTCATTGTACCTCTGCCTTTTGTCTCAGAAAAATGCAGGGACAGAAGAGAACATGAAACTAGAACATGGAAGATTTTAAAAGAGAGTTTCAAAAACATAAACTAAAGACAAGCAAGAGAATAATGATATAATACAAAGTTGGGTTCTTAACATTGCAGTAAATGGATGATGGACTTGATGGATTAGATACAATCTGCTTTATGTAAGTATTCCAAGGATTCATTTAATTACTAGGAGTCTAACAATCTTTTCCCACCCAGTACTCCACCACTACCACCAGTGAATACATTTTATACCCACTTCGGTTCCATCCAAATCCTGGGTACTCAGCTCATTGCCTTTGTTCCCTATCCTTCCCTCCCTTCTTTGTGTACCATTTTCTGACCCAATTCTTTATGTTTGCCGTTTTTGACGCTGCTTGGCCCTCTCTTGATGTGGAGTATTCTGAAATGTCTAGTATGGACTGATAGGCGATATGATGGATATAGTATCTGGTCCCAAGAAAGATAGATAAATCTTTCTGGGTTCAAATCTGGCCTGGGACACTTATTAACTGTGTGATCCTGGGCAAGTCATTTAACTCTGTGGGCTGCAGTTTCCTGTAAAATGAGCTAGAGAAGGAAATGGCAAACCTCTTCAGTACCTTTGTTTAGAAAATCCCAAATGGACTCATGAAGAGTCAAATGCTATTGAAACAACTGAATGACAAATGGATATTAGTAATAATATGTCCATATTTGAAGACATGGGCTTACTGATGTGGGCATTCTCTTCCCTACTGGAGATAATGACCTATCCCTGCTGCCTCATCCTATGAGATTCTTGCCCTGGCCTTTCCATAATTCCTTCATTAAGGATGTACTCAATACCCTAGGGACAGTCTATACTAGATCATTAGATAGCTCCTGGATATTTCTGTAAGTTCTTAAGATATCCTCTTATTCCTTCCTTTACCAACCTGATCAGCTAAACTTATTTTTTAATAAAAATTTCCTTGATATTTTCTTTCCATTTTTTCATATAAGAGATCATTACTGATATGTTATAACCTATTTACACTTCCCATGTATCTTTTCATTGCTCTTTGGCTCACAAAATAATAAGCTAAAATAATAACATAATTATTTCTCATTATCTGTTTCTATTTTCCTCCTTTTCAATAATAATATTAATAATAATAGCTAACGTTTATATAGTGCTTATTGTATATCAGGCAATATTCTAAGTACTTTCCATTTCTTACCCCATTTGATCCTAATAACCACTTGGGGAGATAATTGCTATTACTACCCCCCATTTTATAAATGAGAAAACTGAAGTGAAATGTCTCGTCCAGTATCATACAACTAGTAAGTATCTGAGGCAAGATTTGAATTTAAGTCTTCCTGACACCAGGCCCAGTACTCTATCATATTCTCTTTTTTGCAACCTTGTCTTCTATCTTTATTACTTCTTCCTTTTTTATTTTTCCCTTGCTCCTATCCCTTCTATCTCATTTATTTTTTTCCTTTCCTTTTTCTTTCTTCCCCAGTGAAGAAAGCGCTCATGGCATCCTCAAACAGAAGACTCCTTGCTATTTATCACTGGTAACTTTCTGCCACTTAACTATCCTATTAAAGTTTCTTTTCTCTTGGCCTATGAAATGATAGCATTTCTTCCCCTTCTAACATTGCCTCTCTCCATAATGTGTCTTCAGCACATTAGATGATCAGCCATTCATTTTAAACTGAAATCTACAGTGTGATGGAATTGGGGGAGGGGAGGGCAGGTACAACTATACCCAGAGACAAAGTCCAGGTATATAGCCTAATATTTAAGCCATGTTGATCCTGCTAAGTACACAATGAATTGGGTTCTCATGGTTACTTCAGTTCCATCTAGCAGGTATGACTAACTGGATTATTTTTTAACCTGGTCCTCCAGCCACTCTGTTCTTTGGTGGGCTGCGAGGGCACCAATCTGCCGGGTCCCTTAGATTTCATTCAATCCCTCTATCAAGTCTCTTCTTTGAGCCCTTTCTGTCTGAGGAAACTCCCCTCAATGGTTTCTTTCTTACCTCAATCTTCTCTGGACTGACTTCCTGATAGTGAACTAGTGGACTCTTTCACCACTATTCAGTACATCCTTGCATCCTTGACCAAATCTTCAATTCATTGGGACAGACAGTTGTTGAGCACTTACTATGTATGCATAGGGCAAAATGCCATTTGCCTCAGTTTCCTCGGCTGTAAAATAAGAATAATAATACCTATCTCCCAAGGTGAATGTGAGGCTCAAATGAGATGACATTTGTAAAGTGCTTGGCAAAGAGTAGGAGTTATATAAATGCTGGCTGTTATGACTTAAGATTCTCAGTGCCTCCAGGTAATTCTCTAAGATTCTAATGTGCAGAATAGGTACCCATCTATACAGGCAAAAAGAGTTTCTTTATCATGAATTCTGAATGTTAGTGAAATCATAGACTTGGAACAAATGACCCTTTCTCCCTCGTCCCCAAGACCCAAAAGTGTTCTCATCTGGCCTTTTCCAACAACATAACATCAGAAGATATGGGATTTAATAGTCAATATCTTAAATTTCAGGAAGGATGGAGAGAATATGTAAGTGAGAAAATGTAAGGTGAATTGTGAGGATTGTGAGGATTGTACCCTCCTGGGACCTTGATTAGTGATTATTAAAACTCCAGATTTAAAAAACAAGATCTGTCTTTCTTCAAAAATTGAGGCTTGTACAAAGAACTTACTTTCCATGTCTTGTTTAAATAGGGAGGGTTTTCATCTCTAATGTGCCAATAGCTTGACCATAAAATTGTTGTTCAGTCATTCAGTGGTATTCTATTCTTCATGACTATAGGTTATCTTGGCAAAGATACTGGAATGGTTTGCCCTTTCCTTCTTCAGTGGATTAAAGCAAACAAGTTGTGACTTATCCAGGGTCACACAGCTACTAAATGTCTGAATCCAGATTTGAACTCAGGCCCAGCATTCTTTCCATTTAGTGATCTAGCTAGCTGATCATGGGCTTAATCTAGCTTAACTTTCTCATTTTTCAGATAATGGAACCAAGCTCACAGAGTTTAAGTGGCTTACTCATGAACACACAGCTAGTAAGTATCACTAGTAGGAAACACTGTTTCCACAACTGTTTGACAGTTGCTTCCACACTCTGCTTACTGATTGTGAGCGTCCTGAAAACTCTTTGAAGATGTTTCTGGATAATAGTTGAAGTCCAAGTCTAGAGGGTACTCTAAGGATGAATTAGCAACAAATACAGATGTAAAGACCTTTGAATTTTTAGAAGATAGGGCACAAAGGTTTTATAGTTGTTAGAATTTAAAGCAACTGTGTGCTCTAAGAGTGAGGGAATGACTCTATCCATGCAGTATTTTTGCACTGCTCTATTGGCTATGAAGGATTGAAAGAGTGATGGCCACAGATTTAGGTAGATAAGACTTTGAATCCTGCTTCTGATCATTCCTAGCTGTGTGAGCCTGGATAAGTTCCTTTACATTTCAAACCTTGTTTCCCTCATCGTATCTCCTTCACACAAAGTTGTTGTGAAATACAAGTAAAATGGTTTCCCTAAAATGCTTCACAAATCTTAAAGCAAGATAAAAGTGACATATTATAAAGTTAGTCCTTGACTTCAAGGAGTTCATAATCTGATTGGGGAAAGAAGTTTGTGAATAAGAGATAATTAGAGTAAAACACAACATTATATAGAATCAAGTGCTAACCCATACCAGATAGAAGAAGAAAAAGAAAAAGAGAGAGGATAGAGAGAAAAAGAAAAAGAGAGAATAAAGAAAAAGAGTATAGAAAGAAAAAAGAGAGAAGAGAAGAGAAGAGATGAGAGAGAGAGAGAGACAGAGACAGAGAGAAAGAGAGAGAGAGAATTGGGTCTGGAGGAATCTGGGAAGGCTTTCTGGAGAAGGTACCTTAAGCAGTAGGTGGGATTTGACGAAATGGGAGAGAAGAGAGAAGGGCATTTCGGATAGCACAAGTCAAGACTCTAAGAAAGAAAGAGCAAATTAGCAATCGGAAACATTATGAGAATAATGGAAAGGATAATTCTTGTTAGATAATATAGTCTAATGAAATAATATAGGATAAAATCACCAGTTTTGGGGAAGGGGCTTAGAGATTGTCTAATACTCATTTGATTGATGAGGAAACTGAAACCCACATAGAAGTGACTTGACAAAGGCCATAACCCTAGTAGTATCAGAGCAAAGGCTATTGACCCATATCTTCTTTACACTATACTTCAAAAAAAAAAAAAGGAATTTTTACATAGGGAGACAGAAGTGATGGGGCAGATCCTGGATGCTAATGAGTACTGGCAAGGTGTTTGCCAGAGGGCCAGGCTGGGATTGGCACTGAGTGTCTAAAATTTGTTTTAGAAATGGTATGTTGTCAGGTGGATAGGGCCAATTCTGTCTGGCCTTATTGTGCTCAGCCCTTGTGAGCATCTGTAAGGAATCCAGACTGTGTTCCCTGGAGAGCAAGCTAGACCAAAGTTTTAGCCTGTTCCTCAATCTTCACTTATATCTCTGTGCCCTCCTCTTCTCTAGCATCCTAGGTTTGTTGTATTTGTACCTGGCTGGTTACAGGAAGGTACAATATCATGGAGTGTTTTGTGCAAAGACTGTAGTCACATCTGGATAGGCAATGCTGATAATTACTGAGTTGGTTACTAAATCAGACAAGCCAAGAAAAGGGAAAGGTCTGCTGCTATGGTTGCTACTCACAGCTTGGCACACCAGGGGGAGAAGTGAGAAGAAAACCAAGAAAGGGGTGTGTGTATGTGTGTGTGTGTGTGTGTGTGTGTACTTAAAAGCTCCTGGACTGAATGAAATGAGCTAATTATCAGTTATTTTCTGGCTTTCTGACTTGAGAATGCTGAGGCAGTTTCTGTCCAAAGAACTTTGCCCAAGATCAGACATCACAGAAGGTATGCAAGCAGCCACACAGGGATGCAGCCAAAGACCAAAATGCATTTAAACTTGATTAACAGAATGAAAAAGAAGTATCATGAAGTAGTAGATTAGAGGATTAGTTTTGGATTAAAAAAAAAAAAGACTTGCATTCAAGTCCTATATTGCATGCTAGCTGTGTCTTCTTGAACAAGTCACTTAATCTCAGGACTTCAGACAATCTAAGACTAGAAGCTAAAGTGGATCAAATGAAATAATTTATACAAGATTCATTAAAGCTTAAAAATGCACTAAGACTTTGGGGACATCCTGTATATGAGCACCATATGTATGTTAGCCATCATTATCCAGTTGCTGATCTGCAATGATGGAGGGAATTTTCAGACAGGAAACCAGTGAAATCAGGAGTCTGGCCAAGGACACTCTCCCCCAAATCAGAACATCAGTACCATCCATTCTTTTGTGATCTCTCACTCATCTGCTTTCACTCTTAAAAAATGGGCTAATGGTTATGAAATGACAGAGTCCTCAGGTTGTTTGGATTGGCTCTCCTATTCAATAAAGGGATTCATTCTACAAACATCTACTACAACTAAAGCATCTTGCAAGGTGCACAATGCAAGTCAAAACCAAAAGCTGTCCTTATAATTGGAAGAACTCACATTTCTTTGAGGAAGGGCTCTCAGAAGCTAGAAATCCTATTATATCCCCTCCAGAGTCCAGAGAGCTTACAGTTTTGTTCTGGGCACACAGGCTCTTGGTCTTTATAGATCTCGTCCTTCACTATTAGCTGCACCCCCTATTCTAGAATGTTAACAACTTCTTTCTCAGCAATTATAAGAGCTAAGTTTCAGGTTGACCAGGGAAGTCTACACTAATGGAGGATGGCCATATGAATACCAGCAGTGTTTATAGGGAAAAACAAAAGCTATTAGATCTGTCCCGTGTCATCTGAGTATGCATTAATTTCCGTGGTTCTCTCGGCATCCAAATCCCCAGCGTTTATATGTCAGATACCCTAGGCCTTGCCCAGTTTAGTTTGCTCATGTCAGAACCAGTGATTAGGCCCATTGGTTCTGGACATTTACCTGGGCCGGTTCCCAGCCCTGGGAATGGTGCTGCTTGGCAGGAATGCCCAAGAACGTCCTTCTCTGGTCATGTCTACCGCTCGTCCCCCCATGCTCCATGCTTCGGAAAGAAACGGGAATCCTCCCATGCCCTCTGCAGTGGATACTTTAGGGAAGGAACTCCCAGTGCGCACCAGCACCAAAGGACCTGGCGGGGTCTTGGCGCCCAGGACCAGAGCAGGGCCAGCCTAAAGCAAGGGCGCGGAGGCTCAGGTGGCGCGCTCTTGGGACTGGCCGGGGCTCCATGCTCTCCGAGGAGTCCGGCAGGCAGCAGCCGCCGCCGCCTTCTCCGCTCCTCCTCCCGCACTGCTCCCTCCCCGCCCCCCGGAGCCGTCGGTGGAGGCCTTCCCTCCATACTAAACAGTTCCCGGGAGGCACTCGGGCACGTCCCCTAGACCGGATAAAGATCTGGCTCAGCTCTCGGGCTCCGCAGCCCGGAATCTCGCCATCAGTGCCGTTTCTGCGGCCGTCCCAGACGGGCCCGGCTCCGGGGTCCTGCCGGAGGCGAGCGACAGATCTTTACCGGAGGGGAAAACGAGAAAGGCAGGTAGGGGCGCTCCAGCTGCCCCCGCTGCTCCTCCGGGCGCAATCCGCCGGAGGGACCCAGCCCCCGGAATCCCCTCCCCAGGCTTCCCGGTCCGTTCCTCTCCCCGGAGACTCCGGCTCCCAACTGGAGACAGCTCCAGGAACCACAGCCCCGGGAGGAGCCCTCTTCCCCCCGCCCCTCTTCTCGCCAGGCCCTGCTGCCTCCTGAAGGTTACGAGACGTGGCTGCGGGGAGCGCTCGCCGTGCCGGGGAGGAGCGCTCGCTTGCCCCCCCACCCCCGAGGCCGCCGCTCCCGCTCCGGCTCCCGGGCCAGCCTGGCCGCCGACTGCCACCGCAATCCCGGCTACTAAATCAGCGCGGGGAGGCGGCCCCTCTGCCCCCCACCCCAATGCCCCCCCTCCCCGAATTCCCTTTCCTGCCATTGGCCGATCCCTCCCTCCCGCCCCCCGCTCCCCACCCCCCGGCTCTGCAGTCATTGGCTGCTTGTCTCCGCCAGCCTTTACATAAGCCTGGGCGCGCTCGAGTGGAGTTGTATAAAGCAGAGCGGCGTCGGGGCGAGAGGGTTGAGTCGAGCCCGGGGCCGGGACAGGGAGCTGGAAGGAGGCGAGCGCCCGCCCTGTCTCCGCGACCCGTCGCCCCCAGACGGTGCGGGGGGCGGAGGGGGCAGTGAGGATGGCACCCGGAACGGACGGCCCCGTAAGTACCCGGCTGTCCCTTGTACCTTTCCAACCCCCCCCCCCCATACCTTTGGATGGAGAAAGTTTCTCCCATCCCTCCACCGTTCCCGGTTCCCCCCCCCCCCCCATTCCCCCAAGCTGGGCAGCAGGGATGGCAGCCGGGGTGAGCGAAGGGGGGAGGAGAAGGAAGCAGTGGCTTCTCTCTCAACTTGAGAAGGGGCGCGGGGTTCTTGAACCCTCGTCTCTTGGCTGGAGATAAGCCATGCAGGGGGGATGTGGGAGGGGAAACCTCTGGAGAAAGGGGGTGCTATGGAATGGGGAAGAGGAAAAAGAGAGGAGAGGTGATGAGATTGGGAAGGATTAGGAGGGAAGGTGAGGGGGGATTGTTGGAGGTCAGATGTTTGGGGAGGGGTAGCTGGCTACAGGATAGGGTGGAGGTGATGGGAGGGAAGCAGGTGAAGAGGACTGAGCTGGGGTAGTAGGGAAGTGACTGATTAGGGCGGTCTCAATCCCCCTGCTTTGGAAGCTCTTGTGCCTGACCAGGATGTCTGTGCCTCCAGTCATTGCATACCCCCGGAGGGGCTGGAGCTCTCCCTTGGGAAGAAAAGCTCCCTTAGGCATGGAGCTATGTGATGTACAGCTGCTGAGCCCCAGCTCCACATAGTATTGCTGCTTGAGCTCCCACAGCCAGTCTCTTCTGCTTGGACTGAGGTGTGGTCTAGCATTGAGCCTGCTTCTGACAAGCTAGATTGCTAGCTTCCTAGAGGAAACTAAGTTCCCTCTCCTGGGGGGTAGCTTAGTGGAGGGGGGTGGAGAACAAGGAAGCCTGGATTTTGGGGGCATGCCCAGCAATGCAGAGGACTCTCTGGGCTATGTGTGAGTTGAAGAGTCCTGTAACAGTCCTGTTTCTGCAGAGCAGAACTCAGGAATCCTAAGTCATCTCCCCCTGGATGGGATCCTACCAACAGTGGTCAGGAGCTCTTGTCAAACATTGCAGGGGGATATGGGGATGCAGAAGAGATCTAGGTATGGCTATAGAACCCTAATAGAGTCCTGATATTTTGGTGCCCCAGGCATCTGGCTCCCGTGTGGCACTGCGGGGGAACCCAACTCTTTAGCAAGGAAGGACCCCGCAGCTTGGGGGTTTACATGAGGGTAGGCAAGTTCTTGAGTCCTAACTGAGGTTTCTTTGGGGCCAAGCTATAGGACATCCAGAATTGGAGCCAGGGCCAAAAGAAAAAAGAAAGCAAGAGACTAGGCACTTGGCAGAACATGGTCTGGAAAAAAGAAGAGACATCATTGGGAGACCTGGCGCTGGGTGCCATGATGGGTTAGGATCAGGGATGGTAAATCCTTAATTAAATCTGATATAAAGAACAACATTACCACATAAACCAATCTTTGGACAGGATGGAGAGCTGGGATCATTCAGTCACTTCCAACATGGCTCTCCAGGGAAAGTTAATCTCTTTCTTTAGTAAAGAAAATCCTTTAAAAAAAAAAAAAAAAAAAAAAAAACAGGTTCTAAAATGAGTTTACCAAGGCAGCAGAGAGGAAGTAGGGTCATCACCCCTAATATATTCCCGATTTCATTACCACCAGTTGAAAAACAGGAACTTTGAGGGAAGGTTCACACCTGTATAGAAGGATGCCTGCTCTGAATTTTTACCTGAAACTCAATCTTAACTTGCTTTTCAATATGTCCTATTGCCTTTGCCCTATCTCTGGACATTGGTGGTTGGCATATGTTCCTAGTGGGACTATTTTAGTCTGAAAGCTGAGTGAGTACATCTTCTATACTCCCAGAAAACTAATTCCATCATCCTTGTACCTGCAATTGACACCTTCCTGGTCTGTTTCCCAGGACCATCACACCACTGGGAATTTGTACAGCTAAATATCTGCTTGATTTGGTCTCTCTAAGTATCTACATCTAGGTTGTACCTGATGTTTATTTATTTATTTTTTTTTGGATGTTTGATTGTGAAGTTCAGGGAGACTGCTCCTGGGGAATGCCTTTAGAGAAGTAATGTGGAATAATAGAAAGAACAATGGACTTAACATCAGAAAACCTGGAGTTCTAGCCATTCTAAAATGGCTAGAATCCTAGCCATTCTCCCTCTGTCTATGGCTTATAAACTGGTGATCTTGGGCAAATTCCTTGACCTTTCTGATCCCCCTTTCCTTATTTGGGAAATAGGGAAAATAATACCTTCACTATCTTAGAACTTGTTCAGATGATATACTGTATAGTCAATGCTTTGTAAAGTAATGATATCTACCATTTATATGACACTTTTTTGTTACTATGTGGCCTGATGCCTTTGTATTTTTAGGATGAATCCCAATATTATTTTTCCTCCCACTAACTTTTCAGGAGACAAGCTATCAGGTCTAAAAAAGCATGCCTGTGCAGAGGCAGCATATCATAATGGAGAAAGTCCAATGAGATTTCAATTCCTGGCTTCAAAACTCACTAGTATTGTGGCCATGGACAGTCTCTCTGGCACGTAGCAAGTGTTTAAATACTTTTTGATTGATTGAAGATCCATTTCCTTATCTGTAAAATGGGGATGAGCCCATTTATACTATCTGCCCTTAAAGAATTGTTGTGAGGAAAGTGCTTTGTAAATCTTTTAAACATGAAATAAATGTAGGTTATTGTCAGTGATGGTAGAACTGCTCCCTGAGTTCCCTTGGATTCTGTGTGGGCCTGGCAAGTGGAGGTAGCTCGGGGGCCTGAAGGACAAATGGCTTCTTGTATTTCTTCCCGCCCCCCCCCCCTACAAAAGTGAGGGTGACTTATGACTTCTCCATTTTTGCTCTTATTCATTGTACTTACAAGGGACCATATGCATCCTAAACCTTGTGAAATTGTATTTTGGTGCGTGATTAGATAAATGTAGGGAGTGCCCCTCCCCACAATACTGCAAAAGATGCTGAGATGTATTGACTCAGCTCTGCCCTCTTGCTGTGATCATTCCTTTGTGCTCCATGGGGTTCTAGTCATTCCTTTTTTAACTAGTCAAGAACAGGACACATATCTTCCTACAATGTTCCAAACATAACTGGCATTCAGTAAAGATGAACTGACAAGAAGTTTGGTGATGTTTTGTGTAGTTGAAGAAAGGAACACTTCCCTCCTTCCCCCCATGCTTTGATTATGTAAATTGGATGAGGAGGAGGTACTATTCCCATAACTCATACAGAAGATCCTATTCGTGCCTGTTATGTTTCTCATAGGGCCATAGATTTAGAGCCGGAAGGAACCATAGAGTTTGTCAAATTCAGTGTCCTCTTTTTAGAGGCTCCCAAACTGGGACTCCCAATGGTCCAAGGTCATATAGGTAAGTAGTAAATGGCAGAACCAGTAATCAAACCTATGTCTTCTGATTTCTGATCTTGTGCCTCTCTATCTTTCCCCTCTGTCCTTGTTTTTTTTTTTTTTCCATCTCCCAAACTGTCTTAATCATTTTTCAGAGAAGTCTTAGGTGGACAAACAATTCCATCATGCAATCCCTATATATATAGATAGAAATAAGAGATACTTTACCCTTTTTAAAATATCCGTCTGTCTGAAAACAGTCTAAGAGAACTCTTCCTGAACCCTGACTAAGGAGGTGTGCTGGAGTAGGAAGGAACTCACTAAGAGATGTCTTGTAGGTTCCACAGGACAATGTCAAAGGCAGAAGGCAGAATATTAATGGGATTCCCCTAGAGCTGTAATCCCTTTAGAGATGGCAGTGGGGGCAAAACACTGCTGGAAGTTTAACTGCTATCTTGATAATTTAACCCATTACTTACTACTATTGTGCTTAGTGTTGGAATGACCTAATGTTTTCTGCTCCCATTTTGCAAGTCAGGTCATCCATCCAAGCTAAGCTGTGAGTAAGCTAGGGGCTGGAATTTGGCATGGCTTGCGGGAGCCCTTGGTAACAGTGTGTACGATTGTGAACCATGCAACAAACCATTGGTTCTTCTTTATTTGGGCTTTGAATAAATAAGAAAACATAGAATTGGAGATAATGTCTGTCCTCCAAAAGCTTAGCCTTTTGGTGAGATAAGACAAATTCCGAAAGACTATAATAAAACATAGAATAGGAAAAAGTAAAAGGTATCCAATGCTATGACATTTTAGGGAAGGAAGAGATCCCTGACTGAGAAAGTCAGAGAAAGCTTCAGGCTACCTAGTTCAGATGCCCTTGTACAATGAGTAAGAATGAAACAGACAGGACAATCCAAGTGAAAGGGGCAAGGTGAACAAAGTCAAAGAGTCAAGAAATCACAGATCATGTTAGGGGAATGAATATATATATATATATATATTTATATGTATATATAAATATATATATATATATATATATATATATATATATATATATATATATATATATTTGTCATCCAGTTTCAGTAAAGGGAAAAAGTAGAATTATAGAATGTTAGCACTAGGGAGAGCTTTAGAGGTCATTTATTCCAATCTTGTTTAATGCATGGGGAAACTGAGAGAGATCATAGAGGTCAAATGCTTTCTTTGTCCAAGGTCACATGGCTAATCAATGACTGGATAATGTAGGAAAGGCTGATCATAAAGGTTTTGAATGCCAGATGAAGGAATTTGGAGTGTATTCAGTAGGGAGCCACTAAAAGTTTTAGAGCAGAGGAGAGATTATGTCAGAATTGGGCTTTTAGGATTAGAAGAAAGACAATTGCTCAGAACTTGATGAATAATTACAATAGTCTTTTCAAGATGATGTAACTGGAGCCTTGATTGGAAATGTGGCAGTAAGAATGGAGAAGAGAAGAAAGGCATGAGCCACTGCAGAGGGAATCTCACAAAATACACATGTATCTCCCATGGGTTGTCCTAAAGTCCAATGCTAAGACTGAAGACAGCTCTCCTCCCTTCTTACCTCTAGTGAGAAGGGAACAGGGACTCTAATCTCAGAAAATGAAATGAGCAGCTCATGTTTTTCCTTTATATCGTCAATGTGTGAGTTATGGATTCATGTTATAATGATGAGAGGTAGGGTTTCTTGGTATACCCGAAGGGATGCCAGTACAGACTCCTAGCCTTCTTGGCAGCTTCTGAGGTTAGAAAGCAGGGCCAGGGTTATCCTTTACTTTAATTTAAAGTGGGACTTAGGAAGCATATGACTAGGGTTATTCCCAGGGGCCTTCAGCCATGCAGACACTATAAAGAATCTGGGCTTGCATTTTCAAATCTTGACCCAAGAGATAAGTAATTATTGAAGCTATATAGCCTCGGAGAATATAATTCTTATAGTGAGATTCTGAAGAAATGGTGGCGTGGATTGGTTCTATGTCCATCAGACCTGAAGTTTCATGAGGGACCATTCTTTTTGCTTTTTCTCTTCAGATGGGGTTGCTTCATAGCGACTTGTTTTCTCCTATCCAAGTTATTTAACCTCTATTTGCCTCAGTTTTTGTAACTGTAACCCTCCCAGGGTTGTTCTAAGGAGAAAATGACATAATATTTCTAAAGTACAGTAAAGAAATTCCTTCTTTCAATATACATTTTGTAACTTAAAGTCTTTTAAAGGCATCTAGGAGATCTCTGGGGAGGCTAAGTGATTTGTGTGATCACATAACTAATATGTGTCAAATGTGGGACTTGAATCCTAGTCTTCCTGATTCTTGTGACTATTGTATTAGTTAACTATTGTGACTACTGGTTAGACTTTACAATGCATATTCCACAACCATTACCTTGATCCCATTTCCCCTTGGATCCTGATGGAGCCTTGGGAGAAGCCAGGCCTTCAACTCAGTGCCCCTGGCCACTTTTCCTTCCTTCCTTCCTTCCTTCTTTCCTTCCTTCCTTCCTTCCTTCCTTCCTCTGCCTTCTTCCTTCCTTCCTAACATTCCTTCTTTCCTTCCTTCCTTTCTTCCTTCCTTCCTTCTTTCCTTCCTTCTTCCCTCCTTCCCTCCCTCCCTCCCTTCTTTCTTTCCTAACTGGGTAAAGTCAGAAGTGAAAGAATAAGGGTACTGGCCCCTACTTACAGCTATACTTTAGAATTCATGTAGAAAAAGAGCTGTAACTAGGTTGAATCAATTGGGTTTTTGCCCCAGGGCATTGATTGTACTAGTGTCTCTCCAGCAGTTAGAAACAACCAAAGTTAGCTAGAGTAATTAGTTAAATCCAGAAGCTACCAGATAATGAATTTCCTCTCCCACCCCCTGCAATTACAATCCAGATAATCTTGTTGTGTCTTCCCTATTCCTTCCTCAAGGAAGCCTCCCTAGTGGTATCCTCAAGGATTCCCAAGGTCTTTACCCAGAGTTTTTGGTACTAAAGTTGCTGTACCCCTTCCTAGCAGCTAGGTGTCACAGTGGATAGAATGCTAGACCTGGAGTCAGAAAGACTCATATTCCCAAATTCAAATTCCGCCTCAGACACTTACTAGCTATGTGACCCTGGGCAAGTCTTAACCCTGTTTGTCTGTTTTTTGGTTTTTGTGTGTTTTTTTTTTTTTTTTGTCTGTAAAAATGAACTAGAGAAGGAAATGGCAAACCATTCTAGTACCTTTGCCAAGAAAATCCCAAATGGGATCATGAAGAGTTGGATACAACTGAAAATGACTCAATAACAACAATAACACCATCCTTTTCTCCAACTGAATTTGTCCTCAAAAAATAGATTTGATTAAGTATTTTGTGTTGATTGTTCCAAGCAAAAACTAGAAAGTTATGGCTCTATATGCTGCTTCCTTCTGTGTGAAATGGACATTCACCAGAGCTTCTTAATCTCTTCACCCCCCTAGGATTTTCATTTGTGAGTACAGCCTTCCTTTGGAAGTTATATTTTATAAGCATAACTCAGGTTGTGACAGACAACATTGAACTATTGATTCTTAGGGAAGGATCTTTCTGTTGGAAGAAGCCTTCCAAAGGACACAGTGATTTAAGAGTACTGACAGCATCTGGTCATTCTGTGTCTCCTGCATGCTGTAGATATGGCTTTATGTGTCCAGCCAGTGGTCTTCTCATTATGTGGAAGGGCCTTATTGGTTGCCTCATTAGTTGAGTAGCAGATATAAGCCGAACTACTTTTCTATAAAGATGGTATGACATTGATAAGTCACCATTACTGAAGTCATAAATGAGGTCCATCCATAAAGTGAGAAACTTATATATAAATAGGAGACTGTATCAAGTATAACTTTTTTTTAAGTGGATGGTGAAATAGATTGCAAATAGAAGAGTAAATGGTGAAAAAATAGGAGCTAGAGCCATGATTTGTGGTCTACCTCGGATGAGGGTGGAGAAGGGAGGGATGGTACTTTATGCCATTGTATCTTGTAGGACTGTTTCCCACCCAAGCATTCTCTGGGTCTGGAGTAAATTTTCCCCTTATGGCACTGGGCCTACAGAAGGACGTCCAAATGGTTTTACTAATCGGAGTCTGGAGGGTTCTATTTCTGTCTCTGCCACTGACTCATTGTATATAATCTTAGGCAAGTCATTTTCCCCCATCAGGCTCCTGTTTCTTTGTATAGTTTGTCTACTCTGCTTTGCTTGGGTGTGAGCGTCTACATGCTGATGGTCAAAGAATAAGAATAGTTGGTGTTTTAATAAAAAAAAAAAAAGCCAAAAGATTTGTCCTTCAGAAACCTTAAGTAGACACCTTTCTTTCTTTCTTTCTTTCTTTCTTTTTTTTTTTTTAAATGTAAGGGATTTTTCCTTGAAAGAAATCACGTTGACTTCATAAGAAGTAAAGCATTTCATTCTTGGAGATATTCCAGTTGCTTGGCCCTGCATGTTGGTTCCAACCCAGGAAATCTGATCAACATCCGGAGGAGAAAGTGATAGCTACACAGATGACAAATGACTGGATCTGTCCCCACTGAGAAAGAGATGGCAACTCCTCCTTCATCCTTTCCTCCTCAGCCATCTCTGTGAGAGAGACGGTCCTGCATGGAACTTCGGTGAAGAATGGGGAAGGGTGTTATTAATTAGTAAAAACCTTGTTTACTGAACAGGCATATTCTTAAAGATCTCTTTCAAAGGACGTTTTGACATATTACTTTAATTAGCCACAGAAGAATCCTAAGTGTAGAGAGTGTAAAATGACCCTTCCTCTTGTTTCCAGTTACTGTTATCTTGGTTTGCTCTCAACAAGCACAGTGACAAGGTCATGGGAATCTGTTACAGAACTCAGGTGGTGCAGCCCATTGGCGGTAGGTGGGACTGCAAGAGAATTACAATAATCACATTTAGGTGATGACTTACCATTACAAAGTATACTCCATCTACCACACTGACTTTATTATAGTAAGTATATTGCATTCAGCCTTGTTCTTTCCCCTGAATCCTGCCTCTGTATTGCCGACTATCTAGATCCAATCATCAGAATGTCCTGCCCATTGCTCCCAAACTAACTTTTTGCTCTTCTAAATGTACTCCTTCTCCCAACTTTGATTCCACCACCCTCATTCCCTCTGCATTCAAAGTAAAAAACCTCAGGTTCATCTTTTTCTTTATTCTCCCATTTTTACAAACCCCAACATACATCATTTGCCAATTTCAGTCAATTCTATCTCCACAATCCCTTGCATCTATCCCTTCCACTTATAGACAGGATGTTCTTAAGGACCTTGGAATGGTATTTTAACTAGCTCCCCATTTCCCATCTCTCCCAGTCTCCTTATAGCTGCCAAAACCTTCCTAATATGAAAGTCTGAGCTACCTTGGCACTTCGTGCTAAAGAAAAAAAACAACACAAAAACCTAAACCTTCAATAGCTCCCCATTGTCTCCAGGATAAAATAAATTTCTCAGACTGACATGTGAGGTCTGTTGTGATCTGACTTCAACCTACCTTCCTGGCCTGATTTTTACAGTATTCTTTGTGTATAGTACATTCTAGCCAAATAAAACTACTAGCTATTCTCTGAATTTGTCCTGTCCTTGTCTTCCTCTCTGCTATTATACAGGCCATTCTCCTTGGTCAGAATGCACTTTTCCCCATTTCTTACTGATAAATTCCTTCTTTTTCTTTATACTCTGACTTAGGTGCTATTTCTTCTATGAAACTTTCCAGTTTCTTTCAGCTCTTCCAGTTGAAAGTAGTCTCTCATTCCTCAAATTTTCTCAATAAAAAACAAAAAAAAAAAACCTGTTTTGGACTGATTATAAAGTGTAATTATATTCTAACTTAGATTGTACCTAATTGTTTGTAAATTACATATGCTGTGGAGGCAACTAGATTCCCCAGAGGTTAAGAGTGTTGGCCTTGGAGATAAGAATACCTGAGTTAAGATCCAGCCTCAGACACTAACAGTGTGACTCTGGGCAAGTCACTTAACCCAGTTTGCCTTAACTTCTTCCTCTGTAAAATGAATTGGAGAAGGAAGTGACAAAAATCACTCCAGTAACTTTTCTAAGAAAACCTCATAGACAACATAAATGGTTATGTCCTATAGGATCTTGAAGAGTCAGACATGACTGGACAAATAAACAACTATATATATTCTCTCTATAAGATGATAAACTGCTTGAGGGGAGGGACTATGTCATTTTTTTTGTCATCTTTGTCCCTCAAGGTTTTAATACAGTACCTTTCACATTGTTGAATATCTGGGTTTCATAGGATTTTGAGCTGAGAGGAATCTTGGAACTCAGCCAGTTCAATGCATTAATTTTACAGGTGAGGAAACTGAGCCACAGAACGTTGAAATGATTTACCTACAGTTCCATCCCCAGTACTAGTTGTACATTGGCCAAGAATGTTTACCCACTACTTTTTAATTCCAGAGCAATGAACTGGAACTGGAACTTATGTTTTAAGATCCTAGGATTTAGAGTTGGAAGAGAATTTAGAGATTATCAGTAAAGCCTCTGTTCTTCAAAGTAATTCACTTTGTTCATTTGAAACAAGTTACAAGTTACTATGCTTTCTAGATATGTGGGTAGCATGTTGCACCTCTAATGTGCTTTTCCTTAATTATTTTTTAAAAATTTATTTTCCCCATCCTTAATTATTTTTCGTTGCTGATTATTTGCTGTCTTTTCTGACCAAACTTTAAATGGACAGGAACCATGTCCCTTCCCAAGCACTTGGAAATATGTGCTTTGTGCATACTAGGTGCTTAATAAATGTATGTTGAATTGAATTGTTGTTGAATTGAATGAGCTTATTTGCTGCTCTAACAGCCTGGCATAGAAGTAGTATTAAATGATTGTGCTCATTTTGTATGCAAAGAAAAAAATCTCAGAGGCAACATCTTAAGGTGGAAAGAGTACCCTGGAGTTAAAAGCCTTGGGTTATAAATTCGGTCCCTGATACTAATGGAGTCATAGTATGGGACAATCCATCAGCTTCAAGCTCCTTCTAAAACTGAACTAACAACTTTAATCAATACAATAATTCAAGACAATTCCAAAGGATTCATGATGGAAAAGGGCAGCTAGGAAGTGTAGTAGATAGAGTAACAAAACTACAGTTAGGAAGATCTGAGTTCAAAATTTCTTAATTTCTTAAATGTGTGGTCCTAGGCAATAATTTAACCCTGTTTGCCTCAATTTCTTCATCTGTAAAATGATCTGGAGAAGAAAATGGCAAACCATTACAGGGTCTTTACCAAAAAAACAAACAAACAAACAAACAAAAAACAAATGGGGTTCACAAAGAGTTGGACAACATTGAACATGATGAAAAAAATGTTATCCACTTTTAGAGAGAGAACTGGTGATTGCAGATTGAAGTATACTTTTTTTGCCTCCCCCAAAAGAAACAAATAATTAAATAAAGCAGAGCTAATGGCAAAAGAACTACAAAGCCTGTCTTTGATCAGTATAGAAGAACCAGGAATCTCTGACAGATTTCACTTCTCTCAGGCAGTTGACAAGGCTATACAGGTCAATAGCTCAATTGCCCCCAAGTTCAGTTATCTTTCAATACATTCCCCAGAAACTGTACCACCTTTTTTTCAGCCAATCATCAAAACAAAGCCTATCTTCCAATCAGTAGGCTCCCAGAACAGCAGTTGATGTCTCTCTTGGTTTCTTTATACTCTTCTTACAGTTGGATTTTCCCCATACTCACCATGCTAGAAATCAGAAGCTCCCGGTGGCCAGTGAACTCACCTTTCCCATAGATATAAAACTTAAATAAAACCACCTTTCTGTCATCTATGAATCCAACAATCCTTATTTAGTCTTTCCACAGATTCCAAACAGTCCTTTGATTTGCCCTTTTGTCAGTTAACCTCTCAAACTCTAAAAACAGTTACTTGCAAATGAGCTGAGCCACCACAATGCCCTGCAGCTTCAGTTATTTCTCTGCCTTCAATAGTTCCTCCCAGTACATTTTCTCACCAACGTTCCTAACAGTCTGTACCACTTCACATTTTATTTAAGAAATGTTTCTTTACACATGGATTTTTATCAGTTTTTCATGCACAAAAGTCCTTTTTTTCTGCCCCTTTCGGTAACCAAACTGTTCACATATGAAAATATATAAATATCTTATATTTGACAACATGTATGATTTTAGGCAAGTCATTTAAACCTTCTGGGCCCCAGTTTCCTCATATAAATTTGCCCTAGATTATATAAGTGATAGAATCAGAACTTGAATCCAAGTTTCTGGGTCTGAGTTTTTTGTACTATATCACATAATCCATTCATTCCTAACCAAGTCTCCACCATGAAATCAGGATGGCAATAGTTTTATTTCTGTCTTTGTCTCCACAGAATCACTGAATTTTCAAGTTGGAAGATAGCTCAGTAGCCACCTATTCATGAATGGAATTCATACTCTAATATACCTGTTAAATAGGCATCTAACTCTGCTTAAAGATTTCCAAGGAAAAGGAACTTCCCACCTCTGAGTCAGCCCATCCTGCCCTTGGCCCCACTCATTTTGGATGTTTTTCTTAACATCAAGCCCATATTTACCTCTTTGCAGCTTCCACACATTGTTCCCTTATTCTATCTTGTAGGGCCAATGAATAAGCATTAATCCCTCTTCCATATGGCAACTCCTTAAAAACTTGAAGACAGCTCTTATCCTCCATGAGTTTTCTCTAAGTAAAATATCTCCACTTTTTCTATCCAATACTTAAACAATCTGGATAAGTCTTTCTCTATCCTGGTCGATCTCTTCTGGATGCTTTCTCCATTTAAAATATCTTCACCCAGAAATCCAGATAAGATTTAACTAGGGCCAAGGACAAAGGGACTATCAACTCTTTGTTACTGGAAGCCGAGCCCCAAGATATATTAGACTTTCTGGCTCCTTAATACACCTGACTCATAATGAGCATGCTGTCCAGCACTGAGCACAATGCCTTGTGCATAGTAGACTCTTAATGAAGTTTGTTTAATTGAATTTTAGATCAAGAAAAGACCTTAAAAATCTAGGCCAAATCCTTCATTTGGTTTGGGAAGAGACTGAAATTGACACTTGCCCAAGATTCCATGGTAACTCAGCCCCATGTTTTTGACCTTGACCCCACTTCTGTGCTCCTTCAGCTATGTCACATAGTCTTCAGGAAGTCATTCATTTGTTCACTGAACATTTATTAAACATCTATTGCATACAAAGCACTATGAAAAAGTGGTAGGTTACAAAGATAAATATGACCTATAGCCTGCTCTTTGGGGGACTGAAAGCTTATCAGTTCATAGAAGATCTGCATTCAAATTAGAATATAAGTGCATAAGAAAATTATAAATAATGTATAATGAGTCCAAATGAAGACATCAATTTTGTTTGGGATGACCAAGGAAAGCTTCATTTGGGATTTGAGCAGAGCTAGGGTGGGGTAGACTACTTCTACTTTTGCCTTCCTCCATTTGGCAAGCAGATAAACAAGTATCTATTAAGTACTTATTTTGTATAAGGCACTGGGCTAAATATTAGAGATACAAATATAAGCAAAAAGAAATAGAGTCTCTGCCCTCAAGAAATTTCTGTTCTTATAGGAGATGGCAACATATAAAGAGAGCTGAAAAAGAGGAAGGTAGTAGTGGCAAAATCCAGCACCAGAAGCAAAAGCAGAGGAAATGAAGGATGTTTACTTGGATCCCTCCCCAAAATGGAAACTCAAATGGAAAGAAATTCACCTATGGGAGAAGAGGACCAGTTGAGGGATGTGGTTAGAAGGATCTAAGTGTTGAAGGAAGTTCTGGGATGATAAGGCAATTGAATTGTCTGGGCTGCACATCTTTATTTGACTTAAATGTGGTTGCTGGAGTAGGGACAATGAGAGATCAGTCCGTTTTCACTTGAATTTTGTCTTATCTTCAGGGAAGGGGTAAGAGACTTGAGATTCACCTCTTTGGTAGGTAGAAATAGTCTCAGAGCTCCCTCTACAGCTGTATTAAACCAAAGGGTTTCTTATTATTTTAGATGTTATTTTAAATATTATATTTTATATAATCTTATAATATCTTATAAAATAAGATCTTATTTTAAATAGCATTCCTAAACACCTTCCTGCTCAAGCTGTTGGTGGAGGTGGCTTCTGAAGCCTTCTGGGAATGTGGTAGTGTGTTCTACTGTGAACAGACAGTATGGTGGCACAGTTCACAAAGGCTTCAAAACTGCTCTCCCTAAGGTTATAAACCATCTTAATGCTTAATGATCATATCTGATGGTCTGGCACAGTCATTTTTCTCAACTTATCTGATGCATTGAACTTTGGTAATCAACCATCCTCTCTTCCTGGATGTTCTGTCTTCTCTGGGATTTTGTGACACCATCCTTTCCTGGTCCTCAACCTGCCTGTTTGTCTGCTTCTTCTCCATTTCCATCTCTTTTACTGGTACATCATCCATATCATGCTCCTTAATAGTATATTTTCTCCATTTTTCTGTCTTAAACTTTTTCTTTCTCTTGGTGACCTCATCAGTTTCCATGAATTTAGTTATCTTTATGCAGATGACTCACAGATATATAGATTCAGCTCTACTCTCTCCCCTGAGCTTCAGTACCACACCATCAGTTGCCCATTGGATATTTCAAGCTAATGTCTCAGACATCTCTCAAACTATGTCCAAAATTGAAATCATTGTCTTTTTCCCCAAGCCCTCCCTCCTAAACTATCCTATTTCTTTTGAGGGTACCACCATCTTAACAATATTTCTGGTTTATAATCTTCGCATTTCCCTTGTTTCTTCACTTTCCCTTATTCACAGATCCCATAAGTTAACATATTTTGTTTCTCTGTCTTGCTTGGAAAGACGTTCTCTCTATTCACACAGCACCTTGAAGTTTTGATCTCTTCTTGCTTAGATTGTGACAACAGTCTCCTAATAGGTCTTCTTCCTTTCTCCAGTGCATTCTTCATAATGCTGTCAAAGTGATTTTTCTTAAGCACAGATAAAGCTGACCATGTTACTCTCCTATTTAGACAACTCTACTGGCTCCTATTATACCTAGAAATAGCTTATAAAGTCCTTTACAATGTGGCACTGACCTATCTTTCCAAGTCCATTGGACATTACTCTCCCTCCCATACTCTGAGATCCAATCAAACTGGCTTCATTATCCCTTATACACAGCACTCCATTTCCCAACATTTCCTCAACACTGCCTGTAGAATACCTCTAGTCTTCAAGATGCTGCTTAAGCATTATCTTTTACTTCTGTTGTATCAAATAGGGGTACTAAACTAGACTTAAGAATCCCTGTAGGCTACATGTTGATTAGAAAACCACATATTAACATTATCTATGTTCTATTATATTTTTATTTATTTTATTAAATCTTTACCAATTATATTTTAATCTTGTTCTGATTCCCTGGAGAATGTTGTAGGCAACCTTACTGCCTAGTATTTTTGATGCCTTCATTCTATAGGAATCATGTCCTCCCACAAAATTGCTAGTACCTTTCCTGCCAAAGTACTTTGTATTTAATACAAGACATTTTGTATTTATTTGTATATACTTGTATTTACATGGTTTTATATATATACAGTGTGTGTGTGTTTGTATACATACACATTATGTGTGTTTCCCAATTAGAATATAACTTCCTTGCCAACAGGGATTGTTTGATTCTTTGTACTTGTATCCACAGTGCCTTTCATATAGTAAATGCTTAAGAATGTTTGTTGATTACTTGCTAATTTTCCCTCTTTCTTTCTCCTACCGCCTCACTTTCTCAAATCCCTCCCCCTAGCTTTTAAATTTTCTTTTTCTTGGGCAAGCAGGGGCTTTCCTCCCAAGAAATTGTATTGAACATCTTTATATTGGGTTTTTAATCATCTTATCACTATATACAAGGAAATTGAAGCCTAGTAAAAAGAAAGGATTTATACAGTAGGTCGGACCCTTGCTCTTGGCATCTCATTAGATTTCATTTTTTTTCTCCTAACATCCCCTTTCAATATTAAGTTTGATACTCATTTTCTTCTTATACTTTCCTAATTGGTCTTTCTTTATAGTCATCAATTCTTTGATTGTTGAATAATGTCAACCGTGTAAATATTTCCTCCCTAGGTATAGATCTTACATCTTTTCCTATGTCTTTCCTGTCCACTTCTTTCTATTATTTCTCCCTAGAAAATCTACCTACTGTATCAAACACCCTCTGGGTCTTCCAGTATTCAATGAAAGTGGTATATCACTTGTTCTTTGTTGGGTGGAGATGCTGAATCTTGAGCATTAATAGTTAAATTAATGTTTGTAGATGGTCTAAAAACTCTATAATTCATAGCATCTTCTTAGCATCCATGGGAATTTCACCAATAAATACACAACTGTTTGAGCACTTATTATCCAAACAGCACAAGTCTCATGTACCTCTCTGTCTATTCCTGTGCCCTTAGTAAGAATCATAACATAGATTAGGCTCAGAGAAGGTATATGACCTACCCAATGTCACCCAGATAATAAGAAGCAGAGTTGAGATTCAAAGCCAGATCTTTTGCTTCCAAATATATATATATATATATATGTGTGTGTGTGTGTGTGTGTGTGTGTGTGTGTGTGTGTATATATATATATATATAATATTTTTACATTTTACTTTTATCCATTGCCTCTTGGCAATTTCTGTATTCTGTCTCACCATTCTCACTACCCTTCCAGAAAGATAACTATGTGGGTGGACCTAGCTTTCAGCAAGTAGGATATAATAACATTTTGGACTTGTATACAATCTCTATTTCAGAGTTTGGGCAACTGAGTTGTAAGAGAGCAAGTTTCCCTCAGGGTGCATGAAAAATTCGTAGTGGAAGCAAGCCAAATATCCAAAATGGGGAATAGAATAATATAGAGATGCCATGTGCCAGATAAACTCCTAAAAAGTTTCTGTGAATCAAATTTTTATAAACTGATCATTTAAAATGCACCAGGAGAATTTGCTAAAGGTATTTACTCATGAATCTTTTGGTAAAGTAATGAATCATCCTCTTGTTTATATTTTGTGTAAATCCAAGTCTATAAATATTTGTTGAATATAGATTGTAGTAAACAGTTGCATTGGGAAAACTTTTGGTAATAGGCATGCTTCCATCCCTACTTTTTTTTCCTTTTTTCTGTGATCCAATAAAAGTTCCTTGCTCTCCATAGTTTCCTTTCCCAGAGGTCATCTGGTCTATGATCTCCACCCAAAAATGAACAAGATGATAACACTACTGGAATTACTGAACTACCTCCAAAAATTATTGGAAGACAGAGAAGCTTTAATCGGTTTCATGAAAATTCAGCTCAATTCAGCTGGGCTTTATTAAGCGCCTATTATGTACAAGGCACTGTGCTAAATTGTGATGATACAAAGAAAAGAGCAAGTCAATCTTTGTCCTTCATGCTTACATGACGTTGGGCAGAATAATGTGACAAGCTAGCTCCATAGGACAAATATTTAAAATAGATTACTAATTGAAAACAGGAAAGGATTCTATTTACTATAAGAGGTAGAGCTGCAAGGGACTAGTAATCACCTAACCCACCTCTATAGGTGAGGAAACTGAGATTTAGGTAGATAAAGTTAACTTATCTGCCATCACACACATAGTAATGACAGAGCCAGGATTGAAACTCAGGTCTGGTGACCCCAAAGCCAGTCCTCTGCCCACCAGTAACGTTCCAATTCTGCTATCTGTTGAAAGAGTGTTAGTTGAATTCTGACTATACAACAAGAGACTGTAAGTCCAAAAGATGTGTCTAAGGACAAATTCACAGGTGTTGATGACTGATTGGAGTTAAGAGATAAGAGAGAAGCAAGAGTATAAGATTTTAAAATTTCAAGACTGAGTTATAGGGAAAATAGTGTATAGTCAGCAGAAGTGGGGAAGTTGAGGATTGCCTTGGGGAAAAAGGTGATTTTTCTTTAGACTAGCTGTTCTCAAAATGTGGTCTGGGAATCTCTGACACTTTCAGAGGGTCTGCAAGAACAAAAATATTTTCATTATAATAATAAAACATCTAATTTCTAATATGGTAATATCAGCCCACAGAAACAAAAGGTCTTTGTGGGATCCTCAATAATTTTTAGGAGTATAAGAGGGTTCTGAAGCTAGAATGTTTGTGAACTGCCTCTTTAGACCATATTAAATTGGAAATGATGCTAGGACATTGAGAAGGAGATGTCCAGGAGGTGATTAGAAATGCAGGTCTTGATATCAGGAAAAAAAAGCAAAGGAATTTGAAATTTACCAAGGGCCAATAGAGAGCTCCTGGATTTTTGAGCAGAGTGACACGAGTAGTTCTTATGCATAAAAATATTATTTTGGAAATGGCATCAATGATGGATTGGAGTCAAATTGGATGGAGATCTGTTGTTGAGTGCCCCAGGGATATATTCTTAGCCTTGTATAATTCAACATTTTTATCAATGACTTATAAAAGGCATGCTTGTCAAATTTCCAGCTGGACACTGTGCTGGGAGGGATAGTTAATATGTAGGATTACAATTAGGACTCCAAAGAGTCCTAGGCTAGATTGATGGGCCAAATCTAATAAAGTTAAATTTAATGGGGATAAATGTAAAACTTTGAACTTGCTAAGATGACTTTTTGAAGCAAAGAACTAAAAAGGGAGAGGGGGAATTTGGCTATGAAACAGTTCGTGTGATAAAGATTTTATTGGACCTAAAGTTTAGAAAGAGTCACCAATAAGAGATGATTTAAAAAAAAAAAAAGACTATTAGAATCTAAGCTGCATTGAGAGGTATAGAGGGCAGGGACTGGCTATTGATTCTTTTTTATATCCTCTAAGCCCAGCACAGAACTTAGCACACAGTTGGTGCTTATTAAATTCTTATTGACTAGCTGACAAGAGAAAGGAATATGATAATACTACAGAACCTTACTTCAATCAGGCCAAATCTAGAATGTTTTATTCAGTTCTAAGTGCCATATTTTAGAAGGACACTAATAAGCCAATGAGAATGTAGAAGAAGACAACTAGCTTGATGAAGTGGTTGGAAACCATGCCATATGAAGAGTAATTCAAAGTCTCTAAAAGTCTTGAGAAAGGAAAATGATACAAGGGGGACAGGATAAGTATTTATAATTTTATTACAATTATAATAAGAATATCTTTAGATATTTGGAGGATCTTCATAAGGAAGGAGGATTAGTCTTGGCTCTAGAAAGCAGAACCAAGACAGCTAGGTGACACAGTGGATGGAGCACTAGAGTCAGGAAGATCTGAGTTCAAATTTGACCTCACACACTTCCTAGCTATGTCACCCTGGAGAAGTCACTTAACTTCTGTTTGCCTCAGTCTGTAAAATGGGGGTAATAGTAGCACCTATCTCCCATGGTTGTTATGAGGATCAAAGGAGATATTAATTGTAAAGCATTTGCACACAATAGGTGTTAGCTATAGCTAACAAACGTTAGCTATTATTAGAACAAGGAATGTTGAAATAGCAGGTGTAGATTTGGTGAGAGGAGAAATATACCTGCCTAAAAGTATATTGGAGAACTTTGGAAGGAAGTAGGTTGTCCTATGTTAACTGTCTTCAAGCAGTAACTGTATTGGTCATATATGCTGGCTATGATGTAGAAGTCACATGTAGAACATGTCAAGAATATGTTGAACTAGATGATTTTTGAGGACTATTCTAATTGTGAGATTTAGCAAGATCAGGAGAGAGTAGAAGCTAGAAGACCAATTAGGAAAGTAGAAGCTCCTTTGAAGACAGAGGCTATTTTCATTTTTATTTTTATAGCTCCAGCACCTACCACTGTTCCTTGCACATAAGTACTTAAATGCTTGTTGAATTAACTGAGACTATTGTAGGTGTCTGAGAAGAGAGAGAGAGCGCGCATTTATTAATGCTTTTTACCTAGGGATGATAGAGATACAGATACAAGTTAGCAAGAGAATCCCTGCCCTCAAGAAGCTTGCATTCCAATGAATGGAGTGAAGTATACAAAGGTGAGAAATTCTAGACAGTGCCATGGTCTTGGCACTGGTGGTCAAGAGATTGAGGAGTTGAGCTAAACTCCTCAGATGAGCTAAAGTAAAATCTTACCTGTCTGAGTCCAAGATTGTTCTAGGTTCCAGTGGGAAGAAAGTGAAGATGATGACCAGAGTGGAGGTAACAGGGCTTGGAACTGGTAGTGATGAAAGCCTGTTCCATAGTTGTAATAGCAGCAATAGAGAGGAAATGACAGATGTGAGTGCTGTCAGAGTTAGATTCAACAGAAAGTGCTAACTGTTTGGATGTGAAAGGTAAAGGAGAAGGAAGTCACAGAAAATGATAAGGTTGTGGGAAGAAAGACAGTGGCTGAAAGATAGTATCACAAACAGAAATAGTAAAGGCAGAAGAAGCAGGTTCAGGAAGAAAAATAGCTTCAAACAGAAGAAAATAGTAAGTCATATTAAAAATGACAGAGGTTAAGGAAAATTAGGACTGAAAAATGGCCTTTATATATGGCAATTAGGAGGTTACTAGTGACTCTCTTAGTCATATGGAGGCAGATGCCAGCATATAAGGATATTAATAGGAGAGTGGGTGGTAGAAATGATTTATATAGGAGAAAAGGAAAATAGATTTATTCCATTTGGTCCTGATTCTGTCCTCTAGATACAATCAGTCGTCAGAACCAAGAACAAATCTAATCGTTCTTCCTTATAAAGATCCTCCAAATATTTAAAGATATTCTTATCTTTTAAAAAAGCTTTCTGTTAGAGCTATCCAAAAATGAAATGGACTGTCTTGTGACCTAGTGACTTCTTGATCACTCAACAACGGTATTGAAAGATGACTATTCATCTAGGATGTTATTAAGAATATTCCTCCATCAGGTAGAAGATTAACCTAAATAACTCTAGAGTGTCTAAGATTTTAAGATCTAACTCTAAGATCATATTGTGTTTAGTGAAAGCAGTAGATATGATACAATTCCTTGGTCTGGAAAAGGAAGGCAAGAAATAAGGCAGAAAATAGTGGGGTCTACAATGGCACATATCTTTTATTTTCACCTTAGAGGGGGAAAAACATGCATACTTCAAGTTGGAAGGAAAGGACCAATTAGAAAAGGAGCTAGTGAAGAGCTCAAAGGAACCAGGAGAGTCTAGTACATAAGTACAGAATGACCTCAGAAAGGAGTGGGGGCATCTCTTCCTTTGATAGAGGAGGAAAGGAATAAAGTGAGGTAAAAAGGACAGATGATGCATTTGAGTGCAGCAAGATTTGTTGAACAAACCTTTTGCCTTTCCTGATTTTTTCACTTTGGATTGTCCTTTGTAGTTCTTTGAACTCATCAGAATAAGGATGCAGTAGAAACTGAAGGCATTAATATTCTATAGGCTGATTCTTCTCTTCTCCCTGATGTTCTATCCAGTTTGGAATTTTTGTTCATTTGAATGTACTTCCAGTGACTGAGCCTCCTCTTGTGGTTCACAGTGCTCTCAGTCTGGGAACCATGGCTTTCTTCCTCTGTTCTTCTTGCATGTGTCTAGAAAGGATCTGTCTGAGGTCTATCAGCCCCTCAAAAGCAGTGTTAGACATAGCTGCAATGTTTCCTAGCTCTTCTTTTACATGCAAGCAGGCACCAATAGGATAACAACATTGCTAGCTTTGAGTCATCACCAAACAATTGTTGGTCTTAAAAATTGCCCTAAAAGCTGACTGTTGATAGTAGCTTACTTTTTTCTAAAGCAACTTTAGATGTACAAAGCACTATCTACAACAGCCCTATGAGGTAAGAAGTGCCAATAGCATTATTCCTATTTTACAGATGAGAGAACTAAGGCAAAGAGATAAACTTATTCTATGTTACCTGGCTGGTAACAGAGCCAGGGTGAATTTAGGTTTTTCCTGATTACAAGTCTAAGATAATCTTTCTTTTCTTTCTCCTATTCCTCCTTCTCCTTTTCCTCTTCTTTCTTCTCCTTGTCCTTTCTTCCCTTCTACTATCTATTTTTCCATTTCTTTCTCTTCCTCCTCTTCATTGTCACCCTTCTCCCCATTTTCCTTCTCCTTATTCTCTTTCTTTTCCTTCTTTTTCCTTCTCTGTCTCTTCTTTTTTCTTGTCATTTCCTATTCATTTTCCTCCCTTTCTTCCTTCTCCTTTATCTCTTTCTCCTCCCCTTTCTGCTTTTCTTTCTTTTCTGCCTGTTCTTCCTTTAAACTTGAAAATGTTAGAGAGATTTTAGATGTTACTACTACTATTACTACTACTACTACTACTACTACTATTATATTACTCTGCTACTACTACTATACTACTACCACCACTATCACTACTCCTACTACCACTACTACCACTACTATTACCATTATCACTATCACTATTACAACCATTACTATTACTATTACTAATACTACTGCTGCTGCTGCTACTTGTAATTAAGACAAGCATTTATACAGAGTTTTCAGGTTTGCAAAGCACTAGACATACATTATATGATTTGATCTTCACAATGACCTTGAGACAAGGCTGCTATTTTTAATCTGCATTTTGTTGATGAAGATATCAGGGTTCAGAGAGGTTGTGACTTTTTCAGGGTTACCTAGATCTGCAGTATCTGAGGTGAGGATTCAGACACAATTCTTCCTAATTTTGAGTCTACCTTTCTGTCTCACTGCATTAATATACTTCTCAATCATCCACACTAACCTGAAAATCAAGAAGTCTGGGTCATAAATCTAGTCCAAACCTCTCATTTTGCAAATCAAAAAACTAAGACTGAGGAACATGACTTCAGGCCAGAGAGATAATAAGTGGCAGTCAGTATTCAAAACTAGGTCCTTCAGGATCCACACTCAACAGCCTTTCCACAGCTCTACACTGCTTCATCCCTGAGGCTACAGTTTATTGAATTTAGATACCTGTAATCCACTAATTGCAAAAAAAAAAAAAAAAAATGCTGGTGGATTTAATGATGTAATATATAAACAGAGAGTATATAAGATATTTTTAATAATTTAATTACTTATTAACTTTCAGTCCTCTAGATTCTGTCAGTGTAGAGGCTTCTTTCACCAGAGTAGGAACCCTATATGCTTCAGTCTTTATGAGCTTCTCTGGTTGAAAAATTCATGACCAATGGTGGCCAAACTTTTGGGTATTTCCAATTTTAGGTAGGCTGATCCACCACTGACAAACATACAGGACCATTTCTAAAGCTTTTTAGCTTGTTATGATTATGTGATGCTCGTATTCCACTAGCAACATAGTTGAGTGGTTGAACCTTCCTCAATTTCCTTTGATATCATGGGGATATCACTGGACTTTATAGGTTGTCCATCAGTTATTTCTTTCTCTTGCCTCATGACCAGCCTGTCTTCTTTTACTCATCCCTTTCTTTGTTGACACTTTTGGCTGTGGTTGAACTTCATAATTCCTTAATCGGAGTGTGCTGCAGCCTGCTCCCACCTACCATGTACCTCTCCATTACCCTCTGCGTGATTATCATTTTCAATTTTTCAGAGACTGTAGACTTCCATGACTCAGATCCTTACAAAAACACTGGTAGAATACTGGTCTTAAAAAGATAGGTCTTTGTTTTAGAAAGAACCTTTCTATGTAACCCAACAGATTCAACCACTTATTGTTGCTTGGAATGAACTTTCTGATGCCAGCTCAATAAAATGTGGTTTTTCTCTAAAGTCATTATCATTGGAACTCCTTCTTCCTTCTACAAAATTTTGCTGGTAGCTTTGTTATAGTGTGCTGACTGAAACCATTTTTTCCCCTAAAACCAACCAGTTTGGCCAGAAATTTCTGCCATAAAACCATTTTTTTTTGGTTCTGAGGATCCATACACTTTGTCTGAAAAACTACATATCTAAGAAATCAGTTATTTTAAACCAAAGACCCACCAAGTCACAAATGACTATGGCTGATCTATTTTATATTTTAGCAATGAAGTTACTGTTTTATTGTTTCCTATGTAATGTGTGCTGGGAATTAACCTCATAAATTTACTTTCCAAATAACCCTTGCATGTTTTATATTCTTTCTCTTCATAAAATCAGCTGAATGTGTTACCAGTAATCCAGAACAGTATACATTCTTTGGAAAAAGAGTGGGACAGAGAAAATTCCTTTCCCTTTTTATTTTCCCCCATCTCCTTCCTAGTTCCCCCCACTTTACAAAGGTAAATGAAATGTTATTCTTCTATTCTTATCATCCAGTTGGATTTGAGGATTGGCCCCAGGAGTAATAAACAGCTTTTTGGGGGTCCCAAAATTCATGTATAATTTATTTCTAGTACTTAGCCCCATACAATCTACACTCTTCAGTCCTAAATTGACTATTTCAGGAGATATTTTGGAACAGGTCTATACTGGTATAGACATAAAGCTCTGGAAATAAATTTGCAATTGAATTTACCCCAGAAGAGGAAGAGGACTCCTTTCAAGACCTTTTCCAAAGATTTATCACTAGAAAATGTATTTACAAACCAGCCACTTTTCCATTAATAATTAGGCATAGAAGAGACTTAGGATTTCATTGGCACAAGGAACTCCTTAGCAAGCAAACTTCCTCTGCCAGTATAGGTTGGCACCTTCTCTGTGACTTGTATTCTTGGAAGTTGCTAAAAACCACCCAGAGAACCCAGATCTTCCAGGCTTCAAGGTGATTCTACACATCAAGAACTAACTAGTATTTATTTATTACCATCCTCTGTGTATGGGTGGGGGTGAGGGGGTCATTGCTGGCTGTGTGGAGGCAGAGCATAAAATGTGAGGATAGAATTCCTTCCTGAAAGTTACACTCTAAAGCAGGGATCCTTAACCTTTTGGGGTCATGGACATTTTTGGCAATCTGTCAGAGCCTCTAAACCCCTTTTCAGAATAATGTTTTTAAACACATAAAATACCACAAATATTAGAATTACAAAAGAAGACAATTATTCTGAAATACCGTTATTGCCATACTTATTTCAAAAAAGAAAAAGAACCCAGATTAAGAAGCCCAATAATAAAGAGACAAATTATGTGTAATATACATACCTTATAACATATAATTAAATAACATATATTACACATAGTTTGTCTCTTTATGTACATTATGTATGTGTGTGTGTGTTTGCGAGTATAAGGTAGTTGTGTGGTATAATGGACACAGTTCTGAGTCGGGAAGACATGTTCAAATACTGCCTCAGACACTATTTAACCCCAGGCAAGACACCTAACTTTTGTTTGCCATAGTTTTCTCATCTGCAAAAGCATTTTGCAAACGCAAAGAGCTATGTGACCTCTATTGTTATGATTATGATTATTTTCAAAATATTAGAACTTTGTATCCCATCCCATTCTTATCTTTGTTCTGGGTATCATCATACCAATAATGTCATTGCTTCTGGAAAGGGTCTACCAGACGACATCTATATGGATCACTCTCTGTGACTCTTCAGACATTTCCATTAAATTTAGACCACTTATCTCTTAGATGTGTTGTCTTCCTCTATTAGAATAAAGCTTCCTGAGGGCAGAGACTCTCTGACATTTTGTATTTGTGTCCTTGATGATCACCATGGTACCTGGCACATAAGTGCTTAATAACTGCCTTTTCATTCATTTGTTCCTTTACCCAGTCCCCTTTCTCTATTCTGACTGACAGTCTTTTCTAATAGAAAGAGTTTGGGGCTTAATCGACCACCCAGGTTCAGGTCTGGGTTTTTATCATTGATGTATGATTTGGGAGAACTCGTATAACCTCTGTGAATCTTAGTTCTCTTATCTGAAAAAAAAATGGGAGTAAAGATATTTGCACTACTTCTCTTTACAGGCTAGGTTGCTTTAAAGTAAGTGCTTTGTAAACATTAAAATTCTATATAAATGTGAACCATTATTTTTGATCTTTGCAAATGTCAGAGTTCAAAGCAGTGCAAATATTCTGTACTGACAGGTTCTTCTGGGGGATGGGGTGGGAAGAGGAATCATTTTTACAGTATCTTGGAACTTTATCATGGACATATTTTTGGTTATACAACCTTTTGGCATTATTTCATAACCTCTCAAAGTTGGAAGGGACTTCAAAGACCATTTAGTCTAATTCATGCCTGAACAAAAATCCTCTCTAAAACCTATCCAACAAGTAGTCAGATTCTCTTTGAGGATCTCCAGCCCATGGTATGTTGGTAAATGTTTAATTAGCTTTCCATGGGAGAAGGAGAAATGTACTCATGACACACTTTTAAGCTTAATCTGTTTAATCACACTTAAAAATGTAATTTTCTTACATTTTTTCTATTATTTTCTTCAGTCTAGACAGTCAACAAAATAATAAATCAAATCCTGATATGTACCATCTGCTGATTTCCAAGGTATAAAGGCTCATGCTGAAAAACAATAATTAGCTCTGAGAGGTGGTTAGAGCTGGCTCCAGCACACCTCTGTCTCCAGTGCAAGAAAATGTGTTTGAAAGAATTCATTCTGAAGAAGGGTTTAGTTTTATTTGGATTTTTTACTTAAGGCCTAAATTTGTCTCACAGTTTCTACCCACTGCTACTAGTTTGACCCTTGGGCTTAGCAAAACAAATTTAATTATTCTTTTAATTATTCAAATATTTTAAGATAGTTCATCACATCTTCCTTTCTTTGGGCTACATACCTCAAGTGATACCCATAAAACAGGAACTCACTCACCGGGCTCTTCATCCTGGTTGCCCCTAGGTTGGACATTTTTTAGCTTATCAGTGTCTTTCCTCAAATGAGACTCCCAGAACTGAATACAATATACTCCAGTGACAGTATGATAAGGTCAGAGCAAGCCTATCACTTCCCTGATCCTAGACATTGCCTATCTCAAAGCAGCTCAATAATACATTTGAAGAGAAGGGGAAGGAATTAGCTTTGTTAAATTATTGACTCATAATGAGCTTGTAATACACTAAAATTCCCAGGTCTTTCAGAAATTGTCTAACTATAAATGCCCAACTTTTTTGAAACCAGAAGTAAAATTTTATATTTATTACTGATGGGAAAGGTAAGTAAATCAATCAAGCTTCAGCAGCTCTTAATCACAGAGAAAAGTCAACAAGTTATTCCCTATATGTTCACTGGGACCCAGCCCTTGACCACAGCCTTGCCCCTTGCTCCTCCCAACTCCATCCCTACAAAACATAGCCAGGTTCTACTGGGACTACCATTCTAGATATTAGACCTTTCCCTACCAGACTATGGAGCTTTTGCTTACTAGGAAGTATATTGTATTGTCTATCGTCCAGTACGAAATCTCCTTCCTTCCTTTATAATCCCCATGGTTCAGAGTTTGAAGGCTGTCTAGATAAAAATTTCCTTCTCCTAGTACTCTTTACTCATTCCTACTCACCTCAGCCCAACCCTCTCATGGGATTTTGTGTTTTTCTGCCTTCCCTTTCATTGTTCCTCTGGGACCCTTGTTTTATTATTAACAAACTTCCCTTCTTGGGAGAACTCTCCCTCTCTCACTCCTTTTACCTTATATATTTATAGAAACCTAGCTCAGGTTTCTTCTTTATTCCATCCCTTGCCCATGTAATAGGTCCTTTCAAATATCCCAGATCCATAGTTTGTCTATTTCCTCAACTCCCATGATCTGCATTATCAATCTGCTCATCAAAAGTAGTGATGCTCTTGATCTCATTGTCACCCACATATATTTTATTTCTGTAATTCATAATTCTAAAATGCTTCTGACTATATGTCTCTCCTCCCACCTTACTTCTCCTGTCTATTTTCATCTGTACCAATAGCTTCGATCACTCCATGCTGATCTCAATTATCTCCCTTAGAATTAACCAGTTAACATTGATCTCTATCCTTAAATTCCTTATTCCTTTGTCCTACCATCAACTAATGTCTTTCCAAACTTCAATCCTCCACTATTCACTCCTCTGTTCCTATTCCCTGTTTGTTTAATACTGTTGGAGGAAGCCATTCAACAATGCTGGTTGGAGCCACTACTGATTTATGTTACCTAAACTCAACTGGGCCTTTATTGTAATGTAGCAGTCCTTTTGCTATTTCCACATGGGCTATTTCCACATTTTCCAGAATAAATTCTGGAATTGGTTATTCTAAATGTTCTCTCATCAAGCTACCTACACTCTTTTTCCTTGTACTTTCAGCAGATGATTTCACCTAATACTTTACTGAGAAAACAAACATCGTTCCTTGGAAGCTCTTTCTCCTATTCAATTTTATGCCTCAAATCCACTTTCTCTTCTACTTAGTAGATCAAGGCTTCCTCCACTACTTGGGCCATTGATCCCATCCCCTCCTGACTACTTCAGTCATTTTTCTGCCTACTGGCTTCTTCTGTAATGTCTCTAAACATGCTCATATTTCCCCTCATTTGTAAATTCTTGTTTAATCTTGCCACACCCTCAAGCATCCTATATCTCTCTTCCCTTTTGATACTAACCTTCTAGAAAAACTGTCTATGATCATGTCCTGCACTTCCTCATCTCATACTTACTTCCTTATCAATTGTGATATGGTTCCTCATCCATAAATCTCCACTAAAATTGCCCCTTCCAAGGTCCCAATTTCTTAAAAAATATATCTATGTATATGTTATAGCCTCTCTAGGAAAATAGAAGTTCCTTGAGGGCAGGGAATGCTTAATTTTTATGTTAATATCTTCAATGACTAGCACATAGAAGGTCTTTAATAAATATTCATTAAATGAATTAAGTACATTTTATCTAATCTGTCAAGATTTTTGTGAATACTGACTTTTTCTTCCAATATGGTGAATCTCCTCAACACCATCTGCAAATCTGATAAGCATACTCCCTGTGACTTTATCTAAGTCAAGGGTCAAAATGTTAAATAGCACAAGGCCAATAGATACAGATCCCTGGATTACTCCACTGGAGACCTCTTTCCAAGTTGGCACTAAGTCCAAACCAAGTCAACAAGCCAGCCATTCAACCAGTTCTGAATTCATCTAATTACACTGTCATCTCCTAACTGGAGACAAGATGTCTCCAGTTCATCCATAAAAATACAGAAGAGACTTTGTCAAGAGCTTTGCTTAATTCTTGCTAAGGTGTATTTATACCATTCTGCTGATCTATCAGCCTAGTGACCTCATTCCCCCCTAAAGGAAATAAGGTTAATCTAAAATGATTTGTTCTTAGTTATTTGGTACTTCTAGGAGCTGTAAAGTTCTATAAGTGTGAATTATTTTTAAAAATTATTACTTAAGTAATTTAAGTGACTTAGTATGGTTTCATACCTTAATTCTTCTTTATGAGTGAACAGTGTTATTAAAACTTTACTCTTTGATAGCTAAAGAATAATATAGATATACACATGTTCATAGTAAGAGGACACAGGTGGATAGGTGGATTTCACCTTCCTTCACTGTATCCTTGGCAACACCAGCGCTGAGGAAAGAAGGATGACATTTATTAACAGTGTTTTCCTGTCCTGTCCTATGCTGGCCCTGAAGCTCTCTACCTTTTGTCTACTCACTCGCCTGTTCAAGGGGAAGGAAAGGGACTTACACTCATTCTTCACCACTGCCTTCCATTTCCTAAGTGTTGATATGTCTAAGGTCTATCGCCACTTCACATGGCCAATTAGAGTCTCACTTCTTGAACTTCACACTATGGGCTCTTTTCACACAGGGTGAAGTGATCTGTATTAACTTGGTTCTGCCTCATCCTCCACAGTGAATAGGACCTGTGACTCCTTATTCTTTTTTCCTTTGTTCCTTACTGAGGTAGGGCTGTGCAGGGTCACTAGCTTCACCTTCTCCTCCAAAACCATCTGAGTCTAGTGGCCAGATACAGATCAGGATGACTGGAGATGGTCCTGGGTATAGTGGGATTCCCTGGCCTAAGCTAAAGTCATTATTAGGTTCCAGTTTAATTGAGACAAGTCCCATTGAGTGATTAAGGCTAAGTAAGAAAAAAATGAGGCAAAGAATATCCTTTTTTATCAAGTGAAAAATAAGCAAATAAAAGAAAAAGAAAAAGGAATCAATCTAGAAGGGGAAGACCCTCAGGGCTTCTGACCAAAACAGCAACAATTGTTAATTATTTCAGTCAGAGCCAAAACAAACACCACATGGGTTTGGCCTGGGACTTTTTGATGATCAATCAATAAAAGCCAGAGTGATTTGGGTTTAAGGCACTTAAATGTCATGGCATCACCTACCTGTCAAGACTGGGCAATACAGCTAGTTTGCTTCCTCCCTCCCTCTCTTCCCTCCTTTCTTCTTGCCCTCACTCCCTCCCTTCCTCTCTTCCTCCCTTCCCTCCTTCCTCCCTTATTTCTTTCTTTCCTTCCCCCTTCTTCCATTCTTCTTTCCTCCCTCCCTCCCTCCCTTCCTTCCCTCCTTCCTTCTTTCCTTCTTTCTCTCCTTCCTTCCTCTCTTCCTCCTTCCCTCCCTTCCTTCCTTCTTCCCTTTCCCCTCCTTCCCTCCCTCCTTCCTTCCCTCTCTCTCTCTCCCATCAACTATGTTTTCTTCCTTAAACCCAAAGTTTGGAAATACAATAAATATTGTTTGTTTTGGATTAAAAAAAGTAATTTCTGATGAAATTACAAACAAAATGATTTATAAAGCCAATCTTTCCCTTTTCTTTCTTGCCTTGTCATTTTGTCCTTCTGTTCTTCCCCTGTTCTCTTGTTTATCTTCTGCCTGATTCATTTGGCCAGAGTGCAAGGAATCCTGCTAGTTAGGGAATGCCCACCGCTGGGGCCCCTTTCTATGGAATGAGCATTAAGGAGTAAGCTCAGCTGGTACAATTCAGACAGCAGTCCTTGGCTGGATCTCTAGCACAACTCTCACCATAGCTTACTTTCCCAGTTCTGGCACATCCCTTATGGAGGCACAGGAGTAATGCAAGCAGGGATGTGCTAAAATGTACTCTACTAGCTCATAAGAGCTAATTGTTAAATTTTCGGTGTCATCATTTACTACAAAAATCAGAACTTGATTTATTTTCTTTTTAGACTTAAAGTGATAGAAAAAATGTTTGTCATCTTTATTATTATATAAATAATCTTTAGGATAATAAATATTAAACTTAAAATTATGTGCTGTGTGTTTGGAGAGCTGTTTTTAAACAAAGGAAAGCCCATACCCTGCTATGGACAGTCATGATTGTATGTATCACAATGATGATAAAGAAGAGGAAATTACCAAGGTCACCACAACGGCACTACTTCTCCCAGCCTCAATTGATCCCCTTGCAGTTATATTTCCATATTCCCACTCTTGTGAGTCTCTCATCTGTAAACATCTTTGAGAACTTTTGTCAAACATTCTTTCTTACAGCCATATTTAGGCTACTTAGAGCCAAAAAACACCAGCCCTGTTCCTGCTGTTTCTTTTTAAATAGCTGTCAACTAGATATTATGCATAGTGTAAGATTCCACAATACAGTCTTCCATCTATAGACCATATAGCACCCCCTTTTCCTGGCCATACTTATATAAGAGTTTTCTTTCCCTCTCATGTCTCCTCCTGTGGAGCAGAGCCAACTCATAAAGAGAAATAGAAATGTGGCCATTCACAGCAAATTAGGGGACTACTGAGAACAACCTGTTCAGATAATATACAATCCATTCCCTAATAGCTGATAATAACAGCTAGCAATTGTATAGTTCTTTCGGATTTGCAAAGCATTTTACTTGTGTAATGTCATTTGATCCTTATAATGGGGTTCAAATGGGAGGTAACAACTTTGAGAAGTTATACATATAAAAGATAAAGAAATTGAGGCTAAGGAGTGATTACATGACTTCCCCAAGATCACACAAGGTAGAATTTGAACTCAGGTCTTCCTCACTCTTAAGTCTAGCACTCTATCTACTATACCTCAAGTAATCAAGGATTGCAGAGCTCCTATTCTAGGATATAAAATCAGTAACTTTCTTGTTACCTGTGAGGAAATAATTGTGCAACTATGTTTAAACAGTTTCAAGAAACAAGTATACTAGTTAGATAGTATAAGCTTCTGGCAGCTAACTTAACCTTTGCCTCAGTTTTATCATCTGTAAAACAGGTATTACAACAAAAGCATTTACCTCACTGGCTTGTTTTGAAGATCAAATGAGGTAATACTTTTAAAAAACATATCAAAGAAAAGAGTTTTGAAAAAAATTGAGAACAGAGTAGGGTGGAAAGTTCAGTCTGAGTCTGAGATGACAAAAAGGTGAAGGGAGGCACTGTGTCTCTGGAACAGAATCATAACCTTTAAAAACTGGATAGCTTAGTAAGGATCAGTACCTTTTTTTACTGCAGAGAGATAAAACTTTAGATTCTACATCTGTAAAATGGGGGGACAAATTGAACCAGAAGATTCCTGAGGTCTCTTCCAACTCTCAACCAATGATCTTATAACATATAACTATCTTAACAGCAGTACAAATTCATTTAATGAATGGTCAGACTCAAAACTATAATCTGTCACAAAATTAAAGCGATATCACCGAGTTACAAAGTTCTTGAATGGTTTATTTCACATCTTTTTGTGGTAGATTGTAAAAGATACTAAATTCCAGATTATTAGGATCTGGGTTCAAATCCTGTCTCTGGATAACTTTGGACAATATTATTGTTATTATTCATTGATTTGGATTGCACTTTAAGATTTGCAAGACATTTCACATGCCTATTTCACAAAACTGAGTCTGAGGGAGTTTATGATAGTCCCATTGCCATACAGATAATTTGTTTCAGAGAGACGACTCAAATCCCGGTCTAACTGAATCCAAGTCCAATACCAATCATTATTCCATGCTGGATTCTACCTCTCTGAACCTCAGTTTCCTCATTTGTAGAAAGAGAGTTTTAAATTAGATAACCTCTAAGAACTCTCCTAACACCAACTATATGATCCTCTAAAGCAACAGTGAAAGCTGTTATTCTCTATAGATTTCCTAGTAATTTGGGGCACTTCACTCGGTGGAACATCCATTACTTTCCTTTTGAAGATGAGATTAGAATCTTCTTTCCTAAGAGTCGTCGTAGAAGCAATTTTCTGACCAGTAATTGAAGTTTGAAGGATTTACAGCTTTAAGGAACCTTAGAGGTCACCCAGGCTGACTCCTTTACTTAAAGATGAGGAAACTGAGGCCCAAAGGGGTAAAACTCTGCTTTTGCTTTGCATTTTAGGAGACATCTTTTCTTCTGATAATGGGATTTAGATCCAGGAAGAATGTTGAGTGTAACTATGAGCAAGTCACTCAAGCTCTCACAGTTTTCTCCTCTGTAAAATGGGAGTGATATCTGTCATAATCAATAAATGAAAATGAATATAAAGGGTTTTACAAACCTTATAATAGTCAATTAATGTTACTTATAACTATCATCTATTCCAACCTGCCTCATTTTATGGATGAGGAACTTTGTCCTCAGAGAAGTTAAATGATGTACATCATCATGTTAATTTTCTAATGTGAGAAGTATGCAATATCTTTTAAAATGATTTCCTCACAAATGTTTAAGATTTCTGTTGCATTGAAAATGTTAACCTTTATTTACCTGGGAAATTTATTCATTTAGGAATCCTTGTTTCTCTCTTTTTTTTTAAGGATCCCTCATCCAGTACTAGTTATTTTATTTATTCAATATTTTATTTTCCCCAGTTACACGTAGCTATCTCATTTCCTAAATCATTTTGGATAACTAAAGTTACTGCATATGTGTATGTGTGTGTGTATGTATATATATATATATATATATACACATACATGTGTGTATGTATGTACAGGTATATGTACATACATATACCTTATATATGTATGTCACATGTATAAATGCATGTATGTATAAATGTGTCGAACATGTGCATGTTGCTTATATGTATTATACATGATCATATGTGTATGCATGTACATGTGTGTATGAATGTATTGTGTGTATGTATATATATAAATACTATTTTATTCTTTTAAAAAAATAAAATAGCATTTTTGTTTTTTTAAAAATGAATAATTTTTTTTTAAAGTCAGTTGCTCTGACTTTTGTCTTGCCCTGGACTTAATTGCCTCAGGAAGAGAAAATGTATGTCACTGTCTCAATTAAATCCAATTCACGTCCAAGTCAAAACATTCCCCTGAGATGACATTGGTCTTCAAAAATGAAGGACTAACCATAGTTGGAAAGATGACTGGCCGAGGAGCCAGAGGACCTGAGTTCAGATTCCATCTCCAACATTTAACTTCTCATGTGGCTGTAGGCATGTCAGTGACCTCCTGGGGTCTCTGATGAAAAATGGGGCTGTGCCCCTTGTGCTTTACAGGGTCACAAAGCCTGGAAGTTCTGGGATTTGGATCCTGTTTTTCCCCCGGAGAAGCTGTGTGGTCCTCCCAGTCCCCGTGAGCCCCACACTGTCCCACAGATTATTAAAGCCTCTATCTAGTTAGAGGCGTGCGTGTGTGTGTCTGCCTCCCCACGTGAGGACTGCCTTCATTTGTATTCCCCTTCATTAAGACATCAGCCCTAGATCTCCCTGACTGATTTCTCCCAAACGCCCTGACACACCAGCAGGATTTGTTCCATCACAAAGAGGTGAGGTGCCTGCTGGAAGCACACGGCCACGTCGTCCCCTTTGGGGGATTTGGTCCGGGCAGCAGTGTGTGGGCCGGGTTCCAGCTGGGCCTTTAGTCCCCTCAGTGTGGTTTCTGGTGCTTACAAGAATAGCCAGGTTGATACTATCTATAGGAAGTTAAGTGTCTCCCTTGCTCCAGCATGGAGAGGGAGGGAGTTCCTACTTTGGCCCTCTGCATCTGTCTCTTGGGTGTGTGCCATCCCTTTCCATGGCCCCAGGCAGCTTGGCAACACTGTGAGTTATGTTAGAGATATAATAATGAATTATACAATGTATTATACATAATTAATTTATAATAAAACACGCATAAGATGGTTTAATTTCTCCAAGTGACTGATGCAGTGCCAGCTAGATTCTGCTGGTATGTCTGCCCTGGCTACAATGACTTTGTTTCCTGGTTTTAAAGGCAGGGCTGTGGAAGTTGGCTCAGAGAAGTATCAAATAATAAATTCCTCCTTGGATGTGGAATGTTGTTGTTCAGTTTTGTGACCTTATTTGGGATTTTCTTAGCAAAGACACTGGAATGATTTTGCAATTTCCTTTTCCGGCTCATTTTACAGATGAAGAAATTGAGGCAAAAAGGGTTGCCCAGGGTCACAAAGCTAATAAGTGTCTGAGCCAGATTTGAACTCAGGCATTCCTTACTCCAAACCTGGTACAAATACAATCTAAGAAAGTCTCCTTCATTGACCTTAATGACTTTGGCTGCCTTGATCCAAACCTCTAGGAGATTTAGACAGCAGGATGCTATAGGACCTGTCCTGGATTTGGAGTCAGAGGACCTGTGTGAACCTGGTCAAGGCACTTAAATCTCTGGGTCTCCTCATCTGTGAAAGGCTTGGATTGGATGACCTTTGATCTTTCCAGTTTCCAGTTTCAGCCTTTGTGATCTTCTATTTTCTTTTGATTTGAATGTCTGGGCCGGAAATTAAGGTTCTGGGTAGTGGCTGGAGGCATTTCAGTCGCATCCTGTTTAGATGGGAGAACTCTGGCCTGCCGGGATCCCCATCCTCCCCAAGAGCGATGGCCTCCCCCTGAAGCTCCTTGGCTTTGGTTTCAGGTGCTGCTGAGGATGCTGCTGTTGCTGCTGCTGCTGGGCTGGTTCCCACTTCCCAGTGAGGGGTCCCAGAGAGCCGAGCCCATGTTCACTGCAGTCACCAACTCCGTCCTGCCTCCCGACTATGACAGCAACCCTACCCAGCTCAACTACGGCGTGGCCGTCACCGACGTGGACCACGACGGGGACTTTGAGATCGTGGTGGCGGGGTACGTACCATTCTCGTTGCATCTTCTCCCGAGGCTCCTCTATTTGCTCTTCATACCATACTATGAATGCCAGTGCCCTGGATCAGGGAAACTCCTTCTCTTTCCATTCGGACTCCCCAGGAGTTTCTGGAGTTATACTGGGCACAAGGGAGATTGCCATTGTTGTTCAGTCATTTCAGTTAACTCTTCGTGACTCTATTTAGAGTCTTCTTGGTTCAAAAACAAAATTTCAAGACAGTTATGTATTAAAGATAAATCTATTATCTATATTATTTTTGGTTTTTTAACCTATATTATTATTAAAGAAAAACATTAATTAGGTTAGTCAATAATTTAAAAAATTGATGGCCAGTGGCTCTTCTCAGCAACCAAAGACCAAAAGGTAGAGTTTGGGGCTGTCCTAAGTACCCATCTGTCTTCCTGCCAGCTCATCATTGGGCCCTCCCCTGATAAGAAAAAGTCAACCCTATTTGGTGGACATTTAATGAGGATGTGGGCTAAGAGTTCTCAGTCCCTCCTCATGATTCATCCTCAAGGGGAGGAAGTCAGCTGAGGAATGAGACCTGATCATGAGTTTTAGCAGCCTCCAGCAATCTGGGCAAGCAAAACCTTTCTGACTTTATTTTTCCTCTCAAATTTCCTCCCAAAATTCTAATGAAGGGAGAAAGATCACAGGGTTGGCTCTTGGTAACTCTTAGGAACGAGAACCAGCTTAGTTTAGCTTTTGTTTATGGGATAAACAGAGTGCCAGACCATGCCCTAGGATAGGCTGGGATCTATCCACATTCCTCAGCCTCTGGAAATGGTTTTTCTATGTGAGCTAAAACTGAGAAGAAGAGATTGTAAACAGAGAAAGGAATATTACAAATAACGATCAGATGACATAGCATTGCAATTAATTTTCCTTATTGGCAAAGATTCTGGAAGGGTTTGCCATTTCCTTTTCTAGCTCATTTTATTGATAAGGAAACTGAGGAAAACTGGGGTTCAGGGATTTGCCCAAACCACTCTAGAATCTTTATTTATTTGTGTTTGTGAAAGGAAGCTTAGAAATTATTTAATACTACTCCATCGTTTTACAGACACAGAGGCTGAGACCCATACAAGTGAAGTGATTCACCCAAGATCACATGGGTAGCAAATGCTCTGTCGCTTCAGTTGTGTCTGGCTCTTCGAGACCTCATTGGGGGAGAGGGAGTTGGGCAAAGATTGTGGAATCATTTTCTATTTCCTTCTCCAGCTCATTTTACAGTTGAGGAAACTGAGGCAAACAGGGAAAAATGACTTTCCCAGCATCACACATCTAGTGAGTGTTTGAGGCTAGATTTGAATTTAGGAATTAGGGTCTTCCTGACTCCAGGATGATCACTAAGAAACATACTATTTTGTTTATTCTGGATGGGTGAGAAGGGTAAATCAGGTCTTTCCCTATGCACATGGGCTGCCCTTATGTGTTCACATATATGGATGTACTCTTGGCATATGTGTTTTTATTTGTAAATATATGTGCAAATATATGTGGGGGGCTTTTTGCTTCTGCAATAATAGTGGCAGAGTAACAGAAAAGAGGGCAGAGGGCACTAAGAATGCCAGTTTTGGGGACTGGGTATGAGCATTGCTGCAAGTTGTATGCATGTGGTTGGACATAGATGAGAGCTGCCCAGAATGAACAGTTACAGACAAGTTATTGTTCACGTTTTTGTTAGCATTCAAGAAGATGAAATCAAAGATCTAGTGGGAGGGACAAGAGAGGGAAAGGGAGAGAGGGAGAGGAAGGAAGAAGAGGAGAGAAAATAAAGGATAGAGGGGAGAAAGAGAAGGAAGAAAGAGGAACAGAGTTTTACACACACACACACAAGAGGCAGATGGGAAAGTGGATAGAGACCCAACCTCTGAGTTAAGAAGATCTGCCTATTGGCATCACAGCTGTGGTTGGTGGGCAAGCCATTTAACCTTTTGGCCCCCTCAGACAACTCTCTGAGGTTTGAAGTTGCAGAGAATGGAAGAGGAAGGGAATAAGCATTTATTAAGTGCCTACTGGGTTTCAGGCACTTTGCTAAGCACTTTGCAAATATTTCCTCATTTGATCCTCACGGTCATACTGGGAGGGAGATGCTAGAATTTATCCCCATTTTATTTCCCAATTTAAGGAAACTGAGGTAGGCACAAGCAAAGTGACTTTGTTTAGGATCATCTGACTTCAGACAGTGTGAGCCTGGGCAAGTCACTTAACTTTATCTGCCTTTGCACAGATTGTCCCTCAGACCAGAAAACACTCCTTCCTTATTTCTTAAAATCCTTAGCTTCGCTTTAGGTGCCGTTTCCTCCAGGAAGCCTTTTGTGATCTCCCCAGTCATTAACGCTCACTTTCTTCTCCATATAGCTTGTATCTGTTTATCTGTTTCCATGTTGTATCTCTCCATAGAGGACTGGCTTCTCAATGACAGGGACTTTTTATTTGTCGATTTTATTTTTTTTTACCCATGTGGCTTAGCTTTGATTACAACAGTCATTTAACAAATGTTCATTGAATGGATTTGACTCCTGTGACAAAGGGTTTGAGACAGGAAACAAAGAAAGTATCTGAGTCAATGAACAAGGTGGGGAGATAGCTCTAAAGGTGAGAGCTAGGTTCTCAAGGTCCTTGCTGCCTCTGGGACTCTGTCCTTTCTGATCCTTGAATGGTTCTGGTTGGGAGCAGGGAGGAAGAAGAGTGAATGACAATATAGGAGAGCAAAAAAAAGGGGGGGAGACAGAGAGACACACAAAGACAGACAGAGAGAGACAGAAAGAGAGGTAGAGAGACAGAGAAACAGAAACGGAGAGAGAGGAGGGAGAGAAGGAGACGGGAAGTCAGGAAGGAAGAGAGAGAAGGAAGAGAGGGAGAAGAACGGGAGGAAGGAAGGAAGGGTTATTGAAAAGAAATTGATATATAGAAGAAAACAGAAAGGAGAAAAAGAATCATAGATGAACAGAACAGTTTTGAAAGTTATATAGGCAAGCGGGTGATATAATAGATGGAATATACTGAACTTGCAGTCAAGACCTCAGTTCAAATCCTGCTTCAGATAATTATTAATTGTATCTCTGAACCTCTCTCAGCCTCAATTTCCTTGTCCATAAAATGGGAATAACATTCACTAGTAATATCTTGTTATGAGAATAGAAATTAGATAATATATTATTATATCACATATAATATATCATAATATTTTCTATAATTAGATTGCACATTATAATATTGCAATTATACACAACATTATACAAACCTTATGATTCTAAGAGCTATTACTATCTTAAAAGAAAAGCAAGTGATACATAATAGAGGCTTGCTATTTTGTATATTTTCTTTCTGTCTGTTTCTGTGTGTGTGTCTCTCTCTCACCTCTTATGTATATGAAAATGCTAGTTTTATTGCATAAGTGCTAAGCTCAGAAAAAATATTTATTCTTAAAACAGTAAATAAATGGTTCAACATGCCATGCTCTTAGGACCTCTCTCTACCAGAAAAGTTTCTCTAACTGCAGACTACAATTGTGCTGCTCTTCCAGCTGTACAGCCAGCTCTCATGCTGCATGGGGAATGCTCCTTAGACCTTCTGTTCTGACCACTTAGTTGATCTCAGATTTTTCCTGTTCGGTTTTCAGGGACCAGTAAAATCCCTCTCCCAGCATTCCATTGAGAGAGCCCGGGGTTTGCACAGTTGAGTAGACTTTATCTAAGCTTCAAGGAAAGAAGCAAAGACAGCCTGGTGCTGCTTGCTTGCTTTTTTTCTCTTTTGATTTATAGCCCCTTGGCAGCTACCTCAAAGGCAAACTGAAATAGCAAAGTCACGGGCCATATTATACCTCTCACAACTCGTCTTTCAGGTACAAAGAAGAAGAATTTTTAAAAATACAAACCCGGAGGTCCTCTTCCAAAGACCTTCTCCTGTCCTCCCTTTCTCTGGGAAGGGATTTTGCTAAGGGCCTTTTAGTCTTTCTGTCTCTTAAGTTTCAAAGATGGTCGATTGACCACCATAGCAAGGTACACAAGTTTACTGAGGTTAATGCAGTCAGGACTCCTAACTGAGCATCTGTGGGCTTTCCATTTTGAGTTTCCATTCCTTTTCCAGTACACTAATCTCAGTTTCTTATTAATTGAATTTGAAGCCATTTCTTGTCATGTGTTTAGAAATTGAAACTGCCTCTTTTTACTTTCCAAATGCTAATGATTCATCTTTGTCCTTTTCTCTTCTGATATTTTAATTGCTCTATAATTTCATCAAAGTGCTCCCAACAACCCATACTACAACCCATTCACACCACCTTATCCCATCCAATTCATGTCCCAAAGATGCAGACTGCAATCCATCCTTACTACCTTATCCCACCCAATTCATGTCCCAAATATACAAATTGTAATCCATCCTTACTACTTTATCCCACCTAATTAATGTCCACATCCTCCAAAAAAATCCTTTACAAAGGATCTGAACAATCTGTTAGCATTGTATAGTTAGTTACCAGTCCAGTACTATCCAACTGAGCTCATTCACTTTGACTCCATGCAGCTCACCTTCCTTGCTTGATCAACTGTTTTGTGGATGATTTTCTAAGGGAAAAGATGTCAAGATGATGTCTCCTTTTCAATGGAGATTTTTTTTCCCTTGGGAACTCAAGAAATAGTTTTTCTGTATCCTAAACAGTAGAGAAGCAAGTTGTTATGTGGTATCTATTTTATAGATTATCTATAACAAAATTGGATGTCCCATTTTGTGTGTGTTTATCACCTCTTTTTCTGATTGTCATCTTGGGACTATTTTACGTAAAACAGAATTTCATTTCTCCTGGTCTTGGTTCAGTTCCTTGAAACACTCTTTCAACAAAAAGTACTTAACCTCCATCCCACCTTTCTCCCCCAGAAATGACTGTATGAGCCATTCAGATAAATCTTAGAGGCACTCAGGTTGTCAGGCATCCATCTGAGAGGTGATGCTGTGTCTATTCAAAAAGGAATGGGAAGCAAGGAAGGAGTTAATTTTTGTTCAGGATGATAAAACTGGGCAGCTTTCTAGTCCCTGGGTCAGGTTTTCATTGTGGCTTCATTATCTGGGTTGAAGTGTGGTAAATTCTCAGAACATTAGACACATTCATGCTCATTTAAATTTAAAAATGAACTCCAAAAGAAAAAATAACTTTTAGTGTTATCAAAATGTTTGTTTCTTTTCCTTTAGGTTAGATAACCAAGAGTTAGATACTTAAAAATGCTTAGAATATAAAATTATAGAGGACAGATGGTCACTTAAAAAGACAAAGTTCATTCATCAGATGAGGGTTAGATTAGATCTCTCAGGTGTCTTTCCAATTTAAGATCCACTGACTCTTCCTTCATGAGATTATTTAGCCCACCCAATGGAATAAAATAAAATCACATCTAAACCATCTCCTATCTAAGGTCTTGGAGGGAAAGATTCTAAGTTCTTGCTATTTATTTCAAGGTTGAGTTACCCTAGCTTTCAGGAAGTGGGGGGAGGAAAAGGGAAACCTAATCTAAATCATCGATATTACATTCCCAGACTTTGCCACCATCTCAGCTGTCTCCTTTCCATCGCATTCTTCTCCTTCCCCTCTTTCTCCTTTTTTCCTTTGTCTTCTTCTTCTTCTTTACCTCCTCCTTCCCCCGTCTCCTCCTCTTCCTCATTTTTCTTCTTCTTCTCCTTCCTTTTCTTTCCCTCATCCTCCTTTTTCTTTTCCTTCATTCCCTTTTCCTCCTTTTTTCTTTTCCTTCTCCTCCTTTCCCATCTCCTTCTACTCCTTTTTCCTTTTTTCTCCTCTTCCTCCTTCTAATTCTCCCTTTTCTTTTCCTTCTCTTTCTCATCCTTCTTTTCTTCTTCCTCCTCTTCCTCTTCCTTTTCTTCTTAATGACTTGTTTCTACTTGGGTTTCCCATAGGCCTGATGTCTATAGACAACATGGTAGTATGGAGTCAAAAGACCTGGGTCTAATCCCTGTTTGGGTTTTTACAATGATCTCAGACAAATCTTTAAGCCTCTTTTGGCCTCGGTTTTCTCATCCATAAAATGAAAGATTTGGATAAGGTCCATTGGTAAGAGCCTTTCTAGCTCTAAATTCTATGCTCTTTCTCAGTTTGATGGCTGAGCTTATATTTGATGAAGTAGAGGTTTTATACATAGAATGGAAGCAAGATACTTGGCCTTTTGAAAGCACCTGCATTTCAACTCATCTTGGGTCCATTGACCTTGTGGTAGATTTTGTTAGGAGGCTGTGTGATCTGTTCTCTGCAGCATGCAGAAAGCTGCTGCTTTGAGTGTTTGCTCTTCAAATAGGTTTTTTTTTTGGTATCTCAGTTCTGGGTATCGATGCCATTGATTTTGAGCATGTTGCCGGTGAGTTTGTTGTGTTTCAGAATCTCCTGTTAATTGTGATGGAGAGAGTGTGCGTGTGTCTGACTCAGGGAGGAACAGACACTGACCACTCTTTCTTTGTGCTGGGTTTTTTTTCCCTTTGGGTCTACATCACCATCAGCTGGGGGATGGTTTGGGCTCAGCTTCCAGAGCCTCTGCTGGGTGAGTGCCTCTGCATGCTGACTGCATATCTGTTCACCTGCAGGTGCAAAATTTCTCTTGGCATATTGTCTCTGCCGTGTGTTTCATGGAGTAGCAGGGGTTTATATTTTGGAGAGATACACATGCCTCCTGGTCATTGGAGATTTTGTTCCTAGCTCCCCTGTGTAAATTGGAAAGCCAGGTACTTCCCTTTCTCCCATTAGGAAAAGTGCCCATTCCTGGGGTTCATCTCAGCAGACTAGAAAAATCTGGTTTTGCCATTCTTGTCCTTGATAGGAGCTATTCCTTTCTTTTTATTCCCAAAGGTCTGAAGTGATCTTCTGCTAACTAATAAGAGCACAGGTCATGGGAACACATGTCAAATTAACAATATAATATATAAGTTTCTTGAGGGCAGGACAGTGATGATTGTTACCATACCCCAGTGCCTTGGGAGGTTAATACATACTTGAATTAAATTGAAACTAATTGTTTCACTAGGGTTAAATCAATGTTTAAATCACTAGTTTCCTTCTCTTCAAATTTGGGGCACACACCTCCAGTTCATGCTTGTTGATAAAATTTTAGCTCCTATTGGGCAACTCACTTTAGCCTCTTGGGGCCTCATTTTCCTTATCTGTAAAATGAAGATTGGGCTGGACAGTCTTTATAAAGTTTCATGACATCTTCATCACAGCTCAGGGAGTGGTTTCCTTTAAAGGGGAATGCTATGCCTGAAAACAACAGCTTCTTTTGATATGCTTCCTGTCTAATTTTACAGTCTCATTGGAAAATCGATCCTGGTTTTATATGTCAAATATGATTTGAAGCAGCCACTCAGTTTCTTGTGAGGTGAACCCTCTGCAATTCCACAGACTATTTATGAATATTTGCAGAATATTTTTGCTCTACTGCCCTGGAAGGACATCTTCTCCATTAGAAATTAGACATTTTCATGAAATTCTTCTACATTTAAGACCAGGAAAGGAATATAGGCCAGGGGTGTGCTGGTAAGCATTTAACAATAAGCTATACAAAAAGAAAATAACAAAGTATGCAATGGATATGCTTTTAAGTTGAAACTATATCACTAACATTTTTTCTATCACTTTCTTAAGTCTAGACAATCAACAAAACAATAAATCAAGTCCTAATTGGTAGTTTCTCAAATTCTCAAGATCAAAGTGAAAATTTAAAAATCATTTGCTAGCTGGTTGGAGCTGAATCCCACATATCCTGCCTGGGTCAAGTCCCTTGTTTTCCAAATAAAGAAATGATGACAAAGAAGGGTAAGAGACTTACTTGCCCAGTATCACATAGCTAGTAAATAGCTGTACCAGGATACAAATGCAAGGCCTTCAGCTTCAAACCTGGGACCCTTTTTACTACACTCTAGTTCTGCCTCTTCTTTGTTTAAGTAGAGCAACATTTATATATACTGTAAAGTTTCTCCCCCCCCCCCCACCTCATCACAGAGATATACAATCATTTGAACAAAAGAAGGGGCGGTTTTTAACCTTGTCAGAAATGTGTGTTTTTAAATGTTAATTTCATTCACATTGACATCAGAAATTTAAAATATTCGTTTGTATAGCTAACTCTGTCTTTAACCTATTTTTTCTATTTATTCACGAATTAGAAAAGAAAGATGAGTTTTTTCTTGCTTTTTTCCAATGCCCAAATGATTCCTATTTAGAATAAATTAATCTAAAAAAAGAAAACATTATTTCTGCCCCTTCAGAAGAAGCTAATAATGTTAAAAGCTGGCTTACAACATTTAAACTGGTTTTGACTTTTGCCCTTGTTAACTTGGACCAGAATGACTTGCTTTAAAATCTCATCTGCAAAAGTACAATTCACAAATGGTATATTATAGAATTTTGCAACCAAAAGAGCCAGGGTCTTATTCTTAATCTGTGTTATGGACCCTTTTGGAGTCTGGTGAAGTCTTTAGAATAATAGGATTATAAAGAAAACCAAAGATTTGTTAAAATAAAGATATTAGGTTTTTTTCCCCATCTAAATTCATATCCCTTGAAATCTATCTACATACCCTTGGGGGAGTGGGGTTTAAGCAGCTCTAATCGAGAACCTCATTTCGCAGCAGAAGGAATTGAGAACCAGAGATATCAGATGACTTGTTCGATGTTGCACAGCTAGTATGACCGAAAGCCAAGACTTGGTTTGGTTTTCTTATGCCTAAGGAGAGTTCTTTCCCTTGCACAATGCTGCCTGCATACTCTTTGCTCTGAAATATATTATCATTGCTAAGATGTTGGTGTTGTAACCCATTTTGGCTACTGAGGATAAGAGTCAGAGTTATTACATGCCCTATTGGGACTATTTGTCAAACTTCTTTTAAAAGATTGGATCAAGTTCCTCCATTCATTGCTTCCTGTCCCTCCTATACACTCACCCAGCCACCTACCCACCCCACATACACATCCCTCTTATATCAATGATAGGAATAGAACCAATAGAAATTGTGGGCTAAGAGACTGAAATGGCCAGCCTAAGAGACGGCAGCATAATCACTCCATTTTGGGGAACAAGGCCAGAGAATTTGAATCTGGTAGCTTTGCAGTAGAAAGGGAGTAAAGGGATTTAGGGGGGTAGGCTATGTAGCCGGAATCTTTAATAGCCTGAGTTCATCAGAGGGCCATTCCCAGAATAAAATAAGCTTGAGAAAAGAGAAAGCTTTCCTTTTCTTCTTTCTCAAGCCTCCTTCTACCACCAGAAATGCTTTAGCTCTGTAGTGATATACTCTTCAACCTCATCATCTTTCTATGGCAGACGCTCTTATGCTGGAATCTGTGGACTTTAAAAAAAAATGATAGCCATATTTCAACATAATTGGTTCCTTTTGCAATCCTATATATTTTAAGCATTTTAAAACATTCTTTTAAGAAGGGGTCTATAGGCCAAACTGCCAAAGAGAGTGGTCCATAACCCAATATAAGGTTAAGAACCTCTATTCTATGAAATTGTTTTCTTCTGACCTCGTACCAGTTTTCTGGGTGCAGAAGGATTTAGTACTTACCAGTTTTATAAAGGCAAATGTTGGATCAATTTCACCTTTGGGTCAGGGAGTTGGGGGCAAGATGGGGGATGATGGAGACAGAAATAAGAGTGGGAAGGTGGGAGTGACAAAAACAAACGATACTTGATTCAAGAGTTCTTTAACCTTTGGCATTCTGATGGGATCCCTTCTCAAAAGAATCTCTTTGGATTCAGGTTTTTTTTTTATTCAAAATTGAAGGAAATGCTAAATTTTAGTTAGAGATTAGTAAAAATAAAGAGGTCATTTTTTCTGATAAAAGTTCATGAACTCCCCTTAAAATTCTTTTCTGGGTTCTTTGGGGATCCATGGACACCTGGTAAAGAGTCCCTAGTTAAGATTTTGCCGTATCTAACCTAGCTTATTTGAATCTGTTCGCTGCTAGGTAAAAACTATGTATGAAGGAATGAGTGGCCATGCCTGAAGATTTGAGAAAATATCATGTTTAGGAAGTGCTTTTCTTCCTGGCTGCTTAAAAATGGCAGAATGTTACCTTGCCAAAATGCCGCCGTGTCACAGGCACGAAGAGCAGGGGTGGAGACAGCAATATGTGGATGAGAAGGAAGGGAAAAGAGAAGTCTGTGCATAAAGCTGCCTGCCTTGGAACAAATCCATTTGCTGCTGCCTCTTGGCAGAGGAGCATTGAAGATATGAGACCCCAGCTTTGAACAATTCCATCCAAGGTCATGGGCATTTGACAGGGTTCGACTAGGGAAGTATACTCATAGGGCAGATCCAACAACATTCTATCTCCCTCACCCATCAACTCTAAACATCATTCATTCCCCAAACATTAAATACCTACTAGGTGCTAGGTTCTATGCTATGGAAACAAAGCCAGGTTGTGGAGTACTTTAAATGCCAAACAGAGAGGTTTATATTCAATTTTGAAGGTAATAGGGAACCACTGGAGTGTATTGACTAGGTTGGGCTGGGGAGATCAGTATCATGATTGGACATGCATTTTAGGAAAATCACTATGGCAGCCACATAAGGGACAGATTGAATTGGGGTGGAACATGATTTATAAGCACTAACCTCATGATCAAAAGCAGAGCACTCCTCAGTATCTTTTTGAGCTCAAGTTGCTCTTATTCCAAGAGGTAAGCAAAAAGTGGAGACTGGTGCCCTGAAAAGCCATCTGGGAGCTGAGGAAATGTGGGCATTCCAAGATCCAGTATGGTCCTGCCTTTATTGGCACATGAGGTAAATCATGAATGTTAGCATCCTCAACTTTTGGAATGGGATCAGGAGCTGGTCTGGACTATTTCAGCCACTGGAGGTGCCTACTGGGTTTACTTACCATAACTTAGGACCACCAAACATTTTTTAAAACTTCTTATCTATAAGGGATAGTGAATTTCCAATAATAATTATTTACTGAACTAAAGTCAAGATCTTATACAGAATTTCAGTTGGAAGAGATTTCAAAGACCATCTAATCCAGGGGTGGGGAATGTCGAACTCATGGGTGTATAAGACCCATGAATCATTTGATCTGGCCCTGCCAAGGCAACCACAGGTGATGATGAGCTGAAAGCAAGGTTCAACAACCTCCCTTTGCTGGAGTTTTTAAGTTGATAATTTTGTATGGTCCTGATGATCTGTAAATATCCAATCCATTCCTAGCCCTGAATCCTCCCTGCAACATGCATGAGCAATGGTCATTTATCCTTTGTTTGCTGACCTCATATAGGGATGGGCTGGGGGAGCCTATGACCACCTGAAATCACTCTATGCCACTTTTGAATTGTTTTGATTCGGGGGAAGCTTTCCCTTGGTTCAAGTCCAAATTTCTTCCCTTGCTACAAGAAAAGTTGATCCTATTTTAGCCAGAGTAGCTGCAGGTCAGACCACAATTCCTCTTCCCCACCCCCTGCCGAGGTGATCCTTTTCAGAGAGGAGACTTTGAAGGTTTGATAAAGGCTGTGAATAGCATTTAACTCATTATTTTGCTGATGGATTTATTCCACTGAGTGTGGAAAAACTATTTATTATCCTGACCAAGACCAAAGTAGAACAAAACCTGGATTGGATTTGGAAAAATAAAAAGGCCTCAAAACAAAGAAGTACAATAGCAACTCTACCAACAAAGAGCTTGTGCTCTAACAAAACATTTTTGTTGCAAGAATTATTGCCACTAGAGCAAGAAATGATATAGGAGGCATAGGAATTCACTCCAGGACATCAAAAAAGAGGGGGGTCTAGAACAAAAGTATCTCCAAGTACTTAACAAAATAAGGATGTAACTTAGACACTACCTTGAATGTTGAGGTCATCAAGTAATCAAATATTTACAAGTGTCTACTATGTGCAAGGCCTTCTGCTTATTCTTTTTTCGTATGTGACTTAAATAGTCATTTGTTTATTGGCTAACGGTTCTGGGCTCATCCTTTTGGCTGGTCTGAACTCCTTCTGACTCCCTGCACAATGCTTCAGATTATGTGAAGGAAATGAATATGAAGGGAAAAGCTCTGATCTAGGAGCTAGGAAGACTTGGCTAACTAGCCCTGTGACACTGAGCAAACCACTTAACTTCCCTGAATCTCAGTTTCTTCATCTGTAAAATGAGAGAGTTGGACTAGATAATAATGGATCAATCAGAAAAACTTTATTACAAAAAAAAGTAAGCCTCTACTCTCAAAGAACTTACATTCTTTTGGAGAAGATGAAATAAACATATTAAATACATAGAGGAAAAAAGATAAAATAGATGCAGGGTAATTTAGGGATGGGGAGGGCACTTGCTATTGGAGAGATCAGGGAAGGCTTCATGGAAAAGATAGAGCTTCAGGTGATCTTAAAGAAAATAAGGGATTCTATGAGATGGAGAAAGGAAGAAGAACTTTTCAGGTACAAGGACAACTCAAAGGCACAGAGATGGAAAGTAGAATGCTTTGTGGGTGAGAAATGGGAATTGATGGATGATGAAACTGGAAAGGTAGGCTGGGCCAGGTTGTAAAAAGCTTTGCAAAACAAATGGAAGACATTATATTTTATTCTATATGTAATAAGTACCTCTGGATTTAGGATGGAGTCAAGGGTGACATGGTGAAAAACGTGTAAGAGAAAGCATTTTGCCAGTTGTAAATAGGGTGGATTGGAGTCTGGAAAGATTTTTGGTAAGAAAACAATTAGGAGAACAGGTTAATAGTCCAAGTGAAAAATGATGGAGGCCTGAACTAAGGTGATAGATGTATAAATATTAAGAAGAGGCTGAATGTAGTTTGTAGTTTGCAGACAGTTTGTAGAGAAAGCTGCTATCTAAGGTCTTACAAAATTCTCACAGTCTATGTTCTAAGAGTTTAAGGTGACATTCCTCAAAATGTACCAATGGCCAATTGTATAATGCCTGGTATTTTTATTTTTCTGGTGAATATCTGACCATAAGTTTCCTGTGACACCTCCTGTGAAGGTCAGCAACATTCCTCCTTAGAAAATCAAACTATAGGGAGAAAAAAAAAGAAATGAGATGAAAAAGAGCAAATAGCCTAAGTTAGGTACTGTCTTTAGCTCATAGTCTTTCTTGAGTCTCTCCTACTAATTATTCCTCCCTTTTCAAATCTCTCATGATATTCTATTTAAACCTTCCCAATTAATTATTTTCTTCTTCTTTTTTCTTTTTTCTCAATTTATTATTAACCATTATCATTGTCTTTTACACTTCTATAGTGCTTTGTAGTTAATAGAGCACTTTCCTTATCAGGTGGGACTGACAAGTTGTAGTGTCCCATTTTAGAGATGAGGAAATAGACTGAGACTAAATGATTCGTTCAAGGTCATAACATGGTAAGTGGTAGAATAGCAAACATAGGCTTTTTGATTCAGAGTCCCATGTTATTTCCATTCCAATGTTTCTATATATTTAATAATATTTTAACATATGTTTTAATATGCACACATAAACAATACATTTACACTACCACTATATTATGTGACCTTATGTTCTTTAAGAATAGGTCCTTTTTTCTTCTTATCTTTGCAGCTATAGCATCTGGCATAGTGAAGGTGCTTTAATAAGTGTTCCTTGAATTAAAATGTGTTGTCTTAATAAATGTTTGAAACGACTTGTATTTTTCTTTCCTCTATCCAGGATAGTTAGAATCTAGTTTTCCAAGATTCTTCACTAGGATTCCTTGTCTACTTATCCTAAGGTTGTCCTTAACCTTTGAAGTACCTTCCTAGGGGCTGAGGCTATGTGATCCCAGAAGGCCCTTAGCCAGGTTTTTAAGGCCTGTCAGCACTTTACTAATGGACAGCACCACAGCCACTGACCCAGTGCTGACTAGAATATCCTCTCTTCACGCCCAGACAACCCAGCTTCCACAAATTGTAAAGATTTTGTTTGATTCTTGGTTTGTTTTTTAACATGGCCTGTTTTGTCATAAAGAAACTTCATTTCCAAAAGGAGCTGAAGATAATAAAGGTCTCTGTAAATGTTGGTTTCAGATGTAACCTTCAGCCTTAGATAATGAGGAAGCCCAAATCATTCATATAAAAGTGGGGCAACCTATCCCATATGAATGTCAAACGGACTTCCAGGCAACAATAAGTCAGTCAATCAATAAGTATTTATTAAACACTTACAATGTGCCAGGTACTATGTTAATCACTGGAGATACAAAGAAAGGCCAAAAAAACCAGTCTCTGCTCAAGGAGCTCACAATCTAATAATAATAATCTTATAACAAGTCAGTTATCAGACTTCAAAAACCTGAAGTCTATTTCTGTACACACTTTTAAAATTCCATCATATAAGAAACATTTATTTCAAAAGTAAACTTTTGAATTTAAAAATAAAAGCAGGCACATTGTTTCCTGATGAACAAAAGGTCTGTTTCTCGATTGTGGATGAGCAAAACACTTCAGAATAGAGGGATATTGACTGCTTGTCCAGATTTACTGTCTAGTATTAACTTGAATTTTAACTAATAATACAAGAGAATGCAAAGTCTTTCTCTTTCCCTCCCATAATTGTTCATAATATGGAACCAGAGTACAATTTTCAAAAAGCATTTATTGAGCAGTTACTACTATGTGCAAAACATTGTGCTGGCTACTTATTAACCTGCTTTTTTGCCTGGAATGCTATAAGCTGAACATTTCTATATGCTGCATCTAAAAATTCAACAGAATTTCTTTTTTAAATCTGTATTCTTTTGTGATAAATGCTGTGCCTACCTAGAAAAAAAAGGTTTTGGGTTTTTTTTAACCCTTGCTAGTTACAGTAGATTCTTGATTATTTTGCTAATTAGATTTAGAGAGAAACTAGATAATTGAAATTCACAGTTTATTAGAGAAAATCTCCATCTTACCAATAGCTCCAACCTGCCCTTACACCAAGCCTTTTACCAGAGCTGCTAACCTACAGCTTTATTCACCACTTCTTCCTACCACTGCCCTTCCCTAGTGAAGGTGATAACAAGGAATTCAGAGACCGCAAATATGACAAGAAAAGAGGAGCAAAGAGTGTAGGTAATCCAGGAGCTAATTAGCACCTGAATAATTAGGACTTCATTGTTTTTTGGGGGAAAAAGGTATCATGGTTCATATCACAACGGAACATGTACAAAGGTGGGGGAGGACAGGTGGAAATGCAACAATTCTGAAAAAACACAACTTAGAAGCCATTTTGTCCCATGTTCAACATAAGTTTCTTGAAGATAATGACTGTTTCATTTTTATCCTTGTCTCCCCAGTGCCTTGTGCACCGTAAGCATTTAATAAAGGTTTGTTTGAATTTTTTTTGATGGGAAGAGATAAAAAGAGAGAACAGTAAGCTAGTGTCTCTTTTTTTCATCTTATAACATTAAGCAAGTAGCTAATGTAAGAATGAAGTTTACCTGAGGATACCAAATACAGTATAATTATTTGGGACTCCCCCCAAATATCCCTGAGTATGGTAGATCAAATGGGATCAATTCTGTTTTGTTGATGAAGTACCTGGCACTCAGAGAACTTTATTTGCCCAAAGACATACATCTAGGTCCTCTGTTCCTAGTTCAATGTACTTACTAAATAACAATAACATGAAATATCTATATAGCTCCTTAGGGTTTACAAAGCACTTTACATATGTTATCTCATATGTCTCAACAACTCTGTGAGATCCAAGGTTCTATTCTTATCCTCTTTTACAGATGAGGAAACTAAAACTGAGAGAGGTTAAATAACTTATGCAGGATCACAGCTGGAATAACTGAGACAGATTTTGAACTCTTCTTCATTTCATGACAGCACTTTCATTCTTATGCCATCTATATACCATCACACTATACTGCTTTTCAGACACAGGTACATATCAAATTCAACCACTAGGAATAGCTATGAAAGTGCTATATTATTCCTAGGTAAAGATGCAAATAAAATTTTGCCTATATTTCTAAGAAAGTTTGTCTACTCCGATGTGCACTGAAGGCAAAAAATTTTGAAGAATAGTTCTATGGGAAGAAGGGAAAAGAGAAAAGATATCCCTAAAAGTCCAATCAAGATGTATTCTTCCCTGGATAACCACAGACTCCAAAACTAATGGGATAGTACTGATTTTTAAAAAAAGAAAATATACTCTATGTGTGAGATACTTCAAAAATGATATCTTTGTCAGACCATATTCTAATTTGGGGTTTGAAAAACACGGTGGTTATTTCTATATCCTCTTCATCCTAGTGATTATTTATTCACAGTCAGTTCTCATCTGCCTTTGAGAAGAATGTAATAGAGTAAAAATAATACTTGGGTTAGAAGACCTCAATTTGATCCTTACCTCTAACACTTTCTTGCTGTGTGATCTTGAGAAAATGCCCAATGTCTCTGAATTTCATTTTATTCATCTTCAAAATGATGACTAAAAAAATAATGGTACTAAGGAAGAATCACATAGGATGAAGTATGGATGGGGTTTGGACTGTCCAAATAAATGCACGTAGTACCCATACATATAACAATGGCAATCTCAGAGGGTTGTTATAAGACTCAAATGAGAATGTAAAGCATCTTGCAACCATAAAGTCCTCTATTAATGTAAATGTTATTCATTCCTACCCCCTGAAGGGTCATACTTGGTATATAAGAACTCATTATTCATAACAATGATTAGACCACCATTCTTGGGTGTTTTCAAGGCTTTCTTTACGGACTCCAACCCTGAGTCCCATGCAGTGATGCAGGGGGACTATTCAGTGATGCCATTAAAAAATTTAATTGGCTGAGACAGACCTTTATAGCCTTTTTCTGGTGTGCTGGCTCAGAAAGGTTGCCAGCAGAGGATAGAGGGGGAGAATAGTGTGTTTTAGCCCTGCACATCTGCAGCTAGTATGGAAATGGAATGGGTACACTGGAGCTTTCTAGCACAAGATGCTATCAGGATTCAGTGAGAAGAGGCTGGCTTGTGAACGAAGGGATGTAAGGGGAAAAAACATGCTGATTTCTGCATGTGAGTTAGAAATTGTTTTTTGTAAGAGATGGACATCCCTGTGAGTGGAGAATACTCTGTAAAACTGAGTCTCCTCCTCAATAGACCAGAAGCTATTCTCATTCCTGGCTTCATTTAGCTACAGTGACTAGAGCAAAGTATGTGTTCAGTTTGGCAGCCAGACATGGCCTATAGTAGATGTGAAAAACACCTGTTATACTTGTTAGAAACTGATGAAGAACTGAGCTCTCTTTTTGTAGGTTTTTATCTATGTGTTTATATCACTAGCTGCCTGGTGAGATGGAAATGAAGGGTCAGCAAAGAAATGATCAGAAATGGCTGAAAAATGTGGAATGACTAATAAGCTGAGTGTCTTTGATAATTTCTCATTAGATGAAGATGATGTCTTTTGGGTGATTTCCCCCCTATATTGAAGTAAGCGTGGCAAATTTAATATTTTGTAGGTAAATCTATTTTTAAAGCAAACATACAAAATATTCTACCTACAAATGAGGGATCATTTGGAAGGCCGTACATTTATTCCAATATTGCCATTGTCCAAAATGTTTTGGAAAAATCTCTTTTGGAATTGCCTTCAAAGGCAGTTGTGAGGTCACACAAGAAAATCAGTTCATTTACATATACTAGCACTTTATTTTTAACCCAAAACAGTATTCCATGGTATGCTAGCCTTTAGTAGTCTTCATTCTGAATGACTGAGTTATTTCCAGAAATCAAGTCCATCGTTAAGGAACAAGATTGACTGCCATTGTGCTTGCTTAAAAGAATGAGCTTTTCCCAAAGGGAAATTCAAGACATGACAGGAGAAAGAGCAGCATAGGCTTAAAGATTTGGGTTTGAAAGAGACTTCAGAGGCCATCTGGTCTAATCTCCTCATTTTACAAATGAAGAAACTAAGGTAAATGAAGGTTAAGTTACATAGATAGAAATGAGTTTTGAAGCTTGAACTGTTGTCCTCTGACTCTCAAACTATTATTCTTTCCATTGCCCTACTTGTAAGAACAATATTCATTTGAATGTATAAGTTCTGGGTCCTTCAATCAGTTATATTATCTTATAGGCATCCCCTCATACTATTTCTACCATATCTGGGACAAATTGCCCATCCAAAACATTTGATTGTTTGATTGTATTTGATTGTTGATTGCTTTATCTCATTTCTCTTAGACTTAGTTTTCCTCCTCTTTATGAAATTGTGCTTGCTAGTGTCTTAGTAATATATCTTCTGAAATAATCTTGCTCACAGAGGTGATTATTACTCCTGTATCTTTTGCTTTTTTATGTCTTAAAGTTCTTTCTCTGCCATTCTCTTGAATTTATCAAGCAGAGCAAAGTAAACTCATTTCAGGTTTCTAGCACAGGGAGTGCAAACAGCATGATGTAATGAGCAGAATTAGCACTGGTTGATCAGGATCATGACCCTAGTATGCAGAAGGATGGTGATGCTTACGTGCATGTATGATGAATGATTTTGAAGAGTATTTTTTTTTAGCAGATAAAGTGGGTGGTACGTCTTTAGAACTCTTAGATCTTACAACTGTTGTCTGGGTCGCAGCATTATTCATTGTGCCTAGTGAGGCTACAACCTTTCTATAAATTGAATGTTGTGATCTTTGAACATTGATTTTCTGATAACCATACTTAAATTGACACACTCAGGTTGCTTTTTTGGAATTCTTTCCCTTCTCATCTCTGTCTCCTGACTTTCCTGACTTTCTTCAAGATCCATCAATCTCCCACCTCCTAGAAGAAGCCTTTCCTGATCTCCCTTAATGCTACTGACCCTCTGCTCCAATTTATCCTGTATGTGATTTGTTTATACATGTTCAGAGTCTTCATGTTATGTGTGAGCTCCTTGAGAGCAGGGACTGCTTTATTTTTATTTTTTTTACTTTGTATCTTCAGCACTTAGCACAGTGCCTGGCATATAGTAATAAGTTAATAAATACTAGTTAGCTGACTGGCTAACTGATGTTGATCTTTGTAAGGCTAACTTCCACAGTACAATTTCCTAGTCTGAATTACCTAGTCTCCCTCCATCTGAAATGTCAAGTATGGTGCATTGAATATGATAAGAAGGCTTATGATCTCCAAAGTGGATTCCTTTCCATTTTATTATATGTCTTAGGAAAGACGGCAACATTTACCTGAAAATCTGCTTCTGGATATCACAGCATCAGCAGAATTCTGGAGCTGAGGTACTTGATTAGACTGCTATTCAATCTAGATCAGATTCAAGTGAGATTTATTATCCATTGAGTGATTTGCTTTTACCTTTTTGTGGGTGAGCTAATGGACCATAACAGTAAGAACACTTAGGAAGATTATTCTACCATTTCAGGAAAAGTCCTGAAGCAAAAATCCAAACTTGTTTTAATCTCATTTTAAGCTTAAAGGATTAGACATGGACTCATTGTCCAAGTCTTCCTGTGCATTCACTGCTGTTGTTTATCCTAGAGGTGATGTCTCCACATGGAAGTGAATTGGATTTAAGTGAAGAAGGATTGTGCAAAGTCACCTCACTTTGTCCTCCAATACCATCTGGATCCAGTGGCCAGATAGATAAAGATGATTGGAGATGGTCTGGATAAAGTGGGAGTCCTTGGCCTTTTAAAGCTAAGGTCTTTAATAGACCTCAGCATGACTGAGACAACACTCATTCAAATGATTAAGGCTAAGTAAGAATTGAAGCAAAGAATGGCCTCTTTTACTTAGACAAAAACCAATCAGTCTAGGAGGGGAAGACACTCAGAATTTCTGGCCAAAACAGTAATGAAGTATATAAATATCTACATGTTTGATTGGAATAAGAACTAATGAAGAATGAATGAAAAAGCACTTATTAAGGATTCATTATGTGCCAGACATTGTGTTAAGCACTGAAGGGATGCAAATTTTAAAAGTGAGACATTCCCTATTCCCAAGAAGCTTACATCTTAATAAAAAGAACAACAATTAGAGAACAGTGGATGACAAGGGAAGATTATTTTGATCTGACAAGGATAATGAGTAGAGCACAGCTTTTCTTCAAGAATCAAGGTGGGAGTGCTAATCCTCAATAGGATATGCCCTTAATGGTCAGTTATCAGTTTTTGTTCATTAAATAAAATCACTCCAAATTGGTTCCCATTGTCTTTTTTTTTTTCCTGCAACTAGCAAGAGGTAAAGGGAGTCAGTCTTGCTTCAATTGGACACCTAGATTTTGAGGACTGAAACAAGTGGGCTCCCTGGTGCTGAAACAAGTGGGCTCCCTGGTGCTGAAACAAGTGGGCTCCCTGGTGCTGAAGGACAGTTCCTTCTCTCCTTGAAAAGGACCCTGGAGGACCTTAGGGGCCATTGGGACCAATCTTCTAATTTTACAAATGAGATACCTGAGACTGAATAATTTAATATACTGCTTGTTATCTCTAGAAGACTAAAAGACTACATCAAATCAAATTCCAGTCTAGTCACAGATTTTTTTCTCACTTAGCTCCATCTCCCCTTCTCTTTTCTTATCTCTCACTAGTTGCCTTTTTCTGCCCCAGAGGGAGAAGGTACATACTCTGAGTTGAGGTTTCTGAATGCTTGAAGAAAATCTTTTAGCTCATGAGTTTCACCCCTTCCTCTGGAAGCTGTTTATTTTGTATTTAAGACACTTAAGTACCAATTAAGTACCTGAGGCAGGATTTGAACTCAGGTCAGCCTGACTCTAAGCTTAATGTTTCATATACTGTAATACCTAGCTGTTTTAAGGATACTTTTGAATAATGTGTTATCTCAGATTTCCATAGTGGACTTACTCTTTAAAAATGATTAACATCTAGGAGGACACCAGAGTCCTTGGGCACTCCAAGTCCTTAAAGCTGAGAGGATACAGAAAAATTGCATTTCTCTTGCCCTGGTTTAGAAATTCTCAGCAAAAATGTCAATGGCCCTAGATGTCTGGTTTTTCTCTGCTGGATAATTTTTTTTTACCGTGTCAAGAATCAATGGTATTCTGAAGATGCTTCTGCTTGGGTGCTCCAAGAAAGAGATGAAAACACTCACTTCCACAACTAAGTTTTAACTAGGGTCTTTGGAAAGTATAGTGTAGTGACAGCTTTTTCCCTTAGCAATTCTCCATTACTATAGCTCAAGGACATCAGTCCCTAAGGCTTGAGCACTTACATCTCTGCCCATCAAAGGTGTTGGTGGTATGTTATATCACTTGCATTTTGCCATCCTGTTCTTCATGCTATGGGTTTTTCATTGAGCTTCTGCCTTGGTTAATAGAGGCTTCAATTTCTTTCACTTTTAGTTGATGTCAATTTGCCAGGTGTTAAAAGCCTTCTACTTGGGGTCAGTCAATTCCAATATCTCTTCATTATACCGATCAACCCAGTCATGGTTCTTGGTGGTGAATCTGAGAGCCTCTTCATTGACATTAATAATGGTGGCTATGATGGAGCCAGTCAGGCAGCATCATTTATTGAGCACCCATTGTGTGCAAAGTACTTGATGGTGGGATAAAAGTAATAATAGCTCGTTTGTCCATTATTTTACAGATTACAAAGCACATCTGGCTATAATATGTCATTTGAGTAAAAAAAGAGTCAAAGAATATGATAGACAGGTCCTGGTCTTCCTGTTGTTTATATTCTAATGGGAAGATATCAAGAACAAGTAATGAAGAATATATGAAAGTGTATGCAATTGCATATGAATATGCAACTGGTAAAAGTCACAAGATTTTATATATGCTTGTGCTCAAAGATGGCTGCTGAATGATCAGATCCAAGTGGTTTGCCTTAGAGCAGTGTTCTTAAACTTTTGTTCTTACTATCTTTATACTATTTAAAAAACTATTGAGGATCTGTCTAAAGAATTTTTGTTTATGTGGTTATATTGATAGATATTTACCATATTCAAAAAAAAACTAATTTGAATTTACAGACCTTCTGAAAAGGTTTCAGAGAACACCAGAGAATCTCTGGACTTGACTTTGAGAACCACTGTCTTAGAGTATGGCTTTGGTAGATTAAGAAAAAAATCAAATTGATTAATTCTAATGAGACACTGATGAAAGAAATCCTACTCAATGCCAGCTGATACTTGTCTAACCTGAAAGCACTATGGGTATCAGTCCCTGAGAGGAAACTATGTGATGTCTAAAGATCAACAGGTGAAATAGCAGTGAGGAGGATGGTGACGTGTGTTGTGTTTAAGATAAGAGCTTTGGGAATGCACAAGGCTGAGGAGGAGGGCAGCTCTTGTGCTCCTCAATTTGTACTACATCCCTAGATTCTCAACACAGAATCTGCTAGCAACAGCTACGGCAATTGTCACTGGGGAAAGTCTCCAGATTTGTACTGTCAGATTTTTAGGGGATTTGTAATGGCGAGCAAGTCAATTGCTTTCTTCCTGCCTGCTATATTTGCCAAATGCTGATAATGATATCTGACATTTGTATAGAGTTTTGAGGTTTACATTGTATTTTGCACACACCATTTTATTCAATCCTCATGGCTACCCTTTGTGGTAACACTACCCCATTTATGGGTAGAAAATTGAGGCGTGGAATATAATGTTACTTGCCCAGAATCACATGATGACCAGTATCTAAATCAAGATTTCTGATTCTAAATTCAATACTCTTTTCTCCATATTATATTGCTACCCTCCAAAAATGGATCTTCCTTGAATTGGGGCATTGTGTTACATGGAAAGAGTATTGGATTTGGATTCAAATCCAGGTTTTGCCATTTAGTATTTATATAAATTTGAGCATGACAATCTCCCTGGGCCTTAGTTTCCTTATCTGGATTGAACAAAAATAGATTGTGGAGTTCTGAAATATATGATCAACAACTATGATAGATTTATCTCTTCTCAGAAATATAGTGATCCAAGACAATTCCAAAAGACTTGTGATGGAAAATGCCATTCATATTCAGAAAAAGAACTACGAAGTCTGAATGCAGATCGAAGGAGACTATTTTCACTTTCTTTAAAATGTTTTTGTTTTATCTTTCTCATGCTTTTTCTCTTTTGTTCTGATTCTTCTTTCACACCATGAATAATATGGAGATATGTTTAAAATGATTGTATATGTATAGCATATATCACTTTTCTTGCTGTCCTGAGAAAGGGAGAGCAAAGAAAGAGAGGGAGAAAAAATTGAAGTTCAAACTCTTACAAAGATGAACGCTGAAAACTACCTTGTAATTGGGGGAAAATAAAATACAATAAGTGAAATATATTAATTAATCAAGCATTTATTGAATATCTACTACATGCTGGCTGCTGAAGATACAAAATCAAAACAAACACTGCCTTCAAAAAGCTTGGATTCTAATAGGATAGACAATACACACAAATCCTGCAATGTTCCCCCTACTCCTTTCCCCATAGCTGCTTCTTCAAAGCTGCTTATTTGACTATGGCTTTGGATATCTTGAAGTTTTGAAGGCTGAGTGGGCTTGATTGAACCAGGTCCTTGACCAGGTCCTTAGACCTCTGACACTGTTTTTTGATCAAGATAATTTTTCCAGGGTTATTCCATTTACTAAGGGCTGACTGTGAGCAGAACACTGCTAAGTACTGGGGGACATAAGCTATGTTTAAGACACAGCCCCTATCCCCACCTCCCATCCAGTAGGGAAGCTCAGACCTGAATACAAATGAGAATAGGAAAGTATTTAAGATAAATATAAAGTGCTATCAGGATAGATGAGGGAATAGATCACCTCCTGAAGCAAGGAGCTGACTCTGCCATTTAGGATTCCGTTTAAGAGACATAACCAAGCAAATGAGTCATTAGTCAGTCTCATATCTTATAATATAGTATAAATATATCTATTGGTTCTTGGCATGGCTTATATAATAGATATATTTGTAACCCCAGGCATGGACATTTATATAATATTGACTTCCATTTCTATGGCACTTTACAGTTTTCAAAGTCTATTTACATCAATTATCATACTTCATCTTCATAATAAGTCTGAGAGTCAGGCAAAGCATATGTTGTTACCCCAATTTTGCATATAAGGAAACTGAGGTCATCACTTGCTTGAGCTCACATAGTTAGTGAGGAGCAGAACTTAGACCAGAACCCAGATCTCTTGCTCCGTTTTAATTATAGCGACTGAATCTCAGCCCTCCCATCTCTCCTGGGTGCCAGACAGCCTTCTTGTAACTGTTGCCCTTATCCCCAGTACGTGGCATTCCAGCGTGATGATTTTGTCGCTTGCTAAGATGACTTTTAGCAGACGAAATATAGGGTAGAGGTGGGGGATGAGAGAGGGAAGAGATGAGGAGGGAGGTTGGGGAGAGTACAGTCTGTTCTGGGAGTAGTCATGCCAGGGGACAAGGATGGCCAGTAGAGTTACCCTATGGCTTAGCTGATGGCCCTCAACCTCTGAGGAGGAAGTAGCGAGTTCTATTCATGGATCTGTCATAGGAACAGCAGAGGGAAAATACACTCCATGCTAGTCACCCCACCATAGTCTAGCTCGGACTTGGTCTCTTGATTTTTGGTCCAGTGTTTATACTGCTACAGGATACCCCAAATGCCACTGCTTAGCTCAAAAACAACTCCATGATGCTTTATTTGGCATAATAGTAAAAATCGCTGACATTTAGATAGCACTTTCAAGTTCGCAAAGAAAGGCACTGAGTGGCAGAGTGGGTAGAGAAACTGCCTTGAAATCAAGGGATAGATTCAAATATTATCCATCTAAACTGATTGGGTAAAAAAAGCCTGGAGAATGGAGAGGGATTGGTTTTTGGCGTGGAACTAGAGTGAAGAGACCAGAATCCCTGGATCACCGAATACATGGGGAGGGAAGGTTGTTGGGGTAGGGATGGAGGAGAGAGAGGTAAAGTGTAAGAGGATTGGAAAGATAGGAGTGTGCTGGGTTGCGAAGGACTTTGAATGCCAATCAGAGGATTATCTATTTGATCCTGGAAATGATAGGAAAGCACAGGAGTTGATTGAATGGGGATGAGATGGGGGGTGACACAGCTAGTGAGTGTCTGCAGCAGGATTCACAGATCTGGACCCTTCTCTCTCCACAAAAAATATTAATTTGATCTTCCCAACAACCCTATGAGTAGTTTGTTGTTGTTTGGTCATTTCCGTTGACTCCAATTTTTTGTGACCCTAGTTGGGGTATTCTTGGCAGAAATACTGAGTGATTTGCCATTTCCTTTTCAGCTCATTCATTACAGATGAGTAAACTGAAGCAGACATAGTTAAGTGACTTGCCCAGAGGCACCCAACTTACTAGTGTCTGAGGCCCCAGTTGAACTCATTTGGGATATGACTACTTTGTACCTGTTGCTAACGAGTTCCATGACCTTGAGAATGACACAGCCTTGGGCAAATGACTCAAAGTTCTCGACTCCAAATCTGGCACTCTATTCACTGCCACCCAGCTGACCGTGAGGTAGTATTATTTTCCTCATGTTACAGATAAAGAAACCAAATTTAAATGATTTTCATGTGTCCACAGAGTTAGTGTCAAGAGATGGGATTCAAAACCAGACCATTTCTGGCTCTGAAAGAGGTGCTTTCCTCCTTTTCCCTTAGAGATTGGTTCATGATCTGTCCATTTGTCAAGAAGAATGTGTCTTTGCAATTAACCTTTCCTCTCCTCCCTCACTGACTACGGGATTACAAAGGTTCAAATCCCTTCACACTCTGACGTTAAATCATGCAGAAGCCTGGATTCTTGCCTCCACCTCTTCTCCTTCCTCAGCCCCTGAACATCAGAAGGACAGAGTCGTCGGTCTGCTATAACATTCTTCCTTTGTCTTGAAAGCAGTATCCAGAGTCAGGCCATACATACTGATGACTGTGGCATATTGGTTCCCTGCCAGTTTGATATAGAGTCATGAGGTACTCATCAATTCCAATAGGGAACTTGTTGAGTTAGTTTAGGTTTTCATTCTCAATAGCAAAACCAATTCTATGAAGCCAGAATTCCTCTTGCTTTTCTCCTTCCCAGAAGAAGATGGTGTAATGACTACCTTATTCATCAAACTGTCCTTCCCCTATTAACCTGAACAAAGGTGAATCATAGGAGCTTAAAATCAGAAAGGTCGCCTAGCCTGGCCGATTTGTGCATGTATGATTTCCCCACCATACTCGAGAATGAAAGCTCCTTGAAGACAGAGTCTTACCTTAATCTTTGTCTCTTTCTCAAACCTGAGTGAGCTGGAGAAGGACATGGCAAACCACTCCATTATCTTTGCCAAGCAAACCCCAAATGATTGTGTGACCCTGGGCAAGTCACTTAACCCTGTTTGCCTCAGTTTCTTTATCTGTAAAATGAATTGGAAAAAGAAATGGTAAACCACTCTTGTAAGTTTGCCAAGAAAACCTCAAAATGGGGTCACAAAGAATGAGACATGATCAAAACAAGTGAACAACAACAATAACAACAAAAACCAAACTTGAGTAGACCAAAGGTGTTCGATAAACATGGGTAAAATTGAAATGATACTGATATTCAGAGTGACATGCCTAAAACTGTCTCGCTCAAGGTCATGTAGCTAATTAGCAACTGGAACAAAGTAGTCATGTTCCAGCCAGTCTTCTCCAGTCTCAACACTCCCAATGTTTCAACCTCTCCTCATCTATTCAGGAATAAGGTTCTTTGTTGATTCAGGAAGGTTTCTGTATTCCTATGTAAGGGAGGAAACCCTGGGGAGGGGGAAGAGAGGTGGAGGTTAAAGGTTAAGAAAAGAGGAGGGCAGTCGATCAATAATTATTAGGCAATTTCCAGGCACTGTGCTAAGCACTGAGAATATAAAGGTAGACAAAAAGATTCCTGCCCTCTATGAACTTATATTCTAACTGGAGCATGTAAATAACTAGGTTCATATAATATGTAGATGGAAGATAATCTCAGAGTCAAAACACTAGCAGGTAGAGGTTGAGGGAACCAAGTAAGGCCACCTGCAAAAAACAGGATTTGAACTGAGATTTGAAGAAATTCTGGGCATTTGGGGAAACATAAGTAAAAGGGGAGATCATTGTGGGCAGGGGAAAAGGCACAAAGACAGGACAGAAGGTATTCCCACCCTGATCTGTTGGACTGGGACCTTAAGGGGCAATTCCCACAAGGGGAGATGGATTTATGAGGGCCAGTTTAATATATTGGAGGAGAGGGGCTCACCTTACCCCTATTATATCATATTTTCAGTGGATCAAGTGATGTGGAGAAGAGTATAAAATGTATCTGCCATGTGTAGAGCATGATGGAAATACATTCTCTATCTTCCTTCCCCTCAGTCCATCACTCAACAAGCATTTAATAAGGTCAGGAGACCTTCAGCAGGACCTATAAGCCTCCTGAGACATCCTATTGCATGTCCCAGGCAGCTGATACCCTTCCTTCTTTCCTCCCTCCTTTCATTCAGTAAATATGTATTAAGTTCCAATATGTGTGAAAGAATAACAATCTGATGACATCACATTTATGTGGCATTTTATTAGACATATTTCCCCAAACAACCCTCTGAGGTAGATTAGTATCAGAGATATTATTATCCCCAAATAACCATAGAGTTTGAACCCCCGCCTTTGGAGTTGTCAGAGCTGTCAGCCCAAATGCTCACAAGTTAGGAGGTTCTTGGAATACTTTACAATATTTTTGAATAGTGCTTGTGTTGAGCTACAAAGAACAATAGCTTAAGAGATAATTCTCCAGGGATGGACACTTGGAGACCAAATTAAAGGACTTTGTGTGATGCTCTGACTCATAAAAGACCGAGCAGAAAGCAGGTCCCAACCAGGACTTCCAGACGTTCTTGAATCTTGCTCTCGAAGTGCCAGGTGCCCTTCTTGTAATCGCTGCCCTTATTCCAGACATGACAATTTGCCTCTAGTTAAAGTGATGTTGTATCATTTTCATGAAAAATCTTTACATGCGAGGTCATTTTAATAACTGGCCAAAGCACTCTTGGGACCTTCCCCACTTTTAAGGGATCGCCTCCGAATGTGCTGATTCAGGAGAATCCATTTCTAATTTAGGAAGGAAGCCTCAGGTCAATATTCACAACACAGAAATATTTAGTGAATAGATCTGCCATTTGCTGTGACATTCACCCCAAAGGTCAGAATATAGTTTCTATGGAAGTTGCTAATAAGTACTTAGCATTTTAGATAGCAACGATTCCTGGGCTCAAGATAACTGAAGTGAGTGAGTTTTATATAACAGTAACAACAAAACCAATAATGATATTAGTATGTATAATAAATATAATAATAGGTAAATAAATATATGAGTATATTAGCTGGAATTTATATAGAAACCTAAATGGTTGCAAAGCAATTTACATCTGTTACATCATTTGATCCTCACAATAACTCTGCTTATATTATTCCCCATTTTACAGATTAGGAAACCAAGGCTGAGCAAGATTTAGTGACTTTATGTAACAACTAGGTAGGATTCAAACTCAGATCAAATTTGTCTTTCTTCCACTGTACTATCTAGGTACCTCCATTATTTAATTATACTTAAATTTGAAATAACTTTTTTTTAAAAGTTCCTTATTCTTTAAACCTAATACATCACACAGTGTTTTCTTCAAAGCTCAAGGAATAATCATAGAATTGCAGAGTTAGAAAGGATTTTGGTGTCCATCTAGACCAACCCATATCTGAATGGAACTTTTACTGGTAGATTATCCAGAGGGAAGATTCCTCACTTGTGGAAGCATTCTAGGTCTCACTTTACCTCTGCGGCTTCCTCCTTGAACTCTAAACACCTTAAGTAAAAATAAAAGTAACTGGATATTGCAAGGGAAAAAGTTCTTGAGAAGAATTACCCCACAGTAGAGAATCTGTGGAAATGGTGAGTTGTCCATCATGAGGTCTTCAAGCTGAGGACTGGATGTCTGCTTGTTGGGTATATCATAGAGGGAGAGGTTCTTGTCAGATGTAAATATACTTGAAACATCATGGATTAGAGCACATCAGGAAAACCTGGATTCCAGTGTCGCCTTCCATACTCACTAGCTATGTGGCTTAACAATAGTGTTGGGTCTCAGTTTCCTCATTTATAAAATGAGGAGAGGAGAGGATAGATGCATAATGTCCAAGATCTTTTCCAGCTCACAATGGATGATCCTGAAACCTCATGGGAAGCTGTGATCCTGTGCAAATCATTTGACCTTGTTTGCCTTAGTTTCCTCATCTGTCAAATAAGCTGGAAAAAGAAATGGAAAATAACTCTAGTATCTTTGCCAATAAAGCCCCAAATGGGGTCAGGAAGAGTCAGACAAGACTGAAATGGCTCAACAACAATGACCTTATGACCAGGCAGCTTCTGGGCTTTTTCCTGACTCTGAGATCTTGTGTTTTCCTGGAGTTCTTTCATCTAGAGCAGGAAGAACACAGGGCTAGGATTCAAAGACATGAATTTAGAGTCAGCTCTGTCATTTGCTAGAGGTGTGAACTGGAACAAATCAAGTAACCTCTCTGACTCTCACCTTCTTCCTCATTAAAATGGGAACAATAAGAATGACCCCATTCACCAGCTCTGGGGTTGTTTTAAGGTTCAGATGGAATCATCTGTGGAAACAGATTGTTATTATTATTATTGGTGGCCATTTATAAACAAGCAGGGGACCTCATCAGCTACCCAGGGAATGAACTACAAATGAACTGACTGCTTTTCTGCTCCTCAAGAAGGAGGCTGGGATTAGACAAATGACATCATACTGATAACAGGGACCTCAGAAGCTACTGAGACCAAATACCCTCCCCTTATTTTAAAAGGAAGAAACTGAAAGCCCGAAGTCTCAGTTGCCTCTGGTTCCAATAGTATTTCCCTGAATAGGAGTCTTCACTAATCTTCTAGTACAAATGGGGCAGTATTTGGTTGTGATGGCCCAGATTCTTTCCCTGGTTTATTTTGGTAGCAGAAGGAAGGAAACAAACATTTATTAAGCACCTACTATTTCCCAGCACTGTTCTAAGCCCTTTACAAATATCCCATTTGATTCTACAACCATGGGAAGTAGGTGCTCATTTTACATATTTTCTCTATTTTATAATACATATATACACAATATCATACATCTCTATTTTACATATGAGGAAACTGAGCCCGAGGATAAATGACTTGCCCAGAGCCATACAATTAATTAGCATTGGAGGGTATATTTGATCCCAAGTCCTCCTGACTCCATGAGCTGCTGCTCCCAGGATGGGACAGCCCCTCTTTGGGTTGTCATTGGAAGTGAAGAGCCTTGGGTATCTCTGGCTTGGGGGGGTCACCCTCACTGGTCCTGTGGATGACTTCCCTGGCAGGAAGGACTCTGGGAGGCTGACCACTGAGAGGGAAGGCTGTGCAGGAAGGGGAGGGAGAGCTCCAGCAGAAACGAGTCAGAGCTGGAACGCATCTTGGTGATCCCCCCAGTTTTACAGTTGAGAACACAGGTCCACAGAGGTCTCGTGATTTATCCAGGGTCACACAGGCAGGTAGCGTGCATCAGGAGTGGGAGCTATGGCATTATTAATTAACCTTCGCAGGCTTAGTGACTAGGATCTATTGACTTTAAGACTCTAGAGAAGGAGTTAGATTTCAGGGGATCAATGAACTTGAGAAAAAAATTACATCTTTATTTCAACATAACATAGTTTTCTTAATGATCCTTTTTGACTTATTTTGTACATTTAAAAACATTATTCTGAGAAAGGGCCTGTAGTTTCCACATGTAGGCCCAAAGATCCATAACACAAAGATGGCTAAGAATTCTGGTCTGGGAGCTTGGTTCCCTCTACCGGTGAGGAGGGATGTTTCCCTTATCCTGGGTGTAAGGGGTTGGGTTGGGGGTGGAGGATGGGACCGCTGGGAACCAGCAGGTCTTTAACTCTTGGTACATGCAGGAAAGAAACTCACTTCTAGACCTGGATAATGTGGATGAAACTATCCCGTTCCAGATGTTCTGCAGACTGGCTTCTCACTGGGGCTCCATCCAGCCCCTGGGTTTGACAACACCAGAGCCTTTTGCGGCAGCCTCCTGAGTCCTTGAGCGAGAAACTACACACCAGAGTGAGATTTCAGTCAGATGGCACGAGTTTTAATTTTCTCTCTCCAGATACTAAGGGAGTTAAGTGATCTTGGGCTAGTAGCTTCCCTCTCGAGATCTCAAGTTCCTCACCTGTGAATTCTTAGCTCCTTGGTTCAAAGGGTTGTTATAATAGTTAAAAGAGAGTCTGTGTGTAAAGTGCTTATTCATCATAAAATAAAATTGTAAGCTATTAATATTGTTGCCATCATGACCACTGTCATGTAATCTTTTTCAATGGAATTTGAAAGGACCTCAGAACATGTCACTATAGCTTACAAGGACTAAGGTCTCCCACTGCATCCTGGGCTAGCTCCAATCACCCTGATCTATATCTGGCCCCTGGACCCAGATGGCTCCGGAGGGGAAAGTGAGGCCGGTGACCTTGCACAACCTTCCTTCCCTCAAATCCAATTCACTTGCACGTCATGGCATCCCCTCCCCAGTGTCCTGGTCGTCTTCCAGAACGAAGGACAAAGCAACAATATCGCTAATCCCACCTTGTCCAGAGTAATGAAAGGGTTAAACCTCCCTTTCCTTTGAAGCTCATAAGGTTGGACCCTTCCCTAATGAAGAAAAGGGAGCATTTTTGGCACAAGGAAAAGGAAAAAAGGCTGGAAAGTCTCCTTCCCCGGCCCCCAGCTGCCCCCATCTTTAGTGAGCAAAGGGAAAGGGAGGGAGCTGAGAGCTTCTGAATTATAGTCTGTGAATTAAGGAACCTCCTTCCTCTCCCATCTCTGCTCCTCAGTGGGGGATGGATGGGAATATGGAGGGAGGGGGACCAAGGGAGAAGAGAGGGAAGCAGTCAACCAGGGTCTGAGATTTCTTTCCTTTCTGGGATTGGTCCAGAAGCGTTTTGTGTTAAATGCCGACATATAAATTTGTAGACAATCTCCTTGGGAGTGAATTGGATTCCTCCATAGGGCCCTTAAGCACTACCATTTAACCAGATTTCACAGGAGTGTCTCTCCACCCCCACCCCTTCCCCTTTTGCTGACCCTTCCACAGCCACCCAGGAATGGATCTCAGCCCAGCAAACTGCCGGGTTTGTGCCCGGGCTTCTGGCTCCTGATAAAACGCTCTTCCTTAGCTCCCCGTCTCTCCTCACTCAGCCCTTTCTCTTTCATTCTTTGCCTCCTCTCTGCCTCTCTCTTTACTCTCATCTCCCTCTTTCTCTCCCTCTTTTCTCTCTCATTGCCTTTTCCTCCCTCCTTAATATCTCCCTGCCCCCTTCCTCTTTCTCCCTCCCCTCCATCCTTCCCTCCTCCTATCTGAACAGTGGCAGCTGCTTCCCAATGCAGCGAAATGCACCAATTCATTCAGCCTCACAGACGCTTTAAGGTCGTTACTAAATATATCAAGCAGAAGAAAAGGGTCTTTTTTCCTATCTCTGAGTGTGGAGCATAAATTCCGGCCTTAGGATCCTACACTGTCCTCACTGATCCAGAATGGGGAGGAAATCCAAAACCCGTCAGTTTCCCTGGAGCCCTCCCCCACAGCCAGTGTATCTCTCTCTGCAGAGGCTGCTCGCTCTCTCTCTCGCTCTCTCTCTCTCGCTCTCTCTCTCTCTCCCCTTCTCTCCTCTTCTCCTCTCTCTTTTCCCCCTCATCTCTTCCCTCTCCCTCCCTCCCTCCCTCCTTCCATTCCTCTCTTTCTCTCCTCTCTTCCCCTCTTTATCTGTCTCTCTTCATTCTCTCCACTCTCCCTCCTTCCTTCCATTCCTCCTCTCTCCTCCTCCTTCTTCCTTTTCTTCTTCTTTCTCTCTTTCTATCTCTCTCTCCCCTCCCCTCTCCTCCTCTCTCTCAATTTCTCTGTCTTCCCTCTCCTTCCCTCCCTTTCTTCCTCCCTCCCTCCTTCCTTCCCTCTCTCCTCCTCCTCCTCCTCCTCTTCCTCCTCCGCAACCACCTCTTATTATTCTCTCTCTCTCTCCCTCCCCTTCCCTCCCTCCCTCTCCCTCTCTCCATCTCCCCTTCTCCTTCTTCTCCCTCTCCCTCTCTGTCCTCTCACTTTCCCTCTCTCTCTCTCTTTCTAGCTCCCTAGGGAAGGAGGGTGACACAGAGGAGAGCAGTGATGGAGATGAAGTGGGTGAGGGAAGTGGATACTGAGAAGGCAAAATTATATATGAAATCAATTTCATATCTTCAAGGAACTCAATACCTTTAAAGGTATTCAAACGGCAAAGAATGAGCCAGTCTCCTCTAAATTTCTATTTTTTCCCCTTTAAACTTTTTAAAAAGTAAATTGGGAAGTGTTGAAAGGAATTGATTTGACAGTCCCAGAGAAGGAATTCTATTCAAATGCTTCAAGCCATATGTATTCCCTCTAATTTTTGAAAATTGCTACATGAGTAAAAAAATTAGTGAAGGCTGAAACCTACATGAACCATTTAGAATTAATAGAATTGAATTTATGTATTTCTTGACTTCTCAATGGGTGGAGGAGGGAGTACTAGGTGGGAGAGAATTGGGAACTGAAAATAAAAATTGAAAATAAGAAATTTTTTAAAATAAATTTAAACACTGCAAAGTTAGGCTTTTGATGCTCAATACATTGCAAGTCACTCAGTGTCTCCCAGACTCAGTTTCCTTCTCTGAAAGTGTGGGACTATATGGTCCCTGGGGACTCTTCTTCTAAAGTTCTAGTATCTGAAGATAATAATCAAGATTCAGATCATGGTTTATTTCTGACAAAAAAAAAAAAAAAATAGGGAGGCTGCACCACCTAAGTAACCAAGAATTATAGTTCTAGGCTTTTTGAGGTAGCCTGAAAGTATTTTTCTCAACTGTTTCCTTCCTTTGTTCCTCTCTAGCCAAGGGAGTCTGTTGGATGGGGTCAATTGCTTCTTTTCCTACCCTGTTCTAGAGCCAGCCTTGGATGGAGGATTGGTATGACTTCACAGAAAGGACCTCCACCCTCCCACACCCTACACTCACTTTCCAATTTCCTTGATAGTGCTTGAGATTCTACCAATTCAAGATTCATTCATTTGAGTTAACAAGAAAGGTGGGAGAGTTACTCACAATTCAATGGGGATTAATTTAATCAGATTGCTTTCCTAGCCTAGATGCAATAAGGAAATGGGACTTCTACTGCTGGAGGAAGGGAAGGATAAGAGGCAATTTGGAGGCATAGGACATTTTTTAAGGAGGGCAAGCCTTGTGGGAGCACCCAAAATGAAAGGCTTTGAACAGGTGAAAAGCACTGGACTCTCAAGGGTGAGGGCCATCAGACAAGTGTGACTTGTTTCAAAATTTGCTGATGACTAGTGCTTTTCTGCTTCGGCATCTTCTCTTCCTCTTAAAGACCAGGGCTTTCTAACCCTAGTGAGTTTTCGATCTTCCTTACTTTCCATGAAAGGGGAGGAGGGGAAAGCCAAGAGGCCAGCTTCAGGCAGTAACATGAATAAAGAAGTCTGAGTAGATATCACAGAGAGAAGCTACTGTGGGGAAAATGGTGTTCGTGGGGATCTTTTGTGACACGCGTGGTCATGCAAACAGTTTAACAGGAATTATGACTCTGAGGGAGCCCAATTTACTCTACCTAATAATAATAACATCTGACATTTATAGAGAGCTCTAAAATTTGCAAAGCACTTTACATATGCTATGTTGTCTGGATTCTCACAGCAATTCTGTGAGGTGGCTAGCACATGTATTTTATTCCCATCTTCGATGATTTTCAACAGATGCCATTCTAGCAGCCAGGGCAATACCTTCCTTCCTATCTCTCTGAAGCTGTGCCACAGCCTTGCATCTGGCTTTATTCTTTTTTAGAGTGCCTAGCCCAAAAGAAATCAGCTGGGATTAGATGGAAGGGGGAGAAGAATAAGGTAAAGAAATAGCTGGTAGATTAATTTTAACTTGAAAGCAACAATAAGTTAGTCTCTCTCTCTCTCTCTCTCTCCCTCCCTCTTTTGCTGAAGCAATTGGGGTTAAGTGACCTGCCCAGGGTCATACAGTTAGAAAGTATTAAGTATCTGAAGCTGAATTTGAACTCAGGTCTTCCTAACTTCAGGGCCATCTAGCTGCTCTCAGGAAGCTTAAATTTTCTCATTGCCTATACCTGGAGATTTAAAAATATCTATGAAAATTGGTTCATCATCTTATTTTTCATGGCTTGAAGACACTCATGGAAATATCAAAAATTTGCATGTCTTGGCTCACTTTATTGCAGAACTAAGTCCTTCAGTGGATGGAGACCTCTGATTCTGGGGAGAGAGAGACAAAAAGATATGTCTGTTGTTTAAGAGAAGATTTTTGCCATGGAAAGTAAGATAAACTAATTCCTATATATGTAGGCAATGAGAAGCAAAAAGGTGATAGGAAGGAAGGAAAGAAAGGAGGAAAAGATGAGGGAAGAAAAGTAATCTTTGCCTCCATTTCATTCCTCACAGATCTGTTTCAAATCTTTTCAACAATCAAACTTTTAGTCATATTCAGAAGCCTGACACTTACAGTAGGTAACCTACTGCACTGAGAAGGCTGAGGACTTCTAACGATGGAACTTCCCTTGACTTTTCTCCATCACTTATCAAGACCTTGTCTCTCCTCTCCTGTAGGAGAGAATCACAATTCTCTCCTAAGTTAATCTCACTCTCTGTGCTGTTGACTCCATCTCCTTCAGCTGCCTTTTCCAGCCATTATTTTAGTATTTTTTCCCCCATATTAATCATCTTCTGTTGATCCATTCCAGTAGTCCCTTACCATCTGCCCATAGAAGTGCTTAGGTCTCCATAATTCCAAAAGAGCTTTTATTTCACCTTTTTCTCATCCAGTTACCATCCCATCTCTTCTCCCTTTCACAGTACCCACTGCCTCCATTTTTTCATCATCTCCCCTCCCCTCAGCTCCTTATATATGGCTTCCAAAACCATCATTCTTCTGCTCTGAGATCACTAGTGGCCTCCTAATCACCAAATGAATTGCCTTGTTGATCTATTCTCAACCTTCTTTGATTCTGTTGAACACTCCTGCTTCTTGTGACTTCTAGACCCCATTCTTTCCTGGTTCTCAAAGCTAATTCTGACTCTTTCTATGACTCCTCATTCATTTCCTAACCCCCTAAAATGGGTATTTTTCCAGATTCTTTCCTTGACCTTATCTCCTCTCTCTATATAATCTCCCATGGCCATCCCATATCACCCCATTGCCTTCAGCCATTCAATTTAGCAAACATTTATGTAGCATTCTCTGTGTACAAGATACAATTCTAGGGGCTGGAACTGAGAGATGGAAAATGACATAATGGCTTCCCTCTAAGAGCTCGTACTCTGTCTAATGGGGAAGAAGACGTCTGCACAAATTTGTATGAAACAAGGTGAAATGGAATAAGGACAAAAGAGAGAGCTAGCCAGAGTGCTCTTGGGTAATTCAAGAAGGAAGAGGACACTCTTCATTGGATGTGGATGGAAGTGGGACAAGGGAGGGAAATCAGGGCAGCCTTCTTAGAGGAGGCAGCACTGAGCTGAGCTTGAAAAGGAAAGAATAATGTCAACAAGCAAGGTCACTGTGATCTTGGTCAAGTATCTTCCCTTCCCTTCCTCAGTTTTGTCATCTATAAAATGAGAGGTTTCACGTAGATGGCCTCATAGTTCTCCTCCAGTTCTACATCTATATAATTACTATATGGAGGAAATATTTTCCAGGCATGGAAATGGTCCTGCATGAATACTTGTATATGATAGAGAGCAGAATGAGATTTAAGGAATAACCTTGTTAATCTATAACGTAAGGTATTTGGAAGGAAGTAGTGTAAAATAAAGCCAGAAATTTAGGTGACAATTGCATTGCAGCTAAAGCATTTGTAATTTATTGTATGGGTAATAGGGAGCCACTAAAGGTTTTATAGAAAGAGAATGATATGACCACATCTGTGCATTAGGAAGATATATTTGGTAGTTAGGTGAAAGGTGGGTTGGAGGATGGGGGCAATGAAAAATTGGATAAAGAGACATGGGTGACTATTATGTATGAGTATTTTTCCTATATACATATATAGTACACATGAACATATATATGATATATATAATGTACATATGCACAAGTGAGAGCTAGTAAATGTCTAGGGGAAGTAGCATTGTGGATAGAAAAGAAGAAATGGAGAGGACATTTTTCAGAGGAGAATCAATGGAGCTTATTAACTGATTGGATGGAGGAGTATGAAGGAGAAGGGAATGTACATTTAGATAGTGTGCCTACTATGTGAAGGCACTAAACTAAGTGCTTTTTACAAATATCATATCGTTTGATCCTCACAACAACCTCGAGAGCTATGACTTTATTATTAGCTTTTACAATTGGGAAAACTGAGGCAAACAGAAGTTAAGTGATTTGTTCAGGGCTTCATAACTAGCCTCTGAGGTCAGACTCAAATTCAGGTCTTCCTTACTGTAGGCTCGGCATTCCCTCTACTGCAATACCAGCTGCCTCAAATAGGCAAGTGGCAAGGATGAGTCCAAGATTCTAAGGGAGGGTGACCAGGGAGAGTGGTGCAATCAACATAAATAAAGAAGTCTGGAAGAGGAGCTGGTTTAAGGGGGAAGATGATGAGTTCATTTGGGGGCCTGTTTAGTCAAGAGATGTCAATGGTACATCCAGATGGAAATGTCCAGCAGGCTGTTGGAAATGTACGGGTGGAGATTCATCATAGAAATCAAAATTAAATATATAGATTTGGATGTCATCTGCATTGAAAAGAGTCCTAAAGCCACAGAAGTGGATTTGTCAAGAGAGACAAAGAGAAAAGGGCTAATGAACTCACACTGAGGAGCAAGCCAAGGATCAGTCAGACAGGCAGGAGGAGATGCAAGAGAGAGAAATATCTAGGAAGCCAAGGGAAAGATAAGCATGAAAAAAGTGCTGTTTGACAGTTTCAAACACTGCTTAAAGATTCAAGAGGTTGAGGATTGCAGAAAAGAACCTGGATTTGGCAATTAAGAGAGTACTGATGATCTTGGGATTTTAATGAAGCAGTGGGCAGTAGAAGATAGAATATAGGAACTCGAACAGTAAGTGGTTGGTGAGTGTAAACTAATTTTTAAAGAAACTTGGCATTGAAAATGAGGAAAGATTTAGAATGATAGTTTAAAGAGGCAGCAGGATCAAGAGAAAGTTTTGGTTTGGGAGGGAGAAAGAATAAAGGAGAGGAAAGAGGTATCAGAAAATAGAAGCAACACAAAGAAAGAGGGAGAGGACTTGCAAGTATAAAAATATGTACTGCATTCTTTTGTAGTGATTAAGAACTGAAAACGAAGGAGTACCCACCAATCTGAACAAACAGTGGTATATGAATGCAATAGAATACCCTTGTGGAAAAGGAAATGATAAAGGGAAGGGTTTCAGAGAAACCTGGGAAGACATATGTGAACTGATGCAGCTCAAAAGAAACAGAGAAGTTTATCCTTTTTCAATATTGTGAAAATGAACAAGTTATTGATTGAACTTGGAAAGACTTAAGAATTTTGACCAGCAACTATTCCAGAGGGCTGTCGATGAAGAATGTTATCCACCTCCTGATACAGAGTGATGGACTAAATACGAATATCATGACACACATTTTGGGACTGGCCAACGTGGGAGATTATTTTGCTTAGGCATGCATATTTGCTGCAGTGGCTTTGTTTTTATTTTTTAGTGGGGGTGGAAGGGAAGGAGAGAAAAGATATGCTTGTCAACTAAAAATAATGTTTATTTTATAAAGAAAATAGGCCCAATGGAGAAAGGTCCCAGGGGAAACAGAGTGGGTTAGAAAGTGTTGAGATCAAGAGGTTTGCCTCTGCACAGGAAGGACCAGCTTGTCCTCTGAAATGTGACTTTTTTCCAGCAGTGCTGCATAGCTTATGAATAGAAATAGAGAAAGTAGAGATGCCCCAGAATTCAGGATTATCAGGACAGAATCAGGAAGAAGACAAGGAGTCAAGGAATTCAAGAATGAAGTACACGAACATTGAGGAAATCGCTGATCATAGGATTGAGACCCTGTAATTTTGCAAGAAAAGAAAGAGTAAAGCTAAAGCAGAAGGGAGGGCCTAGAGGCCATGGTGAAGGCAAACAGCTGGAATGAGGCAGTAGAAGAGGGGGGAATTATAAATTCAAGATTTTGAAGGAAGGTATTTTCAGTTAACAACATTAATAATAATACAAATAACTGACATTTATATAGCTCTTTAAAGTTTACAAAATGTTGTGCATACATTATCCCATTTGATCTTTATAAACCTGGGAGAAAGATTCTACAAGTATTACCGCCCTATTTTACAGATGAGACTGAGTCTCAGCAATGTTACCCGATTTACCTATGGACTCCCAGCTAAAACAATTATCTGAGGTCAGATTTGAATTTATTTCTTCCTGACTCCACCTCCACCACTCTATCAACAACCCTATGTTGCCTCTAAAGTAATAAAGTATAAAATTAATCTGAAGTCTATGAATCTAGGTTTGTTTGGGTTTTTTAAATTTGGTAACAGTTTTCAATATAACTAATTTCCTTTATAAAACTGTGGATTTTATTTCAAAGCATAATTCTGAGAAGGGGTCCACAGGCTTTATCAGCTTATTAGAGGAGTCAATTATACAAAAAAGAAAAAATATATATATATATTAAGAATCTCTTATCTAAGATCATTTCTGTGAGAGGCTGAGGTATAAAATATAGAGGTCATGGAAGTTAAGGAGGTTGAACTGAGAGACCAGAGTGATACAAGGGTTAACAACAGAAATTTTGAAGTCACCGAGGATAGTTTAAAGAGACAATGGTTCAGGTACAGTTTACCTGTGGAAGGTGGAAGAATGATCTGAAAGTTTTGTAGATGTCAGTGACAAAGGTCTCAGCAGGATGATATAATTGGATGGTGTGAGCTTTAGAGAGGGAAAGGTTGTTAATAATAGCAGCAGATCAATCAATTAATCAATCAATAAACAAGCATTTATTATTAGTAAGTGCTTCCTATGGGCGGGTACTGTGCTAAATACTAAAGATACAATAACAGAAATTAAATTGTCTCTGCCTAAGGGTCTGGATCTGGTGATGGAGAACAAAGATTTCAATTTTTTCTTCCTTCTGTGAACTGAGAGAGGTGCAGCCAGCTCTGGAGAAGGTGGAAAGGGATCTAGTGTTTAAAAAAAAAAAAAGGTTTCATTTAGTGGCACAAAGTGGAAAGATTGCGAGAAGAAGAGATCAAAGATTAAGGAGAGTAAATTAATTTTTTTAGTGAGAGATAGGCTAGGAATGGAAATGGTGAGAAGGGACATTCCAGAAGACACCCATAGGAAAGGGGAGGAAGGCGGAGACGTATGGGAATAGTAAGGAGGAGGATTAGGAACTGAGCTGCATAGGGATAAGAGTATAGAAAATAAAAATTCAGTAAGAGAAAGTAAGGAAAAGAGATTTTCATCTAAGCAGATGGTGATGTCAAAAGATGAAGATTTGAAATCTGCTAGCCAAGGGGCAGGGGAAGGACTAAGGAGGCAGAAGCTTATGCAAATGATAACAACAATGAGTGAAATAAAGTTCATGGAGCCCTTCATATCCTGTATCTTCATATCCAGATCCTCACAATAATAGATAAGAGCCCCCCCCCCCCTTTAGAGCTGAGGAAGCTGGGATGACCTGCCTGTGATCTGAGACCCGATATTCCTGTCTCCATATCAGGATGACCCCATTTGTGTCTTAATCAGCACCAAGTTCCTAATTGGAAATGTTGGCAGCATGAAACTGTCACAGGTGTTGTAGGAGGAGGGTCAGGGTCCCAGAACAGCAAGAAGATGTTTCTCCTACTGGAAAGGACTTCAACTATATAATCCCAATTCAAACCGGCTGTCAATTTAAATTTATAGCCTTGACCTCTCTTCTCATCTTCTCTACATCTCCAACTATAGCTACTGTAGATGCCTCCAGGAGATCTCCCCTGACACTCCCGTTCCCCTTGTTCATAATCCAGTTTATTTGTCTATCTCCCAGCCCTCTATCCCTGCCCATTTTGTTGTCATTGAGTGGTTTTCAGTTGTCTGATCGTGGCCCCATTTGGGGTATTCTTGGCAAAGACATTAGAACAATTTGTCATTTCCTTCTCCAGCTCATTTTACAGATAAGGAAACTGAGGCAGGCAGGATTAAGTGATTTGGCCATCTGGTAAATATCTAAGGCCAGATTTGAAGTCAGGAAGATAAGTCTTCCTGGTTCCAAGCCCAGCCTCTATCAGCTGCACTACCTGACTGCCCCGCTATCCAGGATCATATATTAAATCCTGTATGTTTGACTTTTAAAAAGCACTTCATAATTTTCTAATCTTTTACCTTACTCTCCTCCACGGCCTCCCAGCTTGATTTTTCATTTCCTTTCCCAATGGCTGCCCTCTGTGCCTGGATCTCTCTCTCTCCCCTTGGCTTCCTTGGCCTTCTTTCAACTTCCAAGTAAAATCCCACTTTCTACAAGAAGTCTTCTCAATCCCCCTTAAGGCTAATGCTCTAAGATGACCTTCCATTTATCCTGACAACATCTTGTTTATACATATATCTTCCTTTGCACAGTGTTTCCCCCCATTAAACTGTGAGCTCTTTTATCTTTTATTTTTCCGTGTATCCCTAGTGCTTCACATAATCCCCAGCACATAGTAGGTGCTTAATAAATGCATATTGATTTGACTTGAGTCTTTATGCTGTAAATCGATTCCTTCCTTTCAGTTGTCCCAGCTTCCCCTTTCAGGTTTCAAAGTAGGAGTGCCCCTTCTTCCTTCTTGAATTAATCTTGAGTTCTTGAAATTTGGAAGGAGATAAATTCTTTTAAAAAGGCGTAAATTCACTTCCAAATCAGAAACCTGGATTGGGTAAAGGACCAAGGTTTCTACCAGTAATGAGGGTCTTAAACCACGCAGAATTAAGTGCTCCCTCTTTCCACACTAGTGTGAACAAACTCAAGTGTTGACAACAGATCAAAACAACCTTCTTACAAAGGCTAATGGCCAATTTCCTTTGGTTTTAAAGACAAGCTCGTCATTTCAGGGACATCAGTATAAATCACTGGCCCGAGCCCCATCTAAAGGGAGGTGGAGGTGTTTCCCATCAGAACTCACAACTCAATTAGACCCGTGTGTTCTTTAAAAGGCCAATTAAGGTCAGGGAAATACATTCCATGTTAATAACTTCATTGGCACTACAAGGTAGGCAAGTCTTGCCAGAGTCAATAAATACATCAAGTATTTGTGTCTAGGAGCATGTGTCTTTGCTTCCCACTCGTGCCTGTATATTTGGCAGCAGCTGATGGCAAAACCAGAAAGGTTGTTTCTGCTCTGAGGCTGGGGTTTTTTTTTCTCATAGGGTTTGTTTCTCTACCCCCACCCCCAGCTTTCTCTTTGGGCAAGAAGCCTTAGAGCCATCAGCGGAGCTGAGGATAAAATCTTGCTTTTTCAATCTTGGTCCATTCCTGGTGACTTATTTATACAATGGAGGGGCTCAGTCCCCAGGCTGATTGACCATGAACGAAAAGGCCACATTAGAGATTCTGTCATGTTTTATACCATTTAAATAGAGGGCAAGTTTGGACTCAAGATCCAAGTCCAAGGCTGCAGTGGAGGTCTGGAGTCAGGAGTTCAAATCTGTCCTCAGACAGATCCTGGGCAAGTAACTTAACCCTTTTTGTCTCAGTTCCCTCCTATGTAAAATGAGCTGGAGAAGGAAATGGCAAACCTTCCAGTATCTTTGCCAAGAAAAACCCAAATGGGATCATGGAGAGTTGGACACAACTGAACAACATCTTTTATACCATTTAAGGAGGCTTGGACTCAGGAACGGAGTTCAAATTCTGCCTCTGATGCTTATTTGCAGCAATCAGTGCAGTATCTGGTGCATCATAGGTCATTGATAAATGTTTATTGACTATCTGGGCCATCCTGGGGAAGCTAATTGATTTCAGCTTCCTTATCCAGGAAAGAGGGTTATGGTGGCTGCCTACATTAACTATTTCCCAGAGGTGTTGTGAAAGTTAGAGTATGGCATAAATGTAAACAGTTATGGGGCTGTTCCCCACTAACTCATCTCTTCTCCTCTGACCACCACGGATCTCCCCTAATAGCCCACCTTACCTGGGAAGGCAGATAGCCCCTGTCCAAAGCATCGCTGAGAGTGCCAAGAGAATTCAAATTGGGGTCAGAGGATCTGGGTCCAAATTGTCTGTGACAAGTCACTGAGCATCTCTGGACCTCAGCTCTAGTTCTCTGACCCTGTGAAAGTTGGTTCCAGATTACCTTCATTAGGGACTTGCCTCTCCTTAGACTATCTAAGCCCCCTCCCCTTTTAAATGTGATTGCCTCCTAACATCCTAGAATGTCTGAGCTGGAGGGATCCCAAAGGCTCCTTATTCTCTGTGTGAAAAAGTGAAATGACTAAAGTAACATAGCTGGTAAATGTTAGAGCCGAGATCAGAAACTGGGTTTTGGAGGTTCTGAAGACCAGGTTGTTCCTGGTCTTTTGTGATTCTGCATCCCTTAGAGGAACCGAACGGCACCTTGACCCACTTGCCAGTGGTGTGGGCGCTGACATGTGGAGACCTATCAGGACCCAAGGGCCTCCATATCTGAGGTTTTAAGGGATGGCCTATTTCTTTATCACTGTTTGTACATCGGGAGAGGGCCGTCTGTCTCTCTGCCTTACATCCCTGCCCTGGCTGCTAATGCTGTGGAGATGTGAGTGTGTTGTGTTCTGCTTGAGTGCCAGAGGTGTGTATTGAATTTCTGTTTCGGATCATTTAGTACGTTGTGACAAAGGGAGCGGATGTTGTTTCGATTCATGTGGAACCAAAACGGAATATTCCCTTTCTGTTCTCCGTGCTGTGACACGGCGGAGCTTCCCGATGGCTGGCGGCTTGCAGAGCAGGGGGCACTGGTCCCATTTTGTAGTCAAACCTCCTTGTGAAACCCAGTGGAAAATTGGAAATTTGGTGTCAGGTCCTCGGTAACATTAATTTCATTTAAAACCTTCCCAAACTCAAGTTGTTATTGAATTAAACATTGAAACAAAAAACAATCAATAGTATAATAATATAACATGCTAAATTGTATCACAGTTAATAACGATTGCATGTCCCTTTGAGGCTGTAATGAGCATGCACCCTCACTAAGTAGTATTCAGGCTTAATTCTTTAATTCCAAAAAGGTCTTTCATAGCATTTCATACTGAAATGAAGTGTCCAGATTTATGGAGGCTACAAGTCAAGGGCCTGTCCTTCCAGGTGGCCAGTTTGATTGGGCCTAGTTCTGTCTTGTCCAAGGGAGGAATCATTACTGACCAACCTCCTTGATGGCTGAAGTGAATCATATTCATTGGTGGAAAGATGAGGAATAGGAAGAAAAAACTCTCCTTGCCACTATCCTTCACTTAGCTGGGATCAGAATTGGAATCAGGGGGGACCTGAGTCAAATCAGGCCTTAGACACTCACTAGCTACAGGAGCCTGGGAAAGTCACTTAATCCACATTTGCCTCAGTTTCTTCACCTGTCAAATGAGCTAGACAAGGAAATGGCAGTATCTCTGCCAAGAAAACCCCAAGTGGAGTCAGAGAGAGTCAGACATGACTAAAGCAACTCAATAGTAACAATTTGGCACATAGTAAACCCCCAATAAATGGTTTTTGTTTTGTTTTTTCATTCATTTATTTATGGCTCGGTAAATAGAGAGTTGGTCTTAGAATTAAGAAAATCAGAATTCGAGACCAGTTTCTGGCTCTTGCTGGCAGTGGGACTGTGGCAAATCTCTGACTGCCTCGAGCAACTCCCTAAAAATGCAAGTTACCCGGGAGTTGCTAATCTTCATTGGCAAAGGAAGTGTCCACGATTGGAGTTCTTTATACCAATGAAATTGTAATTCATTATGCGATGACAATTTCCATTTATATGATCCTTTAAGGTTTGCAAAGTGTTTTACATACATTATCTCAATTATCACTACCCTTCTGCAAGGGAAGAGACAGCTTTTGTTATTTCCATTTTACAGATAGCAGCTAAGTGGTGCCATAGTGGATAGAGTACCAGGCTTGGAGCCATGAAGACTCATCTCCTTGAGTTCAGATCCGGCCTCAGACATGTACTAAATGGGTGACCCTGGGCAAGTCACTTTACCCCGTTTGGCTCAGTTTCCTCGTCTGTAAAAATGAACTGGTAAATGGTAAACCACTCTGATATCTTTGCCAAGAAATCCCCAAATGGGGTCATGAAGAGCCAGACATGACTGAAACAACTCAACACATGAGGAAATTACAAATGAGGAAAAAGGATTCCAACCAGGTCTTCCAGCTTCTGAGTTCATCACTTCATCTAGTTTTTAAACTAAATCATTTGAAGTCTGTGAGCATTTAAGATTTTAAGGTCATTTGTTAAGTACTTAATATATTTCAGGAACTGAGCTAAGTGCTAAGGGTACAAAGCAAAAGCAAGATGCAGTCCCTGCCCTCATGAAGCTGACATTTTACTGGTGGAGACATTATAGATCAAAACAGTAAATAAATACAGAGTAATTGGAAGTGAACATAAGAGGATGGCACAGTGCCTGGGAGGGGGGTAGGAGGAAGGAGAAAAGGCCTCCTGAAAGAGGTGGCCCTTGAGATAAATTTCAATGGAAGCAAAAGAGATTAAGAGTTGGAGAATAGGAGAAAGAGCAATCCAGTTATGGAGAATGCTCAGTGCAAAGATGCAGAAGTGGGGACATGAGTATCATATTTGAGAAACTGCAAGCAGCCCATCCCTGATGATATGGATGGACTGATAAGAAAACTGAGACCCAGAGGTAGCCAGGTGGTGCAGTGGATAGAGCACCAGCCCTGAAGTCAGGAAGACCTGAGTTCAAATCTGTTCTCACACACTTAACACTTCCTGGCATGGGACCCTGGGCAAGTCACTTAACCCCAATTGCCTCAACAAGAGAGAGAGAGAGAGAAAAAACTGAGACCCAGGATTTGAACCCAAGTACTGTGATTCCAAATCTATCATGTTTTTCATTGCATCTCTTATCTTGATACCACATGTAACAAAGGACTATTCAAAGAAAAATTAGAAGTCCTGTCTTTCAAAATCTATTTTGTGATAGTTCAGCCATTTCAATTGTGTCCATCTCTTCATGACCCCATCTGGGATTTTTCTGCCAAAGATAATGAAACGATTTCCTTCTCTGACTCATTTTACAGATGAGGAAACTAAGGCAAAAATGAGGGTTAAGTTCAGCCCAGGGTTACACAGCTATTAAGTGTCTGAGGCCAGAGTTGGATTCTGGAATATGAGTCTTTTTGACTCTAGATCTGGCACTCTATCCATGTAGCTACCTTAGGGATTTATAATCTAAGCAAAATATGTGAAATGTAAAGAGGATGGACTTTGGAGATAGAGAAGCAGGATTTCAGTGCTGGCTCTGATCATTACTAATTATGTGACCTTGGACAATTTAATTTGTCATCTTCAAAAAAAAGGGGTCCCTTGAATATGGAAATACATTTAGAAGAATTGCACATGTTTAACCTATATCAGATTGTTTGAGGTCTTGGGGAGGAAGGACGGGAAAGAGAAGGAAAAATTTGGAACACACAGTTTTGCAAAGATGAATGTTGAAAACTATCTTTGCATGTATTTGGAAAAATAAAATACTATTAAAAATACTTTTAAAAGAGGGGTCCCTTCTAGCTCTAATTTATGTACCTATTATCCTGAGTAGGTATATATGGGATAAACAACTGAATAAAGAATGAATGTTCAAATGGTCAGAAGGCTTTTCTGATATGTGAGTCTGTGTGCATGTAAAAGTGATTTTACAAATCAAGTTAATTGGCATGGTAACTGCCCCCTGGGAGCCTCTGATCAAAATAAGACAACAATGAAGTGGGCGGTACCTCAAACAACTCATGGAGCTTCAATATCCACTAAGTGAATATGTAACATTAAAATAAGTTAGGCACCAGCATGGCATGAGATTGCTAAAAGTGAGGCAGGAGAAGCAATCATAGGAGTTACATGGCAATAATGTTTAAGGGACACAGTAACGTTTAAGGTCTTTGCAATTGGCCATTTCCACTCTCTGTGGAGGAGAAAAGTAAGGGAGACAGCATTTTATACCCTATATGATATTTTCTGATTCTCTTGGGTTTGTGAAGTCAGCCCTAGAGAGACTGATTATTTCCTCCTTAGAATTCTGCCTTTTTCCTCCCCTCCTTTGCTGGAGAGCACATGGACCCCATCCCCCAAGCTGGGCAATCTAGCCTCCATTTCCTTTGTCTCAAGGTCCCAAATCCATATTTCACATTTCCTAGCCTATTTGATTTTTTCTTAGTATTTAATGATATTTTCACACCATAACACCTCTTTCCTGATGCCCTAGAATCTGCCCCTATACCTCCTATTTATGACGCAAGAGGAGATTGTCCAGTGCTTGGTAAAGATGATGTAATGTTAACAGCTGACATAGAAAAAGAAGGCAGAACTGATGATTCAACTCCCATTTTGCTCCCATCTTTCCCAGTAAGGACCATTAGCCTCAAACTAGAAATAGTTGTCAGGCAATGTAACGAAGGCGTATCAGCCCAAGGTAGGGGAGGACCCTTAAGAATGATAAAGTATCTTATATTGTCTTATTTGATCTCTACAACAACTATTGGAGGCAGGCTGCTTGCAGGTAATTAAATCCCTTTTACAGATAAGGGAACTAAATCTTGGAGAAGTTAAGTGACTTGACCAGGATCACAAAACTAGTAAATTACAGCGTCTGCTCTCTCCTGGATATATGTTCAATGCTTTTTTCCATTACATCATACTGTCCCTTCGCCCTGGGAAATGGAACAACTTGCCTTTTTAAAAGGCTTTTTCTCCAGACCCCAGAGATCATTGATTTCTTCTTGAATTTAAATATAAGGAAACTCAGCAAGATGAAGTTATTTTCCCAAAGTTATGCGGATAGTAAGTAGCAGGACTGGAATTCAGATCCAAGTCTTCTGATTCAGAATCTAGCCTTTTTATCCATTCCCCCTTACTATTCAATCGAAGTGAGTTAAGGGTTGTAGGATGGAGTGGTTTGGAGGGTCTGAGCACAGGGATCACAACAACCTTTCTCCATTTCTAGAGCAAGGACAATAGGCTTGTTTTGCATAAATGGGGAAGAATAGATATTTTTTAAAAGACTTTGTGACTACCAGGTAAGGTTCCTTTGGCTTGGTGATGTCACCATTTGCCCAGTCTCCCAGTTTTATTATCTTAGTGTTGTTATCTTTTACCCTTCCCATTCCCTTTTCTATTCTATCCAGTTACCCAATCCTCTGAGTTTCATCTCAGCAATCTCTCTCCTCTATTCTTATTGTCAATATCCTGACACAGCTCTCATTACTACCTGCTTGGATTACTGCAATAACCTCATAGAGGTCTCCTTAAATCTATTCTCTTCTTGCTCTAAACTGCCCTTTATATGAGTACCAAAATTATCTTTCTTGTGTATAGATATGGCTGTGTCACTTCTTTGCTTATATCCCCGCTGCCTCCCTAGTGAGGATCATTAAGCATCTATCATGTTCCAGGAACTGCAACAAGCACTAGGGCTACAAAGGAAAATAGTCAAGGAGCTCACGGTCTAATGGGGAAAACATCATGCAAACAACTGTGTACAGACAAACTACTTACAGATAATCTGGGCTAATCTTCAGATTACTGGACCATCAAAACCCTGCACAATTAGTGCTATTCATATATCCAATCTTTTCTCTTGTTTGTCTCCTCACCATTCTGTATTCTACCCAAATTGGTCTAGTCTGTTGCTTAGATGCTCTAGAGTCTAGACACTCTCCCACTGCCATAACTTTGTTCCTGCTGTTCCCTGAAAAGAGAATATTGTCACTCAACTCTTAGCCTCCTATCTTCATGAAATCTTTCCTGATGTTCCAAATTGTTAGGACCTTCTTCCTTCTCAGCCTATCTTGTGTTACATTTCTCTGTGCAAATGTCATATTTCCTAACTCTTCCCCTTTCCCCTATCCCAGTGGAATGCAAACTCCTTGAGATGTTTGTTTGTTTGTTTTCCTGACACAATGCCTTTCTTAAAGTCAGAGTCTAACAAACACTTATAGAATTTAATTGAGTCTCTGTTCTCTCTTTAAATGCCAAAGCCACTCCTCCCTCTGCTTAATAGTGACATTCCCCTTCAGATACTGCATAGTTCTTTAATCAGCATCCCTCTAATATACTTACTGTGTAATGTTGTATATGTGACTTTTTTAGGGGGAAGAGTTTCTTATCTCTCTACCAGATTCCATAAAAGCAGAGATCGTCTCTTATTCAAACTTCACATGTCCCTCAGTGGATAACAGAGTAGACATAAACTTGGTGCTTATTAAATATTTGTTGAATGCATTGTTGGATTGATCCCTTTCTAATCCCTATGGGATTTAACCACCAAGAAACATGTGATTTTTATCTAGACTAGAAAATATCAAGTCCTTCAATAGATCATGGTATTGACCTCATTTATTATTCTCGCTACCCATTTATTTTTTTATTATTTTTATAGACTGCCTTCTTTTATAATTTTATAATCTTTTATAATTAAATTTTATTTTAAACATTATCAAGCATTTCTGTTTTCTCCATCCTGCCTCCCCCAAACCCTGGGGAAAACTTGAGTCAGCAAGTATAATCTTTCATCTCTCTGTGAATAGGTGATTGTCATCAATTCTCTGGAATCATGGTTGATACACTGATCAGAATTGTCTTTCAAAACTGTTAGGTTTTTTTTTTTTTTTTTTTTTTGGTTTGTTTTTGCTGAGGCAATTGGGGTTAAGTGACTTGCTCAGGGTCACACAGTTAAGAAGTGTTAAGTGTCTGAGACAGATTTGAACTCAGATCCTCCCGACTTCAGGGCTCATGCTCTATTCACTGCGCCACCTAGCTGCCCTTAAAACTGTTAGTTTTTACAGAGTGGTTGTCATAATATAAATCGTTTTTGTTCACTTTACCCTGCATTAGGTCTTACAAGTTTTCCCGGGTTTCTCTGAAAACATCTCATCAATTCTTACAGCCCAATAGTATATTCCATTACATTCATGTGCTATAACTTGTTCAGCCATCCCCCAATTTTTCTCCCTTAATTTCCATGTCTTTTCCATTAGAAAAAGTCAATATATATATATATACCTACCATATATGTATCTGTATTGTGTGTGTTTATATATACATATGTGTATATATGTGGATATTTACATTTATATGTGTATATTCTCTTTCTTTGATTTCTTTGTGATGTAAGCCTAGTAGTAATTTTTACAGAGTCAAAGGCATGTATAGTTGAGTAACTGTTGAAATATAGTTCCAAACTGCTTTCCAGAACGACTGGACCCAATTTACATGCTATATACCATAATGCCTCAATGTCCCTTTTCTTCACAGGCCCTCTAGTAGTTGTCATTTTCCTTTTTTGTTAACTTTTGTGGATCTGATACATCCCATTCACTTTAAGACATTAAAGTAAATCCTGAGATTTGAGAGTCTTAAAAGACACCTAAGATGACTTCATCTCCACTTACCCTAGGATATGGTGATGAAAAAGGGCAGATTTGATTCTCAAACTCAATGGTGTGAAGCAGTCCTTTTTATTAATGGATCTCTCTATTCATTAACTCAGATGCACATACAACTGAGTGAGCAAAGGTCAACAGGCTGTGAGCATCTTATGAACCTTTTAAAAAACTACAACACATGTAGACATAACCTTGCAAATGAGCACACCTGCTTGCCTAGGCCAGGGATGTATTAAGTTTTCTAATTTTGTTCTCTTTCTTTGCTCTTACTGATCCACTCAGTCTTGCAAACATCCCCTTATCACTGCCAATTACAAAGCCCTTTTATTCATGCTCCTTTTGATTATTAATTCATTTGGCTACATGGTGTATTTCAGGTTCTCATACTCTCTTTTCTATGTAAGCAGGTTATTTGAGTACAGAAAAGATTATTGCAGAAAAATCATGTCTCTATTCGAGGAGGAAAGTTTAAAGTGGAAGGGAGAGGAGGACACCCTGTGGATAGCCTCCTGACAGATCTTGGCCTGGAAAGTACAGACTAACCTTGCCTAATGTTACTGCGTCTGATTTCTCTTCAACCTTCTGCAATTCTGGGTAAAAATATTTCCAACGTTGCTGCCTCAGATAGAGGATACCTGAATGCGCATTCAAGCATAGTGCTCTACCCATCTCAGGTTGTTGAAAGAATTTAAAGATGTGATCTCAGGACAACCATCAATAATTTGTTTTAAAAATATAGAAAAAAGAAGCCTAGAGCCAAGTACATATTACCTTGATTTTCAAAAAAGGGCAGGCTCTATAATATGAAGACTAATCTGTGTTGATCTCTGGAAATTATTCAGAAAGTATTCTCAAGCAGAAAAGAATATAGTAATTATTAGAGGCAGTATAATAACAAGTCTTATAACCTTTTTGTATTTTAGGAAAAACTCTTAAGTTGCAAAATAGGTATCTTTCTGTATTAGCAGGAGTTTTCTCGTGCCATGCTCCCTATATGAATAAATCCAAAGGTCTGTATGTAAAAAACAAACAAACGTGGTGACTAATGGAAGTCAACATCGGTTAATGAAGAACGGGTCATACCCAACTAACTCAATTTAAATTTTCTGTTAGGGTTATTGGGTTTGTACTTAAAGAGCATGCAAGTACTAGTGAGAACTTTGGTGTTCTGATCCCTGCCCTTTCCTATGCAACATTTTTATCAGGGATTTAGACAAAGACATAGAAGGTGTGTTGATCAATTTTGCAAATATTATGGTGCAAGAAAGGAGAATTAATATAACAGAACAAAGAGGCAGAATTCTCACTCCTGCCTCAGATTTTCTGGAATCCCTTCTTTGCCTGGATTCCATTCCACTTTGTACTATTGCTAATTTGTTCAAATATATTCCCTGTGGGATCGTAAGCTCCTTGAGGGAACTGAACTGGGCAGTTTGTAGCTCTGTATTCTCCAGTGCCAGGTGCAATGCTGTACAAACAGGAGACATTTAACAAATGTTGAATTGAATTGCGTCTCAATGTGCTGGGATACTGAACTGAAACCAACAAGATGAACTTTGACAGGGACAGATGTAAGTCCCAAGTCCTACAGCGTGCAGGTTCAGAAATCAATTGTATAAATACGAGCTAGAGAACTGACTTGATAGCACTGAGAAAGACCTGGGGGCTTAGTTGATCACAAGTTCAATATGATCCAACAGTATTAAAAAAAAGCTGCTAAAAAAAAATCCCAGGCACTATGGAAGAAGACATCAAGATTCCAAAAAGTATAATAGTCTGACTGTACTACACCTTGGTCAGAATATGGAATGGTGTTCTCAATGATGGGCACATCATTTAAAAAATGGATATTAAGGAACCAGAAGCAGCTTGGCCCAAGGGATAGAATTCTGAGTCTGGAGAAGAGATCTAGGATTATCCCTGTTGCTGCCTTCCCCATTAAGATTACCTTATGTGTACTTTGTGTATACCTACCTATATAACTATTGTTTCCTCAATTAGAATATAAGTCCCTTGAGGAGAGATATTGTTTCCCTTTTGTCTTTGTATCCACAGAGTCTAGTATCCTGTTTGATACATAGTAGGCATTTAATACATTCATTGATTGATTCTCACCTTTGATGTTTCCTGTGTGATCTTGGGACAAGGACTCTGATCTATTTGTACGTCAAGCAATTCCCTAGGATTTGCCTACTAAGTTATACATAGATTGTGGTTTCTGTTAATGCAGGGATTCCTGTCCTGGTAATTCTCATGACACACTTATAGATGAAGTAAATATTCACTTTGACAAACTAGAGAATAGATAGTAGAGGAATATTTGGATTGTTAAAATACCTGAAAACCATCTCACATGAATAGTAATTGGAGGAAGTAGTGACTGAGAGATTAGACTGAGAGGACCAGATCATCGGAATCAATAACAGGTGGAAAGAACCACAGAAGCTAGTGATCCACCCTCTTCCTGTTAATGATGAGGAATCCAAGGGCCAAAAGGGTGGGAGTAGGGGCATGGAGTCATTGCCAAGGTCATACAAGTTGGGAGGGGACTCTCCTTTATGCTCAGGAGGACTAAAATGACGCCACAATGTCAGGGTTAAAGTACACTTTGGATGATCAGATCCACGTAAGCTTGGAATGCTTTACCACAGGTCAAGCACAAGTAATCCATATCAACATGTGGGATGGAAATCTCTCTAGATTTGTACATCTCACATTTCTTTTGGGCTACTGCAATTCTTCTTGGTTCATAAAGCCCAGTGCCTTCTTTGAGACCATGCTGGAAGCCAGTGTCTTTCAAGTTTCATAACTGATATCAGAGTTTTTTGAAGAGACCTTGAAAGTGTCCTTATATTGCTTCTTCTGGCCACCCCATGAGAGCCTGCCTGGTATAAGTTCTCCTTGTAGGAAAATGTAAGCTTGCCATTCAAACAAGATGGCCAGCCCATCAGATAGTTGTGCTATCTGCAGTAGAGTTTGGATACTCAGCAGTTCAGCCCAAGAAAGGACCTCAGTATCTGGTACTTTTATCATGCCAGGTGAGCTTCAGAATCTCCCTAGGAAAATTCAAAAAGAAATAGTTCAATTTTCGGGCATGAGGCTGGTAGACTATCCAGGTCAGCACAATAGCTCTCTATATCTTCAGTTTGATAAGCAGTCTAATCTCACTTTTCTCCCACACTTTCTTTCAGAGCCTCCCAAATGCTGAGCTAGTTCTGACAATGCATGCATCAACCTTATTGTCTATAAGTACATCCCTGGAAAGTATATTCACAATTTCTCCAGTTGCTGTAATGGATGACTCTAGGTGCAGATGGTGCAGGCTGGTAGAGAACCTCTGCTTTCTTGGTGTTAATTGTTAGGCCAAAATTAGCACAGGTGGTAGTGAAGCAATCCATACTTTGTTGCATCTCAGTCTCAGAGGCTGCATTGAATGCACAATCATCTGTGGGGGGAAAAAAGTCCCATACTAAGTTTCCTTACACTTTAGTCTTGGCCAGTAGCCTTTTCAAGTTAAATAATTTGTGGTGAGTGGGGCAATTGATACTGATACCAACATTCTTCTAACAACATTGCTGAAAACATTATGCTAAAAAGTATGAGAGCCTCCTTCACACCATTGGTGCTTGGAAAAGCAAGAGTATCAATCATAATCCAGGATCCATAAAAGCGTGCCTTTATAAAACTGGCATACAATACTGAATCACTTTTCTGAGGAACCACATTTTATTATCTCCCACAGGCCCTCATGACTGATAGTATCATAGACTTTGATTAGATTAATGAACATTATTTACAGACCTCTGTTCTGTTCCTGTCATTTCTTCTGGAGTTGTTGGGAAATAAACATCACATCAACCATTCCTCAGCCCCTTCTGAAGCCACATTGTTTCTCAGGTAGATGACTATCCTCTAGGTGAAGGATCAACATATTAAGGAGGACTCTGGCAAGAATATTACCAGAAGTTACTGGAAAGATATTTTACTTTGGTTGTTATAGGACCAAATTTCCTTTTTCTTTATAGAGATGGACAATAGAGGTATTCCTGTTTTCATGGAGATAACCTCCTCTTGTCATGTAATCTAGAAAACTTCCATCAACTTTCATATGAGCAGGGAAGCCTGCCCCCTTGTAGATCTCAGCTGGAATTGAATCAGACTTTTGCCATTTTGCCATCATGCTACTTTGCCACATGAAAAGAACCTGATGTTATTTAAAGCCTCTTCTTTACTTGAAATTTTGGCTAGAGAGGAATTGACTTCAACCTGAAGAAAAAGGTCAGTAGCATTAGCATTGATTGATGACAGTCTCATGAGAACTTTATGGAAGTATTCAGTCCATTTCTCCAAGATCATCAGTGGGGCTCCATCAGCACTGAATAGCTAAAATGCATCTTAGGTCTTTATATATGTACAATCCTTTTAAACATATTTTCATATTTGTCATGTTGTACAAGAAAAATCAGACCAAAAGAGAAAGAAAATAAACAAACAAAAAGTTGAAAACAGTATGCTAAATCCTCATTCAATCTCAACTGAATAAATAGCCTGTAGGGCATTGTAAAAACTGTTTTGGATTGTTACTGCCAACATAAAACTCAATTTCACCTGCCTTCTTACTGAGTCAAGAATCTTGCATCTCTCTGAGCTTTACTTTTGATGGAATTAAGTACTGCCTTCTTAGAGACTGATGAACTATCCTGCTGATAAATCCTATGGAATTCTCACCTTTGTCTTAGCAGCTTCTGAATTTCCCCATTATTTTTGTCAAACTCTTGTCCTCATGTTTATAAATGCCCTGGCCCAGATGAGTAAATGTGGTATTGCATATCTGAATATCTGAAAGATGCCCACTCCTTTTCTGCTCTACTATTGCCAACCACGTGTTGGTTCAGCTTTTCCTCTAGAGTAGAAACAAACTGTTCACTCAAGGAGAAACACTCTCATCTGTTGACAGTGAGTCTTTTGATAGTTGTCATGCTGTGGGACTAGTGCTTTTGTTAACTACAGATCTTTATATCAGAAAGGATAAGTCTATAATCAGTCCAGCACAATGTGTCACACTTCATGTCACTCACATCCTCTCTCTGTACAATGACATACTCTATTAAATGCCAGTGTTTGTTGCAAGGATGCATCCACAACGTTTTTGTTGAATTCAGGTAAATGAAAGACAGTGACTAGTGATGAGAAGGTTATGAGATGCACAAATCTTCAATTATAAGTGAATGTTGCTGTTTCTGATTGAATTCCTCCAAGGGCTCCCTGCTACATCTGATAGTCTGTACCTACTCCCGTATTAAAGCTACCCAGAAGTAAAAGCTTGTTGTCTTTTGGTACATTGATGATAAGGGTATCCAGATCTTCATAACATTTTTCTTTGACCTCATCAGGGTTTGTCATGAGTGGGAGTATACTCGCTGATGATGGTGATGTAGCACCTTCCTACAAATGGCAATTGCATTGTCATTCATTTTTTTGAGGAGGCATGCAAGTTTATTGATTAGTTAGATCTGATTGTGAAACCTATGCCACAATTCATGATGCTCCCCATCATGGTGGCCACTCCAGAAGAAATACATATCCAGCTCCAATTTTGGTAAGTTGCCCTTCATTTCCCAGCCTTGTTTCACTCAAAGCTCCTATGTGGATGTGATACTTGCTGAGTTTTCTCGCAACAAGAGCTGTTCACTTCTCAGGTCTACTGGATTTCTTGTTTGTCCATAAGTGTTCACTCACTCATTCCATGTATCAATGGCAATAGAATCATCTTTTCAAAAGTTTTTGTACATTTTTTGGGAGTGTTTTGGCAGGTCAAGTTTAGGCTAGGGGAAGCAGACAATTTTAGGGCATCTTTTCTAGCTTTTCTTCATGAGGTGAAGCAGTACAGTCCCTAAGAAAGGCTGTTCAGAGACTGATTTCAGAAAGACATGGAGAGACTTACCTGAACTGATGCTAAGTGAAGTGAGCAAAACCAAGAGAACATTATACACAGGAACAGCAACATTGTGTGATGATCAGCTGGGTTGGACTTGGCTCTTCCCAACAATGTGGTCATTCAAGGCAATTCCAATAGACTTGGGATGGAAAATGTCAACTGCATCCAGAAAAAAAGATGTGGAGAATGAATGAGGATTGAAGCATAGTATTTTCAACTTTTTTTGTTTGCTTTCTTTCTCATGGTTTTTTCCCTTTTGCTCTAGATGTTTCTTGCACAATATGACAAATATGGAAATATGTTTAAAAGGATTGTACATCTATAATCTATTGCTTGCTGTCTTGGGGAGGGCAGAGGTAAGACAAAGAGGGAGAATTATTTGGAACACAAAATCCTACAAAAATGAATGTTGGATATTAGGTTACATGTTTAAAAAAAAAGAAAAAAGAAAAAGAAAGGCTATTCAGACACCCAGGAGGCTGACCAAACCCTGCTTCTGCTTCAGATCAATGAGAAGACAGCCTCCTTGAATATCCCATATATCTGTGTCTCACAAGGAGTATCAGAATAGGGGGATTTGAACTCAGGTCCTCCCAACTCTATAGGCAGTCCTCTTTCCATTATACCATCCTGTTGCTTTATTTTTGATAAAAGGTTCCCTAACCTCAACATGAGGAGGAGCAGAAGCCAGAGAACAGATACTGGGAGGATATTCCTATGGGCCACATTCATAAAGCTTGTCTAAGAGAGTCCTAGAACCATCAGGTTCACACAGAATTGGCCAGATGAGGTGTTGATCACAGTAGATACAGTGCATTAGATTTGGGTGCCTGGGGAATAGAACATCGAGGACCTAAATAACTACCTGTATGGCCTTGGATAAGTCATTAAGATTCACCATTACTCAGTTTCTCCATCTGTAAAATTAGAGAATTGGATTTGATGATCTCTGATATCTCCTGTTTCTAGATCTGTGATCCTATGAGCCTGTGATAATACCTGGCATTTATATAGTTATTTATTCTATTTCTCTTCACAACAACTTTGGTCCTGGGGGAAATAAGCATTTACAAAATGCCTACTATGTGCCAGACATTGTGCTGGACACTTTACAAATATCTTTTTCAATCTGCGGAGCAACCTGCTATTTTTCATTATACAAATGAAGAAATGGAGATTCAGAAAGGGTTAAATGACTACCCAGTGAGACACAGCTAATAAATATCTAACCCAGGTCTTCTTGATTCCAGGTCCATTACTTTAACCAACATGAAAGTGCCAGTTGGCATACTCTGCTTTGGCCTGCTTAGCCCATATTAATACAGAAAATTTATTGTGCCATATGTTTTCTCTCCACTTTCACTATGTAATATTTGAAGCCTCTAGTCCTAGGATGCCAGATCACTTCTAGACTTCAAGAAAAGGCTTTAGGTAAAAATAGATACCTTCTTCTGTTAGGTTTAAATTTTTTTCCTCTTTTCTTACACATTTGACAATAGGGCCCAAAAGGAGGAATGTGGGCTTCATTTTCTAGGGAGATGTTTAATTTGGCTTGACTCATGGGGGATTTTTTGGTACTTAACTATTTCAACAACATGTAACTGTTGGGATGGTAGAAAATTAATAAAAAGAGAGCTCTGCCCTCAAGGAATTTATGGTCTTGGTAAGTGATGTCCAATATATGGATGCATTTATTAAAATTAACTATAGAAGAAGGTCAAGTAGACTAAATGTAGTAAAGAAAGTTCCTTTTCTTTTTTTCCATTGTGTCCACAAGAGAAAAGTTCTTGCTGGTAATATGAGGACAGAGATCACTGCTGTTCTTGTACCTTCAAGAATTGAGCACCTCAGAGCTTAATTAGTGAGACTAAACTGTTGATGAGCACTCCCTAAAGTAATGAGGTCCTGAAGTAATGGAAGGTAGAGCAACTTTCTCCTGTAGCCAGCCCTTAATAAATGATTGTTGGTTGATTGATTGATCGAGTCTCAGGGTCATGGTACTTCCTTCAAATAGTTTTGGTCCCCATGGATTTTCTCTGCTTGCCGTTCTCATCATATGCCATCTGTAAGGTCAGCTAGCTGTATTTTCTGGCAGCAGTAATGTGGAAGTGAGAGCTAAATGGGAGGCCAGGGCTAATCTTTGTTGTGGCCCTGACCTATGGTGTGCCCATGACCAAGTCATTTTTCTTTTCTACAAATGAAGACCCAGTTCATCTCTCTGAGATGATTTAGGGTAGTGATCTGGGGGACAATGTTACTCCTCCCCCCCTTCTAAAAGGATTGTTCATTTTCAAATCTTTTGTTCCAATGTCCTAAGAAATCTTTTGGAAGGATGAAATTGTCTTCTCAAAGTATAGAAGCAGGAATAAGATTATCAACCATGTCTCTTTGCAGTTATTTTAATGATCCCAAACTGAGGGGGGTATGCAAAGTGGCTCGAATGTTTACATAGTACCATGATCCATCTCACATTTATGGGATTATGCTTTTTTTTAAAGCATTTTGGGTGGGGCAACATCCTTCAAATGGCATCTAGAATACCAGCATGTGATTTTAATAAGAAATGTAGGTTTAACTTTGAAGAATTTAACAGGAACTACCCAATTATCCCATCCAGCACATCTTCTCCCTTCACCCCTTCACTCCTGACAATCTGTGTCTGTAGCACCCCAAGATTATTCATCAGAGTCAACAGTTACCGTCTCAGAGATATAGCATAGTATGTCTCAGAAAGTCCTTACCAACAAAGTCTGTAACAGACTTCCAGCTGCCAGAAAAATACTGTTAAAAAACCCAAATCACACCAATGCAGAGGCAGGAGAAAACACACACACAACACATAGCTGATTGCGTCCACTACAAATTTATGTTATCTAATCTCAGCTCAGCCCTCATTACAGCCAGGCAATCCTTCTACTCCTCCCTAATCAATTCTCTATCCCACTCTCCAATAGTGGCTGTTTCAAGCCTCTCCCCCACCCTCTCAGCTGAGAATCTTGTCTCATACTTCATAGAAAAAAATGGAAGCCATTTGCTCTGAGCTCCCCCTCTCCCTTTGTCCTCATCTTGAATCACCAGGTTATCTTCCCCCGGTGTCTCCTCTCTTGGTCCTCCATCAGATGAAGATACTGCCCTTCTCCTTGCCGAGCCATCCCCTCTACATCTATCCCTTTTGCCTTCTCCAGCAAATTGCACCCATGATTATCCCCATTCTCTAATCTTCAATCTCTCCTACCTATTGACTTCTCTGCTACCTACAACACACCCATATATCCTTCATCCCTAGTTCTTACCATCCTGGTTAGATATTGTCCTATATTCTTCCTCTTTTCTCAGCTAAACTCCTTTAAAAAATCATCTGTATGATTCAGACTAGTTTCAATGTTCTTGTAGTGAAGAGAGCCATCCGCACCCAGAGAAAGGACTGTGGGAATGAGTGTGGATCATAACATAACATTTTTGCTCTTTTTATTGTTGTTTGCTTGCATTTTGTTTTCTTTCTCATGTTTTCTTTTTTTGATCTGATTTTTCTTGTGAAGCGTGATATTTGTGGAAATATGTAGAGAATTGCACATTGGATCACTTGTAGGAAAAGGCATGAGGAAAGAGGTAAAAAATTTGCAACACAAGGTTTTGCAAGGGTGAATGTTGAAAATTATTCATGTATATATTTTTAAAATAAAAAGCTTTAATTTTTAAAAAATTATCTGTTCTGTCCTTTTTTTTCTTTCTCTCCTTTTGCTCTCTTCTAAAGCAGTTAGGTAGTGCAGTAGATAGAACACTGGGCTTAGAGTCAGGAAGACCTGAATTCAAATCCAGCCTAAGATAACTTACTTGCTATATAACTCTGGGCAAGTCTTTTAATCTTGGTTTGCTTCAATTTCTTCATCTATAAAACAGGGATAAATAGTTAACACCTACCAACTTACTTGATTTTAAAGATCAAATAAGATAATAATTATAAAGCACCATATATAATGCCTGGCACATTGTTGTTGTTCAGTCATTTCAGCTGTCTGAGTTTTCTTGGCAGAGATAGTGTAGTGGTCTGCCATTTTATATATAAATGATTCTAGCTCATTTTATAATTAAGGAAACTGAGGCAAATAAGGTGAAGTAACTTGCCTAAGATCATACAACTAGAAAGTGTCTAAGGCTGGATTTAATCAGGTCTTCCTAAGTCCAGGTGTGACACTTTATCCACTGCTCCATCTTGCTATCCATATAATATTATCGATGATGATACTGCCTTTATATTCTGGCTTCTGATTTTATCACTTAACTAAAGCTGTTCTTTCTATAGTTACTAATGATCTATTAATTGTCAAATCTAATGGCCTTCTGTCAGTTATGAATCTCCTGGATGTCTTAGAGCATTTGACAATCAATCACCATTTCCTCCTGTATACTCTTTCCCCTCTGGGTTTTCTCTCCTGGTTCTCCTCCTACTCAACTGATAGTTCTTCTCATTCTCTTCTGTAAGATCTTCATCTAGATTATACCCACTAAACATGGGGTGTCCCCCAAGGCTCTATCCTGTGTCCTCTTATGTTCCCTATATACTATCTCACCGGGTAAAACGATCAGCTCCCAGGAGTTCAATTATCATCTCTGTGCATATATTTTCCAGATCTATTTATCTAGTCTCCATTCTCTTCTCACCAACTGTCTTTTGGCCATTTTGAACTGTATGCCCCATAGGCATCTTAACTTCAACATGTCTAAAATGGAACTCATTATCTTTTCCCCAAAACTTTCCCATCTTTCAAACTTTCCTGTCACTGTCAAGGACATTTCCAAAGTCCAATGCACCCAGGCTTGAAAACTTGATATCATCCTTATATCCTTAACCTCACTTAATATATTAAAATTCTTTGCCAAATCCTGCTAACTTTATAGCATCTCTTTTTTTCAAAAAAAAATTATTATAGCTTTTTATTGACAAAACATATGCATGGGTAATTTTTCAACATTGACCCCTGCAAAAACTTCAGTTCCAACTTTTCTCCTTCTTCCCTCTACTCCCTCCCCTAGATGGCAGACAGTCCCATACATTTACAGCGTCTCTTATGTCCCCTTCTCATCATTCACACAGTTCCCATTCTAGCTCAAGCCCTTCTCATCACCAATCTCCAGGACAACTGAAATAGCCTTCTAATTGATCTTCCCGCCTCAGGTCTCTGCCCCCTCCAATACATCATCCACTCAGCAGCCAAAGTGATTTTCCTAAAGTTTACATCTGCCCATGTGACACCCCCTGCCCCTCCATCACACAATAAACTTCCCCCTAGGATCAAATATAAATTCCTCTGTTTGGCCTCCTCCCAATTTTGGGCTTCCTTCTACATTTCCAAGCTTCTGATACTTTATTCTTCTCTATACACTCTATGATCCAACCATACTGGGCTACCTGCTATTCCTCCTGTCTGGAAAGTTCTCCATTCTTACTTCTGCTTCTTTGTTTCTCTGGCTTCCTTTAAGATTCAAGACAAATTCTTCCTCCTACAGGAGCCCTTTCCTGGATCCCTATTGTCTTCTTTGAAATTACTTTCCATATATTCTCTCTCTATCTTAAACATACTATTTGCATGTTGTCTTTCCTGTGCCCCATTAGAATGTGAGATCTTTGAGGGCAGGGACTTTTTTTTTCTTTATCTTTTTTAATGTCAATTGATAGACTGACTGACAGCTCCCTTAGACCAGCATCTCATGGGTCATCATGCCAAAAGGGAGAGAGACAGAGAATCATACTCACATCGGGAAAGTCTCCAAAATAGCTCAAACAATGATGCAAGAATAGCACTATGGATAGAGTGCAGAGCATAGAGTCAGTAAGCTGTTGTTGAGGTGTTTTTCAGTCACTTCTGGATTTTTGTGACTCCATTTGGAGTTTTATTGACAAAGATATTGGAGTAGTTCTTTGTTTCCTTCTCCAGGAAGTCTATAAGACAGAGGTTCAGATCTTGCCTTTGACACATCCTAGCTGTGCATCCTTGCACAAGTTGTATAACTTCTCTGATCCTCATTAGAAAATGAGAAAAATAATACCTATGATCCCTTAGAGGTCTTGTTGGACAAAAATGAGATCCTATATATCAGGTAGTTGGCAGATATCAATTATTCTTATAATTTCCTCCATTCCATAGACCCTGAGTCAGAATCCTTCTCCAAACAGGTTTGTGCAAAGGCTTCACAAAACCAGCCAATTTTTTTCTAGATTCCTTTTTAAAATACAGATTTTATTGGTATTTTTAATTTTTTTTTTACATTGCCTATATTTCCTTCTGTATTCTTCTCCTACAACCTCCCAAAAAGCTTCTTGAACACAAAGAATATTTTGAAAGAGGAAGAGAAAAAATCAGCAAAACAAAACCCAACACTACATCAAAAAAAAGCAGGATGCTATATTCAAATTCTACATCAGTGGACTTGTACCACTGCAAAGGATGAGGAGAAGATGTCTATCTGACTTTTATAATTTCAAAACCTTTATTCTTGATTGCTTTATAGTAGTTGCACTGTCCTTTTACATTGTGGCTATCTTGTTTTCCTGGCTTTGCTGCTTCACTTTGCATCAGTTCATATAAATCTTTCCATGCTTCTCAGTATCCATCACGTTTGGATGCAAAATGCAGCTATGTAATTCTGCTTCAAATCCAAATCACTTGCACGTCATGCCATCACCTTCCTGATATCATGGTCCTCTTAGAGAATGAAGGACAAACAATAACCTCTGGGAATAATAGTAAGTGCTGTCCCACTGGACTCCCAAGTTGCAATTGGACAACATCATTTTTTATTTTCTTTCTCTTTCTTTTCCTTTTCTTCCTCCTTTCTTTTCACTTCTCTCCATACACTTTGGGTATAATACCTTCACCTACAGGTATTCTGCCCAAAGGAATGTAAATTTTGATGTTTGAAACCACCCCCAAAAATCTGGGATTTATGGTTAGGTTAAACCCAAATCATTCTGGCTCCCTTCTTTGGATCAACAACAACTTTCAGGCCAAGCCCCAGTTGGTCATTGTTTGGGCCCAGATTGGCTGAGAATGAATGTAAATAGCACTTGTTTCTATTTTGGTTAGAAAACCTGGGAGTCCTTCCTTCCCAAATTGATTGTTTTAACTAGATAAAAGAGGCCATACTTTGTCTCATTTCTTACCTAGCCTTAATCACTGATTGGGCATTGATTGTCTCAGTCCAACTGAGAATTGTTAAAGACCTTAGCTTAAGAAGGCCAGAGTTTCTCATTGCATCCAGAAGCATCTCCAGGCGTCCTGATCTATATCTTGCCACTGGAGCCAGATGGTTCTGGAAGGGAAAGTGAGGCAGGTGACCTTGCACAGCCCCCCCTCACTTAAATCTCATTCACTTGCATCATCCACTTGATGTCATGGTCCTCTCCAAGGATAAAGGACAAACAATGTATAGCATAATAATATTCCTTTCACTCACATGCCATTTCTAAATTACTTTCCAGCTTAATAACTACCAATGGTTAACCGCCCCCTTTAAATGCACTTACAGCATATTGCCCCTATCCAAAGGACATCCTCATGCTGTACAAATGAAGCAATCTGACTAGAGCCAGGGCCACTCGGTCGGTTTCTACTCCCATCCTTAGTTCTGATAGTGATATTAGAAAAAAATGTCCTGGATTCCTGGATGTCACATCTGTAGTCATTATAATATGACCATTTCCTACTTTCAAGTCCTCAGAGAAAGTAAGTTCCTTTGATACTTACAGATCTTCCTAGTACATCTCTTGGCCACATTGTTTAATAAATCTGATAATCTAGTATCTGGTAAAATAGTAATAAAATTTCTATTTGTTTCATAATCTAAAATTTTGGATGTACGTAAAGGAAGCAACAAATCCAGAAGGTATTTTTAAAGACTATGTGCTGTTCTATAATAATCCTTTTTTCTAACCTAGGACAAACACTCTGTTACTCAGTATATCTCTTACCCAGAAACTCTATACTCTTTCAGGATCCTTTCCTGCCATCCCTATCTTAGAATACCAACCCTCTTCACCCAGGAATAGCACTTGCTGGACTCCCGTCATACATTTCCCCTGTTTTCTCATGTCATACATTGAATTTCAAAAGACTGCTGCTAGTCTTTTCTTATCTGTCTTGTAAAAGAGAGTGTTATGGTTCATGGCCCTTCCTTTCTGAAAAAACCAAGCACTTGTATCAAAAGAAAAAGAAAACTCACACAATCCCAAAAGAGTGAGCATATGCAAACACTAAGGATTCATCTGTTCAGCTCTCTGACCTGCAGGTTGGAAATGAGGCTCATTTAGACCTCCGTAAGAAAGGTTCTGCAGTAGCTTATGCAAGGGGAGGAAAATGAAATTCTCTTTGGATAGAAGTAGATAGCCCCCAACTTACCTTCCCGCCTTTAGTCTCATAGCTTACTCAGAGCAAAAGGGAAGGAGTGTAGTTAGCGTACCATTATTTAAGAATGCTCTCTTGTGCAGGATTGCTAGATGCCAGGAATTAGGGAATCTCATCTTCCTGAGTTCAAATCTGGACCCAGATACTTACTAGCTGTGTGACTCTGGGAAAGTCACTTAACCTTTCTGCCTCAGCTATAAAATGAGCTGGAGAAGGAAATGGCAAACCACTCCAATATCTTTGCCAGGAAAACCCCAAATGGAGTTTTGATAAACAGTTCATTGATTATATTATACTTATAAATATAATTTTATAGCCTTTAGCTGCAAACAGTGTCCCATTCTCCTCTCTTATTCTTTAGTTTTGGTATTCAAATGAGCACTGGCTTGATCCAACTGCGTCTCAGGAATCACAACTTGGACCTTGTCCTCTGTGTTCATACAGATATAATTACCAGAAGTAATCTGCCTTATCCCCAGCCTCCATCTCCTCGTCCAGGGGCCAGGAATTTGGCATCCATTCCAAAATTCTGTGGGTTTCATTGGGTATATCCTGAGAGAACAATGATTGATCTTGAGTTGCTGCTCTAACACATTGCTTCGAGAATAACACAGAAAAGAGTCAGGCCCCTGGCCTAACACACTTAAAAGATTCATTGGGTGGGATTTTCTTTTCTCGAGATAAGAGTAAGCTTGTTTCCAGGAGATAATGGAGAAATGTGAGGGAGGGCGGAGGGAAGCACCTCTCCACCTAATAGAACACAGTGCTGAAGGGTGAATCAAATACATTATCAACTAAGCATACTATAAAATACTCAGTCCACCCATGTATTTGCCAAGTGTTTTTCCTAAATTTTCTTTATGTTTTCTTCCTCTGTGTTCAATTGTGTAAAGGTTGTCAGATTTAAATTGTAAGCCCCTAGAGGCCAGGGACCAAGTTTGTGTAAATCACTCTACTGTGGCTAGCAGAACACTATGTACCAACAGATGCTGAATTGATTTTTTTTTATATATTAATGGGAAATGGTTCTTGTGGAGGCCAGGAGGGGAAAAAAAAGAAAGGAGAAAAGAACATCTTGAATCTGTCCTACATCAACATGGACATTCAATGACCATCGTTATATTTTCTTTTCTTCTGAAGAGTTCTTTCACTAATTGCAGCTCACTAGAACTAGTAGCACTAATAATTGCACTTGAATGATTATACTTAACAGTTCTGTGGATTTACACTTTTTCTCTAGGTGAGGAATGTAACATTTGCCTTTGTAACTTTAAACTCACAATTACAGCACGAGAAATTCAAGGGTTTTTTTTTCCTTCAATTATCTTCCTACAATTAGGATATACTGCTACCAGAAGACAGTAGGTATTATATTTCAAATGTTCCAATTACAAGGTGCATGCTTTATTTAACACTCAAATGACAACTCTGAATTCTACCAGATCATTTGATCCGGAGGACGGATGCTAGACCTGAGACCAGGAAGACCCAAGTTCAAATCCCACTCCCAGTTCTTATCAGCCATATGATCACAGGCAAATCACAATTTTGCAGCTTCTACTGTCTTATCTATAAAAATGGAAATTGCAGCACCTCCCCCATGGGGTTGTGGTAAAGTTCAAATGAGCTTACAGCTGAACATATCCAACAGAAAATTAGATTCTAAAATGAAATAAACTTTGAGAAATTCTTTTTTAACTTACTATTAAACTTACTTTGTAGTCAAACTGGGCTGGTATAGAATGAATGTGTTAGAATGTCTCTGTGCTTGTATATTTCTCTGTATTGCTTTTCCACATGTGTTTTTCTTTTGTGTTATCTTTCTCCATATTATTATATTATTCTCTTCCTATGTCTGTATCTCACCCTCTTGTCTATGTCATATGTTTATGGAATTAGAAAAAAGAGAGCATCCTGATGGGGTGAATGGACTCCAGAAAAAAACTATATCCCTGGTATTAAGCCAGTACCTAAATGGACCCCAGTGGGGAGCAAGCTGACCCTTTGGATTTATCTTGTACAGTCAGAGCTATCCTGTATTAATGCTTATTGTTACTTTATACAATTTGGACATTAAGCTATAGACATCAAATTTCAATCTTGTATAAGCATGATCACCAGTTCATTTATTGACATCCATTTGGGTCCTTTCCCATAAAAAGTCCCACGTTCCCCCTTATTAACTGAGAGTTCATTAGGAACTTTGCTTGCTTCATGGTATCATAACAAAGCTTTGCCCCTTGACCTGGAGATGGTCTGTGAATTCATTCCAGACATGAGGAAATTGAGATCAGAAAGATTAAGTTCTTTGCCCAAGGTCACACAGCTAAATAGTATCAAAACCAAGATTTGACCCTAGAGCCTCTCATTTAGTGTTCTTTCCCCTATATCTATCCCCTATCCCCTATATCCTCCCTTTCTATATCTTTTTTATGTTTTTCTCTTTTTCTCTTCCTTTTTCTATTTTCCTTTCTCTCTTTGCTTCCTACCCCCGCTCCTCTCCCTTACCTGGCAATAATACAGAGCCAAATTACATTATTTACTCATATTTGTTGAATAGAGTTTTGAATTTCCTCTTCTTAATTGAAAAAGCAAATGAGTGAAGCATTTTATATTTTTCACTAATTTTTCAAATTTGCTTTTTACCAGATTGCTTTTTTCCCCTCTGTGTAGGTGGCCTTTGATGGGAAAAAAATTTTAAAAGGTCCCCCATAGCACAAGTTAATGCTTGAGCCCCTTTCTTTCATCCACAACCAGCATACCATCTACTGGAGTGCCCCCCTTAGCTCTGTTCCTGTTCACCTTTATGTTTCTCTGTTGAATTTCCAAAGAGGGAATAAATAAAAATGGAGAAACCAGCAGGCTGAACGAACAATCGATTGATGATTCAGGTTACTCTTGGCTCTGCCACCCTGTGACTTATCTTGTGACCTTCAATAAGTACCCTTCCTCTGTGCCTTGGTTTGTTCATCTGTGAAAAAGGGAGAATGATGTTGAGTGATGCTATTGTAAACAACAGTGAGAGTGACTATAAACAGTTGGCAAGTAGAAGGTGCTATGACAAACATTAGAGAATGATCACAAGGCTTCAAACTGGTAACAAATACCTTCAAAGAATACTGAGTTCTTTTTGGTACATGAGGGTGTTCTTAGTCCTCTAATAAACTCATTTGGCTCCTCTAAAAGGGTAATTCAATCCAATAACCATTTATTAAATGCTCCCTCTTTTTTTGGCCAGTAGTTTATTTTTCTATTGGATTCCATCAATTGACCGACAATCAACAAGCATTTATTAAGCAGTTGCTATGTGCCAGGTACTGTGCTAAGCTCTAGGAACACAAACACAAAAAATGAAATAACCCTTACTTTAAAGTAGCTTACATTCTAATGGGAGAGACTAGTACATATAAATACATACAGATTAAAGACCAAAACAATGGTGGATTCAGATCCACCCAAGTTATCATGGAACCAGAGACTTTCATTTGCTACAGTAGAGAGATGGGTAGATTTGGAGTTAGGAAAGGCTTAGTTTTTGAATCCATGTTTTGGAACTCCGTGACCAAAGGCATCTCACTTAGTGAGCCTCAGTTTCCCCAACTGTAAAATAAAGTTAATAAAGTGAAATAAAGCAACAGGGAGAAAGGAACCTAATATTTTAAGGCACTATCCTAAGTGATGAGAATGCAAAGACAATCTCCCAGCCCTCAAGGCGCTTACATTCTATTGGGATGTGCAACATAGTCTCCCTGAGTTTCAATTTCTCCAGCTATAAAGTGAAGACAATAACATCAATTGAAATAAAGCAGTAGGGGAAAAGGTACCTTATATTTTAGGCGTTGAGAATACAAAGGCAATCTTCTTGCCCTCAAAGTGCTTACATTACACTAGGATGTGCAACATAGTCTCCCTGAGCCTCAGTTTCCCCAACTGTAAAATGAAGACAATAACATCAATTGAAATAAAGCAGTAAGGGAAAAAGGCACCTACTATTTTAAGTGCTGAGGATCCTAAGACAATCTTTCTGCCCTCATAGTGCTTTTCTATTTTCCCTTCTCTCTTTCCTTTCTACCATTGCTCCTCTCCCTTACCTGGCAATAACACAGAGCCAAACTAAATAATAATTTACTCATATTTGTTGAATAGAGTTTTGAATTTCCTCTTCTTAATTGAAAAAGCAAATGAGTGAAGCATTTTATATTTTTCACTAATTGTGGATGTGCAACATAGAATTATCAGGGGAGCACAGATCTAGAGCTGGAAGGGACTTTTGAGGTTATATAATCTAACCCTCCTTGATTTCCCTGTCGTGAAGAATGGCATCAGGAAGTTAAGTGACTTGTCCAAACTCACATAGGTAACTTAAATGAAAGGATTTGAACCTAAACCTTCGCAATCTAAAGCATTCTTCCCCGTTTTGGGCTGCCTCCCATGTAAACAGGTAAATATTTACATATTCATCTGAGTTGATGGAACACTAACTAAGAAAGCTTCTCCTGAGAGATGCTACATGAACTTGAGTCTGGAAGTAAGCTAAGAATTCCAAGAGCAGTTAGATGGTACCATAGTGCATAGAGCACCAAGGCTGGAGTCAAGGAGACTCATGTTCTTGAGTTCAAATCTGACCTTAGAAATGTAGTAGCAACCAGCTTGCCTCAGTTTCCTTATCTGTAGAATGAGCTGGAGGATAAAATGGCAAACCACTCTAATATCTTTGCCAAGATGACTCCAAATGGGGTCACAAAAAGTAGAACTGAAAAAAAAAAGATTCAAAAATAACAAAAGAATTCTAGGAGTTGAACTAAGGAGTGCATTCCAGGCATGGGGAGAGTGGTATTTAACAAAGCTCAGAGGCAAAAGATGAACTGAGTTCTGGGAACAGCATCTAGGCTAGTTTGCTTGGACTATGGGTACATGAAAGGGCAATTAACTTAAAGGTTAGACTGGAGCCAGACTGAGAAAGGTTGTTTAGTTGCCAAGCTGAGTAGTTTATATTTTCTCTTATAGGTAAGGATAGTTGAGATTAGAAAAAAGATGAGTGTATAGGATCTTCAGTGGTCATTTATGGTCCTTGTACCCCATCCCCACCTCGGCTTATATAAGGGAAGGGTCTGTTCATGCATTCCTCCTCAGGCCCAGAACCACAGATGGTTAGGGATGGTCAGAGAGAGATTTCTCATCCATCACCTAATCCAAAATCAATCAATTTCTCTTTCTCTCTCTCTCTCTGTAATCAAGGCTAAATGACTTGGCCAGAGTTACACCGTGTCAGGGTCTGAAGCTAGGATTTGAATTCAAAACCTTCTGGCTCCCCCCTCTATCTACTGTACCACCTAGCTACTTAAACTGTGGAACGTGACTCCATATGGGATCTTATAACTGAATGTGGGGATTGCAAAATTATGATTTATTATCAGAAAATGTTAGATTTGTATATCTATTTTATATACCTATATCCCCAGGGTTGTATAGAAATTTCTTAAGTAAAAAGGGATTAGGAGTAGAAAAAGTTTAAGAAACCCTGATCTAATCCAATTCCTTATTTCAAAAGTAAGGAAACTGAAGCCCAGACATCTCTATTTTTTTCTCAATAGTAGTTTATTTCTCCAGTTATATGTAAAGACAGTTTTTCAGCATTCATTTTTGTAAGATTTTGAATTCCAGCTTTTTTCTTCTTCCCTCCCTTCCCTCCCATCCCCTAAGAGAGTAATTAATCTGATGTAGGCTATACATTTACAATCCTTTTAAACATATTTCCATATTTGTCATCTTGTAAAAAGAAAAATCAAAAGGGAAAAAACCATGAGAAAGAAAAAAAAAAAAAACAATCCTAAAAAAAGAGTAAATACTAATATGCTTCTATCCACATTCCGTCTCCATAGTTCTCTTTCTGAATGTGGATGACAATTTCCATCTCAAGTCTATTGGAATTGTCTTGGATCACTGCATTGCTGTGAAGAGCCAATATCATATTGATCATCCCATAATCTAGCTGATACTGTATACAGTAATAAAGTACAGGAGTAAAACAGAACAGGTGTAGAGGGCAGAAATGTGACATAAGTTTGGAAAGATAGTTGTTGGCCAGATTGTAAAAGGCTTTAAAAAGATGAGAAATGTGTGTTTTATCCTAGAAACAATAGAGCACCAATGAGGGTTTTTTTGAGTGGGGAGGGGAGAGGGTAATATTATCATATTTGTGTTTTGGGAACTATCATTCTGTTCACTTCACTCAGCATCAGTTCACGTAAGTCTTCCTGGGCTCTTCTGAAATCAGCCTGGAGAGCTCCAATTCTTAAGTAATAGAGCCAAGATATCCATGGATGAATTGATTCTAAATCCAGTTATTTTCCCACTAACTATACTATGTTTATTGAATTAAATCTTAGTATATCCCAGGTAGAGTTCTTGCCATAATCATTATTATTGAACAATTGATGCTCCCCATCCTTTTCCTATGTGGAAGGCCCTGGGCTTGGCATAGAAGACAAAAAGAAAACATATAAAATAGCCATTACCATCAAGGAGATCACATTCTGATGTGCTGGAGTGGAGAATCCCATCTGTATACAGGTAAATAAATACAAAGTAATACAAGATCATTTCAAGAGGGAGCGAGTGCTAAAGAAGAAAGGGGAGAAGGAAAGAGCCTTATTATACAAGAGGGATTCTTAAATTTTTTCCATTTGTGACCCCTTTTCATTCAAGAAATTTTACATGCCCCAGGTATATAAGTAAATAAAATATACACACAAATAAAACATTTGCTGATGATAAATCTTAATTTCATGCCCCCCCCCCCTACAGTCAGTTAGAAGACCTCAGATGGGGTTATAAATCACAATTTAAGAAGCTGGGTACACAAAAAACAGTTTTACTTTGAAGGAAGACAGGGATTCTATGGGGCAGAATTCTAGGGGTGTCAGAGATTAATTGTGCAAAGACTGGAAATCCTAAGCTAGAGGAAAAGCTAGCGAGCTGATTGGAATAAAACAGAACAGGTGTAGAGGACAGTAATGCGACATAAGGTTGGAAAGGTAGTTGTTGGCCAGACTGTAAGAGGCTTTTTAAAGATGAGAAATGTGTGTTTTGTCCTAGAAACAATAGGGCATCGATGAGGATTTTTTTTGAGTGGGAGGGGAGAGGGTAATATTATCCTATTTGTGTTTGGGGAATTCTCATTTTTGTAGAAATATTAATTTGACAGTTATATCAGCTTAGAGAGGCAAGATCCAGGACACCAGAAAAGCTTTTGTGACAATTTGAAGTGTTGCAGTTAGTGGAATATTGCCCATCCTTTGCTTGAGGCAGGTGTGTTCTGTGCTATTCTTTTGAATAAGGGAGAAAACAGGAATGTGATGGAAAAAGAAATGGGCTGTTGAATTGTTTGGGGGAAGAATATTAGCCATCTAGGAAATATGAGGGTATCCTAATGACTTTCTGAGAGTGTGGTTAAACATACACACACACACATACACACACACACACACACACACACACACACATATATATATATATACACACACATACACACACACATACACACCTATATGTGTATATACATACACATACATGCATATAAAGTTTAGATTATTCATATACATTCATTTTGTACATATTTCCACAAGTCATGTTAGGAGAATCAGAACAAAATGAAAAAACTACGAGGGAAAATAAAAGGTGAAAATAGTATGTGTTTATCCATATTCAATATCTTTAGTTCTCTCTCTGGATGTGGATGGTGTTTATCCAAAGTTAATTGGGATTGCCTTGGATCATCAAATCTATGACACAACCTTGTTGTTACTGTGTGCCATGTTTTCCTGGTTCTGCTTGCTTCACTCAGCATCTGTAAATTTTTCCAGGTTTTTCTAAAATCAGCCTGTTTGTCATTTTTAATAGTAATTTTTAATTATTTTCATATACCATAACTTATTCAGCCATTCCCCAATTGATGGGCATCTACTCATTTTCCAATTCTTTGCTATGTAGTTATATTTTTTAATCACCAATCAGAAACCAAGAAAAGCTAAGACTGATGAAAAACATTCTCTAGGACTACAAGGAAGATAGTAATTTGGGTCCTAGTTAACATGTTATTATTTTTTTTTTTTGGCTGGGGCAATTGGTATTAAGTGACTTGGCCAGGGTCACATAGCTAGGAAGTGTTAAAGTCTGAGGTCAGATTTGAAATCAGGTCCTCCTGACTTCAGGGCTGGTACTCTATCTACTGCACCAACCAGCTGCCCCCAACATAGTATTTTTTTTTCTTTTTTCTTTATTTATTTCTTGACAAAACATATGCATGGGTAATTTTTCTAACATTGACCCTTGCAAAACCTTTTGTTCCAAATTTTCCCCTCCTTCCTTCCCCCCTTCCCCTAGCTGGCTGGTAGTCCAATACATGTTAAATATGTTGAAATGCATGTTAAATCCTAACATAGTATTGGTTTTTTGGAGGGGTCCAATGAAAGTTCTGCTGAGTGCTGAATTTATTGAAACTTTAACTGGTCTTTAATGAATAAGATGAATATAAGTAAGGGGTAGTGGATAGAACACCAGTCCTGAAGTCAGGAGGACCAGAGTTCAAATCTGGTCACTTAATACATTCTAGCTGTGTGACCCTGGACAAGTCACTTAACCCCAATTGCCTCAGCAAAAAAAAAAAAAGAATATAGGTTGGAGTAAACTAGCATAAGTTGAGATCTCTGGGGCTTGAAGCATGTTTGATTTTGCCCTAGACCAAGGGTTCTTAGCTTTTGGGGGGTCAGAGACCCCTTGGGCAACCTAATGAAGTCTATCAACCCTTTCTCAAAATAATGTTTTAAATTGAATCAAATAAATTCACAGGAAATCAATTCTACTGAACTAATTATCTTTCTATCCAAATATTTTGATATATCTAAATGTACATAGATACATACATGTACATATACATATCTGGCTAGCTCTACATATATGTGTCTATGTTTAGATATATAAATATATAATACAAATACGTCCAGTTAAGAACCTCTGCCCTAGACAGATGAAGTCATTAGCAACCACGTATGAATGGTAAACTTATTCCTCTTGTAAATCAATGCTTCCTAGACTCAGTATGCCTTAGCCACAAGAAGGAAGGAGAAGCCTTGGAGAAGAGGAGTGGATGCTAAAATCATAAGCATCTTTATGGTGGGGGATGAGCATCTAGAGACAAGAGCTAGAAATATAGATCTGTGAGTCATCTGCATAAAGATGATGATTCAGATCATGGGAGCGATAAGGGTCCCCAAGTGAGAGAATAGAGAAGCAAGCCCAAGATGAAATCTGGGGGCACACCCACAATTATAGGGCAGGATGTGGATGACAGGCTGACAAAAGAGCCTACAGGTAGGAGGAGAGGACGGTCAACACTGTTAAGTGTCACAGAAAAGGCAACAAAGGATGAAGTCGGAGAAAATTATTAGATTTGACAAATAAGAGATCACTGGTAACTACTATAAAGAGAGTTGTTTTAATTGAGTGATGAGGTCAGAAGCCAGATTGCAGAGGTTTTAAAAGAGAGTAAGAGGTGATTAAGGGGAGGTTTTCTCAAGAAATTTGACTGAGAAAGGTTAAGCATTTTATAAATGTCTATTACTATTGTTGCTGTTATCATCATCATGATTATAAGATAATGGTTTTTGGAGGCAAGATAGAGTGTCGGGACTGAGAACAAGACTGGGCACCAAAGAGCCTGAGTTCTTTTCCTAGTGGGATTAAGGAAGTCATATTTCACTCAGATTGAGCATTTTTTCTTACCTGAGACCGGCCAGCCAAGTGCTGACAGGGCTCCTACTGGGACCTTGGTGTTCTGTCTCTCTGTCTTAGGGACCTCTCATAGGTCACTAGTCTCCCCTGACACACAGAATTCAGATACTTTGTTAAGGTGTCTAACAAGCTCCCTTCCATCACCCATGCTGCTGAGTCAGTGTATAATAAGTTTCCTTTCTCCCCTTTCATGCACTGTGGGTGCCAGGAGGCACCTGGCCAGTTTTCTCAAAATCTGCTAACTTCACTGGCTCCAATTCATGGGGAGCTGTGAAGAGGGTCAAATTGGCTTCATTTTAGGAAAACAAGAGAGTGACTTCTTCCCGAGACCTTGCAGACTTCAGCCGGCTGGTCCCGAGCATTCACAGAAGGGAACTAATCAGAAATGGGCAGTTGAATTTCTCTTAAGATATACAAGCAGGTTAAAAACAAAGGAAAGGAAGTATAAGGGATTAACTATACCCGGGGCTTAGCTAGATTCCTCTGAAAGCCCCGAACAGTCTGGTGCTATACAGGAGTCTCCATTTGCAAGGCAGGATCCTCAAGTTCTCTCCTCTACCTTGCTCCTTTCCTCTTTGAGTGACCTTCAGCAAATTATGTTCTCTTTTTTGGCACCTCAGATTTTCCAGGTGAGATATAAAATGGGGCATCTTAATAACTGGGGGACCTGAACCTACTTGACTCAGAAAATTCCAAGGATTAATGAAAAGAGAATCAAACGGAATGGAGCAGGGTAAGGTTAATGAAGTGAACATTTCCTCCTATTGGCAAGTTTCTCCTGAAACTTCCATATTGAGGAAGTGTACAAGGCCAACCATGCTCACTCTTTTGTTTCTTTCCCTATATTACTGACTATCTGGATCTTGGGTACCTTCTTATACACACACACACACACACACACACACACAGAGAGAGAGAGAGAGAGAGAGAGCTTCCAGTTCCCTTATATTTGTTGTTTTACCCCATTAGACTATAAACTCCTTAAAGAAAGAGACTTTCTTTTTGTATGTGTTTATATATTCCAAGAACTTAGAACTTAGAACTTAGTGTCTAAAACATATTAAGTATTTAATAAATACTTGTTGTTGCTGTCTATTGAGTGCCTACTATGTGCCAAATACTGTTCTTTTTCTCCTCTCTCTCTCTCTCTCTCTCTCTCTCTCTCTCTCTCTCTCTCTCTCTCTCTCTCTCTCTCTCTCCCTTTCTTTCTTTTTTCTGAGGTAATTGGGGTTAAGTGATTTGCCCAGGGTCCCACAGCTAGGAAGTATTAAATGTTTGAAGCCAAATTTGAATTCAGGTCCTCCTGACTTCAGGACTGGTGCTCTATTCACTGGACCAAGTAGCTTCCCCTCAAATACTGTTCTAGTTAGGAAGACCTGACTTCAAATCCAGCCTCAGAAACTTACTAGCTGTGTGACTTTGGACAACCTCCTGTTTACCTCAGTTACAATAGAAATAATAACAGTACTTACTGACTTGTTGTTAGGAGGATCAAATGAGATAATAATGGCAAAGTATCCGGCACATGATAAGTGTGTCATAAATGTTGGCTATTATTATGGGGCATCTGGGTAGCACAGTAGATAGAGCGCCAGACCGGAGTCAGGGAGATTCATCTTCCCGAATTCAAATTTGACTCTAAACACTTCCTGGCTGTGTGATCCTGAGCAAATCACTTAACCCTGTTTGCCTCAGTTTCCTTGTCTTTAAAATGAACTAAAGAAGGAAATGGCAAACTACTCAGTATCTTTACAAAGAAAACTCAAACTGGGTCATGAAGAGTCAGACATGACTGAACAGTTATTATTAGCTTACAGAGGCAGCTAGGTGGTTAAGTAGAGCATAAAATCCAGAGTCAAGAAGACCTGGGTTCAAATACAGCTTCAGACACTTCCTAACTATGTGACCTCTAGCATTATGACAACTTCTCAGTTTCCTTATCTGGAATTATTTCCTCTCAGGATCATTCTAAGGAGCCAATGAGATAATATCTGTAGCACTTAGCACATAGTAGATACTTAGTCTGTACTCTTTTCTTCCTTCCTATAAAATAAGAACACTAGTGTGCTGACTATTAAGCTCTAATTTCAGCTAAGATCAAAACCTAAATCGTGTTTAGATATCCTTAGAAAAATGAACTAGGTCAAAGAAATCCAGTGGGTCGACCTAATCTAGCTACATTTATTCACACTCTCTAGACTGAGATGCTAATGTCAAATGTGTGATTGAAAAATTAGACGTGTCTTGTCAGGTTCTAAGTATCCAACCACCAGTCAAAACAACTTCTATTCCCCTGGTACTTCTTCACTCAGAAAGGCCCAAGACCAAAGTGGGACCTTCTCTTGTCCCATTCTTCATTTTAAACATTATGTGGACAGCTCAAATGAAATAGTAGAGTAAAGACTAGCCAGACTTTGAGGTCTAACAATGAGATACTCAGCAGATTATCAGGTTTCCATAAGATAGCAATACGGCAACTGATATTATGGCAACTCTATTTAGATAATTTTTTTTCCTTTTAATAATATTTCATATTTTTCTCAGTTGCATGTTGAAGCAATTTTTAACACCTTAAGAACATTTTAAGTTCCAAATTCTGTCCCTTCCTCCATGCCTCCCTCCCTCCAAGATAGAAAACAATCTGATATAGGTTATATATGTGCAATCATGTAAAACATTTCCATATTAGTCATTTTATACAAGACTCAAAATGAGAGAAAAGGAAAGAGAGAGAGAAGAAGGAAGAGAGGGAGGGAGGGAGAAAGAAAAGGGAGAGGGGGAGGGAAGAAAAGACAGAGAGGAAAAGGGGGGGACAAATGGAGGGAGGCAGGGAAGAAAGGAAGGATGAAAGGAGAGAAGGAAGGAAGAAAAAAGGATGCTTCAGTCTGTATCCAAAATATCAGTTCTTCCTCTAGAAATGGACAGTATACTTTATCATGAGTCCTTTGGGATTATCTTGGATCATTGTATTGCTGAGAATAGCTAAGTCATTCACTGTTCTTCATTGTATAATATTGCTATTCCTATATACCATGTTCTTCTACTTCTGCTCGCTTCACTTTGCATCAGTTCATGTAAGTCTTTTTCAATAAATATTTTTGCACTGTCCAAGGAAGGCTTGAGGTTCATTTGAGTGTGTTGGAGAGAGACATTGCTTCCCACCTCCATCTTCCTTGTCATTGTCTTCTCCCTCAGGTATAACGGCCCTAACCTGGTTCTGAAGTATGACCGAGCCCAGCGGCGCCTCGTAAACATTGCAATAGATGAGAGAAGCTCTCCCTACTACGCGCTCCGCGACAGGCAGGGGAACGCCATCGGGGTCACCGCCTGTGACATTGATGGAGATGGCCGAGAGGAAATCTACTTCCTTAACACCAACAATGCCTTCTCAGGTAGGGAACTGGTTTTTTCCTACTTCCAGCACTTGCCTCTAGCTCTCTTGTAGATATCTTCTCAAAGGGTCCTCCCTGGCATTTCCCTGCAGACCTTAAGGAACTTGGGAATTCTTTCTAAGAAGTAAGAATTCCTAAGTTCTTACTTCTTAGAGTGGCTAGATTTAGCCTCTACTGCTTCTTACTGAGAAGCAAGGTGTTCCCTGGACCCAGCATAGAGGAGCTAGAGAAGGTGAAAGCCATCTCAGAATGCCCATTCAGATCAGGATCCCCACAGCAGCTCATAAGGAAACTTATTTTACAGGATACTGTGAGTCAGAGAGGAAAATATAGGTCGTCTTCTCAAGGTTTCTTTGGGGACTCTTGAGGACAGCACATTCTGAAGCTGTTTGTCCTTCCGTTCTTCAAGAAGACCATGACAGCAGGGGAGGGGATTCCATGCTATGCAAATGAATTGGATTTAAGAGAGGGAGGCTGTGTAAGGTCACTGCCTCAGTTTCCCCTCCAGAGCCAACTGGGAATATGCTATAGAACTAGGGTAGAAACTCACCAGAATCCCTCCTGACCACAGCCAGACAAAATAGGATTGGACTTTCTAGAATACCTCTTTAGACTTTCTTAGGGTCTGTCCTGATTGAGACTTCTAGCCTGTCTGGACCGAATAATTAGCCTTAGGATTAGAAAGACTTAAGTTCAAGTCCTTTTGACATGTACTGGCTGTGTGACTCTGGCCAAGTCATTTACCCTCTCAATGCTTGTGGCAACTCTTTAAAATTATAACTTGCTGAAAAGTTGTAAATCCACATGGTTGGGAGGAATTTTCTACACATAGAAGAAAAAACAGATCTAGAGTAAATACCACTTCAGCCTCTATGATGGTAGTTGGGCAGGAGAGAGGAAGAGCTGTGGTAGTAATGTATTAGTGAGGCAGTAATGTATAGTGTCCAGCCTTAATTAATTTGTTGTTTTCAGCGGCATCCAACTCTTCATGACCCCATTTGGAATTTTCTTGGCAAAGATACTAGAGGGGTTTGTCATTTCCTTCTCTAGCTTATTTTACAGATGAGAAAATTGAGGCAAATAGGATTAAGTGACTTGCCCAAAGTCACACAGCTAGAAAGTGTCTGTGGCTGGATTTGAACTCGGGAAGATGAGCCTTCTTGACTCCAAGCGTGGTGCTCTATCCACCACAGCATCACCTAGCTGCTCTGCCAAATCCTAATACAGTTCAGTAAATATTTTGATATTTGGAGTCAAAAGGCCTCAGTTCATAGAATTATAGCATTAGGATTTAGAGATTATCTAATTGAAAGATGTCAAACTCACAACCCTGCAGGCTGCACACAGCTCCCGGTACTCTGGAGTACTCATTGAAATGTACTCAGAAATGACTCCACGTGGATAAATGACAAATAATTATTACTTGCCTTCTCGATGAAGGAGGGAGGAGGAGAATTTAGGAACTTAAAATATAAAAAAAAAATGTTCTAAATAAATAAAAGTCTGAAAATCTGATTGGGAAATGTTAATAAAATAAACATACAATAAAACATAGATAATATTAACTTGTGGTTTTCTAAAGCAATATGAAGCTTGCAGGAATCCCTTTCTATTTGAGTTTGATGCCCTTGATCTAGCCCACTTCTCCCTATTATTTGCTCTATTATTATTGCATAGGTAGTAAGTACTTTAATATTTTGATGGTAACAGAAGATTTTAAGAGGCACAATGGATAAAGTGCCAGGCTTAAAAGTCAGGAAGACTCATCTTCCTAAGTTTGAATCTGACCTCAGACATTTATTAGCTGTGTGACCCTGGACAAGTTATTAACCCCATTTGTCTCAGTTTTCTCATCTGTCAAATGAGCTGGAAAAAGAAACAATTCTAATATCTCTGCCAAGGAAACCCCAAATAGGGTTATGAAGAGTTGGACACTACTGAAATACAATTCAACAACTAGAGTAAATTTTATTAGATTAATATTAATATTTTAATAATATACACAGATAAAAACATTGAGATTGAGGCAGGATTTACACCCAGGCCCCCCTGAAAGCCTTACCACTCTGCCATGATGTTTCTGTGAGAGACACTAATGGTATGCTGTCACTCGTCATCTCATGGCCCAGCTTCTTCATCTGTAAAAATGAGGACACTACTTACTTTCCAAAGCTATTGTGGGTCAAGTTACCTTGAGAACTGTGAGGTTTCTATGCAGATGTTAAATTTCAAGGTGTGGGGCTTTACAGTTTCCAAAAACTGTTTTTTCACATCTAAGCTCATTTGTTCCTTGCCACAACTCTGTGATCTCAATCTAGGATCTGAAGCTTCAGTGAAATCAGTGGTTGAACGAGTGAGATGAAAATGGGGTTAGTGGGAGGAGAAAAAGGCAGGGAGGAACATGAGGGTCTAAGGTACAGACAAATATAGTGACATAGTTTCTCCCCCCCTTTCCCCCCAAATAACTCTCATCTCCTCACTGACATCACCTCTTTGAGAAAACCTTTTTGTGAGAAAGGCAAACCTGGGCCTCTTTTATTGCTAAGGGAACGTGTCACCTGAGCTTTATTTCACTGGAGCAAAGGGAGCTGGAAAAACTGGGCCTTTGATGATTCCAGGCTCACTGAGATCCAGAGATCCAGCCCGAGTGGCTCCCTGCTCTCTGTGGATATGACCTGGGAAGGGTAGCATGTGAGATAGGGCTCCGGACCAGGGCCAAGGCTGGGGGCAGGCAAGCAGAGGGTTCCACTGCCTGGCCAGCTGCCAGCCTCAAGAAGCCAAGAAACAATGAGCCCCAGCACTCGAGCGGTATTTTATGGGTTTTCATCTCATCTCGCCACCAACTCAGGCCTGTGTGACTGTAATTATCCCTACACAAATATCAGGGCATGGTTATCCAGCTGGATTTACTGCTCTCAGTCGAAGGGAAGATTGGATTGGGACAAAGTTAATTGATGAGCTGATAAACTCTTTAATATGGGGCAAGGTCAGGGGAAAAGATCAAAATCCATCTAAGGTCCAGCTGTGGACAGGAGCAACAGGGCAGATGTGACTGTGGGAAGGGGGACGGGGTGGAAATGGGGATTGAAAGAGTAGGAATAGAAGCAAGAAGATTCTAAGAGAGGGAAATATTCAGAGGATCCAGATTTGGAACTATAAAGAACCATGGAGATCATCAAGTCCAATCCACCTCCTGAGGAAACTGAGATTGAAAGCTTATGTATCTTGTCTAGGGTCACAGTTAGTAACTGAGGCAAAATTCAAACTCAGAGCTTCTTAACTTCCAGTTCAGTGGTCTGTCTACTGTGCCATGGAGCAACACAAAGGGGACACAAGAATAACTCATGGCTCTATAGGGCTTTAACATAATAATATAAACACGTTAATCGTATTTACAAAGAACATTGAGGTTGAGAAATTAAGGTATTAGCCCAAGATCACGCAGCCTCAAATCTTGAATCCAAGCCTTCATACACCAAGACCAGTATTCCTTCCACTACTATCTCCAGAGTCTATCTCCAGAGAAGACTGGAACATCTCAGATCCAAACAGACAAAGTGGGTTTGCTGAGAAGAAATCATGGTCTTTCTGGACATGAATGCTCTCACATTTTCCTCTTCAGGGGCTGAGGACCTGGTTTGGGGCAACCATCCTAGACACAGAGGTTCTTCCTGCCCCTGCCCCCTCCCTCCGCAGTGCCCAACAGCCTCAGCTCTGGCTCCACACTTCTCGGTGACCTTCTGTGGGTTTGAGGGATGTGTGTGGTTTTGAGTTAATTTTTCAGTTGAGTGATTCAATTGATTCATTGACAGTGGGCAGAGACGGGGAGCAGAGACACTTGTGCTGTGTCAGCAAATTCCCCTTTGTCCAGCTGGCTCTGTGCTTGGCTGTTCCATCCCCTGGCCATCGTGGGGAGCCCAAGATGTCTCTGGGAGCTCCATCCTAGGACCAACACCATTAGGTGCCTTTGACTTTGGGGATCCTTTTGCTTACCTTGGAAGTATTGGCGTGGGGGACCAAGGAATGATTCTGGAAAGGTCATCTCCCCTTCTTTTTACCTTCTATATACCCCAGGATCTTGGGTGCTTTAAGGATACGATCAACCAGTGGGTATGGGCTTGACTGCTTGATTCACAAGACTGAGAGTGACCAAAACCAACCAACCACATGATGGAGACAGTCCTGGACCTGGACTCCAAAAGCCTTGTAATTTCACCTCTGTTCCTGAGACTATCTTAATCTCTCCAGATCTCTGTTTCCTCCTCTAAAAAATGAGATTAGATCAGATGTCCGTAAAGTCCTTGTTAAGCCTCAATCTATGACTTCTGGGAAAATTCTTTAATCTCCTCTATGTGCCAAGCAATTCTACACCTATAAACCATACTGGGAAAGCCCATCTTATGATGATGGATGAACTGGTAGTGTTTGTTGTTGTTTCTTAAAGAAATTGGGAGTTTCCATCCCCAAAAGTATACTTTTGGGAAGGAGCCTTTAACCACTTCAACCACTCTTTCCCAAGAAAAGGTAGAATTAATACTATCCCAAGGGGATGATTAAAAAAATTTAAAGAACACTGACCAAGGAGTTAAGAGAGAAGGATAGAGAGCAGACCTGCAATTTTAGTAGTACAGAAAGCTCCAGGTGAGAAAATTCCCTCCACCAAGTAGATCATGGGCTTAAAGAACTGCCCAAAACATTGAAAGGGCAAATTTCTTTCCCAGGGTCACTTAGTCAAGTTGGCTTCAAAGCTGCCGCTTCATGCACTTTGCTGTGCTGGCTCTTGAGAACCAGGAGCCTAGATTTTAGTCCTGACTGATTAGTTAACTACAACAGAACTGGCGTGCCTAATAACTCTAAAACTCTATGATCTCAAATTCTCCCCACCCACAGCTCTAACATTCTGTGAGTCTAGAAAGCTTAGTAAACTACAGAGCAGACAGGACTGAACCTGTGATTTCATCCTTGCAAAGAAATCCCAGGATGAAAATATCTTCTACCTTTTGTTCTGGCAACTGTTCTGCAGTTGGTTGTCTGGGGATACTAAAGAGGTTCAAGTGACTCTTCCAGAGTCACACAGTCAGTATGTGTTGGAAGCAGAGCTGAGCCTGACACCCAAACTAGTTTTTACCTACTATGTCATGTTTTCCATTAAGAAATGAGGAAAAATTCCTAGTAGAAAATGAGAGAGCAGCCACTGGTAGCCAGGGATGAGAGAATTATTCTAGGGAAATAAGTGAATTAGGGAAATAAGGTGATGGTGTTCTTTCCTATTTCCTTTTTTTTCTGAGATAATTGGGATTAAGTGACTTGCTGGGTCACACAACTAGGAATTATTAAGTGTCTGAGGCCGGATTTGAACTCAGGTCCTCCTGACTTCAGGGCTGTTGCTCCATCCACTGTGCTATCTAGCTGCTGCCCCCAATTTCCTTTTGCTGGATACTATCTAGTGCCCTCAAATAATAGATACCTAAACTGATCTCCTACTGGATAACATCACTGGGCATGTCTTCCCCAGATGGTCATTCAGTCTTCCCTGACCTTTTTTAATAAGCCACTCAGAGTAGTATCCAATAGAATGAGAGAGAATAATTCTTGACGCCACTCCCCTACTTCCATACAGCATATATATAACATCTTAACTCTCTCTTTGGTTTTTCTTAATCCAAAGAATTACCTTTAGGAGTGGGGATTACAGGTGCCATGGCAAATCATAGCTCTGGCATTGGAAGGGGCTTTAGAGATTATCTAATTGATCAAACTAACCTCATTTTACAGATCAGGAAACAGGTCCAGAAAAAGGTTGAATGATTTACCCGTATCACGCAGGTATAGTAACAGGATTGGAATTTGAAATCAGGTCTTGAATGAATCCAAGTGGAGCGCTTTTCCCACTCTAAGGGGTTGGATGGATTTTAGCATTCTTCCAATGATACAAGTAACCATTTACCTTAAGCTAAGGACCTAACCTCTAAAATAGTCCAAACCAATGAGCAGTCAGGTGTGAAATAATACAAGGAAGCCCTCCATCCCCATGCCTATTCAATCCTCAGATCTAACTCAACACAATCCTGACCTCAAAACTGGAAAAATTCCTCATGTTCAGTGATGTCTCAAACCATAATTTTGTGGACTTTCCCCCTCAGAAATCATATTCTTTTGCCTCTTGACCTAGACCTTATCTTTTTGCTATCCCCAGTCCCCACCACATTTAGCAATTTCATATTTATAGGCAAGTCATATTCTCTTACCCCACAACTGACAGATCGCAATCACAAATGGTCAGATGAACAGCAAGTGGTGAGGAGGTGGGTGGGCAGGACAGCAACAAAGGCAAAATAGCATGGAGACTCAGATACTTGGTTCATGGATGTGTTCTAGTCATAAAATTACACTTGTTAACAAGCCATGATTGTTGTCCGATCCCAAAATGCCAGACTGTGTTCAATGTAGATAGAATCAGTAAGGCACATTGAAGACCAGGCAACAGGAAGTTATTTTGAAGGTTGAGGGAATATAAGATGAATTTTTATTAAAACATTAAAACATCCCTTTACCTAGACTGATTTTTGCCAGTTGATTTCCTCTTTCCCCATGACTTGTGACTAATTCTGCAGATTTTCATCAGCCAAGTCACCCAGAGCATTTTTGATTGAAGGTCCCAATCATCTCCCAGGGCAGAGACATTGTTTTTGCCTGATGCCATATCACTGACCCTTCTTCTTTAGCAATATGTAGTCGATTTGTTATTGTGAGCCCTTCTCCCAACTCCATCTATCTGCCAGCTTACCCTTCTCCCTTCAATGGTTCTAAATAAAGTATGGATTAGATCACATCCTGGGTTAGATCAGCCCCAAGGGAAAGGTATTAATTAAATTCAATATAGTTAAGCAAATATTTATTGGACACTTGCTATAGACAGGGCACCAAAGGATATAATATTCTGTAGTAGATAATACCAGATTTGGAATCAGGGAAACCTGGGTTCAAATCCCATCTTGGATACTTAGCAGCTATGTGATCCAAGGCAAATCATTTACCCTATTTCGGTCTCAGTTTCTTCCTCTGTAGAGTGGGAATAAAAATATTCTTAGCACCTAACTCACAGGATTGCTGTAAATTTCAAATGAGCTAGTGTAGGGGAGGTGCTTTGCAGATCTTAAAACACTATATAAATGTCAGTTTAGTGGTAATAGTAATTTTGGGGAATACAAAGATGAATGAAGCACTGTCTTAGCCCTAAATGGGCTAGCTGCTCCACTGAAAAGGCCTTTTAATTCCGTATCTTTTCCAAACCTCACATTCACACGCCTCAAGCTGCCCCCACAGTACTCCTCCTGTTCCCCCTTAGAAGGTAGGGACTAAACAGAGAGAGGGATAGTGAGTGGGAAAGTTGATTCTACTCCTTAGGGAAAAGAGTTGAAAAGCCCAGCACCTGATGGTTCAATATGTTTATTGATTAGCTAATGGCCACCCTCCTCTTCCGCCTTAGAACTTTCTCCTCCCTTGGGTTAGATAATATCTTGGTGTGTTCTCTCTCTCTCTCCCTCCCCCTCAACTTACTCCACTTCCTTTACTTCCTTTTCCTTCCTTCCCTCCCTCCCTCCTTTCCTCCCTTTCTCCCTCCCCCCCCCCCCCCCCCCCCCCCCCCCCCCCCGTGTTACCACTTCTCTATCTACTATTACACTGGTCTCTCTTCTTCCCTTCCCCCAAACATGAACATTCCCTATTATTCAGTCCTTTGCTCTTTGCTTGTATCTATATGTTCTTTCTCTTAGAAATCTCATTAGCTCTCATAGCTTTAATTATCACCTTTATGCAAATACCTTCCAAATCTATATATCCTTCCCTGATCTTTCTCTTGAACTTCAGAACTGTGGGTCTTCCAGATTTTCCTATTGTGTACTCTTACCATTATTTCAAATCTCACAGATCTAAATTAGAACTTAACATCTGGAAGGCAGTGTGGTTCACTATCTCTGACATAAAAAAAAAAAAACCCTAAATTCAGATCCTGCTTCTGATACTCCCTGAGTAATATCAAGGCACTTAACCTTCCTTGGGTCTCAGTTTTCTCATCTATAAAGGGAAAGGGGAAAGGATTGAGCCATATGGCCTCCAAAGTCCCTTCTAGTTATAATTCTCTGATCTATTGTCTTGTATGTTTCCCCAGATGGGTTCACTCTCCTGATGCCCCTATTTCACACACAATTCTTCTAGTTATCCAAGCTGGAAAGCATGGAGTCTTATCAAGTTTTTCGTCTCCTGTACCCTCCATATCTAGTCATTTCCCAAGTCCTGTAGATCCTTCTTCGATGTGTCTTTTGGATCTGCCTACATTCCTACAACATTCCTACAACAATCACCATTATCAAGCCCTTATCATCTTCTGCCTGGACTGGGCTCCAAACTTTCTTTTTCTCCCAACTCCCCTTTTGAACATTATTGCCAAATTTTCCGAAATCCTTGCTCTGTAGTCACAGATTGGTACAGCTAACAGAAATTCTTCTTGTTGTTGATTTATTTTGGTCATGTCCAATTCTTTGTGACTCCATGTTGGGTTTTCTTGGCAAAGATGCCATTTCCTACTCTAGATCATTTGACAGATAAGGAAACTGAGGAAAATAAGGTTAAATGTCTTGCCCAGGGTCATACAGCTAGTAAGTGTCTGAGGCCAGAGTTGAACTCAGATCTAAGCTCCCAATATTCTCCCCACTGTCCTGCCTCACTGCCCCAGAAGAGATCCTAGGGAACATAGGATCACCAATTTTGAGCTAGAAAGGAACTCTTAAAGCCATCCTCTCCAATCTCTTAATTTCAGAGATTGGAAAACAGATTCAGCGTTAAGTGACTTTCTCAGGATCACACTACTAAGCAAGGAACCAAGTCAGGAATTGAACCTTCATCTCCCTGATTCCAAGCATTGCGTCTCCCTTTCCCCAGAGCTACTTTCAGTGCCTTCATTTATACATGGCAAAGATGAAATGACTTTGACCAATGTCATACAGATCTTTAAATGCCAAGTCCCATATTCTTAAAGCTACATTTTACTTTCAGATTATATGTTTCTGGCTGAAAAAGATTCAGTGACTCTCCATTATCTGTAATCCAGATTTGTTAACTTGGCATTCAAGGCCTTCCACAGAATTCCCTTCTCCAGATTTCTTCCTCTCTGTTTCGCAGTGTGAATTCCTTTCCTTCTTCTCCCTCCCAGTCAAATTTTGTCTATTCACTATCCCCTGATTTTCCTTTATTGTCCTAGAATTCAGGAAGTCCTGAATTCAAATTGGGTCTCAGATTCTTAAACTTTGTTTGCTTCAGTTTCCTTAATTATAAAATGGGGATAAGGCAACAATACACTACTATCTGTTTTACAGAGTTGTCTGGAGGAAAGAACTCAAAGTGCTACGTAAATACAAGCTTTTATTATTACCTCTCACTTTGTACTTAATCCTCCACTGCTTCATGATGTATTATGAATTTCTGCTTGGTGTTGCTTAGCTTTGTACTTTTATCAGCTATTCAAGAAACCTTTATTAAGCACCTACTATATGCCAGGAATTGTAGTAGGTACTGGGTATACAAACATAAAAACAACCCCAGGCCTCAACTAGCTTATAGTCTAGTCTATGTTGATAGAATATATATATATATATATATATGTATATATATATATATATATCCCCACATATGTTTATATATGTGCTGGTATATAGGTATATATATATATATATATATATATATATATATATATATATATATAATATGTATGTATGTACCAAATGGCTAGAAGATCATTTAGAGAGTTAGTCGTGGAGATATCAGGAAGGATTTCCCAGTTAACCTGTAACTTCCTGGAATGGCTAGCACATGTCCTCTTTCCTCATGGGACCTAGTGAAGTGCCTGAAACACACAATAAACTGAGAATGATAATAATAATCACAGTAATAATAAGACATTTAGACAGTATTTTAGGGTTCACCATGTCCTTTCCTTATAATGGTCCTGTGAAGGATGTGGTGTAATATCATGGTTCTTTTACAGGTTAGAAAGCACAGGGGCTCCCTTGTCCATAGCTAATAAGTGTTAGAGCCAAGATTTAGTGAGTGTGTAAATGATGGTGAGAGCAGTGGATTTGGAATCAGAAATCCCGAGTTCAAATGCTGCCTGTGTGATTGAGGGACTAAGAATAGCTAACATTTGTACAGACTTTAAGATTTGAGTTTCACAATCACCCTGGGAAGTAGGTATAAGTCACTAGACTTTCCTGAGCCTCAGTTTACCCATCTGTAAAGAAAGGTATTATGTTATTTGACCTCTAAGGGCACTTCTAGCTCTAAATCTTATACTCTTGGGATGCCAGGTCCAACACTTACCTCTAAATCATGCTGTCTCAGCAATAAATATCTGTTGATTGATCGAACCCAGAAGCTTCTACCAGCATGAGGACTCATGCCAAAAAAAAAAAAAAAAAAAAGGAAAAGAGGTTTCCCTTAAGTGCCCTGCTAACAGCAGGTTTTCACAGTGGCCTGGGGTCCTCCAGGGCTGTGGGGTCCAGGCGCCCATCCCAACCCTCCAAGTTCTCCTCACTCACCTGTCCTCTCCCAGGAGAGCCGGGCAGGTCCTTGGTTTTCCAGCAGCCTCCCCTGTCTTCTGGCCCCCGGTGAGGCACCCCAGACCAGCCCACAGCTACAAGGAGCTGGCAGGAGGGATGCCGTGCTGACACGGACCAGGGGCAAGCGCCTGGGCGTTTATTACCTGTACCATCGACCCACACGGCTCACTGTTTATCTGTCTTCCTGACACACCTAATTACCCAGGTTGCAGCTGCCAGAGCATTTGCTCTTCCTAAATCATGGAGTCCCATTACTCCTGTCGCCCAGGCCCCTCTGCTGCCGCCTGCGGAAGGGCTGCCATTGATTTTGCCGTTCCCATTTATGATCTACAAGGCTCTGCACCACTCTTGCACATTTTACCTTAATTAGTTTATTCTTCTGAGTGTCCCTGGTCAGCTCTTAAGCCAAAAGGGCTGAAGAGAAAGGAAGAGGCCACAGAAATCAAAACCAGCCCTTCTTCCCTTTGGCCTCAGATCCTGCCTGAACAGTAGCACCGAGGGATGAAGGGCTTCAAGGCAAGACTGGGGCCCTGGAGTAGCATAGTTCTTGGGGTGGGGAAAATTTAGGGCCCCTTCTTCTCTCCAGGCCCTAAGGTTCTAGCCTATTCAGAGAGCAGCAGCCTCTATATCTGGCAGAGGCATAGCTACCACAAATTGCACCCCAGGGAATGTGGCAGGAAATGTGCCTTCAGTTGGGATGGGGGAGGTAGGGAGGGGAGCACGGTGGAGAAGTGATAGTTTACTGCAGCCAGCCATCTGGTAGCTTTCTATTTTAACTAATTATTCTTGCTAACTAGATGCTAAATTCTATTGTTTCTATATTCTTGAAAACTATAAGTGTAGTCAGTGCCCTCTAAATTTGGTACCCTGAGGCAAAGCTCTAGTCACCCTGCCCTAGTTATAGCTCTAGTATATGGAATCTCCTTAAATACTCTCTGCACAGACCAGAACCATTTAGCTTGGTCAGTGAGTGCTACAACGTTCTCTCTTCTTAAACACTAATTTCCAGGTTGAGACTCCCCGAGGAAATTACTTTGAGGGCCTCGGTTGACCCAAAGAGCCTCTGATTTGAGAGCTAAGTGCAGGGGATATCGTATATGAAGGAAGGAGATAGAAAAAAAGCATAAAAGGGTCAGTAATGTGGGATAGACAGCATCTCCTCAGAAAGTACCTCTCCAGGCTACAATATTAATAATAGATAGTGTCCCAAAAGTTTTAGTGCAGCTTTAAGCTATCAAAGCTCTAAAACTGCACTCCGACTTTTGAGACACCCTCTATAGATAGAAACCTTCCTGTGTTATTTCATTTGCACTTAGAAGCAACTCTTATGAAATAGGTACTTTGCTGAATTGTTTTTCAGTCATGTCAAAGACTCTGTGTCCCCATTTTGGGGTTTTCTTGGCAAAGGTACAGAAGTGTGGTTTGCCATATCCTTTTTTCAGCTCATTTTACAGATAAGGAAACTGAGGTAAACACAGTTAAGTGACTTGCCCAGGATCACAAAGTTACACCAGATTTGAACTCAGGAAGATGAGTTTTCCTAACTCCAGGTTCTATTTGCACCATCTAGGTACCTGCAGATATTATTACTTCCATTTTACAGATGAGGAAATTGAGGAATTTAAAGGTCACAAAACTAGTAAGTGTTACAGTTAGGATTGAAACTTAAATCTAAGGATCTGAGTTATGTATCCAACAAGATGAAAGACTAGACATTTTCTCCAATCCTCACTCTCTCAAAAAAAAAAAAAACTGTCAAAGTAGAATTTCGCACCAAAGGGAGAGTAATTACAACTGTATCCAATAGGACAAGGAAGGAAAGACTCCAACAAAGTAACACTTTCTGAACTAACAGTGATAAATGATAAACCTTAAAGAGCTCACTCAATACTCCTCCCCCAGCAGCCTCCACCGGATAATTACAAACTGACCCATGAGCCTCTGTTCATTCAGGGATTTCCTTGCTGCTTTAGAGACTTCAGAGATAACGCACCTCACGTTTGTCCTTCTCTGTCATTCTGTTGCAATAAGCAGTAGACATTGACTTTGCCCAGCCACGAGGGTGCAGAAAAATATGAGGGGTGGACCATGCCTCCCCAGGAAGTTAGGTAGCCAAGTGAATAGAGCACAACTTCTGAAATCAGGAAGATTTCTCTTTCCCGAGTTCAAATCCAGCATAAGATACTAACTGTATGACTCTGAACACTTAACTCTGTTTGCCTCAGTTTATTCATCTGTCAAATGAGCTAGAAAAAAAAAATGATGAGCTCCTCCAGCATTTTTACCATGAAAATTCTAAATAAGGTCACAGAATAAAATTACTGAACAATAACTGAAATAATTGAACAACAGTCATACTTCACTTCGGTTGACTTAGGAACTCTCTTATCCCAAAGCAATAGAGGCTATCCTCCAAACATGTATCCTCCTTCCCTCAAATCTTTCAAAAAGTATCAGATACTGACAGCTTAGTCAGAGAATTAAAGAATAAGAGGAAACAGAAGTAGAAGACCAGCATGAAGCTGGTCCCAATATAGAATAGAGAATACTATTCTATGGCATTCTTGGCAATAGAGAAGCTATATTGGGAAACCAGTTCTGCCTCCCCCAAAATTACTTGGAGCAGAGAATATGGCTGATGAAAAGTAAATTCTCCATCATAGAAAGAGGCGGGACAGTATTGGGGTCCAGCCCCAAGTATAAATCTATCATCAAAAGAGGAATCAGAAAATGAGGGACAGGTGAATATAAAGAGAAAGTGCTAAAATCACCAAAGATTTCAATAAGAAATTTCTATTTTAAAACCTAGAAAAGCATAAGTTGACAAACCAATGAAAAATGGACTGAAAAATTATGAGAAGATGAGTAATAAAACATCCACGTGATTAACCAAGTTTATCTGACTAAGCTCAGCACTATTATGCTATGTTTGCTTTAGGAGGTGTGGAAAAAATGGACTCTTCAGGGGTTAGCCAGTGACATAGAGGGGCTGTCTTTAGGGACAGCTTCAGACCCAGATAACAATTATATCTTGCACCAAGAAGTCCCTACCCAGCTGTGAATTAGCTGAACAATTCTAAAAAGCAATTTGAAATTATGCTCAAAAGGCGATTTAACTGTCCATACCTTTAATCCAAAGATTTCACTTCAAGATAAATATCCCAAGGAGGTTGAAGAAATTAAGATACCATGTGTACCAGATTATTCATAGCACCTCTCTTTTATGTTAGCAAAGATTTGGAAACAAAGTAAATGCCCATCAATGGGAAGATAGCTAAACAAATTGTGGTACATGAATATAAAGTTGGTGATGTATAAAATAGAGTACTGGATTTAAGAGTCAGAAAGACCTCAGTTTGAAGTCTATCTCAGGCATTTACTACATACAAGTCATTTAAACCTCTCTGTACCTCAGTTTTTTCATCTGTAAAGTGAGAGAATAGGGTAAACAACCTCTGAGGTCCCTTCTAGTTCTGTCATCTATAATCCTATACTGAGATATTACAGCACCATAGAAAACACTTAATATAAAGAATTCAGAAAATTATAGGAAGACATGAGTTGCAGATCCAAGAATATGTGTGTGTGTGTAGTGACTATAGTAGAAATATACACATAAACGAAAACAAAACAAACTAAATGCCATGTAATAATGATTAAGTGTGATTCTAGAAAACAGTTGAGAATATGCACTTTCCTCGTTTCTTTGCAAAAGGTAAGGGACTGTTGGTGTGGAATATTGAATATTCAATTAGCTACAGTTGATGTATTGGAAAGATTTGCTAAACAGATTTTTTTCTTTTAAGATATTTCTTATATCCTGCTGGAAAGGGGAAGGGATAGTGATATATTTGATAATGAAGGATATATAAAAACAATTTATTTCAATAAAAAAACAAAGAAAAATAGAAGTCCCCAACAAAGTCTTCTTGGTTTTTTCCAGTGAGGGCAGGGTAGGAAAACAATATGGGTCCCTGATTCTCTTGAGATCTCTTCTCTCTTGGAATGTCTTCTGTGATGTACGGTAACATTCTCCAGGAATCATTTAGACAGCAGGATTGAACTGAACCAAGAATGTCTCCATGGAGAAGTAAAGAGGGAGAGATCTCTAGACTGGGAGTTAGAAAACAAACAAACCACAAATAAATTTGGTTCTGCCACTTACTAGCAATGTGATCTTAGGCAAATTTAAGCCTCAATTTCTTCATCCATAAATAGTGGTGACTCACTTTTGGGGAAAGAGAGACTTCCTTTTTGTCTTTGTAATCCCAATTCCTCATATATAATAAGCGCATAATAAATATTTGTTAAATTGATATGGTTATGAGAAAAGTTCTTGATAATCATGACTAGTCATTATTTCCAGTTTTGAGGTCTGCCCTACCCAGATCCTTGCCCTAGTCTGCTAAGTATCATCAAGGTCAGTGTTGACCTTGAAGGTAATCTGTGAACTCCAGATAAGTATTAAAGCAAAAACCTGATTCCTCACAATGTAAGTAACTGTGGAAGCGTATAGATCAAAGTAGAGATTGCAATTATAGGATCTTGCAGCTAAATAAAACTTCAGAGGCCAACTAATTCAACCTATACTTGAACAAGATTTCTTGTGACCACATCAACAATAATTGATCATCCAAATTGTCTAAAGTCCTCCAGTTATAAAGGGGAGCCCACTACCTCCTGAGACCATCCATTCTAATTTTAGACTTTTCTAATTGTCTATAAATATTCCAACTTTTAGGCATTTTTTTCTTTATGTTTAGCCTAAATTTGCCTCAGTGATTTTTATTCATTGCTAAAATAGTAGTTCTACCTTCTGGGGCCATACAAAACAAATCTAATACTCCTTCCTCCACAGATAGTCTTCCAAGTGCTTAAGGACAGCTATCATATCTCCTGCAAATCTTCTCTTCTCCAGGTCAAACATCCAGGTTAATCATCTCTCCTCATATGTCATGATCTTCAGAACCTTCATCATTCTGATTGATCTCTTTTGGATACCCTTCATCTTATCAATGTCCTTCCTAAAATGAGGTACCTAGAGTGGAGCATAATATTCCAAGTAATGACAGCTATTCCTCTCAATTTAGAGTCAGTTTCAGGTTTAATAAGCAATTCCTTTACCCAAGTCATTGATAAAAGTGTTAAAACATGAACCAGGCCAATCATAGATCTCTGAGGCACTCCACTAGATGCTTTTTTTCAAGTTGACTTTGAAGTATTAATGGCTATTCCTTGGGTCTGGCCATCCAACTAGCTTTAAATTTACATAAGGACACTAGCATGTAGCTAATTCACAAAGACATCTTAAGAAACTGTCAAAGTTTGTGCTAAAATGTAGATTAAATCTGGATATGTAGCATTCTTTGATCTACCAGTCTAGTAACCCTGTCAAAAAAATAAAAAGAGGTTAGTCTAGCATATTTTGTTCTTGATAAAGCTATGCTGGCTTTGGCTGATGCTTCCTTTTCTAGATATTCATTGGCCCCTAGTATAGTCTAGAATTTTGCCAGGAATCCTAGTCAAACTCGCTAGTCTATTCCTTGCAGACTTTATTCTCTTCCTTCTTTTGAAAATCAGGACAATATTTGCTCTTCTCCAGTGCTGCCTTCCCATTCTTCATGATCTTTCAAAGGTCACCGACACTGGTTCAATAATCACATTTGCCAGTTCTTACAGGATTGGAGGTTGTAGTTCATCTGGCCTTAGCGATGTGAATTCATTAAGGCAGCTAGCGTTCCCTTGCTATGTCTCTACTTATTTGGAATATTAACTTCCTATGATCCACTTTGTTCTATCATTTTCAATCCAAATATCACTTACCTTGACAGAGAAAAATCAGAAATAAAAATAAAAGTTATTCAGTTCTACCTTCTGTCCATTATCAGTTGCCGTCTCCTCCTTATTGGGCAGTGGTCCTCCTCACCTTGGTCCTTTGCATCACTTACAGTCTCAATTTATCCTGGGCTTGAAGTACTCCTGCCTTTTCCTTCCTTCATTACCTGGTGTTACATCCCTTCTCTGTAAACATCTTTTTAAAATTAAGCTGGTGCATGATTTCCTTATTTATCCCTCCTGGTCTCACTAAATGGGTCCTCTGTTCTTCCTCATCAGGACTGTTTCTTTATGGGCCTTTTTAAAAACCAGGTCTCCCTCTCTCCCTCATTAATCTGTGAAATCCTTGAGGGCAAAAAGAATTTGTTTTTGCCTTTCTTTGTATGCCTAGAATTTAACACAGTGCCCTGCACATAGCAGATGTTTCATAATTTCTACTTGACCGAGTGACTCCCTGTCTCACCCAAGTTGGAAGCAAGACTGACACAGGGCCCATTCAAAGGGCCAATCTTAATACTTGTTGGTATGGAAGCTTTGAATCCATTCTATTTTTCCAACATGGACCAATTTGCACTTCCTTAGGCAGCCTGATGGGGAGGTAGGTGCTACAAAGGATAGAGTGCCAGACATGAAATGGGAAACATCAAGATGATGTTTCCAAAGTTTAATCCAATCTCAGATACTTACTATCTTCATGACCCTGGGAAAGTACCTTAACTCTGTTTGCCTCTGTTTCCTCATCTGTAAAATGAGTTGGAGAAGGAAATGACAAAGTACTCCAGTATCTTTGCCAAGAAAACTCCAAATAACATCACAAAATGACTGAAGCAACTAAATAATAAAACAACAGAACAAAGGCTGAATGAGATCATGTTGTCATGGGATTTTGTGGTGACATCTGATCATTTCTGATCACACTGTATTTCAGAACTCCCCAAAATAAAGATTCACTGTATCCAGCCTCCAAGTAATAAGGATTACAAATTTCCATCCACACCTGACTTTCTCTGTGCCTTTCATCCTTGATAAGTTCCCTCCTGGACCAACTTCCCCTTTTAGAATTTTAAGATGTGGAATCCAACCTATCTTTTCTCTAAAGCATCCAAAGTCTGTAGAATATTTGTCATGCTACTAAGAAGAAAGTTCTAAAGTTCCCAATATTTTCCACCAAGTAACCTGGGGGAGAATTTAATGCAGAATACCAATTCTCTTTATCGTTTCCTCCACCTTTTGAAGGATGAAATTATCAAGGCAAATCAGGAAACCATCATTCTCTTTGCTTTGGACAGAGAGAAGCCTTCACTAGTTGAGATAATCAGAGACTTCCATCATGCCTCTGTCATGCTTCATTGTTTGGCAAACTCCTCATCTATTCTCTATTTTTTGTCTAGGGGGTCTGTAATCTACTCCAGTGACAATATCACTTCTGTTTCTGCCCTTACTAATCTTCATCAAAATATTCTTCCTTCTCCTCTATGCTTCCTGGATTTCCTCACATGAGTATAAGTATTTCTTTTTAATAGACTTTGTACCACCACATCCTCTTCCCCATCCTTTTTACCTATCCTGTTGATTTTGTTTATAATATACCCTTCCAGAGACATATTCTACCCATTGGTCTCATCCCTCTAAGTCTGAGAGACAAGACAGAAAGAGACACAGAGAAAGAGAAATAGAGACAGAAACAGAGACACAGAGACAGGTTCAAATTTGCCTCTTTGCATATAATCTCTAATTTACTGTTATATTCTGTGTATACTCCTTCATTGATAATTATAGACAGTTTCCACTATCCTCTCCCTTCCTCCTTAGTTTATAGCCCTTTTTACTAGATTAGCAAAGCGCCAGTCAAATCTGTGTTTACCAATGCTTGCTGGGTAGATTCCACCCCTGATTAGGAACTTGTCATTCTTCCATCTTAAGTTGTGGTCCAAAAATTCAAAACAGAAACCCTCTTCTTAAACAAGCTATTTGTGTCCCAAATCTTCTTCTTTTTAAACCTTTTTTTTTCCCAACTGTAACAGTCATGAGAACACAACCAGCATACTTAAGGCCTTCAATTTCTTGTAGAAAATTTCACCACCTTTATCAATGCTTTTATTTCCTTTGGCAGTTACACGTATGCCCATGTGAGTCACCATGAATAGGTAGTAGTCATTCAGTCTGACAAATCTTAGGAGGTTTTCTGTCACATCCAAGGTACAGGCTCCAGGAAGACAGTAGACCTCTCTGTTATCATCTTGACAAATAGTGGCCTCGGTACCCCTCAGCAACCATGACTACTCAGTCTTATTTTCCCCTGACCTTTACTGGATAATCTCTCACCTGACACTGCCTCTAGGGTCTCATCATTGTTCTTTGGAGAGCAAGCAGCTACTTTTTCAAGACTCCAGCTCCTCCTTCTGAAAAATCTGATATGGTTTCAGGCCTGAGCATCCTGAGCATTAGCTTGAAACTACCCCTGCTACTAGCTCTTGTCAAATCATTTCAAAGTTTAGTAGCAAGTGTCACAGAGCAAGTCACCTTAAAAATTATTGAGTAAAAGAAAAGACTAGAGAGAATGTTAGAGTTCATTTATTCATTTTAAGAATGAAATAACTATGGCTTAGGGGGGGAAAAAACTACTTTCTCAGAGTCATAGAGCCAAAACTAGAATCTAATTCTTATAAGTTCCTGACTAGTGTCCATGTAAACTAAGGATCCCTTGGCCTTGCCATCAGCCCCACTATTGCACCCTGAAAATATCTAGTCTTTTCCTTCTGCCCCAGAATTAAACTTTCTTTTTTTTTTTTTTTTTAACATTACCTCCCTCAACTAGAATGTAAGCCCTTTGAGAGCAGGAACTCTGCCTTTTTCCTATTTCTGTTCTCAGTGCTTGGCACAAAGGAAGTACTTAATAAATGGTTTTGTAAAAAATTCATCCATTCCCTTCATTGGCTTTTCTTCCCAGACTTTCCCATGCTTGTCTACAAAGTGAGAACATTGGTTGTTTTTATTTCAATGATGTTTTAATAAAATAAGAAAAGTGAGAAAGAAGGGTAAAGGGGAAGAATGAGCTTGAACAAGTCAGTAGGTACCACCACTCAAGTTATTGAGCCATTCATGTCTTTGTGGCCCTAGCACTGTTTCTCACAAATAGTAAGTGTTTAATAAATACTATAAATTGAACTGAATTCTTCCTACTTTCCATTAAGGGATTTCCAATTCAAACAGAAAGAGGCCTTGAGGTTGTCCTTAGGGAAATCTTCACCCTAGATTATAAGACTTGGGAAATTATAATAGACAATAAAGGTCATTTGGCTCAACTTCACTTTATAGATATGGAAATTGAGATCCAGGGTGGTTACATGATTTGCCCAATCTCTTACAGACATTAAAAAACAGAGTTGAACCTTGAAAATTGGCCTGCTGATTTTAAATTGTTTTTTCAAAACATATTTCCTGTCTCCTTCCTGCCAGGACCCTTCCCAAATGTCTTTTTAAAAAATTTTCTAAAGAGAAAATGTCCTTTGTGCCACTGAAAAAGAGTCCTCAGCCTTCCTGTTTTCTAGATGCTAGAAGTGATCAATCTCTGCTCAGTGTTGAAGCCCCTCATGTTCTGGATGCATCAACTACCTTTTCTTCTCCCGATTCTGTGGTAAATCTCTGATTTGAGTCATTATTATAGAATAGCTAAACCGAATCACATTTTTTACTTAATTGTTTTTTTTTTTTCCAATTAAATTTTTTTTTCTTTTTCTCCTTCCACTTCCATTCAGGAAAAACAAAACAAAACAAAATTCCTATCTCAAATATTCAAATCAAGTGAAACCAAGTCCCACATTGTCCATTTCCAAAATATATATGCACCACACACACATACACACACACACACACACACACACACACACACACACACCAAGTCTATCCCCTCTCTGTCAGATGGTAGGTAGCATGCATCATTATCAATTCTGGAGAATCATGGCTGGTCACTGCATTGATCTGACTTCTCCAGTCCCTCAAAGATGTTGCTCTTTACAATGTTGTTGTTACATAAATTATGGTCCAGGTTCTGCTCACTTCACTTTGTGTGAGTTCACACAAATCTACCCGTGTTTCCCTGAAACTGTACCCTACATCATTTCTTACAGCACAATAGTATTCTATTAGATTCATGTACTATAATTTGTTAAACCATTCCCCAGTTGTTGGGCATCCTGTTAGAAATAGGTCTGAATTCTTCTCTTCATGGCAGGAGATCATATCCACCCATATCTCAAAATGACATCTTTATACTGGAGGGGAGGGGAGAGTCCTGGTGGGCATCAGGCGGGCAAGCCCTGGCCAGGTGCTGGGCAGTGCCCTTGGACTTTCTGTCAGCTTTGCAAATCCTCTCCCATCCTCTTTCTAGGGGTTGCCACTTACACGGACAAGCTGTTCAAGTTCCGAAATGGCCACTGGGAGGACATCCTGAGTGACGAGGTCAACGTCCGTCGTGGGGTGGCCAGCCGTTTTGCCGGCCGCTCCGTGGCCTGCGTGGACAGGACGGTGAGTTGGAGGAACACCGAGATATATGGTGTGGAAGCTTAAAGGAATAAGATGAGAAGATTAGAATGAAAATGAGAGGCGGAAATGAAAATGGGCTCCACCAGTTAAACAAACCTTCCTTTCCTAGCCTCAGTTGAGTCCAGTGAACACTGGATGTGAACTGGAAGGGACTGGGAGCAGAATTCCCAGAACCCAGACCCCCTGGGGACTAAGAGGAACAGTGAGGGTCTCCCCACTCCGATTCTTGCTATTACCATGCTGGAGCCCCTCTCCAAGTTAGCTCGGCTGCTGTTGCTGCTGCGGGTAAATTCTTAGTGTGGAAGTGATTTATGCCTCCTGTCACCTGCTCCTTCGCTTCTCCCTCTCTACTTTATAAACAGTTATCACTAAATCAGGGGCCCAGCTGCTGCCTGGTCAGCTCTGAATTCAAGGGGTGTTATCCCTGAGGACCCCCACACTCTAGGGGAAAGATTGTTGGGAGGGGGCAGCTTACTTCACAATCAAAATTACACAGAGGGGATTGGGGATTCAGCGTGAAACTTCACAGCAGGGGCCTCTAGGCCCTCAGAAGAGGCAGGTGCCAGGTATAAATATTTATTTCTTAACAAGCTGGTGCTGGGAAGAGGAGCCAAGCTGGGCTGTGAAGCCACATTTAGACTTGACCTGAATCCTTGCCACCTGGACTCCTGCCTGGCACAAGGTGATGGGAAGAGGGGGAGTCATCCCTAGAGCACAGCTTCAAGTCGTGAGGAGAATTGTAGGGAACTGGGAGAGAGAAGTAATAGGGTATGATGTGGAAAGAGCTGATCTTTCTTCTCCTCCTTCAGGGTTTTTCAGCTGGTCCAGGAGAATTGAACTTTAGGGAGAGCTTTCTGGTTTCTGGTGTGTAAAGGTTAATCAAGAAAAAAGGCACGTTTTCTGGCTTAAGAAGGTTATCTGCACACAAATGAATTTAAGCACAAGACAAAGACACAGTTGGAATGCCAAAAAAAAAAATCACCAAAAGCACATTAACATCATGTAGCTAGTCCTTGGCCAGAAGTGTTCACCGCCTCTTTGCCCTCCAGATCACAGATCACAGACCCCCAGACACCTTAAGATTGTCAAGTTTGCAAGATAAAAAGCTCTCTCCTTCCTTCTCCCCCAGCCCATCCTCCTGCATTAACTCTGCCCTAAAGAGAATAATTGCTTTATCTGTCCAAACCTGAGGAATGAAGAAGAGAAACAAGTAAAACATCTAAGTATGAAGGGGAGAAGGTAGGAATGGAAGCCCAAAGTATCCAAAACCTTCAATAAAGAGAGCCAGGGGCACAGTAGTAACTGACATTTGTATGATGCTTTAAGATTTTCAGTGATTTACATATGTTATCTCATTTGAGCTCTGTGCAGATCGGCCCTATAAAATACTGTACTTGGAGAAACAAGTGCAGAATGGGTAAAGTGACTTGGACATAACCAACAAACGGTAAATATCATAGACTGGATTGGAAACCTGATCTGGCGATACTGTACCCAGCACTTATCCCCTGTACCCTCACATAGGTATAATGTAGCCCCCTACCAGCCAGTGCATCTCACATCTGAATGAATACTGTGCTATTCTTCCTTCCCACCTGTTTTCCCCATCACTGACATCTACCAGATGTCACTCTTTAGTGAGAAGGCTATTTGGTGCCTTCTTCTCTGTTCCTGAGGGTCACACAGATAATAAGCAGAGCTAGAATTTGAATTGAGGTCTTTTGACATGCCCGACTGCCCCTTAATGTCACCCCATCTTCACAAAGTTAATCCTAATTTTTTTCATTTTAATCTTTTGTTTTTTGTACTATCACTTCCAGAATCAAATATAAAATTCACTATTTTGTATTTAAAAAACAAACAAACAACTTTTTCTAAGCTGGTCACCTCCTATCTTTCCAGTATTCCTACATTAAGTCTTCAAAATACTCACAGTTGGTAATCTAATAACATCAGCCTCTTGCCATTCCTCACACAAGATATTCTTATTATTTTCTTTGGCTGCCCCCAGTGCCTGAAATGTTATCTCCTGGCCTTCCTCAAATCCTTGCTATAATTCCAACTTCTATAAGAAATTCAGGGCAACTAGATGGTGCAGTGGATAGACTAGCAGGCCTGGAGTGAGGAAAATCTAAGTTCAAATCTGGCCATAGATATTTATTAGCAACATGACCTTGAACAAGTCATTTACCCCATTTACCTCAGTTTCCTTATCTGTAAAATAAACTGGAAAAGGAAATGGCAAATACTACACGGTCTTTGCAAAGAAAACCCCAAATGGAATCAGGAAGACTGAAAGGACAGAAAGCAAAAGACAAGAAGCTTATCCTGTGATCCTTCTTAATATTACTCTTTCCCTCTGCTTATTGCCTCCCATTTTTCCTGTTTCTTATTTGCACATAGTTGTTTGCATTAGACTGTGAACTCTTTGAGATTGTCTTTTGCTATTTTGTTTATCTCTAGCCTTTTCACACATGGCATAGACCCTTAATAAGTGCTTTCATTGACTTGACATGTTCTGTACCTCTTCAAAACTTTTTGCTGTCCTCTTAATTTGAATCAGATCATAGGATTGAGAGCTCTAAGGACCCTTAGCAATCACGTGATTCAATTCCTCCCTCATTTTATAGGTAAAGAAATGGATGCATTGGGAACAGTTGTTGATCTGAAGTCCAAAGAACTGGATTCAAATTCTGGCTCTGCCACTTATTACTCTCATGGCTGGACATGTTACTTAAACTCTTTTGAATTCAGTTTGTTTATCCATAAAATAAGGAACTATGAGATTTTTTTTCACATTCTCAGTCTGTGATCCTATGAGTCTTGGAGAAGTTGTATGATTGCTCAAACAAAACACATAGATAATCAATGACAGAGTTAAAATTTGAACCCATATCTTATAATTCCATTATAAAGTTTCTTGATCACAGATAATCTTTACCACTGGCTCCCTTCTCCCTTAACCAGTCAGTTCCCTATTTCTGTCCATTGTGTAGCCAAAGATTCAGTTTTTGTGCCCCAACTTATATCATTCCTTATATCTGAAATAATTCTTATCCCTAATTTTGCCGCATCATATCTGAAATAACTTTATCCCTATCTCTGCCACATCATATTTCATCTACCTTTCATCTTCTACTAGAAGCTGTCCTTGATCATTAATGCTAATAGTGCCTTATACTTGTATGGCTTTTCCCCCCTTTCAAAGTATATTCACATTCATTGTCCCATATTATCTTTACAATGATTCTATGAAGTATGGAGGCGTTAACAGCATCCCTTTTAAGCCTACATGGTGTAATGAATGAGTATTGGTCTTAAAATGGTGAATATCTGGTAAGAGGAGTACTCAACATCAGTTTGTTAAGAAATAAATATCTGCCTCTGATAGTTATTAGCTATTAGCTATGTGCCACAAGCAAATCATTTAATCCCTCCATGCCTCAGTGATATCTACACTTTCAACTTCATAAAGTTGTGATGAAGCTCAAATGAGATTTTATATACATATAAGTATATCTATATATATATATATATATATATACATGTATAGATATTCATATATAAAGATGATTTTTCAAACTTTAAAGTAATGCATGTGTCGGTTACTATTATTAGTTCTAGTATCACTAGTAGAATATTTGTAATAGTACTAGTACTAGTGGTAGTAATTTTGGGGGAATTATACAATAAGTGGCCCAGAGAAATGAATTGATATGTCAGAGGTCACATAGCTAATTTGTGTCAGAACTAGAATTAGTTCAATCCACCAAGTATTTTAATAGTATTTTATTTTTTCCAATCATATGTAAAGACATTTTTTTTAACATTTTTAAAAAAATTTTGAGTTCCAAATTTTTCTTCCTCCTTCTCCTCCCCTTTTCCTAAAATGGCAACCTATTTTATATAGATTGTATATGTGAAATTATATAAAACATATTTCCATATTAGTCATGTTGTAAAAGAAGAAACAGACCAAAAGGAAAAGAACACAATTTTTTTTTCAAGTGAAAATAATATGTTTCAATCTGAATTCAGATTCCATCAGTTTTTCTCTGGATGTAGACAGCACTTTCCATCATGAGTCTTTTGTAATTGTCTGGGATCATCGGAGTCTTTCATAGTTAACCACCATACCATGTTGCTGCTACTATGTATAATTCAACAAGTATTTAAAGCACCTATTATTTGCCAGTCACTGTTAGATATTGATGATACAAAAACAAAACAAAACAGTCCCTGTCTTCAAGGAGCTTACATTCCAATGGGAGTGGGAAAAAACATATATGCAAATGAATAAATACAAAATATATTCAAAAGAAATACAAAATAATTTGGGAAAAACACTCACAACTAGTGTGATAAGAAAGGCCTCGTGTAGGAATCTTACTTGAGCTAAGTCTCAAAGAGGGCTCGGGTATTCAAGCTCATAACAAAGTAAGAAATCTGGATCCCTTGCTTCTTCAGGTCATGATTTTAGTCCTTTGCTGCAGTCCCTCCAAGCACCAGCAAACACGTGAGCAATCATCTTCTCTTGAAAAGAATTATACCACTCAGGATTTTCTCTCAACAAAAGGGCTAAAATTCATACATGAAATTATTCTATGGCCTGATGCAACAGCCCCCAGATTCTGGGCATGCATTGCCAGATGTAACTATAGGATGCCTCTAAAAGAAACCATTCTTTTTGGCCCATATTACCACTATCCAGACTTTTCTCTGGGAAATCTCGGAATATAGTTCATCTTAATTTCCACAGATGTTGATAAAAAGGATCCTAGCCCAGCTTCTATATGAACATAAGTTCCATACAAGGATTATTATTGCTCTTTCTCTAGATGCTGCTTCATTTCCACAGACCCCTTCTTGTACCCTTATATTGATATGTACTAATTAACTTTATATCCATATCTATCTTTGTTATTTCTTGCTTCTATTGGATTGCAAATTCCCTTGGGAAATGAGCCAGGGATAAATAACCAAATATTGTATATCACCAAAAGATGTTTCAAAAAGGGGCAGGTTGTTCTGGGTGTGAGGAATTCAATACAATTCATTCTTTAGGGACTTAATTAAGCATTTGTTATGAGATTGATGCCCACAGAAAGGTGGGGAAGTCAGCAATAACAATACTTTATCTCCTTTGACCCAGTTTATTTAGTTGTTCATTGTCAAATATTCTTTGAGCTGCTGGCTATGTGAAAGAAGGGCTACTCCCATCAAAATTCTCACCAAATAAAAGAAATGTTATCCTTGTCCAGGAATCAGGAGTAACAGCAGTGGTCATTGTCATGAGAGTATAAAAGAGCAGAAATCTTCAGTAAATCCTGTAAGCAGGATGGCAGTGAGCATGACACATTAAGGACATAATCTCTGCTTCTCCAGAGTTTATATATGGGTTGCTGGAAGAAGAAAATGGGCCCTTTCGCTCCTCCCCTGCTTCATCCATTAGTCACCTTAAAGTGGCTCATGATCGGCTTCCCAGGAGAAACCAGTCTAAAAGATTAGGGTGTAAAAGACATAGTTGGTTGGCTGTGGAGGGGTTGGTGGGTGTATATATATATATATATATATACCTCACACACCCACACTGTCCTATAAGGCCATAAGATGTAGAAGAGATATAGAGATATATAAAGTACATTAGTTGTCCTGAGTTATTATTTTCCTTTTGATAGATCAGCCAATCCACGAATATTTCCTGAGCGTCTCCTATGGCTCTGCTAGGTGCTAGGCAGATGGAGTGAGCTCTGCAGTGGAAGTAGTTTTGAGAGAGATAGAAGTTAAAGATGGAGAATGGATATGCTCTCCCAGGAGAGCCTAGGAGAAAAAGGACAGAGCTTAGTAAAAGGTCCATAGTCACTGACGGAATAAGGGAGAACTGTTTCTTTAGAAAAAGACACAAACAGACCAAGGAGGGAGATCATAAGCCCAGCTCACCCCTTTCTCTTTCATTACAGGGATCTGGCCGCTACTCCATTTACATAGCCAATTATGCCAATGGTAATGTGGGCCCAGATGCCCTCATCGAAATGGATCCAGAGGCCAGTGATCTCTCCAGGGGCATTGTGGCTCTCAGTGATGTGGCTGCGGAAGCTGGGGTCAGCAAATACACAGGTAGGGGTACTAAGGAAAGCAGGGAGGAAAAGAATGGGGTCAGGGAGGGAAAAGGGGACATTAGAGCTAAGAGTATCATACTTGGAGTCGGGAAGACCTGAGTTGAAATCGCATTTCTGAAATGATTATGTGAATGATGATAATAATTGATTAGGGCAATATTGTCCATGGAACTGGGCTCCTACAAAGCTGAATCCCACAAGGTCTGGCCTGTGGCTTGAAGAAGAAAAATATGGATTTGAATCTCTCATCCCATGTAAATAAGAGAGGAAGAATGAGGGCCATAGGGAGGGGCCTTTACCCCTTTTCTTATCAGCAGAAGATATTTCCAACTATTTCTCAAAAAAAAAAAAAAAAACCAACCCAAGGATTTCTAGTAGGCCCTGGGGAACCCCAACGAGCATTGGCTATAGGGGGAGGGGATCATCAGGGGAAGGATGAAGTGTGACTCTCCTTCCTCTAAAAGGCCCCAATTGAATCTCAAATGATAGGTGAACAGGTTCTGTAGGAGAAAGCCACACAAAAAGCTAAGGTTTAAAATATCTCTTATGGCCAAACAGCAGATGAAGTTATTTATTTACACATAAGCAGCCAGGAATTGAGTGCTAAATCCCTGAGCTTCAGCTAAGCTCTGTCTTTGATAACTGGGGTTCAAATAATTGTGTTTTCATTTCAAATCTTTGTTTTTGCCTCCTAAAGTAAACACCCCAACACTTTGGGATATAGTGGACCTACTAGGCAGAGTCATTGACAAGTGAGTTTCTTTTTTCTTTCTTTCTTTTTTTTTTTTTTGTAAAGAGGAAGATCTTTTTTTTAATTCAACATAGTTGCTGACTAAATCCCTGCTACTTCCTACTGCATAGCTGATCATCAGTCTCTACCCAAGTTGTAATCCAGCAGTCAGTCATCAGCCATGTATTAATGACTTACTATATAAGTAATACAAATAAAAGCAAAAAGTAAGACAGTACCTGGCTTCAAATATCTGATATTCTAATGAGGGAATATAACACATAAGAGGAAACTGAGGTGGGAGACTTGGTAACTGGGGGATGGGGGGAAAGGGTATGATAGAATAAGTCCAGAGTCTAGTCTGGAGAAGAAGGAGAAGGATGGTCCAGGTGCCCTCTTTCAATGGAGGTTCTGGGAAGAGCCACCTGATCAGAGGTGGAGACTTCAGGGATGGAAGTCCCTTCCAATGCATGAATTCCAAGCTTGGAGTGAGTTTCAAGGACAAAGTGATTTCTGGGGCATGATAAAGAAAGACCAGAATATAGCGCAAATAGAAATTGGGTGCCCAAACCTAATAGGTCAAAACTCTAAACAGCTAATTATACTAACCAGCCAAACTAGAATCAATCTAGACTTTAAAAACAAAATCTCTTATTAGAAACACTCCCATTTATACCTTTCAAATTGTATTACAACATCTTTGGAGGCATCATGGTGTAAGGATTAGAGCACGGGACTTGGATTTTGGAAGCAGATTTGGATCCTGCCTCGGACACTCCCTAGATAATGTTCTGAGATACAGCAGGCTGGTTAAACCTATAAATTATAGGTAGATTGTGGATGGCTTCTTAATTAGTTTCCCTACTGATCTATCCCTTCTTTTAATATATTCTCTACTCAATTGCTGAAGTGATTTTCCTAAAGCATAGATCTGACTAAACTCTCCTGCTCAATAACCTCCAGTGGCTCCCTGTTAACTCTAGGATCAAATGTCAATTCCTCTGTTTAGCAATGAAAGCCCATAACAATTGGACTCCAACCTATTTTTTTTTAGACAATCTTATTTTACACTACTCTCCTTCATTTATGCTAGCCATTTTATTGTTCTCTATAAATGATCCCTGGGAAACAGATAAGGGTGTCAAACTCAAAAAAAATTATTCCTGCAGACTGCATATTGATTTAAAAAACAACAAATTAGCATTAGTTATGTTGTGTTATTATTTATTTAACTATGTCCCACTTTTAATCTTGTCTCAATGGATACAACTCTGGACTTGGAGTCAGAAAATTTTGGGTTCAAGCCTAGCCTCAGACTTTAACTGTGAGTCCCTGATGTATTGATATATATATCACAGAGTTGTTCTGAGAATCAAATGAGAGATCACATGTAGAACATTGTGTTCTCTTCTTACTTCATCTTTTAGATTCCTTAGTTTCCTTAAGTACCACCATATCTATATGAAACCCTTCCTGATGTTCCCATCTGCTAAAGCCTTCCCCACAAAAATTTACTTTGCATGGATTCATAAATGTGCATATTATCTCCCCCATCAGAAAGTAAGCTTCTTGAGGGGAAGCCCTATTTCCCCAGTCTCCCTAACCAGACACATATCAATTAAGATGCTGTAAATGGAGGGAGCATCAAACAATAATAAAATCATTGGCCCTTCACAAACATGGAAAATACAGACTCATTAAATCTAACTTCCCAAAGTCTAGAACCATGAGATATCATCTTGTCTATCCCCTGCCTCTAAGCATCTAGGAGTCTGTCGTATTTCTAAAGCTTTCCAAGAGAAAGAGATATCAGTGCTTCCCAAGGTGGTGGTTATGTCTTCATTATCCGTATTTCCACCTCAGTAAAAGGGGGAAGATTAATTCCAACTGAGCTGACAAAGTTTTCGAGGACAAACTTGCTAACAAATGACTAGTGAATAAAGGACTTTGCAAATCTAAAGCGCCACGAGCATGCCCAGAGATTCACGTGGGGATGCTCTGCAGGAAGGCTGTGTCGGTAATAAACCATATTTTCCTGAGAAGGAAAAAAAATCTCCACAAACATGCAGAAGCATCAGCCCAACACTGAACAGTCAATTTTTCTGAATAGCTCCCAGTTCTGAGCACAGGCCTGGCTTAGCCATTTAAGTGACTTGATCTGCAAGAATGGCTGGAAAATGATGAGACTGCCAGGGGTTGGGGATGGATTATAGGACGGGCTATTCATAGAAGGCTCTGATAAAAGAATAAAGATCCCTGACACTCGGATCTGAAAGGAACCTTAGAGATCATCCAGTCCAACAGTCCAATATTCTGATTTTGCAAAGGAGGAAACTGAAGGCCAGAGAATTAAAATTATGGAGGAGGGAATTGCAAGGGGGGGGGGGCACAGCTTATTATCAGTGGACCTGGGACTAAAAACTAGGTCTTCCAGATTGGAAGCCTTCCGGTAATGCTATGGCTTCCCTTCTAATAAAGAAGATTGGAGTAATTAAGAATAGGAATTTTTTAAAAGGAAAAAAAAAAAGGAACAAATTTCCTTAGATGGGTTTGAATTGAATGGGTTGGTCTTGCTTTTAAGAGGTTTGGAAAGTCAGGAATCAGGGGAACTAATAAGTTCTAGGAAGGCTGAAATATATCTGTGAGAGAGCCTAGAGGGGGTCTTTGCAATGGAGGCTGCACTGGCATGGATGAGCTAGATGTGAGGAGGATGCTCTATCCAGCCTCAGAAAGGCACAGAAAAAAAAAGAGGGGAATCTGGGGCTATCCACAGGAAATGTTAACTGTTGCTTTATAATTCCTCAAAATAATTTGGCTATAAAGAACCTATTAAGCCTCAAGAATTTTCCTTCTCTCAGCCCATATTTCCCAAAATCATCATTGCTCCCCCTCAACAGCTCTCCCCTATGACCTTCCTCATGACCCTATCTCTAGACTACTGAGAAGGGGAGAGGGTAGAAGGCTACATCTCAGATTTCCTCCATTTCCTTTTCCACTTGAAGATGACACTTATTTCCCTTGAAGTACAGGGATTTCTGGCAGTGGGGTGCCACAGGTGCAGATTTTAAGGGGACCATGGCCATTAGGATAGGAGTAAAGTTTTGATGGAATACTTTGGAACATCTGACTACAGCAAATAGCCTCCCCAATAAGCTCCAAGAATGGGAAATGAGATAGAGAATCGTCTGTGGGATTTAAATTTTTTCTTTAGGATTTTACTAGAGGCCCTGAGGAGTTAAAGATGGCGTCATCCATGCTGTGATAAGACCCCTGAGCTGGTAGTCTTGGGAGGAAGCAGGCCATGAGCTCCCAGAGTTCCCAGTCCGGCACAGGGGCCCCAAAGAGTCAGGGAGGGACATGTGTCCAGTTACCTGCCCTCCCCTCCCCCATTGCAGGGGGTCTGCAACATCTGGAAGTGAAATGTCTCCCTGCCCCTCAGGTGATAGAGATAGAAGTAGAGGACATTGTGGAGCTCCTCAGGACTCGGTCAGGGCCTTAAGTAATCTGATTGAGGGCATCCAGCCCTTTGGGGATCACTGATCACCCTCTGTCAAAGCTCTCCTGGGGTGGGGGTAGGGCAGAGCCTCTCCAGACACAGCCAGGCTGTCTATGGCCACACCGTTGGCACACAGTGCCATCTAGTGGCTCTGCAGCCTACTCTTGAGGGACTGGCATGCCCTGGGGAGGGAGCGTTTGTCCCCTAGCTAAGAGAGCCCAGAGGCCGTGGGCGAGGAAGGGTCTTCCTGGGCTCCCTACCCACCCGGAAGGCCAGAAGGCAGCTCCCGGGCACGGGGGAGAAAGGGAGCCCCACGGCCACCCGGGAGCCACTTGGGACCCCGTCTCCCACTCCCCGAGCCAATGGCTTTCTCCTCCCAGCAGACCCAGCCTTTCCCATGTCTGCCCAAACTTCTCCCCTGTGCCTATCCCCGAATCCTCCTTCCACTGGGCTCGGACCATTTAGGGAGCATCTGCCCTGGGTGGAAGGTGGTGATTAAAGGAACCTTAAAGGAAATTTAGAAAGAAAATGAAAGTGGATTTATGGTATTGGGTGGGGAGTTTTGCCGCTGGCTGGGAGCAGGGCTGAACAAAGGAGAGGGCAGATCTGATTTATAGGAAGTCATTATTGGAAGAGACGGAGATGCACAGAGCCCAGCTGGGGCCTCCCTGCCGCTCTGTTATCAGTGTCACTCCAGAGGGGTGACCAAGGACAGCGGCTCTAGGAGCCCGGAGCATCCTCGGGCAGTCCCTTCAGCAGGGAGGCAGCAGGCTCTCGTAAGGGGTTGTCCCCAAGTTCTCTTTAACCCCTTCCTTCCCTCCTCTTGCCCACCCCCCACAGGAGCTACACGATTGGAGCATCATCAGCTTCAGAGCCTGAAAAGGGACCTTGGGGAGTATCTGTCTCCCCGACTAGCCTCTTCATCTTACTGAGACCCGTTGAAGTTAGGCACCTTGCTCAGGGTCGCTCAGCTAATGAGTCACAGGCCCTTTGGGATAGGCTGCCTTCTTGCATATAGATTTAGGAATCGCCCCTCCCTCTTGTTGCATTGGCTAAGGAAAAATGATAAATATGTAACGCTCACCTCGCTTTTTCCTCACTGTCTTATAGACACATGCTGCAGAGAAAGGATGGATGGGAGAGATAGGTAACATTTTTTCTCCTAGGGAGCTGTTTTGCCTCCCAGGGCTAGAGTCAAAGGGAATATCCTGGCTATAGAGACATCTCCAGCCCCTACCCAGCCTCTAGGATGGGGACAGAAGGGGATTCAGATATCCTAGCACAAGCAGGTTATTTTTCTGCCTTGGGAAAGCTAAGATGAAGCTGAGAGGTTGTTATTCTCTCTGTTCTTTTCTTAGCATCTCTTCTCTCCCTTCCCCAGTTTTTCCCAGTACCATTTACTTTTCCTTTCATGATCTTTTTTAGTTCTCTAGTCTTGGACTCTTTCAAGGTCATTTTTTTGTTTTTCTAGGAACCCTGCTTGTTAATCCCAGAAGATCAAATTATCTAGATAAGTAGGCTTCCTCTAACACAGAAGGGTTCTTCAATGGGGTCAAGATCTGAATACTCCCAGATTCCGAATACTCTTATCATGTTGAATTCCTTTTGAAGACTGCTATAGTTCCTGACCATTTAAGCACCATAGTACTTAGTAAATAAGCATTTGCTATGTACCAGGTATTGTGTAGTGGTTTTTTAAATGCTAAGAATATAAATACAAGCACAAAAAAAGTCCCTGAAGAGCTTACATTTGAATGGGGGAAAAACCCATAAAATGAAGTTAAAGAGGGGTACATGGGTATATCTTTGAGAAGTTGAGAATGCCACATGGTGAGAAATGAAATCCCAGATAACCTGGACACCCTATCTACATAGGTTCTGTTGGAAATCACCTAATCAGAGCAAGATCACAAGGGATGAAGGTGGGAACTCTAGGGTTGGTATGATCTTCCAAGATGAAGAAGTTTCTGAGCCATGGTATGGACTGAAGAGCAGACTGAAATTAAAGAAAAATGAATCCCAATTATTGATGCAGCTTCATTGAACCCTCATTATTGTCCCTTAATCTTTCCTCCTTCCTTTTCAATTCACCTCTCCCATCCAAGGGTTGGGGTTTAAGTTCCCAGAATTGTCCCAGATATTCCCCCTCTGTACCCTTTAGTTCTTTATGTTGAGAATTTAAAAAAAAAAAAAAAACCTATTCCTAGATTGGATTGCTTTTGTCTTACCAGAATGTAAATAATTAGATGCTCTATGTTATATAGGAATCAATGACTTATAATTTTGGAAAGAAGAATAGAGATTACCTTCTCTACCTCTTACATAGTCAGGGCATGAATTCTTCCCACAACATCCTTTAAAAGTAACCATACAAGTTCTGCCTAAAAACTTTCAGTGACAATAAATTCACTGCCTTACCAGATAATTCCTTCCTTGGTTGGTTGGCTAAATGATCAAACTCTTTTCCTTATATTGAACTGAATTCTCATCTCCCATAACTTCCACCCAGGCAGGCCAATTTTTATAGATGAATAGTGGTAGAAACCCTTAACATCATCTTGTCTACAGATTGGATTGAGTGCTGAACACGGAGTCAGGAAGGCTTAAGGCCGAATCCTGTATCCCACTCACTTAACACCTCTGTGCCTCAGTTTTCCCATATTCTATAAAGTGTGGACTTGTTTACTTCTAAGGCCCTTTGCAGCTCTAAATCTTTGCTCCTGAAATCCTTTCATTTTACGAAGGAGTCAAAGTCCCTCAGGGTCCCATTCATGGTCATACAGTATACAACTGACAGTTGTACACTGACAGTGTACAGGAATCAGGGTTTCTTAGACACTAAGATCAGGCTCTTCCCATGACATCAAAATGCCTTTCCTTTTAGATCCACACAATATTGTATTCTTTGGAATAAGTCTTCAGATATTCCACAGCGCCATAGATTTAGAATAGGAAGGTTCTTAGAGACCATCTAGTCTGAGTCCCTCATTTTCCTGATAGGGAAATTGAAAACAGACATCATTTTCCCTTCCCCCTCCTCCGCCAAGTCTCATCTTCTCAGCTAAATGTCCTTTATTCCTTTATTCAATTCTCATATGGCACATTTTCAAGAGCTCTACCCATCCTGGATGCCCTACTCCGAACAAAATCCATTGTGTTGACATTCCTCTTGCACTGGATCCCACAGAATTGAGCAAAGTATTCTTAATGGTGAATGAACCCCTCCCCAATGTGGTATGGGGTTGAAAGAGCAGAAGAATATCAAGTTCCTGGGAAAATCACAATGCCCCTTAGCCTTTGGGCTATTGGTGCTAGATAGAGCAGAAGGATGGGCAAGAGCAGTGACAATTATCTGTGTTTCTGCCCCAATATCTCTCTGAACCACAGTAGCCCTGATGTCAAAGCCTTACCCCCACCCCGCAGTAGACTTGGCCCAGGCAGGGGAGCTTCCAGCTTCTCAGTCCCAGAATAATCTCCTTTTGAAGTTTTGAGGCAGCTTTAGGATGAATACAAAAAGCATTACTTTACACCACAGGTCATGTTCTTATTGTTATTCAATCATTTCAACCCCATCTCCATGACCCCATTTAAGCTTTTCCTGGCAAAGATACCAAAGTGGTTTACTGACTCCTTCTCCAACTCATTTATAGATTTGGAAACTGAGGTATAGGTCATAGTTTTGCAGAATTCATTTGTCCAAGAAGGTAGCCAAAAAGAACAATAGTATCTTTTAGGGAGATTGTGACAGTTGTGTGATGATTCCTAGAAAACTCCATGAAAACTCCTAGTTTTCTAACAAGAGTTAACAATGTTCTAGAACATAGAACATTAAAACTAGAAAGGGGTTTTGAGATAATCTCCAGTAGTTCTTATTTTGGAGCCAGTGAACTGTTGTTTTTTTTTTTAATTTTTTTGATAACTATTTGAGTATCGTTGATTTCCTTTGTAATCCTGTGTATTTTACTTTTTGCACTTAAAAAGCTAATTCTGAGAAGAGGTTCCTAAGCTTCACCAGACTGCCAAAGGGGTCTGAGACACTGTACCCCTAATCTTGTTCCACACTCTCATTTTAGAAATGGGAAGCCCAGTCATTCCTTCTTCCCCCGCTAGTAGACCACCATTGCTTTAATAGCTCTCTATGGATCTGTCATCTATGGACTTATTAAACCCCAGGAGCATGTGACAGTTAGTTAGCAGGAGATGCAGATCGATGTGAAGGAAGATGAAGAAAAAAAATCTGGTTAAAGATTTTGGTGGATAAGAGCTTCTTGCCATTGTTGAGGCAGGAAGAACAAGTTTAAGGATGTACCTCAGACCGGTGGATACCAACTTGAAGTGAACTCAAATATTAGTACTGGCAAATACGGACCTTCCTGCTGAGATGGCAGAAAAGCGGCCACCGAGACCCAGATGCCCACTGTACAGAATTTATGCAGCCAGCTTCCGCAGGCTGATGCAGATGCTGGAGAGGACAGTCTCATGGATGTGACGCTCACCTGCTCCCGGCTGGAGTGGCAAACTTGCCAAAGAGCCAGTGTGGGTAACATCTCTGTTATGGTCCTGTTGCCATGGCAATAAATTGTCACTAATTAGTAGTTTGGTTACCATGGCAATTTCTAGTAATTACAGGTTACAAATGGTGCAAGGCTTCAACCCAACCCAATTAGTTAATTAGAAAGATTTAGAATTTTGTCCAAAAGGGAAATAGCCTGCTTCGCAGAAAATGAAGAGAATGTGTCACAGCTTGGGGCCAGAGGCAGAGGGGAAATTGGAAGATGCCAGAAACTAGGGGAAATAATGGATTTTTCTCTGTGGTTAGTCCCTGGGCAGCACTGACATTGCAAAGGGACATGACCCAGGCTAAGACCTCACCTCTGATATTCAGGCATTGGGTCTGACCGAGGTAGTCTGGGCAAGAAACAAAGCCCCTTAGCGTCCACCATTTCTGCTGGAGGAGGCAGACCTTTGCTGTTACAGATCTAGAAAAGGAAAGCCTAAAACCTTTGTGTTTGCCAAATTATCCGGTACTACTCTATACTACAGCCTCTGTGATTAGGAAATTGGTGCTTACCTGTTAAAGGCTCTCCATGAGAGCAGCATGAACTTCTGTGTTGCTTGGCCCATCCTTAAAGGTTTAATTAGATTATCAGTGAGAAATCAAAAGGCACGGGGCCTAGAATGTTAATGAAGAGCCTGTGATGAGCATTAGACCCTGCAGTCCCAGGTGGCCCTGACACCCTCATCCACGTGGGCAGCCTGTATAAGTGCTATTTTCAAAGACGAAGGATGCGTCTGTTCTTTCCTCCGGGGACATCTTCCCAGACATCTGGAACTGGGAGTGTCTCCATCTCAAATTAGCAAAGTGACCTAAAGCTAGTTGTTTCCCCATCTGGAGGGGATGAGTTGTGATCTGTCACTTCACATCAGCAGGTGCCCTGAGCTCTGGTTTATAATGCAATCGGCCCCTGGAAAGGTGAACCCAAGACAAGGCATTGTGGTTCTGCTCTGGATCGGATTCCCCGATCGTGCCCGTGGTGCTCCCATGAAGCAATGGGGGCAGCATGAGGGGTGGGAGCAGGAGCCCAGCTTGTGTTCGTTCGAACAGTTTGCCAAGTCATTTTGCAATTTTCATAATTACATCATTTTTCACATCTGGGATGGTTTCAACTCAATCCTTTGTGGAGAAATACATGGATTAAATTAGAGATTTTTAACCTTTTTTGGGTCATGGATTTCTATGGCAGTCTGATGAAGCTTTTTCTCAAACTTTTCTGAGAAAATGGTTTTTAATGCACAAAATAAAATAAATAGGATTACAAAGGAACCCAATTGTATTGAATGTAGTTATAAAAAATGTTTTTTTACAAGAGTTCACAGATCCTAAATTTTGTACTCTTGGATTACATTATTTTCCATGTCTTCATGATTCTATGACTTGCCCAGATTCACCCAGCCTTATAGGGACAGAGCAGAACTTAAGACCCACAGTAATTACCCTGGGGGACACGTGTTTCTCCTTCCTTGGAAAGTAGACATGGAATCATGGAATGTTAGAGCCGGAAGGTACCTTAGAGATCCTGGAAACTTACTGCAGGTGAGAAGACGGGAAGATTAAATGATTTTGTTCTTATTCTCCAGCTCCTTAGGTTTAGGTGTCTGTCCCTTGCTCAGCACTGAGTGTTACGGTGATCAAGGGGAGAAAACATTCACACATGCATTCATTTCTCCCAATGTCACTTCCTAGGCTTTTTCCACAGAGGCTTGGGGGAAAATAACCAATTAGAGAAAATCTCATTGCTGGGTCTTAATAAATTCATAGATCTATAGGAAACTTCAAAGACCACCCCATCCAATCCCCTTATTTTATAAATGAGGAAACTGAGATTCAGAGATATTAAGTGGTGCAACCCTAAGGTCACACAGGTAACAAGTAGGATTTGAACTCTACTCCTCTGATCCCAAAGACAGAGCTCTTTCCTCTGAACCATGCTGCCTCTATGCTGGAGCTGTCAAGAAGCTTCCTTCCATCTCCCTGACTCCAAGCTGTGGGTGGGTTTCCCAATGAAATGTTGGAAGTCTTGAGTCAACCAGAGTTTATGAGCATTTATATCAGTCAGTTGATTAATCAAGAAGCACTTAGGTACCATCTGCCACGCACTGTGTTAAACCCTTCTGCAGGCACAAAGTGAGCCAGGATGCTGTACTAGGCACAGGAGAAAAATACAAGAGAGAGACTATTCTTGCCCTCAGGGAACTTATGTTCTTATGGAGAGAAACAGCAATGACATATACAAATATGATATATAGATATATGTGTGTGTATTTATATATATATATATATTTGAGAGGGGGAAAGAGAGAGTGACAGAGACAGAGACTGAGACACACACAGAAACACAGAGTCAGAGACAGAGAGAGAGAAGGAGAGGGAGAAAATATAGAGTACACACACACACACATACACAAAGAGACTGGGAGGAGTGGGGTCTGGTTGGCAAGAGCATCCACATCTGGGGGAGTGGAGTGGAAACAGAAGATGCCTTTATAGACAAGGGCACTCCATCTGAGCTTTGTAGGAAATAGATCTAAGAGACAGTGTGGAGGGAGAGCCTTCCCATAGGAAAGTTCTCATGTGCACAGTCAAGGAGAGTATCGATGGGACATCTTGCAGGGGGAGCATCAAGCAATACTTTCTGGGACAGGAATAGGACAGGAATATGGAGTCCAGACTGATGGGAGACCAGGATGGAAAGACAGCTTGGGGCCAGATTGTGAAGGACTTTCAATGGCTAACAGTAGAGTGGTTTATTTTTTCCTACAGACAACAGGGAGACTGAAGCTTCTTGAAGCATTGTCAAACATGTGCTTTGGGAATTGCCGTTTCTCTGATTACTGTGCAGAGTTAGAATGGACAGAGGGACTAGATCAGAATCCAGGAGAGCAGTTTCTAGGCTGTTGCAATAATGGCACAGATCTGACTTGGGGGGGAATGGCAGTTTCCCTGATAACATCACCCTCTCCCGGGGAGACAGGCTGGTCTCCCCTGACTTTGCCTACGGTGCTCTCTTCCAGGGGGCCGAGGAGTCAGCGTGGGCCCCATTCTCAGCAGCAGTGCCTCAGACATCTTCTGCGACAATGAGAATGGACCCAATTTCCTCTTCCACAACCAGGGGGATGGCACCTTCATAGATGTGGCCGCCAGCACTGGTGAGTGTGTTCTACTCAGCCCCATGTCATCGGGTGAAGGGGCCAATGTTCACCAGTCCCCATGGCTCAGCTGTTTCTCTGAAATTTCTTAGATGCCCCAGGCAGTTTTCAGTGAGTCATTTCAATTCATCAAGCATTTATTTTATATCTACCGGGTGCACTCCACACTAAAGACACTGAACTTTAGATGAGACAGTCTTTGTACCCCTAAAACTTATATGTGGACATCCCCAATGCCTTCTTTGAGTTCTTGAATTTCTCCTCAGTTCTGGTCACCACTTCCCTAGTTCTTTCTCCCTTAGCTCATCCCACATGCTTTTCAAACCAACATTCTCATCGAATCCAGGTCTCCATTCCTCTCCAATCATCTCTCTGTTCTGCATGAACCTTTTTCAGATTCCATCCAACTTCCATTGCCCTCGTCCTCCCAAACCACCTTGTATTTAACCACTTCATATTTCTTTGTATTTGTTCTCTATATGTAATCTGATATGTTCCAGTCCTTATTCACTTACATACTTGTCTCCCGCTTTATAACAAACACACTGTTTCATTATTGGTATTAGTGTCCATAGGCTCTAACACAGTATTCCTGGGACATGGAAAGCATATTAAAAATGCTTATTATTTGATTGATCACCCTTCCAACGACTCCTCCTAATCCTGATTCACTCACATACCACTCCTTCCTGTAGCGTTCCTATGAATGAAAGTAGCATCCTGATGTGCAGGTTCACCTCCTTCTCGGACACAGGTCATCTAGGAAGGTCTCTGACCTGGGATGATGAAATTAGAGCAGGCAGACAGAGCCAACCCCCTAAAGACAGGAAAATATCCTCTCACAGAACTACCAATTTCAGTCATTGTTTTCTGCCTGAAACCCCTTGGCAGAAACCCAGTCTGGTTGGGACCCAGCCAATATCCTGACCTTCGCCCTTCCCCTCCTTTATTTGTGGGTCTTGAACAAACCTAAGCTCAAAGGTGAGTTCCCTGACCTCCCACCAAGTGTGCCTTTCTCATTGCCAAGTTCCATTTTTGACACTTCTCTGGCAGCTAATTTTTTATCACCAAAAAATCATAAAAGTTAAAAAAACATTAAAAAAAATAAAAAAGCACCTGAAAACCTGAGGATCTGATAAGGTGCTAAAGAGATGGAAACAGAGGTGAGTGAAGAAGTTGGAACAGAGAGTGGGTATCAGGCGGGGAGGAGAGAAGAGAGGTGCTAGTCCCATAATTGAAAGTCAGAATGATTGTAGGGGTTTAACAAGACATGTCAAGAGGGCATTCATCACCCAAACAGATGCTGCAGTGAAATGCGGCTCTGGCACCTATTATTCCCGTGAAAGGGAACCGTCTCCTTGTCAAGGTGCCTCGTAGATAGGAGAGAAATGGGCCAACACAGAAGGCCACAGACATTTGGGGCTGGGAAGTTTCAGTGGAAAATTGATGGCATATTAGTCCTGGAAGCTGCTGAATTTGACCCCCATTACCTTCCAAATCAGTAACTTCTAGGTCTGGCTCAGCCTCCCTGTGTTCCCCAAACTCTGCTCTTTCCTTTCCTCTGAAAGCTATTAGCTTTCCAAATGTTTGACTGCTCAATCCTTGTTGTGAACTGCTGCTGAATAGTTGAGGTCTATTTCAGTTTTAAACAGGGTTTCATGGAAGAATCGGTTGAGCCCAATCAATGCTGAAAGCAATAGTCCATTTTATTTGGCTCATTCAAGGGGATGCCTTGTACTTAACTGGCTACCTCTGGGAAATACACAGGGGGAGCAAGGGCTAGGACTGCACCTTCCGAACTTGAGCTGACCGTTTCTATCCAGGATAACCCCACCAGCCTCCTATGCAGAGGCTAGCACTTACAAAATATAAAACCAGAAAAGGAATACAGGCAGAGATGTTGTCTGATAGCCTTGCAGGGTGTAATAGGAGAAAGGACGTCCACAATAATTTCAACAGAGTACTGACTTGGTAAAAAATTATATCAAATCCTTATTGGGACTCCAGAATCCATCCTCACGCCATTCATCAGGACACCTTCATGATCAGGATGATTCAGGTGCTTTATAGAGAGGCACAGGGGACCTAGTCCGGCAAGCCCGATTGCTTTATCACCTTTGATGCCACAGGCAAGTACCAATCACGTTTTCTAGACTGGAAACTGAAATAGAAAATCCTGATATGGGGAGTACCAAAAAAAGGGAGAGCAGGGGGAAGGGGCTACACCCAGAACATAGATTGTCAGAACACAATGACTTCTCTAGACTACAAAAGACCCCGACTACGCTACAGATGGATTAGAGGGAATGTTGCTTTCCTAGCCTTTCATATAGAGGGCCAATGGGTTATACCATAGGAGTCAGTCCCAGCCTAGGTGCAGTCCGTCTTAGCACCCTTTTCTAGCTGGCATTGCCTGCCCTATAGATATCTTAAATATCTTATGCCCTTAGATATCTCCAGTTAAGTCTCCAAGCCTTCCCTTGAACATGATAAAGAAAATGGCCTGCTGCTTTTAGTATTCACTGGGGATCATCTAATTTCTGCCTTGTGATCCTTTAGCTGTGCCCTCCTGACACCATTATCCTGTCCCCAAACATTAAATCCTGAGGAGTGGGAAAAGAAAAGCCTGGAAGGTAGTGGTTTTGGAAGCTGGCAGCCTCTACTCATACCAGTCTCTACTCAGCTCTACCAAAGCCTTTAGGAAATGTGCGCTTGTAAGGGGCTTATTGAGAGGTCTGGTCCTTCCTGCTGGACGAGCTCCACCTCCAGCTAGGACAGACATATGCATTCTTACACATCAGAAGATGTAGGTTCATATTCAAACTGGGCTACTTCTTAGGCAATCCTTAGTCAATCAGTCAACAAAATTAAATACTGTGCCAGGTGCTATGCTAGGCATTGGAGAGACAAAGAGACAAACCTCTCCTTAGTGTGTAAGGGGTTGGGGTTGGAGGAGATAATTGCTAAAAATCCCCTCTGATCCAATAAAAAGATCTGTCTGATAATCTATACTGTAAAAAGTAAAATAAAATAAAATGATTATATTACCCAGGGATATGAAAAAAAAAATCTTATGTCTGAACCTCTGAGCAACAAGGAGTCCCGGGCACTGCCCAGTAGGAATCTCTGCTCATCCTATCTCCGGTGTTCCAGGTGTGGATGATCCACAGCAACATGGGCGTGGGATAGCCCTGGCCGACTTCAACAGGGATGGCAAGGTAGATATAGTCTACGGCAACTGGAATGGCCCCCACCGCCTGTACCTGCAGATGACCACTCATGGGAAGGTCCGCTTCCGGGTAAGCGGGTTGGGGCTCCTCTCTCTTTCCTTCCCTCCCTCCCTTCCTTCGAAACAGAGTGGGCCCCGGGACAGAATCGTGGTGTGACGGGCGGCTGGTGGCTCAGTGGATAGGACACCGGGCCTGGAGTCAGGAAGACTCTCCCTCATGATCGCAAAACCAGGGACACTGGATGAGTCACTAAGGAAATGGTAAATCACTCCAGTATCTTTGCCAAGAAAATCCAAATGGGGTCATGAAGAGTCAGACTGAACAACAACAAGGAGATTTGGGTTGGAATTTCCACTTTGCCGCTTCCCATCTGAGTGATTTTGGGCAAATCTTTGCCCATCAGTCTGCTCATCTTTCAAATGAAGGGAGGGAGGATTGAAGCTAGGAGCCAAAGCAAAGAAAATGCACTTCTCCCTTTTACTTGCAGAAAAGCAAGAAATAGAATACTGTATCTACTCTCAGTTGTATCTATGTGTTGGTTGCTTTGCTGAACTGACTTTTTCTTCTCTGTTACTCTTTTGTTACAAGGGAACAAAATAACATATGTAAGGCACTTTGCAAACCATAAAGTGCTATATAAATTTAGTTACTATTATTATTACTGCTACTACTAATAATAATGCTGGATACAGGAGGTAGGGAGGGTTATATTTTTGGAAATGAATTTAATTCACATGATATAAAAACAGAAGGCATCATTAAAATTTTTTTAAATAAAATTATAATATATCAGGGAATTTCCCTACAGCTATAAAAAAAAAAAAATAAGGAATTTGGATGAGATAATGTTTAAGCTCTCATCTAGATCCTGATTCTAGGAGCTTCTCTATTAGAAGATGCTGACAATCCCTTCCACACCCACTCCCACCACAGGGAAAATAAGGCCTGGCAGTTCTCCCAAGCCCATTGACAGCTTCAGTTTAGATAATGATCAGTGGGAAACAACCGGCCCTCCGGCCCTCTCTGGCTCCATGGCAAGGCCACAAAGAAGGAACAAATATCTAAGTCAGGGAAAGGAATTTCTATACGTGGAGAGCAAAGGGGAAAAGGCATCATGATAATTACTGCCCTAAGCTTTCTGTGAAAAGGGGGATATCCAGATCCCTGCCAGCTCTAAATCCTAAGAAATATCAAGTCATGAAGGGAAGCACATTATTTTGAAAGCGTTTCTTCCCTCTCAGTCTGAAAATTTTGCTGTGATGAAAACAGCACAGTTCCAAACATGTGTATGATGGCAGTGTTTGTAAGATGAACTGGGGCTTTTTACTGTGGGGTTCACAAAGGCAGACAATTTGACTAAAGGATTATAGAAAAAACATTTCCCCCTCATTCTCTCTCTCTCCCTCTGTCTCTGTTCTCTCTCTCTCCCTCCCCTTGTTTCTCTCTATCTCTGTCTGTCTCTCTCTTTCTCTCTTTCCCTCTTCCTTTCCCTCCCCTTCCTTCTATTTCTCTCTGTCTCCATTTGTCTCTGTCTCTGTCTTTCTTTGTCTCTCTGGCCCTGTCTCTCTGACTGTCTCTATCTCTCTTCTCTCTCTTTCTGTCTCTGTCTGTCTGTCTGTCTGTCTCTGTGTGTGTGTTCTCTCTCTCCCTCCCCGTTTCAACCTCTGTCTCTCTCTCCTTCCCTTTCCTCCCCTTATTTCTCTCTCTGCTTCTCTCTTTCCCTCTGTCTCTCTATCTTTCTGTCACTATCTTTCCCTCTCCTTTCCCCTATTTCTCTCTGTGTCTCTGCCATCTCTCTGTCTCTGTCCATCTCTTTTTGCCTTTCCTTATTTCCCCCCTCTTTTCTTTTCCTTTGTTCCCTCTTTCTCCCTTCCTTCCTTCTCATTCTCTCTCTTCCTCTCTCCTTTCTTCCCTTTACTCTATCTCTGCCCCTCCCTTTCCCTTTCTTCCCTCCCTCTTTCTTCTCTCCTAACTATGTAGCCTAGAATCTTACCATTCCACCTTTTGAGTCCTAATTTTTATGTAGCAATCAAGAGCAGCAGTTAAACTTTGGGTACCAATTCTAATGACAAGGTCAGACTGGCTCCTTTGCATTGGCTCTATCATCACCCCACTTCATTCTCCCTTAGAAGGTCTCCATGTCCCTAAAGCATAGAAGTGTTATCATGTCTTCTTCAGTTTTTGTTCATAGCAGCCATGGTCTATTAATTTCTAATATCCTGCTACCCTTAAGTTCTAAGATCCCATTGAGCTTGATGGCAAACACCATCATCTTGGAAGTCTACCTCCCTCATGTTAGGTCCTTCTGTCCATTCTCCTTATGGGTCAAAGTCCCTGCTCCTGATGGACTTTCCCCATATTCCTGCCCTTGGTTCTCAGTTCATTAGCTGGGCAGAGATGACTGACCTATTCTGAGCCCATTGATAGATTGAACCTTCCTCAGCTCCGGTGAACCATCTTTCCCTCCCAGGTCCTTATATTCTTTTGACAATTTATCACTTAGGCACCCTCCGGAGTAGAAGATAACAAGGAACTGTCCATTGAAGAGGGTGCGGTGATGGTAAATAGAAGGAATAGACTTGTTCTGCCTTGGGAGGAGAGCAGAGAGGCTGATTTAGACTAGATAGAAGAAAAACAAGTAGAATGATCCCAAAGTCCAGTGTACTGTTCTTTTAGATATAGTAGCTTCCTCATCATTGGCTATCTTCAAGAGGAGGCTAGACAAGCTTTTATTATTGGTGCTCTATAAGTGATTCCTGTTCAGGTACAGGTTGTATTTCATGTGTGTCTCAACTCTGAGATTCTGTAACTTTCTAGTTCTCTGCCTTTCCATCCTCCTATTACTTAATTTCCCATCATCAAAAATGCTTTAAACACAAAGGTGCAATGACAGATGCTTCCCACCAACAGTAAGAGAAAGGTTGTTTCTTTCCCACAGGGACCTGCTCCCTGCCTGTCATCTGACAGCACGGGATACTGGCCCCTTCTAGCTTCACAGTTAAACAGAAAGCCGAAGCTCTCTGGGAGCTGTAAGAACAGCTGGAGTTTCTTAGACTGGTTTCTTTTATTTATCCAATAAGCATTTATTCAGTGTCTACTATGAATAAATTGAAAAGCATTTATTAATCAATTACTATGTACAAAGAACTATACTAAATGGGGGGATACAAAAAGAAAAGCAAGAGGATTCCAGATCTCAAGAGGCTTATATTCTAATAAGAGGAGACAGAACATAGAGGAGGATTCAGCTGCAGGGCAGATAGCAAAGAAGCTACAGGGCTGGTTATAAAACCCAGGGTTTTGGAAGGCACAGCAGCAGGGCAGATACCAGAATCCAGTGGTCCTAGACCCTGGGGATTCAAGAACAAAAATTAAAATCTCTGCCTCAGTGAACCTAGATTCTGTAGGGGAAAACATGTAGACACATGAATAAATACAAAGTAAACCAAATTCATTTCAGAGAGTACCAGGCGGCAGTCCCTGAGCAAAGTTAGGATTTTAAGAGGAAGAAGTACCTTCCAGGCATGGGAGCAGCCGCACGAAGGTGTGAAAGTGGAAGTTTGACTGAATTGTGGATGTATGAGTAACATGTAAGGATTAAGAGATTGAACTTCCAAGTTGTGGGAATGAGGCACATGCCCAGGAGAAGGAAGCAATCAGGAGACGAGGAGAAAGAAACTGGAAGCTCCCTTCTGGGTTTCCAGGTCCCCAGCCTGCCATGGATGCTTGTGGCTGATTCCTGGCTAGAGAAGCAAACCTTTAAATCAGCCTTGTTACCAAGCTGATGGGGAGTGACCTCTTTCCCTGGCCTCCCATAACAGGGGGCTGGCCTCTCTGGAGTGGGCGGCTTGCCAGCCACGCCAGCCACAGGCTCATTATAGCAGTCATCAGAGAGACCAGCCGAGCAAGAGCCTGGGGAATGGCGAGAGGGACACTTATGACTCCCAGAGGGCACAGAGGGAGTGTCTGGGGCTCGGCTCAATGAGCCGTGCTGTGAGATTGGGACTTCTCCAAGGTCACAGGCTCCTCACTCCCAAACTAAAAGGTCAGGAAACCCCAAGGGGAAAACTCTTCTCTAGCATTATATCTCTTTCCCCAGGGATCTACAGAGACTCAATCAGCTTGTAGGGGTCCCAGCCTCCTGATTCTGGAGTCAGGTTGTCCCTACCTGGTCATGGGCTGACATCCTTTCATCTGTCTGTGCATCCAAAAAGACACTTTTCTTTTTTTCTTTATTTATTTTTGGCAAGGCTATAGGAATTAAGTATCTTGCCCAGGATCATACATCTATCAGATTTGAATTCAAGTCTTCCTAACTCAAGAGCTGGTGCTCAATCTACCACACCACCTAGCTGTCCCAAAAAGACACTTCTGAGTACAATCGAGGGGGACCTTTTGGGAATAACACTGCTGGGATTGATAGGATGAAAAAATACTCAACCTCGAATCATGGGACCCAGGTTTGACTCTCATCTTTGATATTCGTTCTCTGGGCAATTAAATTATTGGCCCTGAGCCTCAGTTTTATTATCTGTAAAATGGGCAGATAAGTGTCAAAGTAGATAGAGAGCTGGATCTGGAGTCAGGAAGACCTGAATTCAATCCAACCTTAAATGCTTGACACTTAACTAGCTGGGTCACCCCAGCAATTCACTAAACCTGTTTCAGCTTCCTCATCTGTAAAATGGGGCTGATAATAGCACTTACCTTTCAGGATTGTTGTAAGGATCAAATGAGATAATAATTGTGGTGTTCAGCATAGCACCTAGCACATAATATGTGTGATATAAGTTAGTATCATTATTAAAATGGAAATAACAATTCTGGTGCCCCCTGTTTCACCAGATTATTGTGAGGAATTTGCCAACTTTGACGCATTATACAAATGTTGGTAATATTGTCGATAACAATAGCAATGTTTTATTTTATTAATAATGAGTTAGTTATTTCCATTGTTAATTATTCATAATAATTAATAATTATCTGGCTAAGGCAGCAAGGAAAATAGCTAAAGTCAGCAGGTCCCACATATACGTGTAGAAGCTTGAAAGCCCCCAGCTAAAGGGGACACACTGATATAGGGGAAGGAAGAAAATGAGAGCAGGTACCTTTTAAGACTGGGGGAGAATCCCTCACCTGCCAGGGTGGATACAGGGCCAGCGGGGAGAGGGACCTCACTAGTCAGACAAAGCCAGGCATTCCTCCCCCTTAATCATCCAAGGGAGTACCATCATCTGAGTTAAGCAATGTTCCTAATAGCCCTAAGACAAGGACAAGGAGAAAAGAAAAATGGATTTATAATGAGCCAACCTGTCCTTTACTGCCTGCATGTACATAAGCAAGTGACTTCTCTCTGGCTTCAGTGTGTGCATCTGTAAAATGGAGAGATTAAATTGTTTCTAAGGTCCTTTTCAGCTGTCCTGAGGGCAAATTTGAGCTCTCCAGGGTTTATCAAGCAGTGATGGTGCCCAATAAAAGAAAGTATTCTGGGTCAGGATGATCTCATTTCCTTCAATTCAACAGATATTTATTTACTTACATATTTACTTTTATTTATATTCAAACAGATACTGTTTGGAGCTCCTTGTCCACAAATGGGCAATTAATAAGTATTTGTAGATTGATTAATTGCCCCAGGATGGGGGGGGGGAGAGTGAAAGACCCTCCCTGGCAGGAGCAGACCCCTCACCGGCTCACATGCTGCTCCTGACCTCTCTCTTTCTCTCTGCTCAGGACATTGCCACTCCCAAATTCTCCATGCCATCTCCCGTCCGCACAGTCATTGCTGCCGACTTCGATAATGACCAAGAGCTGGAAGTTTTCTTCAACAACATCGCTTATCGAGGCTCTTCCGCCAACCGTCTCTTCAGGTACGTGCTTCCTGATGCCTCTGGTCCCTCACCCTAGATGCTGGCAAGGGTGACAGGGGACAGAGGACAGCCCCCTTCTTCTGAGGGCAAAGGGCCAGTCAGTGAGCTAGACTTAGGAAAGATGGGAGGAATTGATGGAAGACAGAGGGTCTCTCAATGGTGCTCCCCAGCTGAAAGAACCCTGGATTTGGAACCTTGTTCAAATTCCAGTTCTACTATGTGACTTTAGAAAATCTTCATTTCAAATTCAGGCCAGTTCCAATGATCTTTTGATGAAGAGAGTCATCTGCCCCCAAAGAGGGGACTGTGGGGACTGAGGGTAGATCATGACATAGAATTTGCTTGCACTTTATTTTCTTCTCATTTTTTTGTTTGATTTGATTTTTCTTGTCCAGCAAGATAATTGTATAAATATGTGTTCATATATTGATTTTAATATATATTTCTACCATGTTTAACATATATTGGAGGGGGTGGGAGAAGGGGAGAAATTTTGGAACACAAGGTTTTGCAAGTGTTAATGTCAAAGAATAATCCATGCATATGTTTTGAAATTTTAAAAGTTTTAATAAAAAAAAGAAAATCATTTTAAAAATAAGTGTTGTGGGGCAGCTAGGTAGCAGCACCATAATGTATAGAACTCCAGCTCTGGAATCAAAAGTACCTGAATTCAAATTGGACCTCAGAGTGTGTGACCCTGGGCAAGTAACTTAACTCTGCCTCCATAAACAAAACAAAACAAAACCAAAAAATAATAACAATAAGGGGGATTGTACTAAATGATCCCTAAAGTCCCTTCCAGCTCTTTGATCTTGTGATGAGATGTTCTCTCAAGTCCCTTCTGCTTCTAAATCCTCAGTTCTAAAAGAAAACAACAAATAATCAGGAATCAATTGAGGCAGGGACCCAGCCTCAGTTTTCCCATCTCTAAAATGGGGGTGATAATAGTACCTGCTTCTGAAAGTTGTGAGGTTTTAATGAGATAACGTTGCAAACCCTGAAGCACTATATAAATGCCCTTAGCCTAAAAAAAAGACTAAGATTTTCCACTGCATCCAGGGCCATCTCTATTTGTCCTGATCTCTATTTGGCCCCTGGACCCAGATGGCTCTGGAAGGGAAATCGAGGCAGGTGACCTTGCTCACCCCTCCCTCACTTAAATCCAATCACCTGCAAGTCATGGCACCAGCTCCCTGATGTCATGGTCCACTTAGAAAAAGAAGGACAAACAACCACCACAATATAAAGACCAGACGGGCTGAATGGGCCGGGGTGAGAGCAGAAGGCAGCATCCACGTGATGGAGGCAGGAAGGAAATTAATGATTTAGGGGATTTGACAGTTGAGAAAGTGGATTGTTGTGGACACTGGAGGAAGATAGAAGCACGTTTCAGGATTACAGTGAGAGAGGAGAGTGAGTGTTTTCTGTGGGGAGGACAGACACTGAGTCTTGTTTGTTCAGTCCTGACTCTACTGCCCCTGGCCCCCAAGTAGCCTGACTTCCCTTGAATCCTGTCCAGATGAGCTTATGCGGCTCACTCAGCTAAGGAGAAAGGAAAAGGCCAGCAATGGAGAGAGTGGGGGCTGGAGAGGCTGGAAATTTCCCAGATCCTTGACTCTGTTTCTCAAAACTCCCAACTCCCTAGCTCCGGACCACGGCCAATGACTATTAATAAAAGGCGAGAGCTATGACTAAGCGTGTTTTAAAATATAATTATTAACAAAGCATCAATCCTGACTGGATGTAATCACCCCCTGAAGGCACCAGATTTACTAATTAGGTGCCTTGCAAAAAGCTTATTCACGACTTCCAGATTAATTGCAGAAGATCAATTGCTCGTTAACAGAGACGTGCTTTTCTTCTCTGGCTAATAAAGTGTCACTTGCCAGGGGCCCCTGTGCAGGGAGAGGTATAGCTCATTTGCCTCTCTCTGGCCCCAGAACTCAAGTATTCTGACAATTCTTCTCGTGAACCTCCATCTTTTTCTTCCCACACAAATTCTGCCCTCCCCCACCTAGCAGCAAGCATCCGTCCCAATCAAATGCCCAGATACCCTTTCCTGGACCACAGAGTAGGCTGAAGGGCATCAGCCTGGCTCGGGGTCTGGCAGGGAACAGGTTAAGCACATGGCTGCCCACGTGGGTGAATGTTTACTGCAGTCCTGGAGGCATTGCCCCTAGCTGTGGCCCGGGAGCCAGTTGCCTGGTAAGCGACTGTGCCCAAGGTCCCTGTGGCAGATGGTTGGGTCCTGAGCACACAATGGTGAGTAGGAGAGGGTCTAACAGCTGGGGTCCCTACACAGCTGGCTGCCTGTGGCAGTGTTAACTCCTTCTAGCACCACACGGCTGGGTCTTCTCACCTGCCTCTTTCATTGGGTGGAACTCCTCTTTCCCAATCCCCCAAGGCATTGGGACACTCTCCTTGGTGCTCCAGATGACAACAATCAGGGTTCTGCTATCTAATATGTGAGGGTGACTTTTTAAGGGCTCCTAGCATCATCATAACAATCTAAGAGAGTAACAGAAATGTATTCAGGGCACAGGTGACAGACTGGTCAGAGTAGAGATGGCCATAAAGGAAATATGTACGTTAGAGATCCTAGCATCGTGCACACAGCTAGTCCAGATGTGTCCCCAGCAAGCAAACACATGGATACATATTGTACTGTCACACTTTTGCAAATCGCATACACAGTAACATAGACCAAGTCCACATCCCACCAAGAGAGATACAGACACACAAAGATACATTCTCTCCATCACGGATACATACATTCTCACAGAAAACTCTCCCATCTTTGTTTAAAATGAATCCAGGAAGCCTTCTTTTTGGGCCCTGTCAGAGCCCCCCAGGGTTCTTGGTTACTTTCTGGATTCAGTAGCATCTTCCAAACGTGATCCAGAAATGTTTCTAGATGGTCCATACAACGTTTTTCTGTCCTCCCCCATATTTGTCGTACACATCGGGTGCTAAAAATCTGGGTCAGTAATAATAGTAGAGCGGGAAAGAAAAGGAGTAAGAAAAATTGTGTGGACAGCTGTCACAGCTTGGGCCCCTAAATATAGTAAGGGAAGGGAGGGGGACTCCTGTGTAAAGTTGGTTGCTTTCTATTTATGTGGCTTCCTTATGAATACGCTCAGCGGTCAGACCACTGACATAAAGAAAGTCACTTTCCTCCTCCACCTCTCTGTAAAAGGAAGGGAAGAACCCTTCCAAGCCCTCGGGTCACTTAAGGACATCTCTCCCCTTCATTCTCCACTGTCAATCAGTTGTTTTTCCCCAGGCAGTTTACAATTCATCCATTATAAAAGGGGGAAAGCAACATGTGCAGAAATAAATGAAAGCCTTTAAAAAGGGAGGAGCAAGCAAAGCCACAGTACGGGGGCGAGCGGAGCTGAGGTGTGTTGTGTGGGCATTCCAGGCAGTGCCAAGGACACTGTGGTTCTTGGGAAATATTCAGCATTAACACCTATTGTTCACAGGTATAGGGGTGAGTGTTTGTGCTCTGGTCCTGGCAGTTTCTGGAAGAACCAGAACATGGCTCTGCCCCAGATTCACCGTGGGACACTGACTTAGTCATTTTTCTCTCAAAGAGTCATTTTCCTCATCTACTAAATGAGATGGTGCTGCTGGTTGATACCCTCTATGATTGTCATCTTTCCCAATGAAAAGTTAGGAGTGAAGGGAATAAGTTGGTTCCAGGAGGAGAGTGATGACCATATGAGCAAAATAAAAGTTATGGAACCCCCCAATTCTCAAACTCTTCTAGCCATGGACCCTATTAACAATCCGAGCAAGCCGAGGATAATAATTTTAAATGCATACAATGTACAAGGTTGCAAAGAAACCAAAAGTTATTGAAAGTAAGGGTACCTTTTTCTTTCCCACAGACTACAGATTAAGAACCTCCACTCCTTGATGCTGTGTTATCTCTTTCCTCATAGGGTCATCCGCAGGGAGCATGCTGACCCCCTCATCGAAGAACTCAATCCTGGAGATGCCCTGGAGCCTGAGGGTCGGGGCACAGGTAAGAAAGTATTCCTCAACTCCAGATCCTCAAGCTCAGGAATTCTCAAACTTTTTCCACTGGTGACCCTTTTTCACCCGAGAAATTTTTACATGACTCTGGATATATAGGTACATAAAATAGGTATAGAAATCAAATATTTATTGATAATTAATCATAATTGATTCAAACAAGTTCCACTTGCTCAGTGATGAAGAGAGCCATCTACTCCCAGAGAGAGAACAGTGGGAACTGAGTGTGGAACACAACATAGCATTCTCACTCTCTCTGTTTTGTTTGCTTGCATTTTGTTTTCTTTCACAGTTTTTTTCCTTCCTTCTTGCATTTTGTTTTCTTCCTTATTGGTCCGATTTTTCTTGTGCAACAAGATAATTGTATAAATATGCATACATATATTTTAACATATTTAATGTACTGGACTACCTGCCATCTAGGGAGGGGGTGGGGGAAAGGAGGGGACAATTTGGAACAGAAGGTTTTGCAAGGGTCAGTGTTGAAAAATTACCCATGCATATGTTATGTAAATAAAAAAACTTTTAAAAATCGAGAATAAATCATAATTTCATGAGACCCACATTCATTTATTTGACCCCCACATGGGATTGTGAACCACAGGTTAAGAAGCTTTGCCCAACTCACCCTTGTTTATATGTCATGATGAAGGTAGACAATGAAGGGTAGCATCGACTGCCTGTATACCCCTCCTTTTGCTCACTTAACTGCAATCACAAAGAGAAAGGGTATAGGGGTTGATGGATGAGGGCTGGCAATGCAGCTATGGGGATTTTAGTACACAAAAAGGGAAGAAGGGATTTCCCATCCCTAGGATTCCAGAGCAAAATATGGGAATTGGTGGGATGGACACTTTTGTCCTGAAGCTCACTGCTCTGTGGGGGGGAAATAGACAATGTTAGAGAGACTCTGGACCTGCTTCTGCTTCTTACATGGGAAATTCTGCAAGTTCTGAGTCCTTCTAGACCTAAGCAGCAGTGGAGAAGTAAGACCACTGAAGCTGGAATTAGGAGAGTTCTAGGTTCGGATTCCACCTCTGATCCTCACTGATCTATGTGACCCTGGTCGATCCCTTCATCTCCCTGGCTCTCGGTTTTCTCATCTGTAGAATGAGAATAATGAAAGGCTTGTGAGGACAAAATAATACTCTGCCTATAAAGTGCTTTGCCAACCTTAAATGACCATATAGATGTCATCTTTTATGAGCTGCTATTATTAGGGCTGAATAAGTAGCAAATGTGACAAACCAGGGAGGACTGGAGCCCTAGACACTACGTGAAAAATTAAACATAGTGAGACAAGACCTCAGAATCACAGATTTAGAAGTTAAACAGAAATTCAAGGCAATCTAGCACAATTGCATCCTTTTGCAGTTGAGGAAACTAAAACCTAAAGCAAACCCTTGTCCAGGGTCACAGGGGTGGTAAATGGGATCTGAACCCAGTTTTCCTGCCTGCATATTCCACTGCTCCACACTGAAAGGGTTCCTGATGCTGAAAGGGCCAAGGTAGAGGTGTCTGGAATACACGCAGCCTTTCCCTCATCTACCCTCAGGCTAATCGGTGCTATGAAAGCCAGCCTGGTTCTCTACCAGATGGATCTCACCTCCCCCCCCCCCCCAACAACCCCTGGGCAGATCCAGGTGGGCTTCAGCTAGCGGCTGCATGATGGATTTCGAGCATCCAGGCAGCATCCTAGTCATGTGCCTCTTGCCCATGCAGTTGATGAGCAGCAGCTGCTAATGGAGGGAGGAGGATGAGCAGGACTTTAGCTGATTTTTTTGTTTGTTTGATTTTTAGTTTTAGCAATAAATGTATTTGGTTATTTGGAAGAGGAGAGCAAGGCAGACTTGCGTGGTTCCTTCTTCTCTAGTCTCTGGAAGATTATATAGATTTATATAATATCATAAATATATGATTATATTGATCAGGGATTCTTAAACTTCTTCCACTCATGATCGCTTTTCACCTGAAGAATTTTTACACAATTCTGGTTATATATATATATATAAAACAGGCATACAAATCAAACATTTGCTGATAATGATAAAGCAATTTATTTTAAAACAATCCTTTGGTATAAATTTTATCATTTATTAAAAACAAAAGCAAATTTGCAAACTAATGAAATGAATGTATTTATTTTGGCAGAATACTTGATACTTTTATTATTGCCAAATTATCCACTATCCTCACATTCAGTGGCCCCATATGGGGCTTAAGAAATTTTAATATTGATCAAATTGGTTTAGACAAGGGTACCTGCACTTGAATCTGTACACAAATAAGCAAGTTTACCCAAAGATAACTCTACTTCAGATCTAGACCTTGTCTGTTGTGACCCAACCCCGTACTTTGCCCCTTTCAAGATCAGGAGTCCTTTCAGGGTGGGGAAATGGAATGTAGAGTCAGGAAAACTGGGTTCAAAACTTACCCGCTGTGTGGCTTTGGGAAGGTATTTGACAGTACCATAAGGGCAGAGGCCAATCAGTCTATCAAGGAGCATTTATTAAACGCCTACTGAACACCAGATACCCTGCTAAAAACTGGAAATACAAAGAAAAGCAAAGGAGCTTATAGTCTAATGAGATTGAGAACATGTAAACAACTCTTGACCGGGAAAGGATGGGCTTTGAGTTGAGCCTTGAAGCCAGGAGTCAGGAATAAGAATACATCCTAGCATGGGTGACAGCTAGGACAAATGCATGGAGAGCATATAGATGAAATAAAGTGGATTTTAAGGCAGCAAGACAGTGCCATGAATAAAGCACTGGGCTTGGAGTCAGGAAAACTCATTGTCATGAGTTCAGATTTAGCTTCAGACACTTACTAGCAGGGTGATCCTGGGCAAGTCATTTAACCTTGTTTAACTTAACTCAGTTTCCTCATCTGTCAAATAAGCTGGAAAAGGAAATGGCAAACCACTCTAGTATCTTTGCCAAAAGAAAGAAAGAAAAAGAAAACCCAGATGGAGTCATGAAGAATTGGACCAGACTGATTAGTTTAGCTGCATATACACTTAATAGTTCATGAAGAAGAGGAAGCATAAGAAAACTAGAAAAGTAGGTCGAAGCCAGGTTATAAAGCACTTTTAAATACCAAGGAGAAGATTTATGCATATTATATTCAAGAGATAATAGGGAGCCACTGGAGGTATTTAGTTGGAAAGAGAGTACCATAAGTAGGAAAATAATTTTGGCAGCTAAACAACTTGTCAATACATAGAACCTAGAAATTAGCCAATGAATGAAAGAGACTTGAAAATTGGACCCTCTGAAAAAGTCAAATTACAGATCAGTTTTTGCTGTACACCTTAACAAATATTTATTAGCCACCTACAATGTGCAAGATACTCTGTAAGGATACAAAGCTAGATAAGCTCTCAAAAAGCTTATTATGATCAAAGAGAGGAAAGACATAAAGAGCCACGGGACAAGGGAAGGCAAGAAACATAAGGGAATTGTCTGGCAAAATCTATTAAATGTTTAAGGAGAGAGACCTCACTTTCACCAGCAGAATCAGGAAGGATACATTTGAGCACCTGTGTTGAGCCTTGAAATAAAGAAAGGACTTTGAGAAGTAAACAACGGGAGTAAAGGAGGCATGAGTAGTTAGAGCACAGAAATGGGGGGGGGGTAAAATAACTCAGTTTGGCTGGAGCATTTGTGAGGGAAGGCTGCAGTTGGAGGTTGATGTCAGGCTAAATGTCAGGATCAAGAACTGATATTTAATTCAGTAGGCAATGGGAAGCCATTGACGATTTTCAAGTAAATGAGGAGGGGATTAGAGAAGTTCATTAGGAAGATTACCTTGATTATGAGAGGGATAAATTGGAGGAAAAAAAAGTCTAGAGCCAAGAAGACCAGTTGAGTTACAACTCAGCAAAAGAAAGACATGCAAGACAAAAGTCAAAGGGTTGGAGTTACCGAAATCAATAGCCTTTGGTGTCTTGTGAATCATGGACAAATCTCTTTGTCTCAAAGGCTATTGGTGACTCTCTGGCTGTCTTACTAGGGCTATGAGTTGTTATTTTTTTTATTCTTATTATTTTGGTTCTGTTGACATTTATCAGACGTTCTGCGAGCATGGTTCACACGGTCCCCATTCTACACTTAAGGGTCAAGCCATGAAGAATGGGATAGGTGGGTGTCACATCCAACAGCTTCCCACCCCACGGCCATGTAGGATAAATCAAGTCCAAGATCAGGCAGGACCACAGCAAAGCTGGCTTGATACTAAAGCCTGAGCTGTGTCTTCATGGGCTTTTTTACATCTCCCTGGCCTACCAGTGCCTAGGGCAGAGTTAATCCTAGATGAAGTTGATTTTAAAAGCCATATCAGGAAGGTGCAAGAGTAAGAACTCAAGCCAGTCTTTTTGAAGGGACCCTTGGCCCCAAAAGGAATCACCAGCAGGAACTCACAGTGGCTAGTTATCTGTCCCCACTCTTCTGCCCCACTGCTTATGCACAATCTTGTGTTCAGGAGGCAAGTTTTCTCCTGTGCTCTGCCCTCCCTAACCTAGAATAAAGAGTTAAATCTGTATTGTTACAGGGGGCGTGGTGACAGACTTTGATGGTGACGGAATGTTGGATTTGGTCTTGTCCCACGGAGAATCCATGGCACAACCTCTGTCTGTCTTCAGAGGGAACCAGGTACGTGGGAGACCAGACCAATAGAGCCCATGTCAGATGTAGGAGTGTGGGAGGAAGCTTTAATAATGCCCACTGGATTAAATCGGGGGGACTAACTTTAACATTCAGCCTGTTAAAGAAAAAAAAAAAAAAAACATGATCCCAGGAGCACTCCTCTCACCATCCACAATTTCTGCTTTTGTCCTTCCCTTTCCTTCCAGTACATCCTCATCTTCCCCATTTCTGTTCCCCTAAATCCTTCCTTCATTCTGTTTTTCCTTTTGCCCATTCCTTCTTTCCCCTGTTTCATTCTTACTTTTTTTCTTACATCTCACTTCGATCCTCATATCAAGATCCCATGACTATGTAGACACTTTGGTTGCTGCTACTCTTCTTCCTCAGAGAATAACTGAGCTTTCTTCTCTCCCTACCTCAGGGATTCAAAAATAACTGGCTTCGTGTGGTGCCCCGGACCCAGTTTGGAGCCTTTGCCAGGGGAGCCAAGGTGGTGCTTTATACCAAGAAGAGTGGGGCTCACCTGAGGATCATTGATGGGGGCTCAGGCTACCTGTGTGAGATGGAGCCGGTGGCACACTTTGGCCTGGGTGAGTCCAAACCAACTTTGGATAATTCTAAATGAAATCTGGGTTTCATGTTGGAGAGTAAATACTGCTGACAGTGAGGTGCTTTTCAGATGATTTGGCCACTTGATGAGCCTAGAAGTCATGGGAAGCAAGGTAGAAGAGTAAAAAGTACATTTGATTCAGTCAGGAGAATCTTGGCTTCTAGTCCCAGATCTGAGTTACACTTGGCAACCTTGGACAAGATCTCAGTTAGAAGGGACCCCAGAGGCAGTTTATTCTAATTCATACTTGATGACCTCTACCATATCAATTAAAAAGCATTTATTAAGCACTCACTGTGAACACCGATCAGAGCTGTAACTAAGACAAGGCAGCGTGGTCTTTGTCACAAGGCAGCGTGGTCTTTGTCCCAAGGCACTAAATTTAAAGTGTGCTGACAGTGTTTACAATGCATTGGAAGTATAGAAACAATAGAGTTTCACATCCAGTTAGCAAGAATAACAACCATATGGAGCTGTTCTGATCTCTCCCCTTAGCACTACAATGCTCCTACTGGTCTATATCCTCCCACTCCCACCTGAAGATGTATTTCCTACTGTAGTTTCCATAGCTGTGCTGTCCCAGGTATAAAAATCCCTTTGTCGTTGGCAAGAATCCATCCAACCTCAATTTCAAAACCTCTGGTGAGGGAGAACTTGTTGCCTCTTAAGCTTCTGGAAAGCTCGGATTCTTAGAAAACGTTTCTCTACATCAGCCTGAAATCTGCCTCTCTGAACCTCAGTTGCTCAAGCTGCTAAATGGGGATGTTAATCACAGTCCTGCCGGCTCCACAAAGTTGTTGTAAGCCCTAACACCGCTATATATCCAGGTGAGCTCCTTCTGCTGGGCAGACACACTTGGTAGATTTTCTACCAAGAAGGCAGGTGTTTCTTCTGTCTTTCCTCAGAGTCTCTTGGCTTTGTACTACCCTCTCCAGACCTGTCCTACCATCCATTCTCACATTCTTCTGCTGACTAGGGACCCTTAGGACTTCCTCATGGCTCAGGGAGATGGCCCATCAGCGGCTGGTCCACCTGCCTATGCCATGATCCATACTAAAGATCACAGATCTGGGCCAAATTCCTCCTATTACAAATAGGGAAACTGAGGCCCAAAGAAGGTGAGTGACTTGCTCACCATCACACAGGTGACATACATCAGAGGCATAACTCTAATCCAGATCTCCTGACTCCAGCCTTGAGTGCCTGTTTTAAAAGGTCCTTTAGCACCCCTTCTCCCTGTCTCCACAGTCTCTGCAGGGAAGACTGAGAGATAGTGTGATGCAATGGAAAGATTGATAAAATTGGGGTCAATGTGACTGAAGGCAAGTCATTTGACGTCTCTGAACCCCAATTGCCTTATGTGCTAAATAGAATTCATCGTATCAGAATTATTCCTTCAGGGAGTTTAATGTGATAATGTATATAAAATAGATATAAATATAAAAATTTATGTAAAATATTTTGTAAATATAGTCTAATATATACAAGAGTAGCATATAAGCTATTATTGTGATCACCAACCAGTTATCAATTATTGCCAAAATAATGTCCATGTTATCAACAATCAATCAATTATTACAGTTATCAATTGCCAGTCATTCATTCACTATATTCTTACCTAAACAGTGGTAGTAGTTTGGTGCAAAAAAGAAATTGTGGAGTTCCTTCCCCTCCATTGGGCAGTCCCCTTAAATTCTGTGGGCTCAGCCAGTATTTACTAAGCACTCGCTACATATATATCAGGCTTTTTCTAAGAAAGACAAAAATATGGAGGCTGCTCCTTCAAGGAGCTCTTCCATTTAAATGGGAGAAACAATATTTAAATAAGCAAGTCCATTTAAGATCCCAGGAAGAGACAGAAGATAGTTTGGGAGGGTTGATAGAGGGACCAGGAAAGCCTTCTCAGAGAAACTTGGGGGGCAGAGTATTCCAGACAAATACAAATGCACCAAGGAACAATAATCAGGTCATTGTACCTGGATCACAGAGTAAATAAAAGACTATAGGAAGCTAGAAAGGCAGCAAGAAGCCTTCTTGGGAAGACCCAATCAGAGGGTGCTCATTGAGCCCCAGGTGACACAGGGCTTTAGAGAAATCACCTGAGGATGGAGTGAAGCAGGGAGAGGCAACAATTCAAGAAATTCTAGGAAGGATCAAAGGGAGCGTTCTTGGTCCAGGAACTGATGCTTCCTCTCCAGAGCCCCACTGCCCACCCCCAGTGTCACTTCCCTGTCACAACACACAAGGGCCCTGAGACCAGTGCATTTGTCAGGTCTCAGTGTGCTGGACTGAACAGCCCCTCTGAGGCTGGTTTCTTTTTACTTAGGAATGGGGATCCCCCGGGTCAGTTCCAGGCCTGGCAGCCCGGATGCCCCCTGAGCCAACTTGGCAGACAAGTCCCCACAAGCACAGATCAGTGGAAGGTGTCCTTCCCAGTGGCAGGAATACCCAGAACACTGGCTCCCTTCACAGAGCAGGGAGGCAGCTGAGGCTTCCTGATTTATGGAGACATTCTGCTAGGACAAGAGAGCATCGAAGATAGAGAAGCAGATGGGGAAGGGAGAGAAAAGGGAAGGATGCCCAGGAGAACAGGGCAAAAAGCAGAAGAGAAATGGTAAGAAGTTACCAAGCTGGGATCTATAGGGCTGTGTCCACCACAGAGAATTTGAAGTTCAAAACTGCCAGATATTGAGATGGAGATTGAAGATGTGGCTTAGGGATGGAAGAAAGGATCAGGAGGAGAAAAAAAAGAAGGAAGGAAACTCAAGGAAGGGATGAAAACAGGAGGCAGATAAACATGGAATACAAAACCAATCCCTACCCTCAGAGTCTAATAAGGGAAGAAAGTATAGAAAATCGATCTGAAAAACTGGGAGGGGGAAGTCCCAGATAGTCAGGAGTAGAACTGAGTTAGAAGTGAGAATAGCAAGATCTGGACAGGAATTCACTAATTGAATAAAGGGGCTGCAGGGGCAGGATCTGTTGAGAAGATTCCTGATAGTAATTACATCCCAATATCACCAAGATGTGATTCACCTTCCTTCCCTAGGTGGTACATTTCCACCCCTGCCCATCTCCCACTACCAGCTAGCCCAACTGGTCCATCTAACTCTGGGCTTTCAGTCCCTTAAGGTCCAATAGCCACCATATTCTTTTCCTAGGACCTTTCCACTGGAGGGAAGCCCTTCCTCTGCTTCTTCTTCCCCACCCTCCACTCCTCCTAGCCTAAAGTTCTAAAGTAGATGGCAACGTGGATGTTATAAGATCATCAGTAGAGGTCAGTAGCTGAAGGGACTCTTCCACTGGTCATGTCAGCAGCTCCCATCATCTATGATACATTAGCCCTCCCCACATCTCCACTCTTTTCTGCTCTCTCTTTTCATTGAAAACCTTCCTCTATCGTTGGAAAAAGAGTGTATTTAATGAAACATATTGAAAACATAAAGTCAAAGGACCTGAGTTTGGATCCTTTTCTCTGCTACCACTCGGGGGACCCCAGACTTAAGTCTCCACACCCAACTTAATTCATCACCTGTAAAGTGGTGAAACTGGATGATTTCCAAGTTCCCCTTCATTTCTCAATCATTGATCTTAGATCTCTTCCTCCCAAATCTTTGACATCTCCCAGAACTTCTGAAACCTAACTCTTTCCTGAAAACACCTTGTCTCTTGACAGCCCTTTCATACACACATATCACTTCCTCAATCACATACAAGTATTTTAGACATGTTTTTCCCTTCCCAACCGTCACCCCCCACATACACACACACACACACACACACACACACACACACACACACACACAGTAGCTAAACTGAATTTTCCCCTAGTGCCCCAATTCCTATTTTGACTGAATAAAAATGGTTTGATTGAAAAGGGGGTAAGCAGAAAATATAGAACCAGCCAAGGCAAAAATGGGGTAACCCCAACCTGGCAGATGAGAGAATTGTGATTTCCTGATATTTGCCCAGTATCAGGAGTGATTGTTGCAATAAGAAAGGGTGGCAAGAATGGGAGGAGAACAACGAAGGAAGGACTAAAATTTATGGAGAAATTTTGGAATTTCTAAAATTAGAAATGAAAATGAATCTCCAGGCCCTTTCAGGGCAGCTTAAGGGAACCACCCTCCAGCCATCTGACTGTTAGACTGAGTCTGATGTTTGAAATGTTGAGTGATTGGTAGCCTTTCCTCTCCTGCTCTCCCCATCCATCAGAAATCATTTCAAAACTTATTGTCTCTCTGAAGCACAATGGGTGTCTGAAGAAAAATGTATGTGACTGTATTGTGTTTTGTATTGTGTATTGCACATGTATGTGTGTTATTTTATGTGAGTTATAAATGTGCACAGATTGATGATAAGTATGCTGGCTGTGAGTTGAATGCATTTTATACGTATTTTCCTGTCCATGTATATGTAATTTAGATATTCATTTGTCTGTTTCTAATGAGTTGAGTGCATGTCATGTGGGTCTTATGCTGTCCATGTGTGTACGTTTGCCGTATGTATCTGTATATTTTTGTATTGGTCAGTGGCCCTTCTGCAACTTGAGTCCTGTCACTGCCATCTCTGGGTACCATGGCTTGCTAATGAGCTTCACGTCTTTGAGATCTCTGAGCCACATTATGTCTACTTCCCCATCCTTATATACAGCCTTATTGACTCAGTGAGTTTTGTCCTTCTCCAGAAGTCCCCCAGCCTCCTCCTTCAAGGCAGGGGTCCTTTAGGGCACAACAATTGGCTTCTCCAAGTCCAAATCTAACTGCATGTGATGCTCAGGCCCCGTAGTGCTCAGGAACAGGGGAACATCTCTTTTGGGAGGATTCTGAAGGACAGCAGCCTCTCTTTGACAAGTATGTCCATCTCCTTTTGCTGCTGTATGTCACTGTCCCCTCCGGTTCTTCTAAGACTTCTGCCTGCCTTAGTTTCTAGATTTGGGATTTGTCTCTCCCGTATTTTCATTTGCAATATTCAGCTTATTTGATCTCTTTGGTTTTTCACCTCTGCCCCCATTTCTAGTTCTGTCAGGATGCTTCTGGATAGGGTGCCAATCACAAATCTATTAGCTTTCTGCTTACAGCCTGTGAAGATTTTTTCTCTTCTCTCTCTCTCTCTCTCTCTCTCTCTCTCTCTCTCTCTCTCTCTCTCTCTCTCTCTCTCTCTCTCTCTCTCTCTGTCTGTCTCTCTCTCCCCCTCCCTCCCTCCTTCTCTCTCTCTCTTTCTCACCATACACACACACATACACATGCTAGAGAATAGTCTATATTCTGTATGATTGTTTCAACTCCTCAGTTTCAGTTGCTGACTGTTCCTTGCTGTGTGGAGGGGGGTGACTGTTTGCTACCCAACACATAAAATAAACTCAAATCATTTCCCTGCCCCCCAACAATCCATAAGAAAGCATTCATTCCCTGCTCTAGAGATGTCGACACCAAAGGCTCCCTTTGTCCAGGCTTTCAGCTCAATTTTTTTTTTGATAAGTAAGACAAGGTTAGTATCTAAGCTGCTGGAGCTCATTTGAGGAAAGAAAATTCAATGGACCCCCCCCCATTTCCTATAAAAATGGCTTTATTAAAGTGCAAAAATATTCCACCAACTATATTCCCACCATCTGCTTTGTTTCTAATTCTTCTGAAAAGAGCAGTCCTGTTTGTTTCAATTGCCTTTGTCCTTTGTAACTGCCTGAGACTGTTCAGGGCTGCTCCTGATCTCCCCTGTCCTCTCTGCTTAATATCATGGTGAGTCATCTTCACCTGGTACCAGGCAGGAGGAGAGGTTTACCCTGGGCCTTGTACTGAGAACTGTATTCAAGGAATCTGGGCAGCAGAGCCTCCCTCGTAGTCCCCCAGAGACCCTTCCCTACTCTAGTGGCAGCTCTGACATGGCCCCATCTATTCCTGGGATTGGGGATCCAATGGGAATCATGAGGATTTAGCAGTATGGATCATCTAGACCAATCCCTGAATTCCCCTCCCTCCCCAACCTCAGCAAAATTATTTTCAGTTTACTTATTTGTATCTTGTCCCTGGTTATCTGTACAACTGTATAACTGCAATAATTGCTTAGTAGAATGGAAACTTTTGAAAAGTAGGCACTTAGTTTTTGTGTATGCCCAGTGCTTAGCCTAGAACCTGACATATACTAGGTGCTTAATAAATGCTGCTTAAATTTAATATGGAGGAGAAAACCAAGGGGAGATAAAGGGAATATATGGCCCAGGTCACCTGGCAGGAAGCGCCCTTCCCCTAGTTCAGTCATTCCCAGTATCAAATATAAAATGCTTTATTCTATTTTTAAAATTCTTCAGAACAAGAACCCTTCTTTCAGTTCCAATTTTTATATTTTCCTCCCTCTTCATCTTTTATATAGTCCATGATCCAGTGATCCTGGATTCTACCCCTTGACCCCATGGATTTTCACTGGCTATCCCCATTTATGGTACACACTCCCTCCCATCTTCATCCCCTGGCTTCTTCCAAGACTCAGCTCAAATTCCTGCTGCTGCTGCTGGAGGTCTTTTTTCATCTTCCCCTCACCCTTCATCCCAAGTATTTAATGCCCTTTCTCCTATATAATACTGCCCCTTTGAGCCCATCAGAACAAATATCTCAGGAGGAAGTCATATATGATAGATGCCCTCTGACCCTGCTTCTCCACCCAGGGCTCCACCTGCATTCCCTGGTACCCTGGACTCTGTGTGCTGACCCCCTCCTATCATACATACAGACTAGGACAGTACCTGTTTCCTGGTGGGAGGCTAGAGGAAGAAGAAAGAAACAGATTCCTTTTGTCCATTCCTTTCACTATATAAGGAAATCCTGAAAATGCTCTTAACCCAGGTACTTAATAAATTCTTGTGGATTGTTTGGATGATCCCCATTTGACAAATGAGGAAACTGAGCGCCAGAGACCTACCTATGATCACCCAACTAGTAAGTACCTGAAGCAGGATCCCAAGCCTTTCTGAATGTAATTCTCTCCGACCTTCAAATTCAGAGCTTCTTCCACCAAATCTTGTCTCATTCCCACAGCCAGTGTGTATCCCAGCCAAGACTCAGTCTGAGAACTCGTGATTCTAAGCCCAACTCTTCCTGACTCTGGATGTTGCTTCTCAGATAACAAAGGTTTCCCCTCCAGTTGCAGTGGAAAGATACTGAGTCTGAATGTGAGGAGCCACAGTACGATACAATATAGGCAGTGTGATATTGCCCTTCAAACGGTCCTTTCACCTGAAGGGCTCCATGGGGGATCTTGTGGTAGCTTTGACTTCTTCATTAATGCAGATGCTGATATAAAAGGAAATAGTTGCCTATATAACGTTGCTTGGGTTCTCTGAGCAAGGGACAAAATAACCCATTCTTCTGTGATGAAGGAAAAAACCCAAAAGACAGAATTTCTGGGTAATTAATGATCAATTTATTAATTAGGCTAGTTAATAATCGACAAAGTGAGGGTCAGTGGTTTCTCTTAGCAGCCAAGGATCCCTAGTGGAGATAATGAACCCTTAAATATCTTTATAAAAGGGAATGCATCAGACAAGTGAAAATGATTGGTTTGACATTTAATGAGGAAATGGACTAAAAGTCTTCAGTTTCTCCTGCCAAGAACCTGTCTTCATCAGCTGCCTCCAGTGATCGGAAAGGGAGTTCATCTCCAACCAGATCACGCTGGTTGATTTTCTCCTTTGTAAACTCACTTTAAACTCTAATGGAGGGGTGCAAGGACAGGGATGCATTTCCCTCAGGGTAAGAACCAGATTCTGTTTATATTCTGAGCAGAAGTAAAGTCTCCTCATTGGATGGGATCTAGCCTAAGATGGAAGAGCTCCCAAGGACTAGGATCCATCTCAATCAGCTGTGTCCTTCAGAGGCTGACCTACAAGAGCTGGGTCTCAATGAAGAAGCCAAAGAGAAGAATCCTGCATTCTAATTTAATAATTGGTTATTAATATAATAGAAAAATAATTTCTCTCATTTGTTAGGAGACCAGCTGGCCCAGAAGTCACTTACATAGCCACAGAAGATGTCCCAGTCAACTTATATTGACTATAGAGCATCCCTAGCCTTCACTCTTTAGCCCAATCTATTCCCAACATTCCTAAGGCTGTCCAAAAGGTTATACCAATTAAAACCCCATCCTTCTAGAAAACTTTTGAGTTTGGATCTTCAGCACCTAAGACAGCACCTGAGACAAAATAGGCACTTAATGCCCACTGCTTGACTGACCCTCCTAGAAACAAGGCACCACTTGCCACACTAGCTTACATGGTACGAACAACAATGGCATTCCTTAGTTCCTGGTCTCTAGGCCCCAGAGGGGCAACAAGATCCTAGTGAACCACACTGGATTAATAGAGAACCTGAATTTGAGCACTTAACTACCCATGTGACTATGAGGTAAATCTCTACTTCTCTCTGGACCTCAAAAAAAGAGAAACTTGGACTAGACAGCCTCTGAGGGCCTTCCCAGTTCTCAGTCTCTAAGCCTAAGATCCTGGATAGAATATAACCTCCTTGAGGGCAGGATTCTCATTTTTGTTTTTGTATTCTTCAGTCGGTGTTTCATAAATGCGTGATTAAATTATCTTTCTGTGTTCTTAAAAAACAAAAAACAAAAAAAGGACCTGGTTGCCATTTCCTTAAGATCTTCCTTCTCCAAGACAATTTTCTAGTGGAAGGATTTGGGAGAGGAAATGAATCCTGTGCTCGTCTCCTCTGCCATGCCTGCCCTTTCTCTCTCCACAGGACAGGACGAGCCCAGCAGCGTGGAGGTGACATGGCCAGATGGTAGGGTTGTGAGCCGAGGGGTAGCCAGCAACGAGACTAACTCTGTGCTGGAGATCCCCTATCCCCGAGAGGAAGATGGGCCGCTCAAACCAACAACACTGGAGGTGCGCAGAGGGCCTAGGCCCCCCCTAGGGTCCCGCCTCCCTTAGAGGAAGCATTACTCCCAGCCCCATAGAAGGGAATCTGGAAAGGGCAGGCCCATTGCTGATGGAGGTGCTCAGTTATTGTTTCCTAGCCTTCTCAGCCCTTGAATAAGCAAGCTTCCCTAGCAGGGACCTCTTGTGACCTTCAGAACTGAGGCAAAACCTCTTAGAGAAACATAGGGCCAGCCAACAGCTCCGCCCTTGTCCAAGGGCAGCAGCTCTGACCCTCTTGGCCTCTCATAGCCACGGGCATCCCTCCTTCGATTCTCCCCAGCACGGCAGGCGGCCGGAGGTGGCCAAAGGAGGAAAAGGAGGGCCTAAAAGTTGGGTGTCCTAATTCTGGCTCATAGATTCCATATGGAGAAGGGGAAAGAGCAGGAGCTTGAGGTATCAGCAGTTGGACTCCCGAATCCCTTTTGGTCTAAGTACAAGGGAGCAAAGACCTGGGAATGAGGGAAGAGGCTGCCTTCAGGCACTGGACCTGAGCTCAGCTTCCGCCTGATCTGGGGTCTGGATGGCAGCTGCTTTGGTGTTGTGACCATTGAGGGCCTGGGACAGGGACATCGAGGCTCACTGGTGTCTCCACTTCCTCCCACCATGCAGTGCGGCCAAGGATTCTCCCAGCAAGACAATGGAAGGTGCATGGGTGAGTTGCTCACAGGGCCAGAGGGTTAATGGGTCAGAGGACTGGGAAAACGGAGAGACCCCAAGGCCCAAGGCTTGGAAAGGTTGGAAGGACCAAGAATGGGAGGAAATGCCATGGCAGAAAAAAGTGAATGGATGCCCTAACTGAAGCCCATCTTAGCATTCAATTCAAACCAAGCAAATGTGCATGAGGGACTTTCTGTGGGGTACAAACATGTTTATGAAACAGACCTTTTTCTTAATGAGCTTACAATTCAGTGGTGGAAGGGAAAGGACAGCCCATAAATTTTAAATAAATATATTTAAATAACTCCCTATAAGAGAGACTCACTAGTTGTGTGACCCTCCAGAAATCACTTAATTCTATCTGCCTCAGTTTTCTTATCTGTAAAATGAACTGAAAAAGGAAATGGCCAGAATATTTGCTAATGGGGTCATAAAGTGTCTGATGAAGCTGAACGGCAGCAAAAGTCAAATGAAATGGAAGAATCTAGGCAAAGCGCTTTGGAAAACTTTTGGGAGCAAGGAGGAAAGATCACCATATAAAGAGGAATTAGCGAAGGATGGATGTCATAGTCTGGTCCAATAGTTTGATAGTGTTTATCATCATCATGCATCAGGAAATGACTGGCCTTAGCCCAGCTGGTCACATGGATTCTGGAAGGGACCATCCAGTCTAGCTCCCTCAATTTATAGTTAAAGCAAATTAAAGCCAAAAAGGCCAAAATTCATACCAGTAGTAAGTGGCAGAGCTGTAATTGGTCACCAGGTCTTCTGCCTCTAACCAGGAGCGTCCTGAGTATGGCAAGCACAATTTAGGGTATGTAATTCAGCAATTATTGTGTCAGGCATTTCCCTGGGTGCCAAGAGTCTGGATCAGTTGTTATAAGGGAGCCCAAGGGTACCCCTCGCAAGGTAACCCACAGGACAGCTGGGTGATGGGAAGGATGATCAAGGCCTCTCTGCAATAGACTGAGGAACCATTGTAAAAATGACATTCAGCCCCCATGGTGGCCACGGGCTTACAATGGAGGCCTCGTACAAGTCTTCCCATGCAGTTTTTCCATTAGAATGATTGGCAGGGGAAAAGCTCCATTCGCTGGTTCCTTCATCAAGCCTGTATTCAGACTGCTGAGTGAGTGGCTCCTCGCTTATTTTTCAGATACTGATGAGTGCATCCAGTTCCCATTCGTGTGTCCCCGAGACAAGCCAGTCTGTGTCAATACCTATGGAAGCTACCGATGTCGAACAAACAAAAGGTGCAGCCGGGGCTACGAGCCCAACGAGGACGGCACTGCTTGTGTGGGTGAGTGGGGACATCCAGGGTCCCAAAGGCAGCACAAGGGCGGGGCAGGACGGACCAAATAAAGTCAGAGCCATCAGCTGGGGGATTCTGGAGGGGTCCTCCCCCACCAGGAGGCTCTGCTCCAGCTTTCTCGTTAGTTTGAAAAGATAAGTGGGGAGAGTTCCCTCGAAAATGCCTCCCTACAGAACAGTGAAGCATCCATCTCCCAGGGAAGCCACTTCACACCCACCCCCATACATATACACGCACTTTTGTTTGTTCTCATGGGGATCTCTGTCCCCAAGCTGTGCACTGGGCCAAGCTTCTAACTGAAGAGTCACGATTCTCTTGCAGATGAATGATCCTGTCATTAACTCAGTGATCCTCTTCTTCCCTGGGAAATAAATTAGTTCTTGTTAACCTCTGTCTGAATCGGCATTTCTCTTCTTCCTCCCCTCCTCCTCCTCCTCTCCCTTCTCCATCCCTCCCTTTTTCTCTCTTTCTTGTATTTTTTTTTATTTTTCTCTCCCACTCCCTCTGCAGCTCAAGTGGCCTTTCTGGGTGGATACCCCTCTGCCGCCATCAGAATCTCTGAGTCTCCCTCTCAGGCCTCCCGTCTTTTTCTAGGCCTTGGACTTTGCCTTCAGTTATATGCACTTTAATTCCCGTCAATAAAGAAAGACTAACAACCTTTGTGGACCTGAATCTCTCTCCCTCTGCCTGTTTCTCTCTCCACCCCTACTAGATACTGCAGTGTTCCCTCTGAGTCACAGAATGGACAGCAGGGTAGCCATCTTTGAAAAGGGAAAGGGAAGTGACCAATATTTTTGTAAACAGAGTTGTTTGTGAATCCTTTCTTTGCATGTTTTCTGAGAAAACAGAAAGGGAAATTTCTCCCTCCCTCCCCAAACAGCCACAACAGCCCTAGCTCATCTGTACCAGTCTGTGTTGTAATCTTTCTTGTTTGTTATGATTTTGCCTTAGCAAAGATGGCTCCCAGGTGGTTGCTTGCCTCATTATGATGTACCATGTGCCTGCTGGTTTGGCCTATGCTGTTTCTTCGTTGCCCGCCCTAACTCCCTGGAACGGAGGGCACCTTCTGGCGGGGGTGGTGCTGGCGGAGGGAGGGCAGTGGCCGTGAGAGTGGGGAGGATAGGGTTCCTGATGAAAATGTTACAATTTTAATCTGCTAAGTCTTCCAGCCCCTCCCTCAGAGAATTTATGCCAATAAACTATATGCTGGATATTAGCGCTGAGCTGGTGAAATTCCTCTGGGACGATAGATAACGTCGGAATTCTGTCACCCCCTTTGTGTTACGCCGCACCTTGCACCCCAATTCCATCATCTGAAAGGTCACAGAATGCCGTTTTCTCTATCATTCTTTACCTTAAAGTCAAGCGAAGGAATAGAGAAGAAGAAGGAATGGGACACCCGTGTAGGTTGTTCACCAGCCTTGGGTTCTAGACCTGGCTCGGTTATGGAGAGAATATGGGACGGGATGGAGTGAGTAGTTCATGAACTTGTAATTCAATTCAATTCATTATTTTGTAAGTATTCCCTATGAACAAGAGATTGGTTTGGGCAATGAATTTATGGTTTTTCCTCAGCAAGTAGGAACCCAACTCTGGGTTTAAAAAAAAAAACTCCCTTCAAACTCTACAACTCAACAAATTTCAGGGTGCCAACTGGGCCCCCCCGAGCACAAACAACAGTCTGGGTCCAGGCTAACATGTACTCCTTCTGGGAGGCCGGAGTTCAGTCCAAGGAAAGGGTAAGGTAGGAAATGAGTAGTTCATGAGCTTGTAATTCAATTCGATTCAATATTTGTTAAGTACCTTCTGTGAACAAAGAATTGGTCTGGGCAATGAATTGATAGAGTTTTTCCTCAGAGGAGATAAGCAAATAGGAATCCAACTCTGGAAACTCTAAAAAAAAGAAGCCTCACAGCAGATTTTTCTAGTCAACATTTGGGGATGCTCTGGACTAGCCTGCTTTCTAGGGCATAGAATATTTTAATAATAAGTCTTCATAGTGAAAGTTGCCATTACCTCTCATTAAATTGCAGAAATCTTCTGAGAGGAAGAAGGAGAGGAGAATACAGTGCCCCAAGATATAATAAAATCACCCTTAGAAATGCAGTAAACCTTTTAAAATCACCTATTTAAAAGAGAGCTGCAATTTTCTGATATTATAATAATGATACTCAAGATAAATAATAGAATGTGAATCCCTAATAGGTACAGCTATTTTTATATTTGCAACAGTTTGTTTGAATTACAAGTCTAAAGCAAGAAAAAAAACCCAACACAGCGTATAATAGGTTTTGTAAAGGTTTTCATTAAGGTACTTCTGCTTAGACATGAGTATTGGAGAAGGGAACTGAGAGCTTAGTGTCAAACTTTCTCTTCCAAACCCCTCATTTTACAAAATGGGAAACTGAGGCCCAGAAATGACTGGCACACCTGGAAGAAACAAAGAAAGCTCATCTCTTCTGCCTCCTAAGCCTCCCTTTGATACTGGCCTTTACCTCCTAGTGCTCTGGGAAGCTGTTGCCTCTTTAGGAAGGAGTGGGCTAATTGGAGATGAGGGGACTGGGAAACACAAAAATTAAACAATTCAAAATGTGGCCATACTTAGAGATTCAAGAGCAGGTGAGCTAGACCTTACACAGCACCAAATTACAATGTCATCCGACATTTCTTAGAGGCTGGCTCTGACAACAAAACCCCAAAGTAAGCGTACAGTTCGTTTGCTGAAACCCACTGACTGCCAAGAGGACCAGAAATCTCAGTAAAGTAAGCATCCAGGCAGTCTGAAGTAATCCCTTCAGTTTCTGATGTGGATTAGGGATAGAAGTAACAGCAAATGTCTGAACATCAAGTTTCCTTATAACGAGGTCTTACTGTATCCATTGTGAGTGGGGCCGGTTACATCTGTAGAATTATTCCTGGCCCCATTACAATCCACAAATAGAGACCAATAAGCCTGAGATCAAGCTGCCTTTTCTCAGACTGGGTGATTTGATAGGATCAAATGTAGGATGGCCACTCCAAATAAGAGAAAGAGCTGAGTTTGACATTCTCTTCACTACTCTTGAAAGGACAGAGTCAGCACCTTCCAGGTGAGCATCACCTGTCAGGTGGAGGTGAGAGAGCTGGATTCTGCTCCTTCAAAAACATTCAGCATGGCTTTTCCCCTTGGATGTTTGCCTTCCAAGCCCAACAACATGGGCAGAAATAGATGAGCACAGTTAGCCAAAAACTGAACCCAACAATAAATATATAAGCCATCCTGTGTAAGTTTTGTGTTTATAGCTGCCCAGGAGAACTGGCTCTTCCCATCCTAGGGAGCCTCCCTTCCTGGAGGAATATGGCCCTGCTTATGTTCTGCTGGAGGAAGACGAATGGAGGGCTCCCAATTATGACCTTCCTGCGCCCCTCCTGAACCGGCAGCTTCTCTGGGAAGGTGCCATTCTCCTGGGGCCAGGAGCTTCCCTCAGCCTGCCAGGGCCCCCTCTGAGGTCTAACACATCACACAGACCCACACGGCTAGTCTGATGCAGCCAAGCAGAAAATCCACTTCTCTGCTCCAAACAGGGGCTTTGTTCATCTTTCCAGAACCATGCTGAAGCAGGAGACAGAACATTTAATCTTCTCGGAAACAGGCTAAGTCTTTCCAAGCAGATTCCACACTCTCACAAGCCTGAGCCCAACCCAGACACTTGGCTGGGATGACAAGCAGAATCCTACTCTCCCTAGGGTCACCTTCTATCTCTTACCACCATAGTGTGGACTCGGCCTCCAGCCTGGTCCTATCAGAAGCATGTAGCGGTGTCTCCTTGGTAACTAGCTCATCCTGCACATAGTCAGAGAGAGGAAGGGAGGGCGGGAGGGAGAGAGCGAATGGGGGTCAGTGAACTCCACAGATAATCCAAAACTTCACCTCAATCTTTTCCCATGAAACCTTTATAAGGTGACCAGATTGTTCCAATGCCTTACCCTCTGGAGGAAGTGCTGTAGAGCTGCGGATTGATCAAAAGGTCAACAAAAGAGTGGATTCATTGCAACAGACACATCTTATAGGATTAAAAAATCTTAAAGTTCATCTGGTTCAGCACCTTCCTAACTGAATATTAGGAGGATCAATAAGACCTTGTTTCTGAAATACTGTTGATTTCAATGGGAAAAGATACCAGAAAGTCCTTATTTATTCAGTCATGTCTGACCCTATTTGGGTCAGCAGAGTTACTGAAGTGGTTTGTCATTTCATTCTCCAGTTCTTTTTACAGATGAGGAATTGAGGCAAACAAGTTAATTAATTTGCCCAAGGTCACACAGCTACGAAGTTTCTGGGGTCAGATTTGAATTCAGGCCTTCCTCCACTGAGCCACCCAGTTGCCTATTTTGTTGAAAAGGCCACAGCAAGATCTGAACTCATTTCCCTGCTTTAACTCTTGAGCTTTGTATGGCCGGTGCCATACTCTTTGCAAGGTACAAAGTTAGATTAGACATGATCCCTGCTCTTAAGGAATTTAAGGGGCAGCTAGTTGATGTAATGGATAGAGCACCAGCCCTGAAGTCATGAGGACCTGAGTTCAAATCTGGCCTCAGATACTTAACATTTCCTAGCTTTGTGACCCTAGGTGAGTCACTTAACCCCAACTGCCTCAGCAAAAAATAAATAAATAAATAAATTATTCAGCCTTTACCTCACTGAGTAGGGAAGCAATTGTGGGAGGGGAGGGGGTAGAGAAATGGCCCCAGAGCAAGAGAACTGGGCTTATGGCGTCCCTCTAACCCATCCTGGCAGTGAAACTTGACCTGAGCAGGTCACTCTAGTGTTTTAGGAAACCAAGACTTTGAAATTTTAAAAAGTGCTGACCTGCATTAGTAAAAGGTGTTCCCTTATCCAAGAATTGCTTTCCTATTAATCACAGATCTATTCCCTGTCCCTATCCCCACCTGACTTGGGTGATAGGAGAATCTAGAAGAAAGGAAGGGGGGAATAAAATATTAATTAAATAAACATAGCACAAATTAGGACATGATGTGTGTACCAGAGAAGGCTGAAGTGCAATGAAATCATCAGGCATCAGGGGAGGCAGCATTTGAGTGGGACCACAAAGACCTCATATTATCACAATAGCCAAGTGAAACGGGAAACCAGAATGTTGCTCAGGAAGAGAGGGTCAGCCCATTAGCTATACCTGCCCTCAGTGGGAGAAGAAACAGATTCATATTCTCAGCCCGGAGCTGTCCAGGGGACTCCCCACTCTTACCAGATGCTTCTGTGGCAGGAATGGTAAGGGGTCTTAGTTCTGGCTCTCCCTAAACACAGGGTAATGTGAGTAAGCTCAGTCATTTCCTCCCCCACCCAATTCCTGTCCCCCACCAACTAATGGGATGGCCAGCCTGTGGTCCAGATTTAGCATCTGCTTTGTTCTGATTCCTGAGGCACTTGGTGAAGGACTTAACATCCCATCCCCAACCCTGGCTGACTTGTCACTTGGTGCACCGTCCCTGGGGGATGAGGTGAGCTGGCAGTGCAGAGGTGAGTCCTCAAATTCTCCAGAAATGCCATTTCCAGAAAGAATCTTCATTAAGAATTGAGGAGGAGGGCTGGAAGGCAATGTCTGATAGAATGAGGCTCTCAAAGGGGCAAGCATCTGCTAGAGCAGCTGGACTGGGCTGAGCTGGGCCAGAGACATAGCTTTCTATTCATGATAATGACAAGGAGTCGGACCCTGTTAATTCTCCAGTGATCTCAAAGCATTTCAGAAACAATATCCATTCTTCCATTCATCTGTTCTTCCAGCAGCGGTTGCCCACTTTACAGATAGAGAAAGGGAGGCGGAACACGTTACAGATTCATGCATTCATCTCAAGTGTTTGCTATGTGCCAGACACTGTGCTAGCCCTGGAATACAACAGAAAAATGGAACAGTTCCTGCCTGCAGGAAGCTTACAGTCTGAGGAGAGGTGGGAAGTGAGGTGGGCAAAACACAAATACAGAGAAGTAAATATAAATTATATACAGAGTATAAGTGGATTTCCAGGGAAGGGTGAAAGGAAAAAACAATGTCCGGCAAAAAGAGGAACGTGGGACAGAGCTTTGGAATAGTATTTTGAAGAATGGAAGGAAAGTATTGCAGTAAATGCAGTGTCCAGGTGGGAGGCAGATAATGAAGCTAGGAGCTGCTGCAGAGACCCCAGTTCTGTCCCCTGAGAACCTGGGCTAGAAAATGGTCTGCTCTTTCCAGACCCGTCCCAGAACCCTGACTTCACCTCTCTCCCTCTCCGGAGACTGAGAATCCTGAGCTGAACCTCTCCACTGCACTCCCTAGTGGATTGCCCCAGAGGTGACATAAATGAAATTGTCCTCTTCGGTCAGAGATTTAACCACAATATCGCTAAGTAACGGCTCTTCCTTCCTCCCCTCTGGCAGAGCTGGGTTTCTTTTAGCCTAATGAGGAAAACCTGGGTATTCAGAGCAAATGGGATCAGAAGAGTGGGACCCTTAGAAGCTATCCCTTCCATTCCCAAAGTGTAGAAAGTATGGCTTATTTTATAAAATATGCCTTCTTTCCAATAGCTTAGAACACTATTCATCCACTGAGAATTGCAATCCCTATCTGTATCTATCCATTTGCCTGCCTCTCTGTGAGACTAATTGCATCCATCTCTCCAGCCATCTAGACATCTATCTCTTGCCTCTGCCTCTCTACACCCATCAGTCATTTCACAGCAACCAGCTTTCCCTGCATCTATCCATCCATTCACCTGTCCCTAGGAATGACAGGTGCTTTTCTATGACACTTCTCCCCCTATTTTCTTAGGTATGAGCCTCTCGGTCAAAGATCAGAAAGGACCCATTCCCCAGGCAGTAGGACCTTTTCCCAGGATCTGATTCTCTTCTTATAGAAAATGATCATTGTAGATGCTTGCATATCCCCCGACACCTGTATTATTTTCTTTCTCTATTAGTAGATAGACTGCTGGGTCTGGAATCAAAAAGACCCGAGTTCAAATGTGACCTCATACACTTACAATCTTGTCACTGATTTAACTCATTTCACTTCTGTCTGCCATAGTTTTCCCATCTATAAAATGGAGATAATAATAGTTCCTAATTCCTAAGGTTGTGAGGATAGAATGATGACATTTGCTCTGCAAACTTCAAAGTGATATATGTGTGTGATATGCATGTGTAAAGTGATATATAAATAGGTAAATATAAATTATTATTATTATTGCTATTGTTATTATTTGTCTGAGAGTTCTTAAACCTTTTTGTGTTGTGGACCCTTTGGTAATCTGGTAACATCTATAAACCCCTTCTCAGAATAATGCTTTTAAATTAAAGAAAATGAATGACACAGAATTACAAAAGAAACCAATTATATTAAAATGCAGTTATCAAAATATATTTTTAAAGAAAATATGAGCTACACTCACTTTGCCCCATTTTCTGGTGTCCTTATTTATTTATCACAATCTTCTTCTAACAAACAACAATTAACCAGCAAGTATTTTTTAGGCCCCTTCATTTACTATGGATACAAATACAAAGAATGAAAGGATCACTACTTACAAGGAGTTTACATTATAAGGATAATAAATGCCTATATAAAAAGTAGTTAAATAAAAGGTATTATGTGAGGAAGGGCCTACCAGTTAAAGAAATAAGCAAAGATTTCATGCTGAATATGATGTCTGAACTACATTGTAAAAGAAGAAAAAGAATCTAGGAATTGGGTATAGGTAGGGAGTGTATTCTAAGCATGGGAGATGGCCAGTACAAAGTGTGGGAAAAATAGATGGAGTGACATGAGAGGGTGGAGGGAGAGACAGAGAGAAGAGGGGAGGGAGAAAGAGACAGAGAGAGAAAGAGAAAGGGAGGAGGGAGGGAGAGAGAAAAAGGAGGGAGGAGAAGGGAGAAAGAAACAGAGAAAGGAGGGAGGGAGGAAGGAGAGAGAGGGGAGGGAAGGAAAAAAGGAGGGAGGGAGGGAAGGAGAAGGAAAAGAAAAAGAGAGACAGAGAGAGATGGGATAGGGAGAGAAAGACAGACAGGGAGGGAGGGAGAGAGGGAAGGAGGAAGAAGGAAAACTGAACTAAGGCAAGATCTATATAAGCAGAGAGAAGCCTACTATATGTCAGGCACTGTGCTAGAAACTAAGGCTAAAAGTACCAAGAGAAATGGTACCTTCATGCAATGCCCCTCCATTCTAATTAGGAACTTTATGGCTTCCATTTTTGCCTTTATTCTTTGCACTCCTTGGGATCACAGATTCAGAGCTAGAAAGGGACCTTAGAGGCCATCCTGTCCAACCCATTCATGTTATCATTGAAGAAACTGAAGCGAGAGGCTCTGTAACTTGCCCAAAGCCTTTTGAGTGTGAGGAGCAGAGGCTCCACCTCCAAACTGCCATAGGTAGCTGGCTCCAAGTCTCCTCCTCCCCCCATAGGATGTGCTTTCGGGCACCATGTGCGGCTGATAGGGGATCAATTGTGTTGGAACAGATGCTTATGGCCACTCTCTCCCGGGCAGCCCGAGTGAAGAGGGCTATGGGAAGGTTCCCATGGTCCCATTCATTTGACGCCGTTGCCCATGGAAGAAGAGGGATGGGCCTGCCTGCCCCAGCTTTCCAGGGGCTGAGTTTCATCACGGAGTGCCTTGGCTTTCCTTTCTCTGACCGCTCTCTAAGCCACACACCGCCCTGAGGTGGTGGGTACTTCAGAGGGCTGCAGATGGGCCCTTTCCGCCAGTCTGTCTCCCATCTTTCCCTTTCCTTGCTCCCTCAGCTCCCTCTCCGATTGTGCTTAGCAGCCAATGGCTTCTCCATCCCACGAATCAATAGCACCTATTTCTCTGGAATAAATAACGACGTCAGGCCCCTGAAAGGATAATCTATCTGAGTGTCTGTATGGGATTTGCCCATGCACTTCTCTCTGGCTCTGCCTGGGAGCTAATCTGGGCAGGGCTAGATTCTTTTTTCTGGCTCCAAGAGCGCAGTGGCCCCCCAAAGCTGTCTTTGAATCTCTGCTGTGGGACCCAAATGAGCTCCTTCCCACACTTCCATAAATAAACCCCCTTCGATAGTCTGAGAGGTATCTGCCTCATAATGAATTCCCCTCCAGCGAGTGTTGTCAGTGTGAAAGAAATGCCTTGAGTAGTGGTAGAGTAGAAAGACCCCAGTTTCTAGAATCAGAAGGTATGAAGTCAAATTTTACCTCTGACAATGACCACTTATGTGACCTTGACAAATTAGCCAAAAAATGCTTTTAAATTAATCAAATGAATGACACAGAATTACAAAGGAAACCAATTATATCAAAATATATTAGTGTTACCAGACTGTCCAAGTGAGTCCGTGTTACAAAAGAGGTGAAGGACCCCCTGATTCAGAATCAACTCAAGTATCACTACCTTCTACACCAAGCCTTTCTTGTTTCCTCCAACTTCTAATGCCTTCCCCCTCAAAAAGTCACGTTTAATTGATTTTTTCTTTTGATTGTTTTGTTATGATATCTTATAATATATAATTTATATTAACATCAGCTTTTGTTGTCCTCCCTTTTCCCTCAAAGGATATGAAGCTCTTCAGGGCAGGAATCATTTCAATTTTATATTTATATCCTGAGCACTTAGCACAGTGCCTGACATATAGTAGATACTTAGTAATTGCTTAGTAAGTGGTAACTGATTGATCATTATAGACGCATTTTGTTAAGCAGGTTGAGTGATGATCTTAGTTTTGGAAAGAGCTGGTTCCAGTTCCATCTCTGATGCTAGCTGTGTGACCTAGGCAGGTTCCTTAATCTCTCTGTGCCATGGGAAACTCCCTGAAATTGATCTACAAAGTCACAGATGAAGTGTGACCTGCTTTGGCGAAAGGATTGATGTTACTGATGGATTTTTTGCTTCTTTTGTCTTATTTTTGCTTACATTTTCATCATTTCTATATTCAAAGCTGGAGAGACTTCACAAAGACTCATTCTAATACAATGAGTGTCCATACTCAGCATCTCATCATTACCAGGGACTATTTACTGGCTGCAGCCTTAGTGCTTGTCATTTTCCCCAATCTTCCCCCTTCATTCAAACCCATTCATCTCCTTGCTACAAGAAGGGAATTTTATTTTGTAAAAGATATTTAGGTAGGTAATGGTAGTGATGAAGAAGAAACAGGAGGAGGAGGGGAAGAAGGCAGAAGGAGGGAGGAAGGAAAAAGAGGAGGAGGGGGAGGAGGAAGAAGAAGAGGGGTACAGGAGGAAGAGAAGGGGAGGAGGAGGAGGAGGAAAAAGAGGAAGAGGATGAAGAGGAGGAGGAGGAAGAAGAGAAGGAAGAGGGGAAGGAGAAGATAAAAAGGAAGGAAAGGAGGAAGGTGAAGAGAAGGATGAGAGGGAAAAGGAGGATGAGTTGGGAAGAGGAGAAGAAGGAGGAAGAAGATAGAGGAAGAGGTGGAGAAGGGAGAGGAGGAGAAGGATGAAGAGAAAGAAGAGGGGGAGGAGAATATAATACAATATGATTGATGAAAAAAATTAAATGTTTACAAAATAAAGGAGAAAGAAGTATCTGGGTAAATTTAATATGCATTTTTAAATGGTATCAAGAAATTCACAGTTTTATATACGATCTTTTTTTCTGTATTTCTTTGCATATTAAAATATGCATGTCTGTTGATGTTTAAATTTATAATAAAAACAAACATTGTTAATCCCTTTCATTTTCTTCACCCAACCTGCTCATCTCCCTTCCTTTCTGAGTCATTCAAGCCCAACCCTCACAGCTACTGTGACTCCTCGAGACACTATCCTTGACCTAGTCCAAGATCAGTCATGTCAGTGCTATTGCCCTTTCCATGATGTTCCCCAAGCTTGGATCCATCCCATTGTCTACTTCTCTCCACTCCTATTCCTGGACTGCAAAGCTCTTCTGGAAAAAGAGCATGATGTGAATAAACCTGGCCCATGACAAATTGATGCTGTCCAACTTCAATCTGGCCCTTGCTATTGCCTGGCAATCATATTATTTATCTCTCATTGACTCTCTCAAACATTACCCGCAGCTGCTATTCCAGACCTTCTCTGCTCGCATTAAACCTCAGTTCCTCCTCCCTCCCTCATCTTCATTCTCAGAAAATACTCCAGAGAGACTCATCGACTCCCCTCTTTGTCTCACTATTTTTCTGTCTCCATTCTTTTATTCTTTTCTCCTTTCTCAAAGGAAAATGCTCAAACTATTCATTGAGGTCTCATCCCACCCAAATTCCCAATGGACTTTGCTTACCCTCCACTATCCTTTCCATTTCCAGCATCAATTCACTGAAGATTAATAAATACCTTGTCCCAAGCATGGACTCTCTGCCTCAGCCAATCTGGTTTCATTGGACATAGAGTTGTAAGAAACTTTAGAGATCACCTGGGCTAAGGAGGTTAAATCTGTCAACAAAAAAAGTGCAGCGCATTGAGAGGGGATGGTGACAAACCCAAGCTCTCTCATTCCAAAGCTGGTGGTCATTCCATTATACCACACCACCTCTCTTTATTGTCCCCTCAACACATCGTGATCACTCTTACCTCTGCGCCTTTGTTCAGGATGTTTTGCCTGCTCAAGACTTTCTCTACTAATCCAAAACCTCTATATATCCTTCAAGATCCAGATCAACTCCTATACCCATTAGGAAAACCTTCCTTGGCAACTCCTCAATATCATTTTCTCCCATTCTATCTTTCAGCAGACACTTATTAAGCATCTCTTGTGTGCTAAGGAACTAGAGAATATACAGAGGTTAGATAAGACAATGTCCCTGCCCTCAGGAGGCTTACAGTCTAACTGGAGGATACAATGTATATAGATAATTTTAACACAAATGATACATCCAAATGTATCTGATCTCAGAATGTCTTCTGAGATGAAATTGGGAGGTGGGAATTATCAGTGGAGTTAATTGTTCTTTGTTATGTGTCCCATACATCCAACAATAGATTATATTCAATTTACTCTTTTATTGCATATGTTCCTATATTTTCTCTAGTTATCCTACCTTTAGATGCCTCATCATGGGCTGGAGGTAACCCTAGCTCAAATTCTGACAGACTCTATCAAAAGCTTTGACGATGCCCCTAGGAACAGAATGACTGTGCCAGGACCAGTCTAGCTAAATACAGATAGAGATTCATCACCAGAAAGTTGGCCACTGGGCAATCCACAAAGCATATAAAATGGCCCTCCATTCTGTATGGTCTGTGCCCATTTCTGCCCTGATGATGTAATAGGAAAGGGAGCAGAGGGTGCCTTTTAAAGGATGGTTGTGAGCTATGAAAGTAGAGTGCCCACATCCATGAGCTTATGAACCCATCAAAATATTGAAGTGTGTATACTATTATCATCATCCACAATGAACATTTACTAACAAACACTGCATTGGGTTGCCACATGGAGTATTGTTTGATAGCACATTTACTGGATTTATCAAGCATTCAAATGGCAAGTAGTAAGAAGGATGGAACAGCTGCAAGTCCTGGGAACTATCAGACTTGAGTGATGACCTTTGTTCAGATACTTCCCCTGGCCCCATGCCTGCTCTAGGAGGAGTTCACCAGCCAACTGTATCTCATAGGGAGCCCACACTGCCAGCAGGTATAAATGGGCTATAGTCCGGCCAGCAGGTATAAATGAATTATAGTCCAGCTTTGAGTCACCCACTCAGTCAAAATGGGTTCTCTCTTTTGTACCTTAGAGTAAACAACTTGGAAGGTCATATTCAGAATCTAGGATTCCTATTGGCTGGCTACATTATAAAACGTTTGCCATCATTGATCATTCTAGAACAAGGAGCCATATTACAATACATTTGGCAGTTACAGATCATTTGAAAATGAACAGAGCTATGTGATCCACAAGATGGATAGATAAGCCATCCTGCCATTCCTAACACAAGTACTGGGAATTTGCAAGATACTAAGAAATCAAAAATGTTGTCTCTGCTTGGGAAAAAAACAAAAAACACCTCATAATCTAGTTAGGAAGACAGGATATGTTCACCAAAAAAACACTTATGTGTAGCATGGTAAGGTTACGTATTAGGTGCCAAATGAGTGATACAGATTATAAATTCAAAGGAGAAAGATACTTTGGTGAACTGGACAGTAGAAGAAGATCCCAAAAGAGATAGAACTAATCTTTTAAGTGTGGGCAGGATTTATGTAACCTGTGGCCTCCAAAATATTTAGGTTTACACAGACCATATTCAATCTCTCTTTAGCTCAAATCTCAACTTGAGATTTCCCCTGGGAACATCAGCATTTGGCCCAAGTCTAGATCTCCACAACAAGAAGAAAAAGAGCTTTCAACTCCCATGTAATCAAATCACCCAGTCTAACAAAACGTCAAACATAAGTCATATTTTACTTAACCCAACAAAGAACAAAGAACAAAAGGACGCATAATAAACCGATGGAGATTTTTTTTTTTAAACTCTTTTTTTCTCTCAGGGCCCTAAAAAAGTATCTCTATTCCTGAAATGAGGCCCTCCCCACTCCAATCCCCAATTAGGGAAAGCTTACTCAAAGCAACAAGAAAGTTGATTCTGTGATGAAGCCTCAGAAAGAGCCTGAGGCTAGCAGGCAGTTTCTCTCTGATCGTTATCTAAACTGAAGCTGTCAGTGGATTTGGTAGAGCAGACAGTCCTATTCTCCTTCTGATGGGAGTGGGTGTGGAAGGGATTGTCAGCATCTTCTCATACAGAGACCAGAATTGAGTAGGTACCTTAAAGCGTTATCTGTTCCAAATTCCTCATTATTTTTTAAATAGCTGTAGGGAAATTTTTTGATATATTTTAATTTTGTTTAAAAATTTTTAATGATGCCTTTTGTTTTACTAGCCTATAGATTTATTTATTTTGTTAAAGCTTTCCCAATTTCATTTTAATCTCTTGTGAACTGCTTTGGGGAGTGTTGCCACAAATTTACCACCTCTGCTCTAGGCAAATCCCTAAGATTATAAATTGTAGAGACAGTATGGACCTGCATTGGTACAGGGATTTTGTTCCTCTAGGATTTTGCTCTATGACTAAAATGACAAATATAGTTCTTATCCCCCTAATAAAGTGTAAGGTTTTGGTTTTGGGTTTTTTTTTTCCCATGCCTTTGTTGCCTTCCTTTCCTTAAGTTTAGCTTAGAAATCATCACCTCAAAGTCCTCACAGTTGGACTTCTTCTTCCAATGTATCATGACAGCGAGGTAACATGGGATTCCTGCAGGCTATGCCAAAGGAAAAACAATTCTGGCCCATTTTCTTTCCTTGGAAAGGCATCAGGTATGGCCCCAGCAACAGACTGAATCTGCTTTCTAAGGACCAGCCTAGCCACGCACAAAGAAGCTGTTCTACAGCAGGCTGGCCATTTGACCAGTGATCTTTGATCATGATAACCTGTGAAACAAAGAAAATGTAAAATGGCCCTCTGTTCTGTACTTCTGCTTCTACAGCACTAGTAGCAGAGTGGTGAAGGGCAGAGAAGGCACTAAAGGTCACCCAGTTTTACACTGTCTGGAAATTTTAACTTAGCTATTGATCCTCTGGGTATAAATTGTTGTCCAGTGCAATAAGTGGACGTGGCACTGGAGAGACTAAATACATATTGGATTTAGCATTCTTCATTTTTAAAAAATCAGAAGAAAGAAGGAGATCACAGCTAAAAGGAAGGAAAGAAGAAAGAAGTATTATGCCACAATTTCCTTTGATTATTCTACCTCAGTTTCCCTAATTGTTCTACCTCAATTTCCCTGAATTGTTCTGCAACATCCCCACTCCTAACCATTAATACTGATATAACTTAGGGCTATTCTAAATGGAAGGAAGGAAGGAAAGAAGAAAGGAAAGAGGGAAGGAAAGAAGGAAGGGAGGGAAAGAAAGAAGGAAGGAAGGATGGAAGGAAGGAAGGAGGGAAGGAAGGAAAGGAGGAAGGAAGGAAGGAAGGAAAGGAGGAAGGAAAAGAGAGAGGGAGGAAGGAAGGAAGAAAGGAAAAAAGAAAGGGAGGGAGAGAGTAAGAGGGAGGGAGGGAAAGAAAAGGAGAAAAGGAAGGAGGGAGGAAAGGCATTTGTTATGCTCTTACAATATACAAAGTCCTGTTCTAAACAATGGGGACACAAAAAGAAATGCAAAGACTGTCCTTGCTCTCAAGGGAAGACAATATATATATATATATGAAAGGTTTCTGCTGCAAATCACATGGAAAAATTTCTTAGTCTTTAGAGTGAAGTGGCAAAGCACATATAAATATTTCTTTTTTTGATGTCATTTCCACAGACAAAATGATAGCAGTTTCTAATATTGGCTGTTTGACAATACCAGACTAAGGTGACAAGAAATTCGTTTTCTGATGCCATGACAGCAATTGCCAGACCACATCTCTTCAGAGATTGTTTCCTTAGATGAAGGCTATTGGGGCTGAGCCGGAAGCAGTGCTATTCCCAAAGCTTTTGGATTGCAAGTCCTAAACTGTCTCATTCAGGGTCTAAAGAGGGGCCATAGTTGAGGTGATACAGGTGACTTAATATGACCAGTACATGCCCCCTTCTGTCTCTTCCTCAGGATATCCAGCTGTTTCAGGTAGGTTGGCTTGCCTGCTCTACAACTGGTAGTTGATGGCCAGCCCCTTCTCCAAAGGGCTTACTGCCTTGGATGATGGTCGTTGGGTTGGAATCAGAACCAGTGGTCTGGGAGGGACTACCTCTCCCAAAGCTCACAGATTCTTTTTGGACAAGTAAGTGAAAGAGAGTCAAAATTGGTTTTGTGGTGGACTCAAAAACAAGAAGACACATCATTTCGTGGGACATTTGATCATTTCATATGCAGTGCTCATGGTAAAAATTTACAAAAAGACTATCATGAATACAGCCCACATTGTTGCAGAGGATTAATTGGGAGGCAGAGAAGTTCTATGAAGAACAGTAAATAGCCAATGTCTTGTAGAATTTGAACGAAATCACATTGAATCAAACAGAAACAAGTAAATTGAGGGCAGAGGTATGATTGTTCATCCTAGTTCTCAAAGAGGACCAGTGTCATCAAAAGGGTGATGTGTTGACTTGCAACTGACCTGGATTTAAGTGAGGCAGAGCTGTGCAGTCACCAGCCTCACTTTCTCCTCTAGAGTCATCAGAATCCAAAAGCAAGACCCCAAATGTAGTGGGGGACTTGACCTTTTTAAGCTAAGGTGTTTCCCAGGTCTCAGTTTGTTTGAGACAAAATCCATTCAATAATTAATGGCTAAATAAGAATTGAGGCAAAAAAAAATGATCTGGTTTGTCTTCACAGAAAAATCAATCTGGGAAGAGAAGATCCTCAAAGTTTCTGGCCAGAACAGAAACACCATTTGCTATTTACACTCACACTGAGTCATCAAATCCCAAACAAAGGGCAAATGAGGGTTGGGTTAGGACCTATTTGGTCAATCAGTGAAAGCCAGAGTAATTTGGATTTAAAGATATAGTCAGATACCTCAATTTGAATCACAATGAGTTTTATCAAAGCTGGTTTTTTAGAGCGGTAAGAAATCATAAATGAAAAAATTACACGAGATAAAAGAGTTAATTTTCCCAGTGTTTTGAGGGGGGGAAATGATAAAATAAATAAGTGGAGGGGGGAGGGAAATCTAGCTCTTAATCCTCAAAGTACCTTGTGAAGTATAAGCATTAAAAATTCATATTCCTTTGGACGGAGCACTCACATATGAGTATGACTGTCCATGTAGACAGAGAAAGGGGGGAGGGGCAAAGGAGGATGAGGGGAGGAGAGGAGAAATAGGTTTGTAAGAGAAGATGAGTTCAATGTTAGATCCATTCAATATGCAATACTAGCAGGACATACAGAGAATCTCCAGCAGGCATTAAACATTAAAGAACTGGATCTCAAGGCTAGGTGCATAAATTTGGTTTGGTCTCTGCATAGATTGATGCCATGAGAATGGAGGAGAACATCAAGGGAAAAAGCAAAGCTAGAAAAGAGAAGGAAGCTAGGATAGAAACTGAAAAGATACATGCACACACACACACACACACACACACACACACACATACATATAAACACACACACACACCAAGAGTTAGTTTTAAAAAAAAAGATGTAGGAGGAAAGGGATCAAGAAGCTAAGACAAATAGGAGATTCAAGAGAAAACAGTATCTCTGAATTCAAGAAAGGAGATAATTTCCAAAAAAAAGGACTAGCTTTTCAACCAACATTTCTTAAGTACTGCTACATGTAAATCAATTCAATTGAATTCAACATACATTTATTAAATGCTCACTATGTGCAAACCCCCATGTAAGGTAGCAGGGTGACAAAGGATTTGGAAGCCATTCCACATGGGGAAAGATATCTGGACAAAGAAAGGATGCTAGTTCTTGGCTTGTTGAAGAGCTATCTGTCCTCTGGGAGGAGCAGACAGTTTACATGACACCAGAGAGCCAACTTTGGACCAAGGAGTACAAATTATAGGGAGACAGATTTCAACAGTTTGTTTATTAAAGCTTTTTCTTTTCAAAACATATGCAGGATAATTTTTCAACATTGATCCTTGCATAACCTTGTGTTTCAGATTTTCTCCTCTTTCCCCCACCCCCTCCCCTAGATGGCATGCAATTCAATATATATTATACATGTTAAAATATATGTTAAATCCAATATATTTAAACATATTTATACAATTATCTTGCTGCATAAGAAAAATTAGATCAAAAAGGAAAGAAAATGAATAAGAAAACAAATTGTAAGTGAATAACAAAAAGAGTGAGAATGTTTTGTGATCCTCACTCAAACCCCACAGTCCTCTTTCTGTAGATGGAGCTCTTCATCACAAGATCACTGAAACTGGCATTAATCATCTCATTGTTGGAAAGAGCCACGTCCATCAGAATTGATCATCCTATAATATTGATGTTGCTGTGTATAATGATCTCCTAGTCCTGCTCATTTCACTCAGCATCAGTCTATGTAAGTCTCTCCAGGTCTCTCTGAAAACATCCTGCTGATTGTTTCTTATAGAATAATAATATTCCATAACATTCATATACCATAACTTACCCAGCCATTCTCCAGCTGATAGGCATCCACTCAGTTTTCAGTTTCCAGTTTCTTGCCACTACGAAAGGGCTGCCACAAATATTTAGATTTCTACAGTTTAAAGAAGAATTTTAACAATGAAACTAAATGACAATGTCTAAATGACTAAATGACTATGACTAAAAGACAGAGAAGTAAGAACCATTCACAATTTGAGTAGGCCATCTAATCAGTCAATGAGTTTCTGTCAGATTTCAGGGGTGACCAGAGAGGCTGGATAACTATTTGTAAGAGAATTATAGAGAAGCTTTCAACTTAAGGTAAATTCTTCCATTCTAAGCTTCTCTGCTTTCCTAGCCACTTCCACACCTTCAGGGATAAAATTTAGTTGGACCTAATTTTTTTTTATTAAAGCTTTTTTATTTTCAAACCATATACATGGATAATTTTTTTATCATTGACCATTGCAAAACCTTGTGTTCCAAATTTCCCCCCTTCCCTCCATCCTCTTCCCTAGATGGCAAGCAATCCAATATATGTTTAAAATGTGCAATTTCTCTCTCTCTCTCTCTCTCTCTCTCTCTCTATATATATATATATATATATATATATATTTCTACAATTATGCTACACAAGAAAAATCAGATCAAAAAGGAAAAAATGAGAAAGAAAACAAAATGCAAGCAAACAACAACAAAAAAAGAGTGAAAATGTCATGCTGTGGTCCACACTCAGTTCCCAGAGTCCTCTCTCTGAGTGTAGACGGCTCTCTTCATCACAAGATTATTTGAACTGGCCTGAATTGTCTCATTGTTGAAAAGAGTCACGAGTTGGACCTAAACTTAAAGTCACATATTGATCAATGTAGACACCACGCACCTAAGAATTTATACACCCCCAAGGCAGTGGTTCATAATCCTTTATTAAGTCATGGGTCCCTTTCACAGATTGGGATAATCTATGGATTATTTCTCAACGTAATCTTTTAAAATTCATAAAAGAAAATCCATCAGATTACAAAGGAAACCAATTATGTTGAAATGCAATAATGAAAATATTTTTTAAAATGAGTTCATGGATTCTAGGTAGAAAATCCCTACTCTAAAAAAATCATAGGACTGGCAAAGTGCTTAGGGCTCGGAAAGGTGAAGGCAAAATATCTCATAGGATCATGTAGAGGTCATCCTCATTTTACAGATGAAGAACTTGAGAGGTAAAATGATGTTCCCAGTGTCACCTGCTAGTAAGTGGAAGGCAGGAATGAGAATCAAACTTAGGTCCTCTTACTCCCACTCTTAGTTGCTCTCGTGGGAATCAGGGTACCCTGAGCTCTAACTGTATTTTGCTGTGTGTCTTTGGGTAACTTTTTCTTGTGGAATGATGGGTAACAAAGTATCTACGCAATCTTTCAACTGAAGGGCACATCTCTAGGTGCAATGCCTTATTTCACCACTCAGTGGCACCTCACACTCTGGAAATCCCCTGGCTTGCATTCTCCCTCTGGACAAGATGCACAAACTGGGATTTTGGAACTCCAAAAAGCTAAATCCCCGGAGTCCTAGAGATGCTTAGACTTTCCTACCTGGAAGGTGCATGTACATGGAAGACCATTCCTTAGAATCTGACTTGATGGCTAGGAGGACTTAGCCAAAAGGGAAAGAGTCTTGGGAGATCATGTTTTAGAGATGCAAGTCCAGTCTCTCCACAGGTTAAGACTGTGGAACAGTGTCCTATAATGTAAAGAATCTGACTCAGAGTCAGAGGAGACTTAAGTTGGATCCTGCCTCTAACACATCTTAGCTTTGTGACCATGGGCAAGGTATTTATCTTGTCTACCCTTAGTTTCCTCTACTATAAAAGGAGAGGATTGGATTTAATGATTCCCTTCCAGTTCTAGAGTTCTGACATTATGAGATAATAACACCTTACCTCCAACCGTTGTTGTCAGGATAAAATAGATAATGTACATAAAACACTTTGTAAATTTTAAAGCAATTATCATTATCTCCCAGCTGATGATGGAAAAAGCAACTGGCAGGAGACCCCAGCCCAGCCACATACTTTTATCTATGCCTCTGTGTCCAGTGTGATAGGTGCATTGTCTTGTACCAATTAGATGAGCCTTGTAGCCTCATTCATTCATTCAACCAAAAAAAATTTACAAGGATCATAGATTCGGATTCATAAAGGATTCTAAACATCTCATCCAACTACCTCATTTTAACAGATAAAGAAACTGAAAGAAATTGGGGCTCAGAAAGGATCATGTAGGATCATAAGGTTTAGAGTTAGAAACCATTTAGTCTAACTCCTGCATTTTACAGAGAGAGAAACTGAGATTCAAATAGTTACTTGCACAAGACTACACAGGTAGTGAGTGGTATAGTCAGAATTCAAAGCTCTGCTTTCTGGTTTTCTTAACTTTTTACTACTTCTTTTGCCACCTACTATGTGCAAGTCACTGCAACTGGTGCACACAATATAAAAAAACAATTTAACAGACTCATACATACAGCAATTTAGTAATTGATTTTAACTCAACAAATATTTTTAAGAGCCTGCCATGTGTAATTCCCTAGGTATAATAGAGGAAGACTCCGGTTTCTTCATTGGAGCACATTGGAGATGTGACTACATCTTTTCCATGGACCCTAAGCATAAATATTTATCTGCCTACCTTTCTCTTCTGTGTCACAACAAACTTCACGTGCAGACTCCTCTTAATACCCAAACAAAGCAGGGACACACTCATACTCATCATTCCCCCCCCCTCACCCCATAGAAGAAAGAAATTCAGAGATTATATTCTGAGCTAACCAGATATCATGACATTGGTGGTGTTTCAACGTTTTTTCCTATGAATTTGACTTGTAGAACAAAACTACCAGGACCACAACCTAGTTTTCTGCCTGACCCAATAGTGGACCCAAATTGCTGTCCATTTTCCCTGTCCAATTTGAAACTCCTTATCCTGTATCCTGGACAACTCTTGGTCTAAAGGCTGTGAGGCACCATATGGGGCTGTGGAGGGATTTGTTGTGGCTGGAAGATGCCAGAAGCTTTGTCTGTCACTTTCCCCAAGAGTCTTTCCCTGACATAAATAATTGCATCTCTGTCTATGAATGTTGACAGTCAAAGAAAAACATGAATAGCTAATTTGAAGAAAGGATGAGAGGCAGAGCGTAACAAGAATGAAATCACTCTCTGATCCAGGAGGTTTTCATGTGGAAACTGGATGACCACCTGTCAAAAATATTCAATCAATCAACAAGTATATATTAATTTATTATTGCCCTGTTCTAGGAACTAAGGATTCAAGAACAAGAGTGAAATAATCCATACTCACAATGAGTTTACATTCTAACGGAGACAACCACAAATTAAAACACACATAAGAATAAAGTGGATACATAATACATATACAAAGAGGTAAAATATAATACAGTTTGGGAAGAAGAGAATTAAGTGAAGACAAATGAAGAGTTTCATAGAGAAACTTCATTTCAAAGGAAGAGAGGCACTCCATGGGGTGGACTTAAGAAGGGAATTCATTCTAGGTCTAAAGAACAACCAGTACAAAGGTAGAGTGAGAAATGGGAAAGTGAGAACTCCAGTTTGGCAGGAGATGGGAGGAACACAATGTCCACTGAGGCTGGAAATAAAGGTTGGTACTATGTTGTGTAGAGCTTTACAAGTTTTATTCTAGAAGCAATAGGAAACAATTAGATTTAGTTAAGTAGTACAGTGACATGGTCAGATCTGTTCTTTTGGAGCCATGTATAAGATGGACTGAAATGTTAAGAGGCTTAAGATAAGAAGACCAATGAAAAGACTGTAACAATAATCTAGACCAGAAGCAATGAGGTCCTGAACTAAGGTGATATCTGTGGGAATAGAGAGAAGAGATCAGATTGAGAGATATTGTGAAGATAGAGGTAGCAAACTGGGTATGTGGGGTGAGGAGTGAAGAATAATGCTGAGATCACAAACCTGAGATACTAGGAGATGTCTTTTTCAGAAATATGGAGTTTGGAAGAAGGCAGGTTGGGAGGAAAGATTTTAAATTCAGTTTTATATATTCTGAGTTTATAACATCTCTGGAACATCTGGTATGAAATGTCCAGTAAGCCTAATTGTAACCTAAAGTAAATAATTGTAAACCTAAAAGTAACCTAAACTGGTCATTTAGGGATAAAGATCTAGGAAGAGATAATAGTTGGAGGATCAGGAAAGGCTTTACCTAGGTTATATTTGAGCTTCATTTTAAAGGAAAAGAGAGACTCTCTCTCTTTCTCTCTCTCTGCATGTATATGCATACATACATATATGTACATCTACCTATATATGTTTCTATATAAATCTGTGTATATTTGTGTGTATGTATATACATGTACATATTATTTATGTGTGTGTGTATACATGTAAGTAGAGATATAGATATCTGTATTGAGATGATCATTAAATCCATGGGAACTGAAAAAACAGGAGAAGAAAAAAGGATTCTGGGAAGTGGAAAATCCAGTTATAGAGCATGATATATGAACCTGAAGAAATGGAGAATGAATGATCAAACAAGCAGGAGGGAACCAGGAGAAATTAGTCATGAAAATCTAGAGAGAAAAGACTATCCAGGAGGAGAGAGTGATCAATACAGCCTGTCCATCAAGAAGGATTAGAGTTGTGAAAGAACCATCAGATTTCATGATAAAAGACCATTGCTAACTTTGGAGAAATCAGTTTCAGATGAATGAAAAACCAGATTAAAAAGGGTTGAGGAATGAGTAAGAGGAAAGAAAATAGAGGCAACATGGAGACAACTTTTTCAAGGAGTTTGATAGAGAAAAGGACGAGTAATATACAAGATTAATGAGAGGACAGTAAGGTCTCATAAAGACTTTTTTAAAATGGAGAGGTTATAGCATGTTGAAAGGCAGTAAGGAAGGAACCATTTGATATGGAGAGGTTAGAAATTTAAGAAAGAGGAGGAATGATTGAGTATGTAATTTTGTGGAGAAGACAGGAGGGTATAAGATCAAGTGCATATACAGAGGGGCTGATCTTGCCAAGGAGAATGGCCATCTCTTTACTACAGACTGGAGAAAAGGAAAAGAGAATGGAAAATAATGTCAAATGGTTTTGAAATGAAAACAGAAGAAGAGTCCATCAAATGGCCTCAGTTTTTCAGAGGCAAAAAGCTTCAGATGAGGGAGAGGGCAGAAGGGAAGTATTGAGATTTTGAAGAAAGTAGAGCTTTGTAGGGAGTGAGATAGGCAGTGAATTGAGTGGGGGGAGTAAAAGGACTATTTTGTGGCAGTGGAGTCTCAGCTGAGATTGTATAACAAATTGGTAATGCATCCAGTCGGCCCAATTGTGAGATTTCCTCTAGCTTCAATCAATAGTTCGTGGGTAGGACTAGAAATAGTGGATGGCAGGAGTAATCTGGAGCTGAGATTTAGCAAGAGTTAAGGATTTAAGAGCCAAAGTTAGTGGAGAGTTGAAATAATTATTAGATTGAGGTTGGAGAGGGATGAAAATGAAACCGATGTAAGAGCTAGAACTCGAAAAGTACTGAGGATCAGGAGGAATAGAAGTCTTCATGGGGACAAAGAACAGTTTAGGAGGGGTGGAATAGAGAAAGTAAATTATATTCAGATAGTGGAAATGTCAAAATTTCCAATAATGGAAATGGAACTCTTATGGATAATAATAAGATCTAATGTGGCACCATGTTTATGTGTGACTGAGGTGGGGTAAAGGACTTAGTCCTGGGACTTAAAGAGATTGAAGAATATGTAGGTTAGGGAGTTAAAGGAAACTTCTCCATCATGGGTTCTTAACCTCAGGTCTGTGAACTTGTGGAAGGTTTTCAATATTTAGATAAATGTATTTTGGCATCATTGGTTTCCTTTGAAATCTTAGATATTTTATTTTATACATTTAAAAATTTTCCTGAAAAAGAGTCCATGGGTTTTACCTGATTTCCAAATGGGTCTATGACACAAAAATGGCTAAGATCTCCTGACCTGCATGGATATGAAAATTTTCTGATATAAGGAGGAAATCCATAGGATCATAGTTCCAGACACCATCTTATCAACATTCATCCATTATCTTTTCTTTTGCTCCCACATTAGTAGTCCAAGTTCTCATCACCTAGGACCTAGCCAACTAGACTAAACCCATGATTCCAGCTTCTTCTGCACATCCTGCCTGCCCTAGTCCACAAGATCCTGTTTTAATTTACCTAGGACTAAGCCTGAGCTCATCAAGGTTGGAAAACATCCATCAAGTAGACAGGATCAATTCCTCCCCCTCCTTGCCAGCCTGTTTAGAAAAGTGTCAAAAGCATAACCTTTCCCAAAAACCATCCTACTGTCCTTTAGGGGTCCATGCAAATCCAGGACCACTATCAGTCACATTCAGCATCAGCCAGATGTGGCTAATGGATATAATTCCTCTGCAGGAGACTATTGAAGGAAAAAAAGAAGAATAAATTCATAGAATCTAGGACCAGAAAAGATTATCAGGATCTAGAACTGAGCCCTTCTCTTTACAGGTAAAGAAAATGAGAAGCAGAAAGATGCACTGACTTATCCAAAGTAGTTAAATGGCCAGGCAAGACTTCCAAAGAACCAAAGTAAAATGCTATGTCTATTACTGACCATAATATAGAGTGTATCTGAGAAAACTAGATGACTCAGTGGATAGAGCTTAGTTTGCAGTCAGGAAGACCAGAGTTTAAATGTAGCTTCAGATACTAACTAGCTGTGGGACTCTAGGTAAATCATTTAATCTCTTCTACCTCCTTTTTTCTACTTAAAAATGGGGACAATGATAATAATAGTTAACATTTATATAGTGCTTTGTACGTGTACAGCATTGTGCTAAGTGCTTTACAAATATTTTATTTTATACTCACAACAACCCTGGGAGGTGGGTGTTATTATATCTTCATTTTACATATGAGAAAACTGAGGCAAACAGAGATTAAACTACTTGCCCAGAGCCATGCAACTAGTGTCTAAAACCACATTTGAACTCAAATCTTCCTGACTCCAAGCCCAGAATTCCATCCTCTGTATCACCTCATAGCACCTATCTCCTAGGATTTGAGGAAGAGCAAATGAGATAATATTTGCAAAGTGTTTAATACATAGTAAATGTTTAATAAAAGCTGGTTTCCCTCCTTCCGGCCTTCTTTTCTTGCTTCCTTCCTTCTAGTCTTCTTAGGGCTCATCTACTCCCTGAAGAGTCAGCAGGTGTTTCTATACCAGGAAAATGCATCCAGGTATAATCACCAAATGTAAACTTTGCCTCTGTTACATCATTGTACTCTATTATATTCTCATTAGATATGTCTTCATCCCCATCAATCGACATGTGTGACTATGTCATGAAAAGAACTCTCTCTAGGGCATTTAGTTGAACCTATTTCTTTCCTAGGATAATCAGGGTCTCATTCTAGTTTAGAAATGGAATATAAATTCCCAGAGGGCAAAGACTCTACCTTGTTGATTATCATATGATGAAAAAGAAACATATGATATCATGGAAAGAATACAGGACTCCACATCAAAAGACCAGATAATTCCTATGTAGTGTTTGGTAAGACACTTCAGAGTTTTGTCTTATGAGCTAGTGTCTAACCATGCTTACTCCACTCTTTACTTATGGAATGATTGTTCAAGTTGAGTGTAAGACTTTAAATTTATCCATATTAAAAGTGGGAGAGCAATCCACTGGCATCTTCTATATGTGGGGAGAAAGCAAGCAAGGACTCTAACTGGTTGGGTGGACTCATCTGAGACAAACTGAGGGAAACACATGAGCAGGAGTCATAAAGATTCAGAATGTACATCCTTGGATGGGGCAGCCAAATCAATGAGATCACAAATCCATTTGAGTAATTATTAGCACAATTATTAGTCATAAAAAGAACACTCCTCACATAATAGCTACTCACTAAATATCTTTTGAATGAAGTCATTACTTCATTATTCTTCTATACATAAGTATAAAGTAGAAGTCAGGTCTAACTAGAAGCAACTAGTTAGGGGGGAGATCTCCCTAAAATGGAGATGAGGAGGGCACAAAAGCAATCAGCACAAAAGGAAGAACGATAGAGAAGGGCAGGGAAAGAGGAAGACAGAAGGTGGAAGTGGGAGGAAGGGAAATATAAGGAGAAAATAGAAAGAAACAGACACAAAGAAAGACAGAAAAGAGGTAGAGAGCACAAAGAGAGAAAGAGACACAAAAAGACAGAGAGAAACAGAGACAAAGAGAGATGAAAAAAGAGAGAGAGAGATGGAGGGAGAGAGACAGAGAAAGAGACAAAAAGAGAGACAAAAACAAAGACAGAGGCACAAAGAGAGACAGAGAGTGCCACAGAAAGACAGAATGACAAAAAGAAACAGAGATGGAGGGAGAGAAAGAGACAGACAAGAGAGAGAGAAAAAGAGAGAGAGAGAGAGAGAGAGAGAGAGAGAGAGAGAGAGAGAGAGAAAGAGAAATGGAATGTAAATGATGTTGGCTTGCCTCAACTAAGGACATTTCCCAGATGTCTCTGCTGCAAATCAAGGATGTTGACTTTTAATCTTGGCTCTGCTCTGATGGAGTATGTGTATGTTCAGGTTACAGTAATAATCATTCATGTGTGTATATAGATATATAGAGATGTCTAGATATAGATATATAATGTTTTATAGTATTCAAAGTAGCAATCTTGTGTATCTCCATCACCTGACTACACAATGACAGAACACTCATTTCTCCATGACTGTTCAACTCCACCTCATGAATATGATGTAAGAGGAAAGTGCCCACCATGAATATGAAGCCTTTCTGGCTACCTTTGGAGAAAAGTGACACAAAACCCAAGGTCAAGCAGGTCCTTTTATTGATTTAAAAAGAAAAGGCTTTTCTGTTCTTCATGCATGGACATCCAGAAGGTAGGTGGAGATACATTGGTTTTAAAATAAGGAACACCAGCACAAAACCAGAAAATACATTAAGAAACAAGATGGGCCATAAATGGCAAGGCTTCCTCTTATTAGCCCTGTGGCTCAGGTGAGGGATAAGCCATAGTCACCTACCCCTGGCTCTCTCAGGCCATGGCAGCCTAGCGGGGTTGGCGGGGGGGGGGGGGGGGGGGGGGGGGGGGAAGTGTCTATATGTGGTGTTCCTCTGTTGGCAGAAATAAAATCCATCCTTCTTTCCAGCTCTGGAGAACTCCCTGCTGGCTCTTTGACTTGCTTTTCTGCACCTCCCACTATGGGGTGGGGGTGGAGGGTGCAGAGTTCCCTGTTCCCTGCTGGTCCGGCTACAATCCTCTCCAGTTTCTTTGTGTCTCAGCTCTGGGGGAGATGCTCCCTGGTTTCTGTTGCTACAGCAACTGTGGGTTGGAGATTGCTTTTTTCTCTAGCCAAGTGGCACTTGGAGCAGCATAGCTGGGAATTCCCCTCATGGGAAAGTCAGGTCCTTATCATGCCCTCAGGGGAAGCTTCAATTATCCAGATCTTCAGATGCAATGGTTTCTCAGAAGAAGGTGTCCTGAAGGGACACTGATGCCTTACCATGTGGAGAGAGTCCCTCACTCAGAGCCATCATGAGGAACCAAGTCACAGAGGATAGAGAAAGGTCACAACTTGTATAGTAAGCTACAAGGAGAGTGTCTAAATAGTATAACCTTGGAATCCCCCTATAGTTGGAAGCTGCCCTCCCAGAATCTAACTCCCTATTTACAAAATAGAGAATAGGGTCTGGGAGGAAAGAAATTCCAGTAATAAGAAGTGGAACTAGAAGTACATAATAGCACCTGGCATGGTAGCCCCTAGTCAAGAAGGGAAAGTCCCCAGTCCCACAGCTATTTACTTACACAAGAATATGGGAAAGGAAGTGGGGGGAAGATGATGCCAGGGGAAAGTCAATACTTATGAACTAAGACATATATCAGGGAGGAGAGTCTAGTCACAGGCAAAGCACCAGGAGGACTGCCTGTAGGAAGCGAAGTAGAGTCCCAGGCAGCCCCTCCATTCCATCTTATGACAGAATCTCTATCTCTGTCTTTGTCTCACTCTTCCCCCCCCACCCCCCGCCACACACACACATTTTGCCCAGTCCATTGTGGGAACACAGATATACCACCCTGTTCAGTAACATAAAGGTACAAGGGGAGAGAAATTGGGGGAATAAGAGTAATAGGGAACCCAGCTAGAGAAGAGAGGGAGTTGGAGCTTTGTAATGGAACTCAGCCATGATGGTCCCTTACAGAGTAGTCCTGCTTCCTCTTCCTTCACACCTATTCCTACTTACTTCTCTCTGCTTTCGATGTTAGAATTACATTACTGAACACAGGCCAAAGGACCCTTTTCTTCTGTAGAAGTCCATTACCCAAATTTTACCATTACATCCATGATCAGACTCCATAATTTGTTTCCTTTTCCATCTCTTTCCCTTCCATCATCCCCTTCTCACAAATGCTACTTTCCCAAATAGACAGTCCCCATCATACAAATAAAAACCCCCAAAGCTCTTCTCTTCTGAGCCACATAACCCACTAACTAGTTTCTTCATGAAAAAAAAAAAAAAGTTACTCTGGGTTACTCGGACTTCATGTGAGACATGAGAGCATCTCTCATCCTTTCCTTTGGTCATAGGTCTGTTGCTACTCTTGGATCTTGCCCCTGACCAGAGTCCCTCCTCCTGCCCACTTTGCTAAGGAGAGACACAAAAGTCAAGGACATTTTCAGTCCTGGAAAGACAAGTGGTCCTGGAGAAGACACTGGGACTTGTCCTTCCTGCCCCATTGGGGGCTAGGCTGGAGAGGTTCCATCTTCCCAGATTCCTATGAGAAGATGGTTCACAGACAGAGAACGAGTCAGGATAGCACTAGAAAGCAAGGGAGGAGAGACATTGTAGAGAAGACACTAGAGGCAGGCGGGCAGGCAAGAGAACATAGTAGTTATTTGCGTAGCCAGCCCATTGCGTTTGGCAGGGAAAGCGGTTGGACTTTGAGGCAGAGATCCAGCGGTTTGGATCCCCTAAGCTAAGGGATCATGCAAGGTAAGGGATGGTCCAGGGATTCTAGACTCTGCTCAGCTCGGACCTGGAAGATCCAGTCTCCAAGAGAGCAGCTGCTGGAAGGGAAGTAGAAGCTCAAGAGGAGAGACGCTCCAAGAAAAGCGCCTCCCCCCATTTACTGTACCTCGGAACTGAGACTTCTCCCTGGGGGGGAGTGGCCCCGGGAGAAAGGAGAGGCTTCAGGCGGAGGAAGGGGGTGTCTGGAAGCGGACAGCTCCTTCTGGGGGTCTCCTGAGCAGTAAGGAGTAGTCCCCCGCTTGTCAGGAGTCCCTGGAGGTCAGCTGCCCACAGCTGGATCTGGGCCCGGGCACCTCCCTCCCTCCCCGCCCCACCCCCAACGGGGCGGCAGGTCGAGAGGGCGACTCAGAAGCGAGTGCTCTGGTAGCGCAGCCTGCGCAGATCGGAGAGGCCCTCGTCCCGGCAGTACAGCTCCCTGCAGGGACTCTCGGCCAGTCACCGGCCCCCGGCCCCGCCGCCCCCTCCGCTGCTGCTGCCGCTGCTGCTGGAGCTCCCGCTGCTGGCGCTGCCGCTGCTGCAGCGGTCCTCGTAGATGGAGATCTCGATCTGGGGCGGAGGCGTCAAGGAAAGGGAGGAGCTCGGGGCAAGCGGCTTTCTGGGAGCCCACATCCACCCCGCGGTCACGCCCCCCCCCCCCCCCCCCGCCATCTCCCGTGGCTAACAGTAGGAGTATGGAAGGGGGTGGATGGGAGGGACCAGTCCTAACGCCATCATCCGGTGCGGACTCCCTGAGGAAACTCCTCATACCCTCCCTTCAGGCACGAGATAACGTTACTCAATGGTCAACAGCCCTACGTGACTCTTACTTACGCCCAATGGCTGTTCTGACTTCACAGGATCAAAAACCCGAAGGGAACCTTGAAGGACATCAACGCCTTCGTTTTACAAATGAGGAAACCGATCCTAGAGAATTAAATGACTTCCACCAACCATCCACCAACAGCGGGTCCATCTTGTCATGTGGAACAGCCCTCTAGGGACTGGACTTTCCAAAGCCTGCAGTAGGGTAGAATAACCACTGAGCTTCAGCTTTCCCTTCCTGGAATTGAGCTGTCCTGGCAAGTGCACTCTATCTAGCCCAGGCCAGATCTGATCTGCTACCTCATGTATTTCAGCTGACTTCCACCTCTTGCTTTAAGTGTAAATTAATACAATTACTTCTACAAGGTGTGTCCAAAAAATTTCCATAGGTATCAGCTTGAGAAGCAACTGGATGTAGCAGATAGAGAGCCAGTCTTGAAGCCTGAGACCAGAGTTCTACTTCTGCCTCTAACATATTCTGGTAGGAACAATTAGGTGCACAGTGCATAGGACACCAGCCTTGGAGTCAGGAGAACCTCAGACACTGGCTGTGTGACCCTGAACGAGTCACTTACCCCCATTGCCTCAAAAGAATAATACACACTGGTAACATCTTAGTGTTTTTGGCAATTCTCTAAGATGTAAGCTGCTGAAAAAATGCCGAATTTAAATGAAAAAGGAAGTTTTCTATTCCCTGTGCCCTATGGATCAATTCATCATCCAAGACCAAACCTCCTTTCCCCAGCTACCAATCCAGGACTGTTTCCAAACTCCCTGCTCTCCATCCATTACTTAAAGACATGGATAGCTGCTTGCTGTCCCATCCATCTCAGACCCAGGTGGTTAAAATCAGAAAGGATACAACCCTCATTCCCCGTTCTACCGGATCAGTGAGAAGGAGGCCCCGGGGAGCAAATATCTTCTCATTCTGTTCTTGGATGTATCGGGAAATCTTCTTAAGGACCTGCAGAAAGAGTGTTAGTTAGTGGTGGTCAAGGGTGCAGAAGGAAGAGGGAGAGTGAGGGGGACAGGGAAGGTAGCACAGGATGGAAAAGGAAAGGAAATATTGTGTCTATGGGTAAGGCTGGGTCTGGGTCAGGAGTCACCTTCTCATAATGGGTCTCCATGCAGAGGAAGATAAAGTACGCTGTAGCACAGGCCAGACAACCCTCTAAGTAGGAGCTCCCCCCAATCTTCTCAGCCTCAGCATAAAAGTTGTTGAGCGTCTTCACAGTTTCCTCGAACAGCTGCCGCTCAATCTGGAGGAAGAACAAGATTGAAGGCCTAGTTTCAGGTTCCAGAGATTACAGACTACAAGGTTAGGTTGGCTAGGAGGTGAGAGGTACATCGGTAGTCAGTATATGGATGTGTGTGTGGCCCCATATAGGGAAGGAAGCTTGCAAACAAAAACTCTGCAGTTAGACCCGTGAGGGGGCCTTAGACATGGAATTGCTTCAAGCAAATGGGATGAGACACCATCTTTGCCTGTCAAGGGAGGGCTGGAATGGCTTTCCCTAGAGGTAGCTAAGTAAGAAACACCCAGGCTTTGAATGGTTGGGATGACGTCTGACCAGATGGCAAGGGGACAGAACGAGACCTGCCTTGCAGGTAGTTTTCACAAATCATTAGGCTACAGAATTTCCACTGGCCCCACCCACATTTCCCCAAGGCTCCCTCTAAGCCACCCCCACAAGCTGCCAGGGCTTCCCTGATCACTAAGCTCAGCGGCCACAGATGTCTGTCTGCCTGAAGCCAAAGCTCTCCAGGGGGGAGGTAAGGAGCTGCGAGACTCCCAGTTGCTGCCCAAGACACAAACCGATGGAAACAAGTAGAAAAAGTGCCATCCTTTCTACAGAGTCATCTCTGCCCTTATTACTGCTGTCCTCCAGGGTTAAATGGCTCCCAAAGGCATGCATTTGCCTGCTGGCTGGCCCCAGGGCAAGAAATGGCTGGCACTTTTCTAGAAGGGTTGGTCAAGGACAGGAAGCAATGAAGTCAACTTGGAGTGAACTGGTATATGTCTCTGTGTGTGCCCATGTGCAGTCCTTAGGTCTGCCCAATGGCCCAGCATCCGAATTTGTCTGACCTGATAAATAGAACTAGTGTGATGTTGTTCTCTCTTAATTCCATAGGCCAGAGCTAAGGTGATGGGAACTGGGTGATCCAGAACCCAGAGTCAAACCCAGCTGAGCCAACCCTAAGCTTCCTTGCAGGCCCTGGCCCAGCTCCCTGAAATTGGAGTCCAAGAATCAATCTATATGGGTCATGGACGTGCTCGAGGGCCCCTAACTAAGCTTCCTTGTTGAAGTTACTCTTTTCTACTATCCATTTCTTGTATATAAAACTAGGTCTCAGTTAGTGTGAACAATTAATCCAGGTACAGTGAAATTTTTATTTCATATTTCTAAAAGTGGACTGAAATCAATCACATGTTACATATCACTTCAGATAATACCACTTGAATAATTCAACCACTTTGCAAGATGCATCATTTGTCCTAATTAAGACTTCCCTGTACATAGTTTATTGTCTCATTAGAATATGAGACAGTTCAGGTACTGTCTTTTGTCTTTTGGGTAACTTCAACATTTAGTACAATACCCAGCATATTAATAAACGCTTGTTGACTGACCGCTGACTAATACAGACCTGGTTTCCATAGTGCGTGGGCAAGAGGATATTTGGGCTCTGCATTAATTCACTTTCCCATAGATGATTTGTCTGTGACTTGGACCAAGCACTGAGACTGGAGACAAGAATTTCTTACCCGGCTGTCCAGTTCAGGGGGGAATTTGGTCTGGAACTGGCAAATGGTCCCATCGCTGTAATCTCGCTGGACAAAGACTTTGGTGGCCAATGAGGCACTGCGCCGGAGCTCCTGCAGATTGTGACCCTCCAGAGACACAACGAATTCAATCAGCAAACATGGTTTCTGCTATGTGCAAGCGGGGCAGGAGTGTGGAGAAAAACAGGAATAAGACACAATCCCTACCCACAAGGAGCTTACAATCTAATGGAGGGGATGAGACATGTACACAAGTATCGATGACACAAAATGCTTCACTTCAAGAGTAAAACGGATGTTAATCGATACTAGAGCCTACAGCTATCTTCCCCTCTGTGTGTCTTGTATATACTTATTTCCTCTGTACATGCTATCTCCCCCATTAGAATGTAAATTCCTTGAGGGAAGGGACTGTTTTTACTTTAGTCTGTGTATATCATTGTATAACATTGCCTGGCACATGGTAACTACTTAATAAATGTTTATTGATTGATTGACCACCCCCTAATCAATGGACTTTGTAAGTTAAAATGACCTAAAAAATTCTTCAAGTAGTTGACCAAACTTCTGGCACTAAACCTCTTTGAATTTACCTAAACTAATCATCAGCTTTCAGAAGCTAGCTCCATGGCTAGATCTATGATTGTGGTCATTGCAAAAGCATTCAAAGCCTAAGATGAGTCCCATACTTCAATGAGGCATCTAAGCAGGATTTTAGTGTCTAAATATCCTTACACTAAGCCCATAAAAAGTTCCAAAATGATACATATATACGTATATGTATACATAGAGAGACACACACACACACACACACACACATATATATATTATAGCTTGGTGAGGTAGCAAATCATGGAAAGCTTTACAACAGAAGAGGCGATATCAAAAGATGAAAAGAATTTTAACAATCAGTAGAAAAAGAGGAAGCAATTTCTTTAGAGAATGAAAAACACATACTAAAGCAGAACCAAAAGTAAATCAGAGTGAAAACAGAAAAGTCTTAGAACCAGCTGCAGACCTGGACTCTGATAACAGGGATGAGTCATCAAGATGGTCAGCACCCATTTCTTATTTTTCTTAGGTTGGTCGCCTACCTTGTATGGCCTTAGAAACTAAGGACCTGGCACTTGCTTTCACAGTCCAGAGGACTGCAGTTGCCCAGATGTGATGATGGCCCTCTGCCTTTCCTAGAAACTCTGAGCCAAGAGAAAGGTGCCACTGATAATGGTGACTGGACCTGCCCACTGTCAGATCTGGACAGAAACAGGCAGCAAAGCCCAGTAAAGGTGTGCTGTTGTCAGGGCAAACAAGTGACATATGTTCCCGCCAATTCTTAGTATAATAGAACTAGAAGAACATTTGACTGGGTGTGAAGAGATCTGGGACTTAATATTGATTCTGCCACTCTCTGTTCTTAGGAAAGCTATATCATTTCTTTAGGTCTTATTTCCTCACCTATAAAATCAAAGAGTTGATCTAGATTTTCTTTCCCAGATTTATTAGTATGATTTTATCATTTAAGCTGGGACCACATAGGATTTGTTTCAGGTTCCCAGGCTCAAAATTCAGATCCTCCACTATTCTATATAACCTTAGCCAAGTACTTCTTCTAAAAAGAGAATTAAGTGGTCTCTAAGATCTCTTCTTGTTCTAATACCTACAAGCTACATGGGAGGGAATAGATCCATCAGTATTGAAGAAGACTGTAGGTGAGGTGGGAGAGGTGCAGAGGTGATTTGCAGTTTGTCTCTGGCATAAGATTTTAAGTGTATGGATTCCAGGATTCTCAGAACTTTAATTCCATAAAGGAGGAGAGCCCCCAATCACTTCTTTCACTTCTGACTGCCCATTTGATAGTATATAGACTTTGCATTTGAAAAGCCCTAAAAAATAATTGAACTTGAGAGTGGAGTACATGCAGCAACCCAGCTGAATCCTCCCAATATTACCCTCTGAACAATTTTATCTTAACTCTTCAAATCAAATTTTGGAGCAGAAGGGAAGGAAGGAAGGAAGGAAGGAAGGAAGGAAGGAAGGAAGGAAGGAAGGAAGGAAGGAAGGAAGGAAGGAAGGAAGGAAAGACCAGGAGAGCAGTGACCATATATCTCCCCAGATCATACTACCTTGGAAGAACCAAAAATGTGCAGGCTCCGAGAATTAGTTCTAAAAATAATAGCACAAAAAAAAAACAACCCTGAAATTTGGAACAGTGCCTCCACCCCAAGGTGAGCAGAGCTCAACTTTAACAAAATTCAAAGTCAAGAAATAGATTAGAAGAATAAGCAAGCAACCCCCCAAAAAAAACTTAACCATAAAAACTACTACAATGGCAAAGAAGACTGACATAATCTCAGAAGACAATACTGTAAAAACAGCTATTCCCCACCCCCCAAAAAAAAGCCTCAAAAATGCTAATTGGACTTGAGCCCAACAAGAATTTTTGGAAGATTTAAAGAAAAAGATGAATGATAAAGGAAAATTGAGAAAAGAAATGAGAGTGATACAAGAAAATATGAAAAAAAAATTAGCAGCTTATTAAAAGAGGCACAAAAATTGAAGAAAATAACACCTTAAAAAATAGAATTGGTCAAATATTAAAAGAACAAAAACTTACCAAAGAACTCCTTAAAAAGCAGAATTACTCAAGAAAAAGAGGTTCAAAAGCTCACTGAAGAAAATAGTTCCTTAAAAAGAGGAATTGGGCAACTGGAAGTTATGAGATATCAAGAAATAATCAAAGTCAAAAGAATGAAAACATAGAAGAAAATGTGAAATGTCTCATTGGAAAAAAATTGCTCTGAAAAAAATTAGATTGAGGATTGAGGAGAGATAGTTTAAGAATTATTGGACTACCTGAAATTCATGACCTGGGAGCCAATAAAGCATGGACATTCTATTTTTTTAAATTATCGAAAAAAAATCCCTTAACATATTAGAAACAAAGAATAAAATGGAAATTGAAAGAATCCACTGATCACCTCCTGAAAGGGATCCCCAAATCCCTAAGAATATTAAAATCAAATTTTAGATCTTCCAAGTCAAGGAGAAAATACTTCAAGCAAACAGGAAAAAAAATCAATTCAAACATTATTGAGCTGCAGTCAGGATCACACAAGATTTAGCAATTTCCACATTAAAGGATTGGATGGCTTGGAATATAATATTCTAGAAGGCAAAGGATCTAGGATTACAATCAAGAATAACCTACCCAGCAAAACTGAGTTTACTTCTTCAGGGGGAAAATGGATATTTAATGATATAGATGACTTTCATTCATTTTTGATTAAAAGACCAGAGCTGACTAGAAAATTTGACATTTAAACACAAGATTCAAGAGAAGCATAGAAAGGTAAACATGAAAGAATAATCATAAGAGACTCAATAAAGTTAAACTGTTTACATTCCTATATGGAAAGGTAATCCATGCAACTCCTAAAAACTTCATCATTATAGCAGTTAAAAGGAGTCTACCTAGACAAAGAGCATGGGTGTGAGTCAATTATGTTGAGATGATCTCAACAAAATGAAAGGGTAAGAAAGAGGAATGCAGGGGAAGGAGGGGTAAGGGAAAGGTAGAATAGGGAAATTTTTCTCTAAAAAAGAAGCATGCAAGGAAGAATTTTTATAATGGAAGGAAAAATAGGGAGTGGGGAGTGGTAGGCAACATTTGAACCTTACATTGAAATTGGTTAAGAGAAGGTATAGGTATAGAAATCTACCCATTAGGGAAATAGGAGGGGAAGGGAATGAGCGATTAGGGAAGGGGGCACAATAAAAGGGAAGGTGGATTAAAGGAGACAGTGATAAGAAGCAAAAGAGAAAGAAAAAGATAAGCAAAAAAAAATGAGATGAGGGAAAATATACAGTTAGTAATCATAACTGTGACTATGAATAGGTTGAGCTCACTTATAAAACAAGCAGATAGCAGGATGTATTGGAAACCAGAATCCAGTGACAACTTATTTACAAGAGACATTCTTGAAACTGAAAGACACACACACACATTAAAGATAAAATTGATAAAATAAAGGTCTGGAGCACAATCTATTATGCTTCAGCTGAAGTTAAAAAAAAAAAAGCGGGGGTAGCAATCATGAACTCAGACTAAGCAAAAGCAAAAATAGACCTAATTAAAAGAGATAATCAAGGAAATTACATTTTGCTAAAAGATATCACAGACAATGAAGTAGTATCAAATTTAAGGGCATATTTCCTCAAAGACATAGGAAACTGAGAAAAGTAAAAACCATTTCCCAACTGATAAATGGTCAAAGGATATGAACAGGCAGTTTTCAGAAGAAACCAAAGCTAGCTATAGATATAGGAAAAAATGCTCTAAATAACTATTGATTAGAAAATGCAAACTAAAACAACTCTGAGGTACTATCTTACACCTATCAAAAATGATAAATGTTGGAGGGGATGAGGGAAAATAGGTACAGTAATAAATTGCTGGCAGAGCTATAAATAAGTATAGTCATCCAAAAGAACAATCTGGAATTATAACCAAATGGTTATAAAATCGTGCCTATCCTGTGACCCAGAAGTACCACAACTAGATCCATAGCCCCTAAAGAGATCAAAGGAAAAGAAAAAGGACCTACATGTATGAAAATATTTTTATCAGCTCTTTTTGTGTTAACAAAGACACTGGGGGATACAACAAAGACATTGGCTAAACAAGTTGTGACATATGATTGTGATGGAGTACTGTTGTGTTATAAGAATGATGATGGAATAGTTTCAGAAGAAAAGAATGCCAACATTTATATGAATTGATGCAAAGTAAAATAAGAAAAAACAGATCATTGTACACAGTAGCAGCAATGTTTCAATGATCAACTGTGAAAGACTTCTCCACTCCAATTAATACAAAGATTCAAGATAATTCCAAGCTGAAAAAAATGCTATCTATCTCCAGAGAGAATTGATGAGCTGAGTGCAAATTGAAGTATAAATTTTTTTGCTTTTTTTATTATATGGCTAATGTGGAATTATGAATATCCATATTCATGATTTCACATGAATAATGGATATCATTTTGCTTACTTTTGCAATGGGTGGGGAAGTGGTGGGAGGGATGAAAAACTATTCAAGACTCAAAATTTAAAAAGAAAAGAATGTTTAAAATCAATAAATAATAAAATTTTAAAACAAAGAAATTGAGTAGTAGGAATAAAAAAAGAAATAATTGCATTCAATGTGTTCATTTTTAAAGTGGGGAAAGTAAAATTCAGAGATATTAAGTGACTTGCTTTGGACACACAGCCATTAAGTAGCAGAGGTAGAATTAGAACCCAGTGCTTGTAGTTCTAAAAATTCTTTACAGCATTGTAAAAACTAAAGAGAAGGCATATACATTGAGTGAAATCCAAATAAAAGTATGCTCCACCATTATGAGCTTTGTACCAGAGGCTTAGTAAAAAGACCTACACTATAAACTTAAGAACTCCTGACTCAGGGGGACTCATTGGCAAATGAGTTGCTGATGTAAGCTTTTCCTAAGTACAAGTGTATCTTGCTTTTTGTGAAATATTTTCCCCAAAAAATGTGGCAAATTTTTTCTGGTGCTGTTGCAAAATAAATTGTATTTTAAATTCATTAGGAGAACTTTCTATTTAAGGAGTCATGGCAGCTTGATAAAAAAAAAAAATTATGTGGTATAAATAATCACCTCTAAATTTGTCTGCTTCACAAATTGTGATGGGAGGGGGTGGTATTTGGAAATTTCTTGAGAAAGAATATGCTCAATGTTAAACCACTCCACCCCAAACTCAAACTCAAAGCAATCAGGGGTGGATTGGGATGGATTCACCTGGCAAATGACACATTTGCCCATTGAACAAGTCAAAATAAATGGAAATACTCTGCACATACTCTGTGCTCCTTTTGTAAAGACTTATCCATGTGGGTTCATATATAGACTTAATATTAATGGGCAGATTGGTTATTCCCATGAGCTCATACCCAGCTAAACTCAAAGAAAAAATAAGAAGCTCTCTTCCAGGACCATCCTAAGGCTCAACTTACATTTATACAACTTTTTCGCATATATTATCCAACCACCATCAAATGAGGCAGTAAATGCCATTATCACCATTTTACAGCAGAGGCTTAGAGAGATTGAGGTGACTTACTAGCCAGTAGTCACAAAGCTAAAAAGTATCAGTAATGGGATTTGAATCCAGGTGTCCTAGGTCCAAGTCTAAGGCTCTTCAGTCATATCCCATTACCTCTCAACAACAGTATTAAGGAGGTGGATTAGCCATTTTCCAAAACCTGTTCTTCCTTATAGCTCTAACTTCACTTTTAGTTCTAACATTCTATGATTTATGAATCACCTTCTAGTCAAGGTCCCTTTGGAACTTCAATAACTATGCCACTTTGAATGGACTGAAGGAAAAACCTGCTTTATACTAAATTGTACTCTATAGTAAATAGTGCTATGATATAAAAGTTATTCATAACTTCATTTTGAAGATTTGAGAGACTGAGGCACTAAATTGTTGTCTTAAGAATAAGAACCTAGGATTGCTGGCAACCAGCCATCTATTTGATAGCCCTGTACAGCATGCTGGGTCCTGCAGAATACAAGGCGTTGCATGTACCATAGGGAGAGAAAGATCAAAAGAGAGCTGATCTCATTGTGAGTGTGGGTAATGTGTAAACTAAAGTGTTGAACTAATTCAAGTAGGTATGAGAAGAAAAGTGAGGTTTTTTTCATATGAGTGGGTGGTCCACACCCACAACATGTACTTTCCCCAGATATCACTTGATAGACATGTCATCCTGATAATGGTAGACAGTGACCTTCAATCCTTAAACTACCCCTTTCCACAGAAGTAAATGCTGGACTTGTCTGACTTCTAAAGACAGCATGGTTAGTAGAAAGAGTATTGAATAGCTAACAAGGAGATACGGGTACCAGTCTTCCAGTTGTTTCTTCAAGGATATTCCTGGGATCCCTTCTGGAATGAAATTTGGCTCATTTTATAGTCACCTTCTGTTATTGCCTTTCCAACAAACACTTCCCTTCTTTCTTCCAGGGCTCTCCCCTGGGCCAGGTGGCAGCTGAGTAAGGACAAGGGCATTAGGTATTTTATTAGGAGGAAATGGAAAATCAGTGACAAGAGCTATTGGCACCAATTTCTGAACTGCAGTGTGACTGGGAGGAGGGAGGCAGCCTTGAGAATGGATGCTGCAGGTCACATCCCAGGACTCTCACATCCTGCAAAGGAAGATTGGTGCACAGAGAGTGGAGGTGGGAAGAACATCACTGAATATCCAAAAGACCTGGCCTGCCCCAAAGACAAGAGCAATTAACGCAGGCTTGATCCCTGTATTGTGGAACTGATTAACAGAATAGAATTTTTTATATAAACAAAGATACCCTACGTATTGAGTAGATGAGATATTCCCAGGGAATTGGGATGGAATGTGGGGTAGAATGTGGAATGGAAACAAGGAACATGAATGTTCTTTAAAGTAGACAAAACTCACCTCCAATAATCCTAACTTCCCAGAACTTCAATTCTAGGAAACTAAAATGGAAAAAGTTCAAAGCAGGACTAGATGACCTTAGTTCTTACTGGATGATTTTAGTCTGTGAATCTTTTATAGGGAGAAATCAAAGTAGAAGGAAGTTGAAAAGTCTCACAAGCTGTATGGAAATGTGAGGAATTGCTATTAAATTTTATCAGGTGCCAATAGTTAAGCATTGTCTCTCCAGATAATACTGATTTTAGCCCTAATGTCCAGAAGATGAATCGATCAATCAGCAAATACAAAGAGTGAAACAACCCCCAATTTCCATGTCTTATAAAGAAGATAAGGAAGGGAAGAAATGTTCTTTTTGCTTTGTAGCCCCAACATAATGCTTTCTACTTAATAGGAACTCAATAAATTCAGCAAGTATTCCACCCTCCAAGGTAAAACCGGGAAGACATTTTGAGCCAGGTAGACCTTTGGTCGGCCTAGTGTTAAGACCACAATGGCAGTCCCCCACTGATTCCTCACTCACCAGAAGTTACCCCTTCCTACTAAATGCCAAGGTTCTCTAGTCCTTGAGTCATTTGAGGTGGGGGAGGGGGAAGGTGCTCTTTCTCTTTGATTGCATATCATTTAGTAGAGTTTGCCACTGGAACAAAAAAATCAAGACCTCTGCTCAGGCACCTACTCTTTAGTGCTAAAGATCCCCTAGAAAAAGCACCTGGTGGTTGTGTCTCAAATAGACTGAACTCTTTGCCTTGGCTAGCCCTTTGCTTTTGCAAGCAGCCCAGAGCTTCTAAACTCCTGAACCTTGTTCTGCAGTGATGACTACAGTGGAATAATAATAACAATATTGGGGAGTATTAACTCAGTGTTGTCATCAGAAATGCATAGCAGCTTTTCATACTGATTAATTCAAAAGCTTTCCCCGTCTGGAAGGACAAACTGAAGTAAGAGGCAAAGAAGGCAGGAACTCTATCACAGAGCCAGGAAGAAAATCCAGGAGTCCTGGCTCCCAGAGAGATCACAAGGATACTTTAGAGTGACTTTTGGCAATGTCACTGACCTGCTGGGTGACCACCTGTACAAGATATTTTCTTAGGGGAAGTGACTCAGAGACATCCCTTCTCTCAAGATAGAGTGGGTATTGGCCGAAACCCATAAAGCCATAAGTATTCATTGCAAATACGAAAACTAAGCACTACCAAGACTGTCCTCGGTGAGAAGCTAGCTTGATACGAGCTTCAAAAATTTGTTGACTGACATCTTCCTACCCTATTCTACCTGGAGGGTCTTCCCTGTAGGACCACAACACTGCCTACAGAGGATAAGGGGAGAAAGAGCTTCCCTAAGTAGTTTCCAGAAACTAGAATCAGGTTGGGGTGAGAAGGAAGGTTATAGGATATCTGAGACCAAAAGCTTTCTTGATTGGAAGAAATGAAGTAATTTAGTTCTCCACCTGGCCATGTCCTTTCACTCTTCCATCTCAGAAAGAAATAGAAGCGTCAGGGGGCAGAGACTGGAATTCCTTGGGGTTGAATGCTTTGGGTTTAGTGTTCCCAGGTTTAGGCTTGGGGCCCTGCCTGGCCGAATGCACTTCACAGCAACACCAAGGAACCGGTGCCCCCACTCCCACCCCCCACACTTGCATCCCACCCCTTCTCCCGAATTCCTATGTACACACACACACACACACACACACACACTCTCTCTCTCTCTCTCTCTCTCTCTCTCTCTCTCTCTCTCTCTCTCTCTCTCTCTCTCTCTCTCTCTCTCTCTCTCCTTCCTAACTAGAACGGCACTTTGGAGCCCGTACCTATGCTAGGAGAGAAAGCTAAGCCAGGGCTGCTCAGAGGAAAAAAAAAAACAAAAAACCCCCAGCTGCCCCTTTGCCAACAAGTGGCAGCCGCGCTTTCAGGGCTTTCTGAGGGTTTGGGGACGCGTGTTGGGAAGGAAGGCTGAGCCTGGGAGTGAGGGGCTTCCTGCCTCAGGGCGGGGCGACTCACTCCCACCCCTTCCTGTTCCCCCACCTCCCTTCAGTCCAAGCCCTCCCCTCTCTCTCTCCTCCTCCCACCAAGTCTGCTCCAAGCCGGGTCTAGATCCCCGCGTGCCGCTGGCTTCCCGTTCCTAGCCGCAAAGACCGGCGGCGGCGGGGCCCGCAGGGCGCTTCTCACTTACCTCGGTGGCCATGTTCCGACCGAGCGCGGGCGGGCTGCTCGGAGGCGGCGGTGGGAGCAGCGGGGTGGGGTGGGAGGCGCTGTCCTCGGTGCTGAACGAGGAGCTGCGGGGCCAGGGCCCTGAGCGGGCAGGGGGGGCCGCGTGTTGCGACGTGGTTTATAAAGCTTGGGGCCGAGGAGGAGCAGCGCTGTCCTCGGTGCTGGGACAATGAGCTACAAGAGGCCGGGCCCGGCTGCAGGCTCAGCTGGCTGCACTGGGAGCTCCCCGCTCCCGCTGCCTCTGCAGTCAAGAGGCTCGGTTTAGCGTTGGCGGTGGCAGCCGAGGCAGGAGGAGGGGCCTGCCGGAGGAGCCGGGGGGTGGGGTGGGGGGGGAGGGGAAAGCTTGTCCCCCAGACTCAGTAGTCTACCGAGGAGCCCCGCCCTAGGGGAGAGGGCTCAGCCCCGCCCAATTCCGGAGACCCCGCCTCTCCAGCCCTTCCCCCACCCAGAGCCGGGGCGTGGAACACTACACTAGCTACGGCTTCCCCTCGGGCCTCCCCTACTCTAAGAAGTCCAGGAAGGGAGTCCCCGAGGGCTATGTAAGCAAAGAAGCTGAGGATGCCGGGCTTGGAACCTCCCACCCTGAGGCTTGAAAGGTTTGGCTCAGCCCACTTCCTTTACCTTTCAAGCTTCTTGACATCTCTCCTCCCCCAGCCTGAGTTTGTCTTTCATTTTTTCACTATCTTTTCCCTCTTTTTTAATAATAGCTTGCATTCAAACATGTTATCATTTTGTAACTATAAATAACCTCCTATAAAGTTTGGTTTTCACATAAAATATCTCACCTAAGCTTCACAACAACCCCGTGAAATAAGTAGTATTGTTCCCATTTCATAGAATGGGCTAGTGATCCCAAAAGATGTTAAAGCAACATGTCTGAAGTTTCACAGCTAATCAATGGAAGCTCTAAGACCAGATCCCTACTATTATGCTTCCAAGCCCCTGCTTGTGTATTTTTTTTTCATTGCCCTGCCCCACCTCAACTTTTCCATTTTTGTTCTTAATCTTTCCTCTTTTCTTTCCGTGATTTGAACACCAGGAGCTAAAGGAAAACAGTGTTCACAGCAAAAAACAGAAATTCTTCCCTTACCAATGCGGTTTTCCATTGGAGTTTTAGAAATGATGGGAAGCAGGATAATGTGAATACAATAATCAGACTCAGATTCAGGAAGACCAAGTTTCAAATCCCACTTTTGACACTAGCTGTGTGACCCTGGGGAAATTACTTAACTTCTCAACATTTTAGACCATTCTCTAAAACAACAAACTGCAATACAGATGCTGACCTGCATTGGTAGAGGAATTTCCTCATCTGGAAGGAAATTCCCTAAACTGATGAAATCACAGATTCACTCACTCTATCAGGAAGTGGAACTTCTTTTTCCTCAGAATCTTCACCTCACATAATCTCAAAGTTGGTGGAAATGAAAAAAGATAAAAAGCTCAGAAGTCATATCTATTACAATCTGTACCTGAACAGAAATCCTCTCTATATCATCTAATTTTATGTAATAAAAAGAGCACCGAATTCTGACTCAGAAGTCCTGGGTTCAGACAATGGACCCTGTAATTTGCTGCAAGGGATCACTCTTTCTGGGTCTGTTTCTTCACCTGTAAAATGAGAGGGCTTCTCCCTACCTTCCATCTCTTGACAGGTCTGGGATGGGTTGCCAAACCAGTTTTACTTGCCTTTAGTAATTGGGACTGGGCCTCCTAAGATTAAGTAGATTAACTCTAGTTTTTGCATTGACCTGAGAACACCAGCTACCACTACTAGTAGACATTTCCCAATTTGGACATCACACTTTCCCATGGATAGAAAATAGACACAATGCCAACACAGAGGAACTTGTGTTGCGGTAAAGAGATAATGGTACTTGGACTCTCAGCAGTGGAACCTGTATTTCATCCTTGTGTATGCATCCTTCTCTCTATAGGAGCAACACTGCCAGATTATAGGGGGGGAAAAAACGATCACCTGAATAGCAATAGTCTTTCAGAGAAATTTCTAACATCAAAGAATCATGAGATATTAGATCTTTAAGGGACAAAGAGATTATCTAGTCCAAACTTACTTTATAGATGAGCAAACTGAAGACCAGAAAGAGGGAATTGACTAACCCACCATCACACATGTAGATCTGATTCTGTGAGTGTGAAGTTGAAAGTAGTAGAAATAACTTCTTGGTGTCTGAAAGTATAAAGGATATAAACTTTATCCAACCTTTTCCAGATCAATTTTGATAATACCAACTGTGCCATATATTTGAGCTAGAATCAAAACAATCTGGTGGGAAAATCATTAGACTCATTAAATGGCATGGGTTTTCTTCCCACTTGCAAAAAAAAAAAAAAAAAAAAAAAAACACAATAATACCTTGTGTTGCACCTCATCTTCAAGCTGGGCCAAAGTGTTTAGTAAGTTGATCTAGTTATATCTATCAAAATCTATTAAAAAATTCTTGAAGGACTTCAATATTCAGAGATGTCCAAGCAACATTTAGGATGGAGGAAAGAAAGCAATAGAAAATTTTACATTGTGTTATCTATTATATGGGACAAGGTAGGATGGGATGTTCTCAGACTCTTGATAATTTAGAATTTGGTTTTTGAAGCAGAAAGAACTTTGAGATTCAATCTGACCAAAGAATATTACCCAACTGCTTTGGGAAAATACAGACCTGTGCAAAGGCCTAGCTCTTTGATGTTTTTGTCATAAATTAATGAGTTAACTCACAAAATGACATCAAAGAAGATCCACTAACTAATTCGCTATTATCATCCTCCAATCTTCAGCTGAATTGGAAATTCTCCAAAGAAAAGATTGCATCCAGGGAAAAACACACACAGTGAAAGATTTGGAAATCATGATCTCTGGAAAAAGATAAGAGAAAATTAACTCCCCCAGCCTGGAGAGGAGATGGAAACAGCTGAAAAAACCTCCAGGGAATGAGCTAACTGCAAAGGTGACCAGGAGATTGTCTGTGAATAGGTCTAGAAAAACATAAACAAGTGTGTGGGTGTTTAAGAGGGGAAATATAGTGTGCAAAGCCTGAAATGATGCAATTGGATAGTGAGCTAAGATCGGTTTTTTTCAAGGTGAATGCAGAAAAGATTGGGGGGGGGGAGGAGAAGGGAGAGTAAATGCATGTCTGGATATTATCCTTTTAAAAACTGTGCTTCTGACAGGGTTTTCCTAAGCTACCAATGAGGTAGGATATAAATATATCACATAAGAATACATACACACACACACACACACACACACACACACACTAGAATTATTCTCTGGAGTCCCAAACACAAGAAAGAAGCAACTAAAAAGAGGCTGTGACGTCTGTAAAGCCCTCAGATGAATGAATGGATCTGAACTGTCCAGTGAAATGAACCCTAGCTGGTGGACTATAAACAATGTGGAAGAATAAAAGCAGGAAGCTGAGGAGGGGGAAGGTGGCTGAGGGCGGGGATGGATTCCAGGGTATGTGCTTTCATTCATCAGCTTCCATAACGGTGGGGCTGGGGATTATGTGAGTGAAATGCACACAAGACACCAAATTAAGAAAAACTTCAAACACCAGGAAGAAATTAGGAAACTTTTAGTTCAAATGTGTAACCTGTTGTTATGACTAGTCAATATGCTGAAGACTGGTAGCTTACAAATAACAATGATAATAATAACAGCTCACATACTGATAATACCTCCCAGTTTACAGATCATGTAGTACATTCTGTCTCATTTGTGATTCTCACAAGAAACCCTTTGAAATGGGTAATGCAAATGTTATCACCCCTATTGAAAGCCTCTTGGTTTCCCTGTAAACTCAGTTGTTGCCTGAGCTGCATCCTAATTTTTTTTTTATAATATTGAGATAAGATTGAAATGCATTCCAGTTATGGGGGAATGTTCAGTGTGAGAGAGAGTCACTGCAAAGGCATAGAGACAGGAGATGGAGCGATATGTGTGAGGAACAAAGAGAGGGCTAATTCGGCTGAATAACAGAGTATAGAAAGGTAATGTCTAATGAATCTGGAAACATAGCTTGATGCCAGGTTGTATAGAGAGAGTTTTAAAAGTTAAACAGAGGCAATATATGACTATTAAGAAAAGCTGGACTGTGCTTATTAAGGACAGCCTAGACATATCTCTTAGAGCTTTTAGCAATGGCATTCTGCCATGGAATAGTCAAAGACTATCCTTGCTGTTTTAGTACTTTCTCCGTTCCTTTATCCTGATAAATTGGAGAAAGGAGAACAAAGAAACCAAGAATTATTGCAAATGTGAGCAAAATAGTGATGGCAAGAATCTGTGATTTCATCACTATGAGAACTTCCTCTACTTACAATTTGGTCTTGCAAAGTTGACTGAGATTCATAGAAATTCAGTGGTCAAAAAGTTGCTAAATTTCAGAGGTGGAATTTACTGGATCTTTTGTAAGGTAAGTCCAGTCCTCTGTCCCTACAATCACGGTCCTTCTCAAACAAGAGATGATACAAAGGAAATCGGTCTGGAAAACCAACGTTAATTTACCTTTAAAAAGTTAACAAGACCATTTAGAATGAATAAATGCAAAAGAGACTCTTAGAAATCATCATCAGTGACTTAGCATCTATGAGTCATACACATGAAAATGCCCCATGATTCTAGACCACCAGAAATTGTGCTTTGTCTCAGTAATGCTAAGATGATTTTGGTTCAAAGACCTCTGTTGAGGCAAAATTGTATATGTATGTCATCTATATAAGAGTGAGAGTTGAACAAGACGATTTTAAGGCTCTCTTCAGAGCCTTAAGAAAAAAAAAAAAACAAAAAACAGGGTAGATACCACCTCTTATACCAAGGCACATACATCCCCTAGAAATAAGAAAGAGAGGAAGTGTCGACAAATCTCAGGGACCTGGAGCAAAATATAAGACCACTCTCAACCTGCTATCTGGAGGAAGGAGTGGGTGAAATTCAGAGGGGAAAAGTTGGAACAAAAGGTTTTACAATTGTCAATGCTGAAAAATTACCCATGCATATATCTTGTAAATAAAAAGCTATAATAATAAAAAATATAAGACCACTCCAAAAGGAAAAAAAAGGGTCTTTTAACCCAGCAACACCATTACAAGGCCTAAATTCCAAAGGTTCATAGAAAGAGGAAAAGGCCCAAACTTACAAAAATATGTATAGCAACACAAGAATAACTACTTAAGGAACTGAAAACTAAACAGGCATCCATCAAGTAAAGGAATGGATGAACACATTATGACATATGAATGTAATAGAGTATTATTGTTCCATAAGAGACATTACAGTGAAACCAGGCAAGACTTGAAAGTACTCATGCAGAATGAAATGAGCAGAACCAAGAGAAGAATTTATATATAATGGCAGCAATCATGTTAAAACAGGCAACTTAGAAAGACTTAAGAATTCTAATCATTGCATTGACCATGATACTAGAGAACTAATGATGAACTCTACTGTGACCTACTGGTCACAATAGGTGAAGGACTGAAGATATAGAATGAAACAAACATTTTTGGATATATTCAATATGGAAATTTGTCTTGTTTAAGCGTATTTGCTACATAGGTTTTGTTTTTCTTTTTTTCAGTTGGGAGAGAGGTGGGAAGGAGAAAAAAAATGTGTTAATTGAAAAAAATTTTTAATCTTTTTGAAAAAAATTTAAATATAGA